>NC_134856.1:6573500-7287500 GCF_049852395.1 Peromyscus maniculatus bairdii
TTTGCCTTTTTCTTTTTACAGAGCTGCCCGACCCGTTAGGGTTTGTTTTTATTTTGTTTTGTTTCCACAAAGGACTTTATAAAGAACTGAATTCCAACCTGCAGACTGTTTTTTTTTTTTCCTCCCTAAGTTTTGACACCATGGAACATGACTTCAGAAGTCCATTCCCCAGTCATGAAATTGTACTTTGCTAAGTTTTGTTTCCATAGGGGAAACACTTATTTATAGTCATCAAAAATAATGAATCAAAACTGCCTTTGAAAACCTGAAAAAAGAATTATGACAAATCTGACAATTTTGCTCTATTATGAGACCTTTCTTCTGATAACAGAGATCTTTCAAGTTTTAGTAGGATTTTACACACACACACACACACACACACACACACACACACACACACACACAAAGATAATTAGAGCATCAGTAGTACTGTTAATAAATTCATAAATCTATACTACAAGTTACAAATAATTTGTAGTATTTGGGTGAGACTGGCAAGTTTGCTCAGTAGATATAAGTGCCTGCTGCCAAGCTCAGTGCCGGGGACGGCATATCAGATGGCTGATATGCTGCCAGCAGAGACTGGAGAGAAGGGGACCCAAGATTGTGGCCTATCAACCCTCCGTGTGTTCCCCTCTGGATCTTCTGTTTAGCATGCCTCTAGAGGGCCAAGGCAGAAATGCCTACGTGTCCCAAGGTCATGTCCTCTCCATATAAATACTTCATGTAATACTAGTCTTTTTCTTCTATCTGATCTTCATGTTCTGTGTTCCTAGATCAATGGTGATTTCTGTGATACAGGAAAGGAGTGAAGTAAATTTCACAAGAAATCATACAGAGATGATCACGCAGACTGGGGTTAAGGCAGTTATGTAGTTCATAAAAAAGAACCTGCAGCCTGGGGAAGCTTTTTAGGCTTGGATAAACTACCAAATGTGTGGTCAACTATAACATATGGTATGATGTGTATCAACACACTGGACTTAAATAGGCCATGATAAATAATTCAGTTTCTGAGGATATTCCAATGACATTGTGTAAAACTTGAGACCCTAAGGGGCATTGGATGTGGTATGTGGTATGTGGATGGGGTAACATATAGATGGGATGACAAACTAAAAGTATGGAAACCTAGAATAGAAAAAAAATAGTGGCCTCCATCAGGAAAGAGAGATGGCAACTTTAATTCAGATACTTTTTATTCCTCCTGAAGGAGTGTGGAGATAAATGTGACAATTGATGGCGTGATTGCTACAAGTTTATTGGGTTCCTAGATTAAAAAGAGTTGCCAAGAAAGGTGAGCTTCCTTTCATAGAAGCTCTATAAATTAGATTAGGTCTTCCTTGAAGTTGTTGGATATAGAAGGACAGAAGTTCCTGACTTGTAGGGACAGATTTTTTATTTGAGGTGATTGTAGCCTACCAGTCATAGTGCTTAGTGTTTGCAGATGGCTGAGGAGGAACTTAGGCAGCTACAGGTGTCTTGAGGTCAGAGCAGACTGTGTGAGAAGACAATGACTGGTACATTGACCACTGTTCTTATTTTTATCATTTTTGTGAAATTGCATGTTGCTAGCCTTTGGGTCAAGTACTCAAAAGATTGTATAATCATTAATAATAAAAATAGATTATGCTTGCTTTGGTGTTAAGTTTGGGATAGTTACTGTGTTTAGCGAAAGATGATGAAGAATATATTGGTGATTTTATAAAAATAATCTTTGGAATCATGAGAACATTTTGTATTTGGTGATTTCCCCTTTTCTTTCTGTTCTCCCTTTACTTACGATAATAAAAGACTGAGGTTACCAGGATTAAAGCAAAAGCTAAAGAAGCTGTAACAAAAGCTAATTTTTTAATTAAAAAAACTAAAAATTCATCTCTTTCTGCTTCTTGAATGGATACCATGTGACCAGCCACCCCATTCTTCTGCCACCAGGCATTCCATGCCATGATAGACTGCATTTCCTTGAACCATTAGCAAAATAATTATGATGATGATGATGGAAAAAAAACAAAAAAAAAAAAACAAGTACCAACCATTTTTTCCTTAGGCTTGTTTGTCAATGATTTTGCCACAATAATGAGTCAGGAAACTAATGTATAAATGGTAATGTTAGGAGACTGGGGTTGTGGCTTCAAGTTTAGGATTTAAACTCCTTTCTCTTCTCCCTAGTTCTTCCTCTTTTACCATTCAGAACCTGTCATTTCAGCCCCAAAATTTTAGCTACATCTCTCAGACAGCAGAAGACTTTGCTGTCCACACAAACCTTAATCCAAAACAGTTAGACGAGTTATTTGGGTGACTCGGTTTTAGAATCCTTTCTCTGTATGTTTTAAATTTGCTTTTGGCATAAAATTGTGAGGCAGTGACTATTTCCAGTGACAAAATCCAAAGGCTGTGGTTCTGCATGTATTGGCAGCTTGGCTTCTCAACATGCCGCATGGGAGAAGCCAGAGCCCAGAGAGAGAGAAAGTTGCCAATAAACTACAGGAGGCAACTGCCCGCACCATGGAGACCTGGCAAAATGATTCTCTCTAAACAGGGAAGCACTTGCTTTCTGTAAGGTGACTGAACCTTAACTTCAGTGAGAAACTATTATTATCCATAGGTGAATGCCTATTTTTTTAAGTGTCTTACTTAATTTCCTTTATAATGCTATCAAATAAGTATATATTATATAAAAAATAAAATCTGCAAAATATAAAACTCTGCTATGAAGAAGATCAGATTATGAACAATTGATAAAAAACAGGAGATAGGATTAGAGAGGTGACCCAAAGCAAGATGCCAGATTTCACTATCCACCCTTAGTAATGTGAGATCGAACAAGTAACCAGTACAGAAGATCTGATGGAACCTCAGCACAGGCCAAGCACCATCAATTCATGCTTTTGAAAAAAACTCTCCAATGCATATGAGAAAAAACTTGTTGATATACAGCGAAACCAGAAGCAAGAACCAATTTGGAAGTTATTATAATAGATGCCGTGAGACTTGCAAGGCTGGAGAGTGTTGAGGTACCATAAGGAGTGTAGCAGAGGCAACTGAAAATAGTAAGTACTTTGGCAGGACATACAGATCTAGTTGGGGAGCTTTTTCTGAGACTGATCCATATATCCCAATGTCATATCATGAAGGCACAATCCAAGGAAAAAGTTAATACCCATAAGCCAGATTCTCAAATTGGCACACTTAAGCAATCTGCATTTTTTAGGTGGTGGGTGGAAAGCATTTTTATCTTTGCTTACAGAGACTAGAACATAATCAGGTCTGCAATGGAAAGCTCCAGGATGAACATATGTGAAATATAGTCATTTCCATTGTCCTAATATTCAATGGGGGGTGGTGCCTTAAACATAGAGGGGAATTTTGGGCTTAAAGATGGTGATGATGCACATTAAAAATTAATGATAAGCAAATGTACCATCTTCCTCTAGTGGCCATATTACTTCACCTGCAGATAGCTCTGAACGGCACCTCGGAAGAGATTACATCAGTCTCTAATTTCAAAGAATTGTGTCTAGCAATGTGCTCACCAAACATATACTAACATTTGTCTTCAACAAGTCCCTAACTTCAAAATGAGTAAGAGCACACCATCAACCCTGTACCATGGCTCTGGCTGGGCAATTCAGAGAACTACAAGGAATTTGTAAATAGAAAGGAAATTATGGTTTTAGAAGGAAACAAAAACAAATAGGCCAAACAAGTACAAGACCTTGCCTACCAGGTCATTTCTGTGATCCATCACCAGTTGCATTAATTTCAAAGAAGAGATGCAAGGACTGAAGAGAATGATGGAGGAGGCATTTTGCAGTAGCATCATGTCCTTGGCTGCAGACACAGCTTTCTACTTCCTATTAGAAACTTGTTTCCTGATACTTTCCTTGGGTATTCACAAGCCCATAAATTTCTCACACTGAAGGATATTTATGTCTCATATTCAGTTTTCTTTGAACAACTGACAAAAAGGATGTTTTTGAAATGTTCATCATAAAAGATTTTTCTGGCTCCCTCAATAGGATTTTTTTTCTGGGATACTGTCCCCAACAGTATCACAACTGGATTTTTGATCACAGTGGAAAGCATTCGAATAATGGTGTGCAAGTTTGTAAGTAAATGACTTAGGATGACGTTTTGTGGAATTTTCTTATCTGTGCCTTTAATGTAATAATTGTATTCAATCATGGCACGGTTTGACAGCTAAAGCACAAGACGAGAAGCAGCAATTACAAGGTTTTTTACTTACATGCAAGAATTAAAAATGGTAACCTCATATGATTAGAACTGATGCTTAGTGAATTCTAATCAAATGTTTGGTAGAAGCCAGGTGGAGAGACAATGAAAATACAACCTTATGATCTGAATCTAGATACTTTGCCAAAGTGCTCACAAGGGGATGGGCTATAATAGCAAAATGGGTCAATTAGAGAAATAAAGGTTGCCAAAAGTCTGCTGAAATAACCTAGTGAACAATATTAAAAGATGGAGTTAGGATGACAGAATTAGATTGAAAAAGAGAGATAGATCTCAGAGGTGGATAACACAGTTTGATAAATTGTTTCATAGGTTGAATGAAAAGAAGTTAATTTAATATCATCATCATCATCATCATTTTAAGTAAGATTATATGCCCCGTAACTTCTTTGGTGCCCAGTTCATGACACCCAAACTGAAAGGTATGTTAAATTGTGGAAGCAGATGCTTAGTAAGAGATGTTTAGATGGAAAATGGTCCATGAAATCTTTCCTCAGTGCTTTTGAATCTCAGCAAAAAATGCATGTCTATCTGAATTGCTACTTTTCTTAGATGGAAACTATAAAACTGGAAAAACCACCTTCTGCTCAGGAGAACATTTATTATCCAAGTTCTAATCAAACAAATCCTTTTATTTTGTTGATATTTTCAGCATGGATTTTTGGTTCCAATCACAAGTGATCTCAGAGTAGGGAAGCTGGGACAGGGAAAGAACATCATAAGAGAAGAGAGTGAGGGAGGATTTTTGGAGATAAATATTTGTAATGTAATTACAGATCTATCATCAACCCCACTATAATTTACTGTCAATCATCATGCTGATGATAGGATCTTCCTTCTGAGGTATAACTCTCATGCACTGCAATTATCTCCAGGATGAATCTTTATGCTCAACCTCCTGCCAACACAGAACTATGTGGAAACTAGTTTCAGCATCTGAGATTCCCCAGTTCCCCACCAGGTAGGTCATCACAACCTTCAGTCAAGCTAGCTGTGTATCTGAGGCTTTGTCTAGAGTGTTAGAAACAAAGGTTGATGCTTTCTTACACACTGCCTTTTTCTGACATCTGTAACTCTTCTGAATGATAGGTGGGAGGTAAAAGTTGGAATTAAAAGGTCTATATCAGCCCTGTTATTTAAATGCTACCTCTTCCTCTCTTTATCTAATAGATATATGATAGCTTAAAATATTTTTCTCTCTTTAATATTTCCAGATCTACTTACTGATGAATATGTTTTCTTCTTTTGCCAAATTAAAAGAGAAATCATATCAATATTTACTCAACAATATTATATAATACCTCATTACCTCTTCTTTTCTAGTCCAATTACTGCATGATATTAATAGGAATAAAAACTATTAATAGAATGTCTGGTTACTTAAATACATTAGTATGACTCCACATGTTTACAACTTTCATATATTTGTTTATTTGTTTGAAATTTAACAACTTGTTCTTATTTCTTTGAGTCTTCTGAAGAAAGAATCCAGCTTCTTGTCTGTCAGTTAAATACATCAATACAGGACATTTTTTAAGCAGGTCTTGAAGAAGGACTATTAACTTATGTTAACCAGATAAAAAACAGCTTGAAGAGAGCACAGAGGTTGAGAAAGGAGCAGCATTTTACATTATATGTATCTTTTAGAAATACATAGATTTTTGACACAGTTTAAAATCAATATGTGATATGACATGCTGATATCAATATATTTTAGATAGTGTATGATTTACTTACATTCGTCTGGAACTGCACATGGATTTATTAATTTTTGTCTTTATCATTCTCTTTTGGTTAAACAAGTGTTTATTTATTTATCTATTTTTATTTTAAAAAATTTCTTTCCTTTTACATACCAACCCCTGTTCCACCTCCCTCTCCTTCTCCCATTCCTTCCCACCTACCCCCATCCCACCCCATCCCCTCCTCATAGAGGGTAACTTCATAACAGAAGATTATGTAAAAGTCACCAGGGCCTGCAATTTCATGTTTCATAATTGTCCTAAGCTTGCACATTTGCTCCAAACAGGTTCCACCTCTATCTGTCCCTTGGTAGAGAGAATGGTGCTTAACTCTCAGCAGATTGCTAAGGACCATGCAAAGGTAACCAGATATACAAGTAAGTAACTTCAAGCTTCTGTGGAAAACTAAAATATCAACATGTAACAGAGAAATACTGGAGATGTGTAAACTGTACACAGCAACCCTTGTATTGCAGAAGAATGCAAAGAAAGATAAGTAGAAAGGTAGATCCAAACCAAACCAAGTGCACTGTGCTGTGACTGTGAAAAGATTAAAGTGTCAGGTCATTGGAAGGCAAAACAGGTGTCCTGTGTCCTACAGCTAAGTGACTACCTTTTTATCTCCCCGAAACCACTGCAGTCAAGTGAATATCACGTTAGTCTCCTGGTTCAGGGAAAGAGATCTGCAGCCGTCTCAGCCATTTTGCAGGCAATGACATCAAACATGAGACCAAGAAGACTTTGGAGTAGAAATCAACAACCATCATTTGCAGGACTGTAAAGAAACCTAGAAAAGACTTTTTCAGAGATTTGTAGCCATGAGCAAATGGACAAATCTGTAAAACATCAAGCTGTAACTGTTCTTGCCTTTAGTAGTCAGCCCATAGGAAAGTCCAAACAAGAGTTACAAAGAACATGGTGTGTAATTGTTCTAACCTCTTTAGTTTCATCTTCAATTAATAAGCCCTGCAGTCCAGAAAATGTGCTAATCATTTACATATTGGAGCTCCATGGGATTCTCCACACCTTTCCTAAGAGGTAGTAATGATATGGTCTCCACCTCTCATATGACTAAACTAGAGTCATACTTCTTGCATTTTTAAAATTTTCCTTCTTTTCACATGTAATGTGTATAGTGTGTGTGTGTGTGTGTGCATGAGTATGTGTGTGTGTGTGCCCATATGGATGACGATGTCAAGAATATTTCCCTCTTTCCTCTTCTTCTTCTTCTTCTTCTTCTTCTTCTTCTTCTTCTTCTTCTTCTTCTTCTTCTTCTTCTTCTTCTTCTTCTTCTTCTTCTTCTTCTTGTTCTTTTTGCGGCAGGGTCTCTCAGTTAAACACAGAGCTCCTAAATCTAGTTACTCCCATTAGATTGCTTGCCTCTGTTTTCCTTTAAAGGATGGAATTTGATGTAAGGTATAACTCTCCTAAAGTTTTTTGTCTTCTGGCAATGGGATAGGTTCTCTTGCCTTTAGCTTTTTTTTTTTTTTTTAAAACCATCTCAGCAGCCACCTCCATGCTCCTCCAGGTTAACCAACACATGATCCTCTCACTACAATCTTCCCAGATCTTAAATGCGCACCAACTTCTAAGCTATATTTGATCATTTTGCCTCTGCTTTTATTTCATGGCCACTTAAGGCAGGGAATAATCCAACTACCCTGGAGAGAGTCAACACATTAATTGTGAGAACGTTATTTCATCGGTCAAAAACTAAGTCTACTTAGTTATACACTTAAAGAGATGTAGGGATAACAAAAAAATACTATTTTCAGATGAGGATTTTCTACTTTAAATTTTGTAGCCCTCTCTTTAGCCAACATGGTGTATAGCCAAAATCACCTGGGGAAAACAGCATGAAGAATTTGTGATGTCTTTGGGAGATTAATGTAATGAATAGAGACTTCCTGAAAATAAGAATGCAATCATTTAGACTGAGCCCCAAAGCCTATATTTAGTTCACATTTTCCATATCCTGCCTGTGACACTAAGAAGAGAGGAGATATAAGGAAGACCCAGGGAAGAGAAAACACTGAAAACAAATTACTGTGGAAGTGAAAAAATAACAAACTTGCTTTATTATTAAAAGTATTGTCCCTTAAAAGAAGAAGTATGGTTCTACATGCCTGTGAAGACATAATCAATCCCTTTTGAATGTTCTGTAAGACACAGCTACAAAAGTAATGTGCTCTATAATGATGGTAGAACTCATTGCCATCCATCATGTGGTGTGTTTATGAAGGGCATCCAAATTTTAATTAGCTTATGCTAAATGGCTTTAGTATCCATTTAGGCAAAATGTGATTCTTGGTAGCCTTGTTTGGAAGGCCGCTAGGAACAATAACTCATGGAGTAAAATCACCAGGAGGATTGTTTCATCAACAGACACCGATTCTAATAGGAATAAAGAAATTAAGGACAAACAGAGAAGAGAGATGAAAAAGAATCATTTGAAAAGATAGAGGTAAGAATTTGCAGTGGTAGCATCTTACAGACACCCACCACTCTTACAAAAGACAGTAATTACCACTCTACACTATTACATACAGAGATTTATCATTTCTGGAAATATAATGCCATGTAGATATTCTTCAGTGTGTCCTGTAAGTGCCATAGTATATTCACGTTCTGTGTTTGGGATAACTTCTAAGCCATACATTCAGAAATGCATTCATTCAAATTCTACTTCCATCATTACTTACTAAGAGAGTGGGATTTACTAAGTGACTTCACTTGCTTTGTTTTTCAAAACCATAGTTATCAGAACAAGAAAGCAGAACAAATTGACTCCTAATTTCTGCTTTAAAGTTTCTCCAAAATTAAAAGTTACATTTATTAATTAAAAATGTTTTAAGCAACTAAAACTTTTAAATCTTAAGTCTACCTAGTTTTGATTTTCAATAAGTATTAAGCATGTAAGCAGAAAGGCTGAGAAAATTTTCCTATCTTTAGAGTCAACATATTGTGAATTGCTCCTATTTGATTTATGTATCTAAGCCTTTTCTTCCTTTTTTCTTTTTTTTCCTTTCTGAGAAACTTACTTAATAACTTTTTAAAAAAATTCATTTTATATACCAACTGCAGATCCCCCTCTCATCCCTCCTCCTGCTCCCCTCACTACCGCCCCCCCCAAACCACCCCACTCCTCCTCCGCTCCTCCAATAGGGTAAGTTCTCACATGAGGGGACAGCTAACCCTAGTACATTCAGTTAAGGCAGGACCAAGCCCCTCCGCACTTTATCAGGAGTGAGCAAGGTGTCCAACCTTAGGTAATAGGATCCAGAAAGCCAGCTCATGCACTCAGGATAGATCCTGATCACACTGCAAGGGGCCCCTCCAACAGACCCAGCTTCAGAACTGTCTTCCATATGTAGCTTTTTTCATGGTTAATATCAATACTTATTTTGAAATTCTGTAGTAACCCTTGGGGTAATCAGGATTTTAACACTTGCATCTGGGAAAGTTAAGGAATAGGAATCTTCTTGAAACATGTTTGGGAGAGGAAAAAAAAAGATGATGAGGTTCTTGTCTGTCTATTACCTCAGAGCTTTCTGTAAGATACGGTGTGTTGCTGTGCATAATTAGAGAAATTATCCATGATAGCATGTTCTGGGTGACTTAGCAGAAGCCTTTGGAGGGGGATATAAGTAAAGATGGGGGCATCTTCAAGTTAGGGAAAGGAACTTAGAGGGATCTAGAGAATGGTGTATTCAAAGACAAAACAGCCATGTGGAAAAAGTCACAGTGTTCGGGAGAGTTTCAACAGTTAGGAAGGTATAGGGAATAGGTAGGTGTAGTAGAGTACAGTTGGGACTGAACATTAGGCTGATGACAATTTTAAAGAAAAGTTTCAGAAATTCTCTACATTCTTCTCTCATAAATACTCTTTATTGAAATGGGGCAAGAGAAAGTAGAAGAGGAAGGGGCTATAGACCGTCTGAGAGACAGGGGATAAGTTTAATTAATTAATTATTTCATGTTAGGATTATCAGTGAGGGACATAAATCATGTTTTTCAGCTCAGTTTACTGAGAAGCTTATTGTTAGGCATGGGAATGTAGCTGTGCCTTCTGTTCTCTGCGCTTCAGTGTCCCCACTCCTAGGATGGGGTTAACAACTTTATCTCTATATTCCTTGGCTGGTAATACATGATGAACCCATTGCATTACTTCTGCCATGTAAATTAGTATTTACAAAGCCTTTTCCCACATGCTATTATTATTCCACACCTGGCTGGGTCTGTCTTATAATGGCAGAGACCAGCCAAAATATCTATCAATTTCCCTTTTGCCTGCAGGAGGAGTTAAAATATGACCATGAAGATAGCCTGCTGAGACAATCAAAACGAATATTTACTTAGGCTAGTAATGATCAATGTCTTCTGAGTAATATGGAAATTGAGTTCAACACACAGAATAAAGCCGAGGCTCCGAAACTAAGTGAAACAGCATTGCCTAATGTACTCCCTGGCATAATTGCTTGTCTTTCTCTGCAATTTTCACAATACAGGGATCGTTTATGTGCACTTATACATTTTACTGTTGACTGCATGACTGTACAACACATTTGGGAGAAAGGAAGTCACAGTAATATGAATTCATCAAACATCCACAACTGCTTCTCTTTAACAGCCTCTAAGGAGAGACACAGCATCACGCCATTTCTGAGTTGTCAGAAACTGTGGCAGACAAAGCCTGGAAACCGGAATAGGTGCTGAATTCAGTTCTTCTCTTAACTGGTAGCTGTTCGTGGTACTTAGCAAATTACAAATGAAAATTCCAGCCAGAAGGAAAAGGACAGGGTGAGAAGTGTTAGCATCAACCTGCCTCACAAAAAGTTAAAGAACTCAGTATGTGAATAGCTATTGTCCATCTTGCTTTGAAAATATGGTGGAAAGAGCTACTTTGTAAGACTGCTTCAAACATCTCTTTGGGAGTTGTGGTACCCATACATCTTCTAAACTGTACATGAATCATGTAAATGCTGTGCTGGATCTTGGAGCAAGGTAGTTTGCTCCTTTGTAAATACTTGTTCAGGTGTAATTAATTAGGGATATTGAATTAATTTACTACTAACATTTGCTTGATAAAGGACACAAATATGTTTCTTCTGTCTTGCTGAATTATGCAGACCCATAATGATTGCCGAAATTCAACTAACTGAACCAATCTGCAACAATAAATGTCTGAACACAGGGCGATAGAAGGTTTAATTCTGTGAATTCTTCCTATGAAACATATTTTTTATAGGTTTGTCCAAAGTGAAGAAGTCACTCCTTCTCCCTACCCACAACACTGGATGGATTACCAATATTAACTAATTGTAAGAAACAGTGATTTTCTTTTCATATGGAGACTCTGTACTTTAGTCTGTACCTAATGTCCTATGAACAAATTAATTCATTAATGTAAGTACTGTGTGTGTACTACTTAGGAAAGATAACATGCCTATTCAAAAATTCATTTGGATATTAGATGGTTCTTAGCCATGAAATAAAATTTATAAACCTTGGAATTGTTTTAAAACCTTGCTGAGTCTAATTTATATTACTGAACTATTATTGGGATTTTGGCTGGCCCAGGAGTTTGTTCAGCCTATTAGGAGTCACACAATTAAAGGAAATAGATTCTCCCTCTTGCAAAAGCCATAAAATGTCTATAGCTTCTAAGCTAGTTGTGGGACTTCACACACACATCTCCCTGCCTCCATGCTGGGATTTTCTCTGGCTAAAACTTGCAGAGATCTTGTGCATGTAGTCACAATCAATGTGATTTCATGTATTCAACTGTACTGCTGTGTTCTGAAAATACTTCTACCTTGAAGTTAAGTACCACCTTTGGCTCTTATAATTTTTTTCCCTTGTGGGGCATGGTGGCACATACTTTTATTCATGTTTTATTAAGAAATTTTTTATTTATTTTAGATACCAAACACAGATCCCCCTCTTCCCTCCTCCTTCCCCACCCCCAACTCACACCCCATTTCCTCCTACAAGAAGGTAAGGCCTCCCATGGGGAGTCAGCAAATCCTGGTACATTCAGTAGAGGTAGGTCCAAACCCCTCCCCGCCTCAAGGCTGTGCAAGGTATCTCACCATAGATATCAGGCTCCAAAAAGTCAGCTCATGCACCAAGGATAGATCCTGATCCTACTGCCAGGGGCTCCTTAAGCAAATCAAGCTACAAAACTTTCTCAATTATGCAGAGGTCCCAGTCCAGTCCCGTGGAGGCTCCACAGCTATTGATCTAAATTTCATGAGTTCCTACTAGTTTGGTTTGGTTGTCTCTGTAGGCTTCCCCATCATAATCTTGATGCCTTTTGCTCATAGAATCCCTCTTCTTTCTCTTCAACTGGATTCTTGGAGCTCAGCCTGGTGTTTGGCTGTGGATCTCTGCATCTTCTTCCATCAGTTACTGGAGAAAGGCTCTACGATGACAGATGGGGACCACTCCTCCACTGTTGGTGAGAGTGCAAACTTGTACAGCCACTTTGGAAATTAGTATGGTGGTTTCTCAGAAAATTGGGAATATATCTTCCTCAAGACCCTGCTATACCACTCTTAGGCATATACCCAAGGAATGTTCAATCATACCACAAGGCACATGTTCAACTATGTTCACAACAGCATTATTTGTAATAACCAGAACCTCGAAACAACCTAAGTACCCCTCAACTGAAGAATGGATTAAGAAAATGTAGTTTATATACACAATGGAATACTACTCAACAGTAAAACAAAACAAAACAAAACAAAAAACAATGGCATCATGAAATTTGCAGGCAAATGGATGGAACTAGAAAATAAGTGGATACTAGATGTAAAGCAAAGGATAACCAGACTACAGCCCACAGCTCCAGAGAAGCTAGCCAACGAGGAGGACCCTAAGAAGGACATGTGGATCATCCAGGGATGGTAAAATAAATGAGAACTCCATGAGTAAACTGGAGGTGAGAGGAGGCAATGAAGGGTAGAGGATGGGGGAATGAGGACATAAGGGAATGGGATGGTTGAGCTGGAACAAGGACAGAGTGAGAGAGCAATGAAAGAGATACCACGATAGAAGCAGACATCATAGGGATAGGGAGAAACTGGGTGCTAGGGAAGTTCCCAGGAACTCACAAGGATGAACCCAGCTTAGACTACTAGCAATTTTCGAGAGGGTCCCTGAACTGGCTTCCCCAGTAATCAGACCAAGTGAATACCCTAAGTGTCGTTTTATAATCTTTTAACCCCTTTTTCCATGAAGATCCCTGACCAATAAGGATTGGGGGGTAGGGTGAGAAGTGAAGTTTGAAAAGTATGTCCCTTTTCAGACTAATCACTTCACAGTTTTTTATTCTCTGCCTGTTCACCAGTTGAGGGTCTTTATGTTCATTTTCATCTACTGCAAGAAGCTTCTTTGAAGAGGGATGAGAGGTACATTGAACTATGGGTATTGCCAAAATTCATCGGGAGTTGTTCTAATAGTATACCCACATAGCTGAATCTTATTAGATTCTCCACTATGGTCTATAACCTATCAAGCCACAGGCCTTGATACAATTAACTTTGCCAGAAATTGTTTCAATTGTAGTTGGAAGCTTTTCTGTGTCCCAGCTGGCCGCTGGTCAGGACAAATTTCTCCCACTCGCATCCCCCAAGTAAACACACAGAGGCTTACATTAATTATAACTGCTCAGCCATTAGCTCAGGCTTATTACTGATTAGCTCTTATACTTAAATTAACCCATAATTCTTGTTTATGTTTAGCAATGTGGCTTGGTACCTTTTCTCAGTTCTGCCTTGTCATCTTGCTTCCTCTGTGGCTGGCCGGCAACTCCTGACTCTGTCGTTCCTCTTCCCAGAATTCTCCTCATCTGCTTGCCTGCCTATACTTCCTTCCTGGCTACTGGCCAATCAGCATTTTATATATCAGCCAATCAGAACAACACATATTTCCAGCATGCAGAACGACATCCCACAGCATTCAATCTTAGGCAGATATCTCTAGAGCTCAATGGCCAGCTACTCTGGCTAAGAAAGTGAGCTCCAAGTTCACTTTGATCCTTCATCAAAAGACAAGAAGAGATGGAGAGCAATAGAGGAAGACACCTGAGGTTGACCTCTTGCCTCCACACAAGTTCACACAAAATGTAACCCCCCTCCTCCTCTTTCCCTCCTGCCTTCCCTTCTCTTTCATAATAATCAAGCACCATGGATCTGTGAAACACATAATATATAGGAGAGAATCCCTAATATTTTCCTAGTTTAAGGCATTGAGAGAGTTTCTAGCTTGCAATTAGAAGAAAGCTCAGCAAAATTTAGCAGGTTCCTTGAGCTCAGTGGGCAGAACCACAATCTGGGAGACCAGAACAGCTGGAGTCTGTGGTAGACTGATGCAGATAAGAATTCAGAGAAAACACAGAACCTGAGATATGCAGAGGATTCCACTCAGGAATTCAACAGAAAACTCATCAGACTATGTCTGAGGATTTGATCAAATACAGGAAATGTATTTGAAAGAACGATAAGCAACATCATGTCATGTACACAAAGAGAAATGGTGCTTGTTTTGACTGGAAAAGTGCAAATTAAAATTCATGGGTTTGAAGATAAGCCATGTTTCACAAATGACATGTTCTTCTCAACAGATAGATGAATAAAACAAGTGGTAGGTATTGATTTGTTTATATTCACATGCATTTATTCCCATGTACAGTCATCACTATCTACATTATGCTAATGACAAGTCCATGGTGAGTCATATATTTATTGCACATAGAACATTTTTGCCTTCTTTTTTCAATTTAACTTTTTGTTGATTCTTTGTGGATTCCAAATTATGCAATCCCAATCATTTCTCCATCTCTTCCCATTCTCCTTCTACCTTTGCAACCTCCCCCTCAACCAGGATAAAACAAAATAAAATTGAAAAGAGAAAAAAAGGAAAAGAAAAATCTCATCATGGAAGCTGCAATATCACCAATACTGGGCCCATACTTGGGGCTTCTCTTGGATATCCTGTTGTTATTCTGTGTCTTGGAGATCGTGCAACTTTGGGTCTGCAGGACCAGTCTCTTCACATACTCCCACAGTTCATAGATGTGGTGGATGATGGGATAAGCCAAATCATAGCCCTGTTTCTGGGTCTGGATAGTTGTTAGGTTTTTCAGCCAGCCAGCTCTTCTTCATCCTCAACAGCAGGGTAAGCTCTCCAGTATGACCCAGCTAGCTCACCCTATGTGGTAAGCAGCAAGGGGCAGGACTGGTTTTCCTGCCCCTCACCAGCTGACCAGGCCTTGCACTTCACCTGGTCATCACAGTAGTGCTGATCCTGCTAGCGGGGGCACAGCTCTTCTGCCATATGGTGGTGAAGGAAAGGAAAAGATGCCCTCCCCCACTTCATTCCTTGCCACATGCAACAGGCGAGAGTTGATCCTGTCCCTCACCACTTCTCCTAGGCTACATAGTAGAGCTGACCCTATTGACAGGGGTGTAGGTGAGCTACCTGAGAACGTGAACATGAGAGATCTGGCCCTGCCCCTTATCTGCCATATGATGACATGGGTAAGGAAGAGGAACCCCCCTCCAGCCCTACATGCCCCCTGTGTGCTCCTCTCTGCCTATGGCAGGTGAGAGAACTGTCCCTGACCTCAGGAGAGTGAGAAAGCTGACCCTTCCTCTTACCAGTTGCAGCACTGTTCAGAGAGGCCCCTATACCTTACCTGGGCAACACAGCAGAGCTGGCCCTGGTGGTGTAGGTGTGGACTAGCCAGCCCTAAGGACATGAGAGCAATATTTTGCCTTTTTATATCCTCTAACTTTTCATCCTAACAAAAAAGGAAGCTGGTTGTAATCATATTATATCTACTTACATAATTATTTAATTTCATCTCCACATGGTAAATTTCAGTCATTGACAATGCCTCTAGTGGAAACACTTAATTAATTAATTAATTAATTAATAGGTTTTTTTTTTTACCATCTCAAGAAGGTCTTGCTCTGTGGCACCAGTACTCATGGGAATCTCACTGTCTCAGTTTGCTGAGTGTTACCATCCAGTGGTGCAATCACTACCTTAGTTAGAGTAGAAAGTTGGTGTTTAGTTTCCTTTGCCAGAGAGACTTCACACATATTTGTTGTTACTGAGGCTCATGTGCTTTCTACCACAAACTTCAGTGACAATTTTTTTCCATGCACTTGAGTATAATCAATTCAGTTTTAACATTTTTTGCCCTGAAAATTTCCATATCCAAAATGACTTTTAAAGTTATATTAATTTTGATTTTCTCTTTGTGTCCTAAAGTTATTTGACTGTTCACAAAGTATGGTATCATATATTCACTATTTTGCTCTCATACAGAATATTTTTAATACATTAAATGCCCCTGGTTTTCAACTATTCAACTGTCATTTTCCCTCAATTTGAACCCTTAGCAACCATTGATGTTTTCTGTCTCTGTAGTATTACTCATTTTTTAGAATATTTCATAAGAAGAATCTTATAGCATGTATTCTTTTCAAACTCACTTTCATGTAGTTTCTTTCATGTAGTAACACACATGGAATGTGCCCTTCCATATCCGTGCATAGTTTATTATCTTCTCCTTGTTAAAAAAGTAAAAGACAATGAATACTTAATCACTTTGGGTGACTTGCTTGTTTTGAGCCCTTTATTCCTGTAACTGAATAAAGACAAACTTAATATAATTTATAACTCTAAGAACATTGTTGAGGCTTATGAGAAATAGTTAAGAAGATCATAAGCTCCAAGAAAATATTTCAATGTCAAGGGGTCATATGAGAGATAATAAATAAAAGAGAGAGCATTGTTCAATCTGCCTGTTGGCTATATAGGAAATCTTAATTAATTAGTATAGAAGAGTACACTAATGGAACATTTATATCCAAATTCCCCAACCATACCTACAAAGAAATTGCTTTTCATGATTCCTGCATTTTGTGGGGTCCATGAAGCACTGAACTTTCATTTCTTTTACTCTTGCATGATTTAGTTTTATTTTTAATAGCCTCTATCAGTGAGATAATCCTTGTCTTATGAATAACATGTGCCTTGCTATTTCTATGAAACAGAAGCAAGTACTCTAAGTGAAATGGAGAAAGGACATAACTGCCAAGATGTCTTGATAATAACAGAGGATAAAGTGACTGTAGAAATTTGTTCATGTTCACTCAAAAGTTCTGTCATGTAACTCAGGGATTTTTAGAACCCTGAGGCAGTGTAAAGCCCAAACCACATTTAATAGTTTCACAACTATGCTTGCATTACTTTTCATCAGAGGCATAAAAATCAAGCACAATGATATGTTGAGACTTTTAATACTACCTCAAGAAAAATCATATATGCTACTGTGCAGTTGAAAGTGGATATGTGCACTTCATAGCAGGTGATAAGCATTGTTGTTTGGATGAGAATGGCCCCACATGCTCATATATTGAATAATTGGTATGTACTTGGTAGAACTATTTGGAAAGTATTAACAGGTGTGGCCTTGTTGGAGGATGTCTCTCTTTCATTGTTGATATTTTGTCCTTATCAATATTCTCCTGGAAATCGTGACACTTAGACTCAGTCTAATGAAGAAATGAAAGATTTTTCTATAGCTATTATGTAGCAAAATAATAGAATCACTAAATGTGAAAACTCCATAAGCACTTTACTTGTTTTACACAGTTATATATGTATTTAAGTTAATCTAGAGAACTCAAACATTCATCATATCACTTCATAACATTTATCTTCTAAATTTAGAAATGGAAATACAATTATTTCCATTTCGGAAGCTTTGGGTGATAGTAGCAGAGAGTGTACTTTATATCCACAAGTCTCTTGATTCATTCCCTGAACCACAGAGAGTCTATCTCAAATAAACCATCAAAAATAATATTAATATGCTTTGTTAAAAAGTCTATATATCTGCTTTCTTTGTATGTATGTACAAGCTCAAGTTTAGCACACTCTGTTCTACCAGCCTACATTTACAGCTAAAATGGAATGTTTAAAATTTGAGACAAACACTTCCCCCCCACACACACACCGAATGTTGGAAACAGAACTTAATGGCCATTATACTGGAAGCGTTAAAGAAATAAGTGTGAGAGAAATACACAAGTACAGGCCCAGTCTATGAGGTTTTGGAGCGAAAAAGAGACTGTATCCTAAGCACAAACGGGGCCACTTGTGTGAAATTTGGCAGAGACTAAAGCTATATTGACTAAATACACTGAGAACTTCTGTGAGGAAGAATTTCAGAGAATTTTCAAAGATTATGTTATTTGGTGGAGGAAATTTCCAGACTGTAACAGTGGGAAGTTGTGTGGGTTCTTACTGATTACTTTTTGCAGAGGTACAGTGAAAAGAGAGCAAGAAGTGGGAAGAAAGAAATACAAAATTACAGTTGGAAGAGGGAAAGAAAACTAAGAACTTTAGGGTTGAACCCATGACATGCTTGAAAAGGAGACTATTATTGTGAAGCAGTTTAGTGCCTGTAAACAGGAGCCTGTGGCTCTGTGCTGGTATAACAGGAAAGATGTTTGATAGCAAGACTCCACTGAGCTAACCCCCAACTGCAAAGGAGCAGATATAGGGGGGAGGTGTCCTGCTCTTATAACGCAATTGCCTGCAGAAGCCCTTTGCATGTATGTATGTATGTACGTACGCATGCAGCTTCAGTACATTTCAATTATTTTGAAAATAATTGCTCACAAATGTAGGTGCTGCCAAAAAGTGATGATATGAATGAGACAAATGATGACATGAGCATAGTGTGACAGTTTAGTAAGGAAGAGAGTACCCACAATTCTGATCAAGTGATTATGATCAAATCTTTCTTTAAATTCAATGTCAAGTTGTAACTCCACATGTTGCATTTTTATTGGCAGGTAATGTATTTATGACAACTCAAAACACAGTTGCAAATATACCAAAACATTATTTTCCCAGAAATCTTGAGATCTTTTTGCAAACTCATATCAAAAATAAGCCTACATATTTTGCTGATCACGGGAGTGTTTAGCCAACATGTCAAAACGTCAAAATTTATAAATTTGTTTGCCTTTGTTTGAGATCACCACAATTTCAATTTTATTTGCAATATTGTTATGATTTGAAACAATTTATTGATAAGTTGTTTCTCCATTTTTTTGATAAGTTGTTTCTTTCCTTGGAGATTCATGTTTGCTTCATTCAAATTTGATGATAGATGCAATAAAATTCTAAATATGTGAGTCACTTTTTATCATCAAATTCTGGCACCAATTTGTTTTTGATACCATAAAATATTTTATAAGATGTGCTAACCATAAAATGTTTTTGGTATTTAATGTAGACTTAGCCAACTTATTTCAGTAAAGTAAACGAAAATGGCATAATCATCATGAAGCCATTCAAGGAATGCCTATACTGGTGATTACTGGATCCCACAGACCATTGGAAATTAAAACTTGATGACAGCCTGTACATTGCTACCATGAGTAATGCTTATGCATATAACTTTTCTTCTTGCACTATGCAATGTGACATTATTAGCCTTGATTTTTGGATGGCAATCGTGTTTTTTTTATTGATTTAATTTTTTTACTAAGAAATTTTATTCATTTTATATACAAAAGGTCCCCCTCTTCCCTCTTCCTGCTCCTCCAGCCTCTCCCTCCCAGTCCACTCCCCATTGTCTCCTACAAGAAGGTAAGGACTCCCATGGGGAGGTACATTTAGTAGAGGCAAGTCCAAGCCCCTCCCCCTGCCTCAAGGCTATGCGAGGTGTCCCATCCTAGAAGTGGGCTCCAAAAGGCCTGATCCTGCACCAGGGATGGATTCTGATTCCACTGCCAGGGGGCCCCTTAAGCAGATCATGCTACACAACTGTCTCACGCATGTAGACTGATTTTAAAAAGTCCCTTTCTTTTACTTACCATTGCTGGGTGCAAACTGTAAAGCAGCAGATATGTTGACAATAAACAAGGAAAATTGTTTTAACACTTATTTCCCATGCTTTGTATCAATATATTTTAATGATGTTAAGGAAGTCATTTTTTCACTGACACTGTGTCTGTCATCAATGCCTTTAATAAAAATGACTCCTTGAGCTATATTTGAAATATTGGTGTCACCAACCACCTTAAAATCATGATATTTAAAATTTTCCTTTCTCCTCCTCAAACTTTTCTAGATTTGTTTTTTTTAATTTACCTTGCCAATTGTCTTGTGAGACAAACCAAAATATTTGCCCTCCTTAAAGGCGTATTAGAATCTACCATACTCTCTATGTATTGCCTAATAATTTCATCATCAGGAAATGCTTTTAATTAATTTATTACTAAATATTACACCACATAATAGATTGATTGTATAATAGAATATATCTGAGTTTTAACAAAAAAAAAAAAACAACTTTTGTTGAAAAAAATAAACGTGCTCAGACTTGGTCAGTTCCTGTAATTTGTCCTCAAGGCAGAGTCCTTGATACCATATTAATTTGGCACCATGTTCATATACTTAATGGGCTTGGGGTTTACAAATTATAGACTAAAGATTTTCACAGAGTCTCAACAAATTAACCAATGTCTTACCATTTGTCTTTAGAAAAACTTAATCCATCTATCTATTTTTTAGTGAATAATCTTCCCTCATCTCATCTTTATTTTTTTTTTCTGTTGTTTTCTTTTGAGGTACTTGATAAGTCAGGCTGGGATTAAAACATAATAAAGAACAAGGAGGAAAATTTACTTTTATTATAAAAATTAAATGATTTAAAATAGTAGGATATGGATTCTTCTTCATCTTAGCTACACAAATATTGTATGAGTGAAGGGATGATTGAAAAGTGCAGTAGTCAGTGCAGGAGATGCAACTGAGTTTTGGAAGCACCACTATTAATAAAATTTAAAAAAATTACCTATCTTCTAAATAATTTTAAATGCCTATTGTTTGGGATCATAGTTTAAAACACTGTTAATAATTGCTGTTTCTCTCACCAAGTTGCCATGAGCACAGTAAAGTTTTCTTTTCTTTTATTTATTTATTTTTTTGGATAATAATGTTGGAAGCCACATAACACCATAAAATGGAAGACATGCAGGCATACAAATCATAAGTTCATGCCTATGTCTATTTCCTATGACATTTCCACCATGACCTGTCATCTACAAAGTTTATGATCTCAAGCTTCACAATCATGCTACAGAATTTGCAGTAATGTTTCCTAATGCTTGGAGTAACTGCCATTGTGCAACAGTACTGCATAGTTAGCTATCCTTGGATGTATACAGAGCACAGACCATGTATTGGATACCCCTGAATACATTGTCATTTCTAGCACTCACCAAATAACAGTAGGGGATTTCTGAGCCACAGTATTACATATATAATCCAATTCCACAGTCCAGATTGTCCAATATTTAGAGTCTCCACAGAATTTATTTGTGGTGAAAAATTTCTTAGAGTGACAATAACAAAAACTTTAATTAATGGAAATTCTGTTTATTTTCAGAATATATCTGTCACCAAATATTGAAGTTTGCATTATTCCTAGGAGTGTGATAACAGTGGTATGTAACTTCCCTGCTAATTTAAGCAATTCTTTTCAAACTAGCATATGAATTCCTCCCCATTCAGCTGATCAAGATGAGTCCCTGCCTATTGTCTGCTGCACATCAAACATTGTCACATGGCTTAAATGCATCCTATTTTACTGTCAAGGAAGTAAACCTCTTTGAGGAGGTAAAATAATTGATTGATCCCCTTTGAAGCCAGTACATGTTCTACTTTTCATATTCAATGAGATTAGGAACTTTCCAAGTCAATCTGTAATAGAGAAAAATCATTTCATTCTGAGTTCTTGTCTTGAAAACCCTGATACTACTACTGTCTCAAGATAAGTTAGAAATGAGTCCTCCTACAATCACTGTTAAGGTTGACATTGTAACAACTCCTACAGTAAATATCGGCATAGCAGTTGTTAGAAAGAGAATATGGAAGGCTTATTTACCCCTCAGTGGTATGGAGTTGGGATGGAAAGTTAGACCAGGAAGTTTTCTTGGAGAAATATTATGATTATAGTCTTAAAGGATAATGGGTAGAAGAAAATGAAACAATTATGAAAAGTGAAATTCCATGTTCACAGCTCTCATAAGCTTGAGAGGAAATTAGTGTTCTGTTTCAGTAAGGTGGGAACATGAAGTGCAGTCAGCAGATTCACTAGACACGGCATGGAGAGAATGTAGATCCTGACATGTACATGGTGCTTGGTTTTATCTTGAAAGTTACAGGGAACCACTGAATAATTTGTACCTGACTATTCCCAAGTTCTCTGGGGTGTTTTGATCATCCTCTGAGATAAAAAAGTAGTGATTGCCTCATCCACAAAGTTACAATTAGGTCTTCAGCTACTCAGCCTCCAGTTGCTTTAATGAGTAAATCAAACTCAACAGGTCTTTAAGATACACATTCTTTTTTAATATTATTGAAAATAGATTCTTCTCTCATATAATGCATGCCAACAACCAGAGTTTACCCTACCTCGACTCCTTCTACCTCCCCTGCACATCCCCTTTCTTCCAGAATCACTCCCACTGTTTCCTCTTCAGAAAAGAGGAGGCCTCTAAAGGAGGAGCAGGCCCCCAATAGCCAAACAGGACATAACAAGATACACTGGGACAAAGTGAAAGCCTTCATATCAAGGCTAGACAAGGCAACACAATAAGAGGAAAAGTGTCTCAAGAGCAGTCAAAGTGAGAGTCTCAAGAGCAGGCAAAAGTGACAAAATATGCCCACACCCACTCTTAGGAGCCCCATGAAAACACCAAGCTAAGGGCCATAACATAAACATAAAGGACCTGGTGCAGATCTATGCAGGTCCCCATGCTTGCCTTGTCAGTCTCTGTGAGCCCATGTGAGCCCCACTTAGTGGATATAAACCACCCATTCTTAATGACTGAAAGGGGCTGTATCAGTAGTTGAATGTGGCTATGAGCCTGACGGATGCTAAGAAAATGGTTATTTCTAAATTCATCCATATAGGAATTTACATCTAGTTTTGAGTTAGGAAGACTAGGTCTAAAACAGAACTGTTTTTTTTTTCTTCTTCTTTCCTCTATAATACTAATCAGTCCATTTAATTAACAATTTGCAAATAAGCTTAGTTAAAACATCAGTAAAATCTTGTACAACTATTGTAAGAATTTAATACAACATATAAAATTCTTGGCACAATATTTACAGCACTGCTAATCTTTCTTAAGCACTTTGTATTAATTTCATCCCAGATATTTAAAGGACATATGTTAAAATATGGTTTGTTGGCACTTAATGTCTTTTGCAATTTAATATAACAAAATATTGTTCAATAAGGATAAAAAAAAGTTGATTCATCAGACTGGAAAACTTTTTTTTTCATTTTTTTATTAAGAATTTTTTTTCATTTTACACACCAATCAGAGATCCCCCCTTTCCTCCTCCTGCCCCCCAAGCCTTCCCCCCCCAACCGAACCCCCACTTCTCCCCACAAGAAGGCAAGTCCTCCCAGGGGGAGGCACATCAGTAGAGGCAAGTCCAAGTTCTTCCCCTGCCTCAAGGCTGCACAAGGTGTCACATCATAGGTAGTGGGTTCCAAAAAACCCCTCATGCACCAGGGATGGATTTTGATTCTACCGGCAGGGGGCCCGCCAAGCAAATCAAACTACACAATTGTTTGCCATGCAGAGGGCTTAGTCCAGTCCCATGCAGGCTTTACAACCACTGATCCAACTTTCATGAGTTCCCACTAGTTTCATTTGGTCATCTATGCAGGTTTCCCCATAATGATCCTGATGCACTAGCTCATAGAATCCCTCCTCTCTCTCCACCTAGACTCTTGGAGCTCTGCCTGGTGTTGGGCTGTGGATCTCTGCATCTGCCTCCATTAGTCATTGGAGAAAAGCTCTGTGATGAGATGGTATTTACCGATCTGATAACTGGGGCAAACCAGTTCAGTTCAAGTACCCTCTCCACTATTTCTAGTAGTCTAAGCTGGGGTCATCCTTGGGGATTCCTGGTAACTTCCCTAGCACCAGGTTTCTCTCTATCCCCATGATATCTCCACTCTATCCCTGTTCCAGATCGACCATCCCATTCCCATATGTTCTCACCCCCTATGTCCTACCCTCCATTGCCCACCCTCACCCTCATTTCACTCATGAAGATTTCATCTATTTCTCCTTTCCAGGGCAATCCATGTGTCCCTCTTTGGGTCTTCCTTGTTAGCTAGCTTCTCTGTAATTGTGGGTTGCTGTCTTGTTATCCTTTGCTTTACTTCCAGTACCCACTTATGAGTGAGTATATACCATGCTTTTCCTTCTGAGTCTGGGTTACCTCACTCAGGATGATATTTTATAGTTCCATTCATTTGCCTGCAAATTTCATGGTGTCATTGTTTTTCTCTGCTGAGTAGTACTCCATTATGTATATGTACCGCATTTTCTTTATCCATTCTTCAGTTGAGGGACATCCAGTTGTTTCCAGGTTCTGGGTATTATGAATAATGCTGTTATTGGACTGAAAAACTTTTTATGTCAAATAGAAGCAATTTAATTCCAAATATTTCAGTCTGTTCTATAAGACACAAGTAACAACATAATACAGAGAGAAAGAGAGAGAGAGAGAGAGAGAGAGAGAGAGAGAGAGAGAGACTATTGAGTTGTTGTGAATGAAATAAGAAAATGAGTGAATAAATCAATGGTTAATATGTATTTCAAGACATTTCTAATTTACTTTAAAACATCAAATTTCATGTTTTAATTTTTCTTAAAATTATCGTGTATTTTTATTACTAAGCTTATATTTATGACTTGAGAATAGATACATTTTTGATATAGATAAAGCAACTGTTTTAATTCCAACATTTTTGAGATATTGCTAAAATGTGTTGTGATATACAGTCAACCACTTAGAAAGCTGTTGGTTTTCTCCTTGAAAAGGATACTTTAAAATATGTCTAAACATGACTCAAAGTGATAGGAAGTGATATTCAATTCAGTGGTCCAATGAGAAAAAGAAGATAGGAAAACTAGGGAGGCTATAATACAAGCTGCAAACATATTTGATGCTTACCTACAAGTACATTCTTGCAGTGATTTTATGAATGTATGTAGAATACAGCAATAGTAATGATTTTCCTGCCTCTGTTTACTCCAGAAGCCATAAAATGGAACCAGTGCCAATAGTTAAGGTCTGGTACATTGAGTATTTTCCCCAGAGACTCATTTCATCATATTTTGAAATCAGTTTGTTATGATGGACATTTCCTTTCCCTTTTTGAGGAGGTTCTCCTGGTGTCCTTCATCCCCTCTGGCCCTAATACTCTTTGCGACCCCTCTTCCTTAGGGTTCTCTGAATTCTAGGGGTGAAATTTGATGGAGAAATCCCATTTTGAGCTGTGTGTTCCAGGGACTCTTCTCTCTCCTTAATGTTTGGCTGTGATTCTCTATATTTGTTCCCATCTGCTGGAGGAGTGGAGGAGGAAGCCTCTATAAGGATGGCTGAATAAAGCACTGACTTCTGGGTGTTGCAGCATTACATTAGGAGTAATTTTGGTTATGATTATGATTATTATTATTATCATCATCATTATTATTATTATTAACCAGTAGTATTTGGTTTACTCTAGGTCTCTGGGCTATCAGGCCTCTGGTTCTTGGTTACCCAAACAGTGTCAGGTATGGGTTCCATCTTGGTGAGTGGGTCGTAAGTCAAATCAGATTTTAGTTGGCTATTCCCACAGGTTCTGTGACACCATTTCTCTAGAACACCTTAAAAACAGCTTGGTCTGCTGAGATTTAAGGAGTTAGTTCAATTTTCTTGTATCTTTTGAGACTTACTTTGGACCCAGTACATGCTTAATTTTAGAGAAAATTCTTTGAGGTGCAGAGAAGAAGGTATATACTCTTTTGTGTTTTTGTGTTTGGGTGAAATAAATATGTTTGGTCCATTTGGTTTGTAATATCTATTAAGTACAGTATTTCTCTGGTTGGTTTTTGTTTGGATGAACTGTTCATTGAAAGTGGGGTATTTGTGTCTCCCACTACCAGTGTGTGAAGGTCAACAAGACCTTCAATCTACAATGGCAACCTTCCTGAAAGATGCTCTAGTGCAATAGCGGCACAGTTAATGGGGCCAACTAACCAGTAATTTTGTTTGTTTGTTTGTTTGTTTGTTTGTTTTTTGGTTTGTTGAGACAAGGTTTTTCTGTGTTGTTCTTGATATTTGTTTTGTATCTCACTCTGTAGACCAGGATGGCCTCGAACTCACAGAGATCTGCCTGACTCTGCCACCCAAGTGCTGGGATTAAAGGTGTGTGCCACCGCTGCCCAGCTAACTAACCAATATTAAATTTGGTTTAAGGCCAACTCCATAAGATGGAATCCATCACCCACACTACTAAGGTGGTCAAGAACATGAGACTAGGTAGGCCAGGGACCTCGTGGAAAACCAAATTTACTACTGTTCTGCAAAAGAAAGTAATAGTAAAATGACTACTGAGAATATCTGATACACTTGTAAATATATGTCTTCTGCAGTCGATGGGAACAAATACAGAGACATAGCTGGGACATATGCAGAGAGTGAGGGACTTTAGAATATTCAGTACTAAGTGGTATATCTCCAACAAAGCCCTCTCTCAGTGCTCAGGGAACTCTGAAGAAGGGGAGGCAAAAAGACTGTAAGAGCCAGAGAGGATAGAGGACACCAAAGAAATAAGACCTTCAAAACATAGTAGCATCAATGCACATAACACAAACACATAGAGACTGTAGCTGTATGAACAGGGTCTACACAGGTCTTTGCCAGATAGGGTACAAATGCCAAGATGGAAAGTCAACACAATTCTTCATCCATAACTCAGAGGCTACATACAATTTGTAACCACTTATAAATGAAAAATTAGATTTCTTCAATTGAGTATCACTGGATATACAAACCACTCCCATGGGCAAGTCCCATGCTCATCAGTAAATGCTCAACACAAAAACCTAGGTGGTAGGTTGGGGGATGTTTTGACTTATAATGCCTTGTCATGACTTTTTTGTTGGCTTTTGTTTTGTTTTCTTATAAGTCCTTTCCAGTGTATATAAATATATAATGGTTTCCAGTAATGTGTCTATAGGATTTCTGTATGTGAATGTGTATGTCTCCCCTAACCCTCCCCTATCAATCACTAATTAAGAAAACTTACTAAAGCAAGATCTTAAGGATGTTTTCTCAGTTGAGATTTCCTTCTTTCAGATAACTCTAGCTTGTATCAAGTTGAAAAACAAAAACAAAAACAAAAAACAACAATGAAAAAAAAAAAAACACCAGCCTGTACAGCATAAGAAATAAATACCCACATAGACACATGGATATACCCACATGTGAAAACTTATAAAAGCAGATAAACAACAGACAAATGAGGTAGAAAATAGCTGTTTCCTGATAGCTGATGGGAGTGATTTGATAAAGAAATCCCATTTAGGTTACATGCGAAGGTCTCTCATTCTCTGAACAGTGCACAGTTATGGGTCTCTGTATTTGTTTTCATCTGCCATAGAAAGAAGCGACTCTGATGCTGGCTGAGGGAAACACTAATCTTTAAATACAGCAGAATGTTGTTAGACATCAATTTATTGTTATGTTCCTTTGGCAGCCCAATAGTATTTGGTTTTCTGCTATCTATTCTCAAATCCTTGGCTACCTGAGCAGTGCCAGTCATAAGTTTCATCTCATGGAGTGGGCCTTATACCCAATCAGATAGTGGTGAATTAGTTTGCACAACTTTGGTGTCATTGCTGCGAGAGTGTATCCCACAGTTGGGTCATCATCGTAAAGTAAGGTGCCAACTACTTTCTAGTACCATGATACCAGTCAGTAGGAGTAAAGGCTCTAGGCAGGTACCAGTTAGTCATCATTTATTTTTTATGTTTCTATGTGCATGTGGAGCTTGAAGCTGTTGCCTTCATTACTTTTTTGATGCAACTTTTGTTTGATTGATTTTAAATTTTAAGATTGTATTTTTATTTGCAGAAACATAATGATTGGTTTGAAGGATTGGCCTATTTGCTTTCACTAGGTCCATGTTTACTGTCCTACTCCCTTTCTACATGCGTTGAAGACATGGATATCATTAAGACAGAAAGTTTGAGTTGGTTTGGGAGGTGACAATGGAAATACAGGAACAGTGCACAAATAAGGGAATAATAAGAAAATACTTACAGATTATTTTTTACAGTTTAGAATTTACCCAAAGCTTACATTTAGCAATGTGTTTTATACTGCCAAGTAGAAGAGTGGAGAGAATGTTAAGCTATTTCTGTTCTACTGTAATCATATTCAGTTGTTTAAGGATATTCATCAAATTCTGAAATTACATAAAATAACAATCTCATAAAATAATTTTACATACAATATTTTATAAACTTTAGTGATTATTTTATATCTTTCTTGTTTCATTTTGTATATAAAAGCGTGAATTTTTTAAGGAACAAAATTAGGAGCAAAATAATTTTAGTGAGATCTAAATTTACCAAGAAATATGAATACTCTAAATCAAAAATCCTGACTTCACAACATAAGTATAAACAGTAAAAATCTGATGTCTGTGGGTGTGTGTAGAGACAAAGAAAGACATATTCCCTAAATAATACTGAATTATAAATTAAGTAATTATAGTTCCTGGAATGCTTTTCCCCATAAAAGTTTTTAATTTACCTAAAA
Organism: Peromyscus maniculatus bairdii; assembly: GCF_049852395.1. NCBI lineage: Eukaryota > Metazoa > Chordata > Mammalia > Rodentia > Cricetidae > Peromyscus > Peromyscus maniculatus. The sequence continues at coordinate 6,602,222 of NC_134856.1, forward strand.
TATAGAAATTACTTAAATCTGTTAGCAAGCTCTACTTTTTTATAATCAAGATGCCCTTATTATATAGTTTAATCTCTGTCCTAATTTTGAAAAGAAACATAAGAAAGTGATATCAAAATATTAAATTCCAGAAGTAACATGTAAAATTTAGAAGATGATGGAATATTGTGAAATATTTTAATTTTATTTGGCAGTCTTTTTTTTCATCTTTGTCAACACTAATTTGACTAGATAATGTTTTATGCCTATCCATATAGTACAGTAAATTTAATCATATTTGTTACCAAGTTAAAAAGAAATGAGGCCGGGCGGTGGTGGCGCACGCCTTTAATCCCAGCACTCGGGAGGCAGAGGCAGGCGGATCTCTGTGAGTTCGAGGCCAGCCTGGGCTACCAAGTGAGTTCCAGGAAAGGCACAAAGCTACACAGAGAAACCCTGTCTCGAAAAACTGAAAACAAAAAACAAAAAAAAAAAAAAAAAAAAAAAGAAATGAATACTCAAAGTGAAACTGATTATGAGAAATATGTATACTATAATTCCTTGTATGTTTAAATTTTCATGGAAATATAATAAATAACATCCTTTAGTATTTATTGCATTAAATTTACTCTTACTTGGAGGTTTGAATACAAGTGTGCTTAATTTACACCTAAGCAACAAAGTCACCTCTGTAAGTCTCAGTTTACTCATGACTAATACTAATAACATTAATTTTAAAGAGTACTATGCGTTGTGTTTTAGTTAAAGTTGGAGCACCTCCCCTTTTTTGTCTAATCAAAAAGGAAGGGTTTAACTTTAACATAGTGAAGTTACATGTAACAAAATAGTTATCAAGAAAGAATTACAGTTATAATATCTAGTCTATTTGTATTTGGCAAAATTAAAGAAAATATTCTATCTATTCTATATTTGTGAGTCTAAAGTTTTATATCTAATTTATCTTTTATCATAACTAAGGAAAATTATAACTATGCAGTATTTAACTACATCAAAGACCTCAGAAGGATATATAATATTACTTAAGTATACAGGAAGAGCATTGTAAGCAACTTCCAAAAATCTAGAATGACAGAGACAGCTGCCTGCCTGGACAATTACCCAAAGTTCCTCTGTAACGTTGGAGCATCTATCTTTAGCCCACAGGCCTAGAGTCTCTTAGTTACTTTTTTCTTTTTTAGGTGGGAACTCGAGCTGTTGGGTATCATTTGTAGTTAAAGTTTTTTGTGTGTGTGTTTGTCCCATTTGGTCCCCACAGCCCTGTAGCTGCTCAGACCTAAGTAAACACACAGAGGCTTATATTAATTAAAAATGCTTAGGCCTACCACTGACTAGCTCTTACACTTAAACTCAGCCCATTTTTGTTAATCTATATGTTGCCATGTGTTCCATGGCTTTGCCTGTGTGCCATTACATGCTGCTCCCTGGACAGCGGGCTGGCTTCTCTTTACTAAGCCTTCCTCCAACCAGAATTCTCCTTGTCTGCTTATCCCACCTATACTTCCTGCCTGGATACTGGCCAATCAGCTTATTTTTTATCAACCAATCAGAGCAATACATTCACAGTATACAGAACATCTTACAACATTGTGTACGTGTGTGGTGTATGCTTATAAACTCAAATGTTGTAGGGAGTGTGGGTTCAGGTGTACACACATGGAGGCCAGAGGTTGTTTGGATGTCTTCTCTCTTTCATCTTATGTTTTGAGATAGAATCTCTTCACAAAACATGAAACTTGCAGTTTCAGTTCATTCCCTTAGAATTTGTTGACTCCACCTCTCAGTCCTGAGCTGGAGATACATACCACTAGATCCAGTTTAGCATGGATGCAGGTTCTTATGTGTTGTTTTAACTTTGGCATGGTGGCTGAGCCCTAATCTACTGCTATTCCAGCCAGCAATTGTAACTCTGCAGTTACTAGCTTGCTTCTCTAGTAGTAGCCTGGCCTCTCAGGCTGCAGCCTGGCAGGAATTCTGTTAACACAGACACTGGCTCTGTTCCTGCAACTAAAGATAGCTTTAACTAAATCTCTATCATTCTATTATAAATCAGTAGAGTAGAGATTCAAATGCTGGGGTGTAAACCTGCTAGCTCACAGATGTTGAGTAGCAAAAAAGCTAACCTTTTCTCCTTGCTAGTATCTCCAAAGACCCAAGCTTCTGCTCTGTCTAACCAGAAAAACCTGTACCACTCCAAATCCCACCCAACTACTTATTGTGTTGCTAACTGAGCCTCCTGACCCAAGGTTAATTTTATTTAGTCAATGCAAATGCAAACTCAGTGTTCACAGTGTGATCAAATATCCCCCAATACTTAAGCTTGTGTAGCAAGTACTTTATTCACTGTGCCATCTTCCCAGCTTCCTGAACAGTACACTTTAATCAATTACATATAAATCTTGAACAGTTTGCTAAAAATATTAAATGTTCTTCAATGACTGGAGATGATTCACGTTGTATTTTGTCTGATTCAGAGGGAGGCCATGGAAGAATGATTCTCACTGGCTTGCTTTCTCTGGTTTGCCTACCCTGCATTCTTATAGCAGTCAGGACCACCTGTTAAGGGTGCCATGCCCCAGTGGACTTGATGCTTCCAGAACAACCATTAAAAAAAAGCATGCTAAGGACTTGCCTACAGGTCAATCTCTTGGAGTCATTTTCTCAATGGCTGCTCTTGCTTTTCAGATGACTCCAGTTTGTGTTTAGGTGACAAACAAGCAAAACAAAACAAAAACAAAAACAACATCCTAATAAAGAGCATGAGAAAAGTGTTTCATGCGATCATCCAAAGAATTATACATTTGAATTTTTGCCTTTGAAACAGTGCCGAAACCTATATTAAGAAAGAATTCGGGCCACGATATAAAAACAAAAGTCAGGAACTTGCCAAAGATAGGAGGGTGAGGGGGATCCATAGGGATGGGAGGGAGAGAAGGAAGGGTGAAGTGGGGAGGGGAATGAGAATCATTATGTAAGTGCATGACATTGTCAAAGAACAAACTTAATTAACAATAGAAACAGAGTTAGTGATAAAGCATAACCCAGCCCTATATTTCCCTCTGGGAATGATTTACCAACATTCCTGCAGACTTCCCTTGCAGCTTGGTTTGTAATTCATGTTTGCTACAGACATAAAACGTCCATCAATTATTAACCTATTCACAATCTGGCAGGGATATGCATTCACATCAAGAGTTCTTCTTTTGCAATAACTGCCTAAGTTATAATACCAGATTTCCTAGTCAGGGAAGAAGAAGGCACTGGCTTATAGATTGTTTTAGTAAATGAAAGAAAGTACAAAGACAAGGGAGCAAACAGACCCAACAATTTTTATAGGTATGCAAGAATTGTCATGGTGTAAACAATCAGTGTTAAAATAAAGCAAAAAAACAAAAACAAAAACAACAAAAAAAAACTTTGTTTACTCCCCTAAATGTTCAGGACATAGACTGAGAGCCCTAATTTTTCAAGATAGCTCCTCATGATATCACAACAAAATTATTCATCTTTAAACTTTGGAGACAGGGTTTCGTTATGTTCTCAAAGCTGATTTTAAGCTTGAGATCCCTTTACTTATTTCCTGCCTAGAAAGACAGTGGTTCTCAACCTTCCTAATGCTGTGACCCATTAGTACAGTTCCTCATGTTGTGGCAACCCCCAATCATAAAATTAACTTCATTGCAACATCCCAACTTTAATTTTGCAACTATTATGAATTTTAAAGTAAATATCTGTGTTTTCTGATGATCTTAGCAGATCCCTGTGAAAGCATCATTTAAATTCCCAAAGAAATCATGTCCCACAGATTGAGAACTAATGTCTTAGTTGGTCATCTAAATGATAGAGGGACTCTGGTAGCTAGAGTTTTCCTCCCTGGCCCATAGTCAGGACAAATCTCTGTCACCCACCAGTCCCACTGACGCTCAGACCCAACTGAGTAAACACAGAGACTTATATTTTTTAAAAAATATTTGGCCTAATGGTTCAGGCTTCTAGCTATCTAGTTCTTACATCTTAAATTAATCCATTTCTATAAATCTATACCTTGCCACGTGGCTCATGGCTTACTGGCATCTTCACATGCTGCTTGTCATGGCAAGGGCTGGCAGTGTCTCTCTGACTCAGCCTTCCACTTCCCAGAATTCTCCTCTCTCCTTGTCCTGCCTATACTTTCTGCCTGGCCACTGGCCAATCAGTGTTTTATTTATTAACTAATCAGAGCAATTTGACATACAGACCATCCCACAGTAACTCTGCTCCTTGAATACTATGAAAATGCTCATGGAAGTGCAGGGCTCATCTGCTCTCCAGCAAGGTCTGCTGACATAGTTCCAGACAATTTGATTCTTCATGAACTTAGATTATTGATCTAATAAGCTAAACAAGAAAGTAAGAGATTAAGATTTCATTACTCTCACTGTGAAAATAGAAAGAAATGGTGAAAATATTAAATGTACTAGCTTATACTATTATTATCTAAAGACTGTAGAATTTTATAGTGACATAATGTGGTATATCATATTTAAAGCATCTACCAAAAATGGAGGTAAATTCTGATTAACTAAAGCTATTTAAAGCATCTTAAAATTTTTATTAGACAAATTGGCCAAAACTTTCTCTCATATATGGCCATTCTAACATGATGGAAAGATGCAATTATCTTATACACTTTAATGGTGACAAGCTCATACAGTATAGTTAGTGGCATAGAGTCTGGCCATCATTCATAAAATCTTGAGTTTGATACTTAGCAGAATATTAAATAAGTAATTACATAAACAAATAAAACACAAAAAGTAACAAAAGGAATCAAGGAAAGTAAAGAAACATGAAAACGGTTTTAAAATGAGAAGATGAAGATCCCAAGAAAAATGACCCAATTGAAGTGTTGATTATACAGCTGACAAAGAATTCAGGAGAACGGGCTTAAGGATGATTATGGAGCCCAAGATAGCACAAATCAGTGGATAACTTTGACAAAGGGATATGAATGTAAATAAAAAAGTCCCAAATGGAAATCACAGATATGAACAATATCATTAGTGAACTTAAAATTCTGATATGGAGGTTCCACATAGTTTAAAGCACCAGATGATAGCTCACTAGAAGTCATTTAGTCTGAACCATATCAAACAAGAAAAATGATATGATTTGCATGTCACAGGAGGTTATGGAAAGAAAACTGACATAAAGCATATTTAAAAAATGATGACAGGAAACTCCTGAAGTTTGGAAAAAGAAATAGAAGAATTGGAAAGTCCATGGAACATAAAACAACATGAATGCAAAGAGATCTGTACCATGACACTTACTAGACAAAATGTCAAAAATGTAAGATAAAGTGAAAAACAGCAAGAAAAAGGAAGTCGGTCCAGCAGATCTCTCAGAAGAAAACTTGAAAACCAGAAGGGAAGAGAGGTAGTTTGTTTAAAACCCTGAATGACATTATCAATTATGAGCAATACTGTATCCAGTAGTTTTAACTTTCAATAATAAAAGATAAAAAAGATTTTTCCCACAAATAAAAGATAAGTTTATCATCAGAGCATCCAGTTATGAAACAGGTGTAAAAATAAATTTAGAAACCTTAAACAAGAGGACATTAATTAGCAATATAGGAAAGTATAGATACCTCTGATAAATTAATGGTTGTATCAAATATGAAATTCTATATTGTAGTAATACAATTATATCTATAGTAGAAAAGTCAAAAAGATTTTTTTCAGTAATTAGAGTTATACCAATTTGTTAACACATACACACACATATTAGAAAATATGCAACTGAGATATAAAATTATAAAGTGATGATAAAAGGAATGAATTTCTTCATGTGATCAATATTAAGTTATGAGCTTAAGATAGCTACAAAATATATGTTTTATATAAGCTTTGGCATGCTCTCTGAGTAAAAGACTTTAAGGGCACACAAGCAATAAAAAGAGAATAACAAAAGCCTACCACTGCAGACAGTCAGTTTCCCACAAGGGAAGAAAATGAGAGGAATAAAGGAACAAGCATCTACAAGACAAGTCAAAGACAAATCACAGAATACCAGGGGTCTATGTCTGTTAATATCTAATATCTCTTAAGGTGTAGCTGAATGAGTATGGACAAAGATGGGCTATAATTAAAGACTAGAATAATGTCCTCCAAGTGTATGAAAACCAAAGAAAGTAGGTGTGACTACATTTACATGAAATAGACTTTGGTCCAGCATCACCAACACAGATAAAGACAGGTGCTCTATTGTGATAAATGGTCAGTTAAACAAATGGATCTAACAACAATAAACATATTTTGACTCAAAACAAAATGTCCATAAATTTATGAGTATGATTAGATAAAAAAGATTCAGATTATGATACAGGAACAATAGGAAATTTACTACTCCCATATAATCTCAACTGAAGATTACCATAAGAGTATTCAACAATATTCTAGAGCAAAGCTTCTTATGCTGTGGGTTGTGACCCCATTTTGGGTATATAACTGAATGTTAGGATTATTAATAAATTTGAAAAACCTAAAGTATGTCTGATTGCACAATGAAGAAAGTGAATTAAATGTAAAACCTATAATGAAATTGTGGTGTTTCTGTCAGTGCTCATTTATGTTGAATTCTCTAACTTAACCACAGCCTTGGTTCTGTGCATGCATGTGCACTTTGGATTATGCATGTACTTATACAATGTGGTGTCAATTAACATTGCATGAATCATCTCAGATCATATTAAAGACTACTGGATGTTTTTTGAATTGTAATATTTATATGAGATGCCAGATAGTGTAATGGCAATGAGATTTATTTTCAAAAAATTCCTGTTGTAGGTTTATATAATGTGACCATGGGTTTTTTGGTCCATGCTAGATATGTAGAGACAAGAAGACAACTTTGTGGGGTCTACTTTTGTCAAACTTCATATAGTGATCAAGATGAGGTTACAGTCTGGCACAATACAAACATTTCCAACAGAGCTATTTCATTGATGCTCAAACAATATTAGTTGAAATATCACAGCAGTAAAATATTGTCTTTTTTCAAATTGTAAATGTATTTTGATTGAAATATAATGAAAAACAGGAGAAATTGAATAATAAATCTTATTTTTAAGTGAAAAGGACAAAAAAAGAAATACAAATTTTTCTGCTTTTACAAAAAAAAATTCATTATGCAACACAAAGAGCTTTAATATTTTTCTACTTTTTCTTTGTAGAATATAAAGCTTAACTTAGAACAACTTTGGATTATATTGTGTTAAAATATTTTTATTTAAAAATAGGGTGCTGTGGATATTATTCTATGTAAATAAAACACTGATGGCCAGTGACCAGGCAGGAAGTATAGGCGGGACAAAGAGAGAGGAGAATTGGGGAAACAGGAAGAAGGAGAGAGAGACACTGCAGCCACCGCCAGGATAAGAAGATGTAAAGACGCCGGTAAGCCACCAGCCACGTGGCAATGTATAGATTTATAAAAATGGGTTAATTTAAGATAAAAGAACAGTTAGCAAGAAGCCTGCCACGGCCATACAGTTTATAAGTGATACAAGCGTCTGAGTGATTATTTTATAAGTGGATTGTGGGACTGCGGGGCTTGGGGAACCTGGAGAGAAGCCCTCCAGCAACAAATGGCGCCCAACGGCTCGAGTTTCCACCTTAAACCTGAGAATATTTAATAACCAATTCTAAACAGAGCCAAAAACAGGTTCCTGCTTCTTGTCTCATACGGGCAGCTAGACGCTGCAAAACGCAGGTTTGAACACCGGCGGGTTCCTGGCGTGTGCGTTTGACCGGCAGTATGGCGGGAATGAGGCATCTGCCAGCGGCACATTACGCTGTGTGGTAGATTTATTCTTTACTAGTATTAAAAAAAAAAAAAAAAAAAAAAAAAAAAAAAAAAAAAAAAAAAAAAAAAAGGTTTCTGGGCTACACGCTGCTTTGATAAAAGCGTAGACTCACTATTTCTGAGACTTGATGACTCCCAGAGCTGGCGGAAAACGTACCACTGCCATGTTGGGAAGCTGAACTGGGCGGAGCCAGCAGCCACAGCGCTGTTTCAGGCTCAGAAGGATGCAGTTTAAAGCAATAGGCGGTAATATAAAACATAAGCCACGTAAAGATGGCTACCACACAGAGAATCTGGATTATGTTCTCTTTGATATTCGTAACTGAAGAAAAACATTTGATTACAAAAGCTGTTGAGTTATGCCAAAATGTATATTTTAAAGGTACCTTCACTTCAAAATTTGGATTTAAGGATATGTTGCTTTGGAAAAGAGATTCTGCTTTTGTTTCCACAGAAAGCCAGAGGCTGTGGATTTGTTCCAGATTAAGATACATCAGGTTTCACCAGCCAAGACCCCCTGAAAGGTCTCTGATGACACCATGGCCCAGATGATCCAACATCCAGAGCGGTTTCAAGGCAACTGGTTCACACAATACAGCCTCACGGACTACCCCATAGGCCTAAAGTTTTCTTTGCATCCCCATAAGATACAGCGCCCCCCTCCAGCAGGAAGTAGTAAGAGATGCTATGCCCAAATTCCCAAATATACCAAGCTGGCTTTAGAGGTGGAATTGGCTCACTCCCCCTCTAAACCCAGACATATTGCTTTAAAAAAAAATGGTTAAGAGATTCTTGTGTCCCAAATCAGAAGAGCCCTCTGGTGTGGGACAGAGAAAAACCAATATTTTTATTTAAAACAGGTTGATTATAAATGTGATCTCTTTCTAAAAAAAGAAAAGGGGATATGATATAGATATATAGGAGGATATAGAGATGATAAGATAAAAGGATAGATTAATCAACCTACTTTTAAAGAACAACTTGTTTAAAATGTTTTACATTGGTATAGATTTTAGTTTATGCTTAAAATGTTTTACATTGGTATAAATTTTAGTTTATTGATACAAGCTTGAGGTTAATTTTGTTGTACTGTATATATATATTTCTATTCTTGTTTGAGGTATTATGTTTATGTAACTCATTTAAAATTGTAATGGATAATTAAAAATAGGTTAATAATTAGTCATTTATGATAATCATATTTGTAACCATGTTAGTTAAGTCTTCTAGGTATACATAGATATATTTCAGATAGATAGGTAATCTTCAAACACTTCATAGACCTAGAGAATATGGCATTTAAATAACTTAGAATTCTGTTGACATGAGACACAATTGCTCCTGGCTGCACCAATTTGATCCCGAGAGAATGTTGGGCTTCTAAGACATTTCCATTTGGAAGTTTGTCTTCTTGGCACAAAATGGCCTACTGGGCAGAGAACTGCCCTTGCCTTGACGGCTGACAGTACGAATGCAATGCTGTCCTTCCTGGACAAGCGGGACACAAGGAAAGCGACCACTGTACTCTGCCAAGACAGGGTGAGATGGTCTTTCAGAATTCCTGCTTCTGAAGATGGTCTGTCAGATACTCTAGGCCTGTAGCCAATTTGAATGCACCAATAATGCTGAGAAACATTAGGTGACTGTCCAGGCTGCCAGCTGTCTTGGTCTACTCTTGCAAGATTCCCGAAAGTTGCTTGCATCCATCTACCATTTCTCAGGTACCATTATCTTCCTTCTCAGGTCTTTGATGTGGTTGAAGACTAGATAGTTATGATTTCCTTGGTTATGATAAAAGATAAGTTAGATATAAAACCTTAAACTCACAAATATAAGATAGATAGGACATCTTCTTTAATATTGTAACTGTAATTCTTGCTTGATAATTGTTTTGTTATGTATGGTTTTGCTATGTTAGAATTAAAACCTTCCTTTTTAAAAAAAGAAGAAAAGGGGAAGTGCTGTGGATATTACTCTATGTAAATAAAACACTGATGGCCAGTGACCAGGCAGGAAGTATAGGCGGGACAAAGAGAGAGGAGAATTGGGGAAACAGGAAGAAGGAGAGAGAGACACTGCAGCCACCGCCAGGATAAGAAGATGTAAAGACGCCGGTAAGCCACCAGCCACGTGGCAAGGTATAGATTTATAAAAATGGGTTAATTTAAGATAAAAGAACAGTTAGCAAGAAGCCTGCCACGGCCATACAGTTTATAAGTGATACAAGCGTCTGAGTGATTATTTTATAAGTGGATTGTGGGACTGCGGGGCTTGGGGAACCTGGAGAGAAGCCCTCCAGCAACAATAGGGTTTTTTTTTTTAACTTTAAACCAAATGTGTAAGATTTTATTAAACTTACGGACAGGAGGTTTTACAGGACCATGTCCCAGGTAGAGCTCCAGGAGCCCAATAGGTGAGAAAGAGGAGGGATTATATGAGGAGGGATTATGAGACCATGATTGGAAAAAGCATAGGGACAAATAGCCAAACTAGTGGAAACACATAAACTGTGAAGCAATAGCTGAGGAACCCCCCATGGAACTGGACCAGGCCTTCTGGATATGTGAGACAATTGATTAGCTTCAAAATAGTTTTATGAGATGTTGACTTGAGTTTCACACAGACACACACACACATGTGCACAAACAAACACACACACACGAAAGATTAAATGAAGTTTGGCACACTATTAGGATGGAGTTTATAACAATTTCTAAATAGGTTCTTATATGTATTTATGGAAAATGTCATTCTTGGCATAACCAATAAGAAATAATTTCAAAGTGTCAATCAGCTCTGGAAATACTGAAGATGGTATGCATTCTGAAGTACCAAATATTTATCCAAGTTTAAGGCTTTACATAAAGTTTTACAACCTATACATTACATTAGGTATGTAAATATGCAATACTTTTAATAAATGGCAAAATTACATGTGTCCAAGTGTTGTTTTAAAATAACTTCTTTACAATTTATTATCAGCACATGTTTGATATGTGTACCTGTTTAATATATAGCTTTTGTATCTAGGTTCTAAGGCATAAAGAATTCCTAAGTGAAGAGGGTTTAAGAAGTTCTAGATCAAATAAATATGTCATATATATATATATATATATATATATAATATGTTATACAATATGTGAAATACATAATAATCACACCTGGACTTGAAAATTTCTGTAAAAAAAAAGACTATATTTTAAACTTCAAAAAAAGTTTCCAAGCATCTTAAAATGTGAACTTTCGATTATTTTTTCTGAACACAGTGGAATCAATATAGTCTATCAACAGAAAGTTATTTGGAAGCTGAGATTAAGAAAGAACTTTCAAGATTCCTTAACAGAAATGAAAAGAAATACAAATATGTAATAGTCTGTGTGATACAGGAAAAGCAATAGTGGAAAGGAAGTTTTCTGTAATTAATACCTCTTTCACAATTGTAGAACAATAAATATTAAGTTAGAAGTCATCCAGCTCAAATAGAAATCTAAAAACACACCAGGAGGAACTATGAAAGCAACAACAAACCATGCATTGGGAAACAGTCCCAAAGTTCAGACAAAAGCAGATGAAACTGAGACCATGAAGAACATACACAAATCAAAGAAACAAAAGTGCACACACAAACAGATAAGCATAATTGATAAACTTTATTTAAACTTAGGAGAAAAGAAAGACTCAAATGAATGTAACAAATGACATTACAACTATAACCATATAACCATTGTTAACCATCAGACACAACACAAAGAGCTATAGACTACAAATTAGAAAATACAGAAAGGATGAATTAGGGCCAACCAAGACTGAAGGACAAAAACATAGAAAATGTGTACTGGCCAATAGTGGATAATGAGAATAGAACAATGATGAAAAATCTCCCCCCCAATCTCCCCATCCCATGTAAAAAAACTCAGGACCACACTACAGGATTCTACCAAACTTTCAAAGAATAATTACTACCAATTCTTCTCCAGTCTAAGAAGTTGAAGGGATGGAAACGTAGTCTATTAGACCAACACTAACTCCATCCCATAAACACACACACACACACACACACACACACACACACACACACACACACACACACACGTGTATTGCATCACAGTGTCAACTGCACTGAGGAGGCAGGGGAGGAAATTACAAGACAGAGAAAAGAAGAAATGAGTGAAGGAAGGTCAGAAAGACAGAAAATGAAGGAGAAAGGGGACAATGTCTATGGCATCCTGTGGGAAGCATTGCCTAATTTAGAAATGTGTGGCATTGCTAGGGATTAGCCCATTGTGGATGAAACACATTATCAGGCCGTGTCTCTGTCTACTTGTTTTCTCGCTGGCCTCTAGATATGCAGTGAGTATATTGCCTGCATCTTTGGCTGAAGTTGTTTCTTGACTCACATGTAAATCATGAGAGATAAATATTTGCTTTAAATACCCGAGTTTTTTACTTTTATCAGAGCATGTTTCAATAACCAATTAAATTTATACTAGCTCTTAATTTTAAGTTTTTTCTTTATTTCATTCAATAGTCAAAAAAGGAATTTCATGGCTAAAGATTCCATCACATTAAATACTTTAAGAACCTACACAAATGTACATTGTGGAAATCAGAGGCTGCTTGTTTTACTGACAGTTTGATAATGTTTACTGCTACATTGAAATAAAAGCAAAATGCTTTGTACATTACATTAATTGGATGGCACCTAACTGCATGTGTAGTGCTTGAATTATAGGGGTAATGCTTTTGAATTGTTATCACATTACAAGAGGTACCTCTAAGTCAATCACATGTAAATTTACTTCTTTATATGTTTATTTTTTCCCCAATGCATACTATAGTGAATCATATTTATGCTAATCACTGCATTTAGAGAAGCTTGTATTTACATTTTATGTAACACTAGTCACTGAAGAGTGAATACTTCTATTTTTCCAATATACAGTTGCAATGTCAAAACAGGGTCATTCCTTGAGGAAACAGAGTGCAATGAAAACTTCAAATAAATTTCCCCATGAGGCCCATGACATAAAAACTCCTCAGATGTTTTCATTGACTATTAAGCATGGTAAAACCTACTTTTATTGCAACAAAAGTAATTTAAAAGCAAAGTAGTATTCATTTCACCTAGGCAATATTGCTAATAACCAAGTAGAGAGTAATTTGAGTAAAAACAAGCACCTTAAAGAACATAAGGAGTATATGATTTGCACTCTTAAGCTGTTCTCATATTCCCAGGTAAGAAACACTGTCACATCTCTAAAAATTACAAAATAATATGTTGAATAAAATAAATGCTACTAAGCCTCATATATTTTTCATGGGTTGGCTTTCTAAATCAGTTCAATGTAATAGCTGTAAACAGCCTTACACAGACGTACATCTTCTTAGAAGGCGTTTTATGGAAAAGAATTCATTGTACAAAGTATTTCATAAGGTGAATCTGTTTATGCAAGGAATTCCTTATACCTAATTGTAACCATTTGCCTAGTGATCATTTTATATCATTTTTAATGATAAATAAATAAAACACAGATATAAACTTATTGTTGTACTAGAATTACTTGTTCCCTTGGTAAGAAGGAGTTTGAGTAATCATAGTAAAGTTTGTTAGCAGTCATATTCTCAGCACCCTCTGAGTGCTCATTCATTAGTGTGGGCTCTGTTTCACCCCTTCAAAGTTCATGGGTGAAACTACAGCTCCTGTTCAGATGGAGTTAGGAAACATCAAGAGATACCACTTTTGAATATTTAGAACTAGATGAATTGATGAGGATGGAGTGGTCATTATGAGATCACTGCCCTTTGGTAAAATGATCTACCAGCTTTCTCTGTGTCTGAGACATCTGGAACGAAGCTCTTCCACAAATTAATTTACCTAAACCTTGATGGTAACTTTAGTATCTAGAATTTTAAAGTCATATCTAAGTCATGTATCCTAACTTTCTTATTTTTAAGCCAAAATTAAGAAATAAGTTATCTATTTGTCCTTCCAGAAAATAATTTGTGAGTGTATCTATAGTGGTTTGACTAGGAATGGATCCTATAGACTCAAATGTTTCAATGTTTGGCCGATAGGGAGTGGCACTATTAGAATGTGTGGCCTTGTTGGAGGAATTATGTCACTGTAGGGGCAGGTTTTGAGGTTTCATATGCTCAAGCTATGCCCAGGGTGGCTCACAGTCTCCTTCTGTGCAGGTCAAGATGTAAGACTCTCAGCTACCTCTCCAACACCCTGTCTGTCTGCATGCTGCCATGTTTCCCACCATGACGATAATGGACTAAACCTCTGAACTATAAGTCAGCCCCAATTAAATGTTTTTCTTTATAAGAATTGTCATGGTCATGGTGATTCTTCACAACAATAACACCCTAGCTAAGACAGTGCCCTAAGTTACAACACTATGAAAGTTGATGTTTCTACCAGTCAGTGTTTGATCCTTCAATGGTAGGAACCAGCTCTCCAGCAATAACATACAAGAAGAAAAAGTGACCTGAGAATTGTGAATATTTCAAAGAAAAAAAGAAAGAAAAGATAAAAATTAGGCAACAAAATATTATATAGTTTGTCCTCAGCAAATGCTATATTGGACCTCAAAATCAGTTTCAATATTCTTCTACTCCTGTGAGGAAGATCCCAAACCAACTCACCTTCACATCAACATCTACCATTATGGTACTGCTTCTGGGGGTGCATGGTTGACAGGAAAGCTGACCACACTTGTTTAGAGGAGAGAAAAGAAGAGATTGCTAAAGAATGAGATATTAGGAAATTGCAAACAAGAACAAAAGGGAACATGTAGAACATGAGGAAAAGCTAAGGTAAAGAGTACAAAAAATAAATCTGGGATTGGATTTCCCTAGCAACTCTTTCTTGAGCTCATCTGTATTCATACATGCATGTCTGATGTCCCCATCTTCTGGCTGTACTTTGGCTACTCTTTAGCTGATGATAATGTAATTTTGCTCTTCTCAGTCACCCATCAGTGGTTAAATATGATAGAATTCTTGCCCTTTATCCAAAGCTGAAAATATTTTAAAAATTATAGTTTTGTTCAACATGAAACAAATCATCAGTGTGCAAAACTCTTTGGAGTATTTTTGCAGTGTGCAAACCTGGAACAAAGTGCAAACAAGCTCTCATACTATGGAGTAAAACCTTGAAGTTCTGATGCAAAAAGGATAGGAAACAAAAACTCATGCTAACTGGATCCCCCGTCTCCCTTCCTCCCCCCCATCTCTCTGTCTCTCTGTCTCTGTCTGTCTCTCTCTGTCTGTGTATGTGGGGGGTGTGGGTGTAGAGGGAGAGAGACAGAGAGAGAGACAGAGACAAAGAGAGAGACAGAGAGCAATATGAAGCTGATATACACTGTAGCACCACATCTGGAATGCGACACCTGGTGGCAAATCACTTTTTGTCACATTCCTCCTTCATAGGACATTATTTGCATTAATGATCATAAAATGAAATGAATAATGATAATGATGAAGAAAGTGAAGCTTATATTCTTTAAATTCTTATACACTAATAAACATTTGCAGAATAAATGTATTGTGAAAATGAGAAATATAGTCTGGAAGAAAAAATGGTAATACTTTAATAATCTTTCATTTCATTAGCACACTTTATGAAAATAAAACAATCATTCATATGTACTTTTCCTCAGCTTAAGTAAATAATGCTCAACTTTGTCCTTTTGTTCAGTGATAATATTAGTAAATTTGTGGCTGTGCAACCAAAGTTATGTGTTTTTCATGTTTTCTGATAGATTCAAAGGACAAGTTTGTGAAGTTACCTTAATTCACCATCAAGTGGCTAGCACTTTTTGTTCATTCAACCAAAGTGCCTTTAAGGCTTGAGGTACTACAAGTAAGGACTTGACCTTGATCCATAGCAATGCATACAAATAAGTGAATACATGGGGGGGGGGAAGGAGGGAGGAAAATAATCTATGTTGCAATATTTTGTAAAAATTTCAATATAATTTACATCTTTTTCAAATATAAATGCCTCTCTGCGATTTAGTATTTTGACTAAATTATTTTGAGTGTAGAATTAATCATCATTTCCATTCTGTTTGTTACAAAGTTCCAAAGCTTTTCTTACTTTGATAAAAATCAGAGATAATGACTACCTGCTAGTGACCACAGACATTATTTGATTGGGTACTTTTGGAAAAGTCCCTATTCTTAGTGAAAATAATTGATGCTTTTAAGCCTTGCCTCATGCTTTTTTCGGCAATACAAGAAGAATGTCTCCACCACCACCTCCATTTCTTCTGACATTCACTTTTTTATTTATTTTTTCTCCTTGTAAATGTCCTTTGTTTTACATTTTATTTTGTACAAAGCTCATGGTTTTCTAAATAATGTATTGGGGTTGAGTTTGAAGAAAGAGTTTTGAAATCCCCGACTGTCACTATCATACTAATAAAGTTGCCTATTTAGTCTTTTCACATAATTTGTTTTGCTTTCATACTATCATTTGAAACTTTACTTCAGAAGGAAGGTAACTTAAAAATGACTCTTATATACAAGGATAAATAGAGGTTGCAGATGTACTGCTCATATAAGAACTTCTAAGAATTCTGAACAAAAAAAAGTAATTATATTTTAAGTTTTTTTTTTAAGGTAGCCTAATAAAGATGGATTGGGAGCTAGCTCAGGCAGTAAAATATTTGCTACGTAAATATGAGGTCCTGAGTTCAGATTTCCAGCCTTTATATAAAAAACCAGGCATGAGAAGATGAGACTGATTTTAATTCCGGTACTGAAGAGGCAGAGGCAGGACAATCCTGAGATAGATCAATCAAACATGGTAGAGTGCCATTTCTCCAAGACCAGGGCCAGAATAAGGCAACCTTACAATGGATTAACAAATGTTACTTAATCAAAGCCCAGATGTATCTGTTTCATCTCAAGGTAACATTCAAATGTGGGGACATCCCTGGAATGACTGCACAAGGGTTAGAAAGAAAAGCCCACACAGAACCCTGATGCTTTCTTTTTTTTTTTTTTGTCAGTTTTCATGGACTATTGACATGTATAAAAAGGTGGTTGCAGAATGCAGAAAAAGTTGCAATCACAGACTCCATCACAACCAAGGGAGTAAGCTGCCAATCCTTCCAGTTTACCGCACTTCTAATTCAGTATATACAGCAGGTGAGGAGTATTGGGTGCATTTTCTATCTTCCTACATCTGGCAACATCTGCACTTCTGTAATTGCCTGTATGTCTGTGACTGTGTTATTTTATAATATTATGATAAATCATTGTAAAGGAACAATAGCAGCAGTTACAGATGAGACCATCAAATTGAGTGTCAACAATATCCACCAGAAACTTAGAGAGGAAGCTGAGGCAGTCAGCTAAAGTTCTTTTTTTTTTATGTTGTCTTTGATATTCTTTTTTAAAATATTTTTCACTTTTTTCTTTCATTTTTCTTTATTAAGAAATTTTCTACTCACTCCACATACTATCCACAGATCTCCTCTCCTCCCTCCTCCCACCCCTAGCCCTCTTTCCCAAGCCACCCCACATCCTCACATCCCCAAATTGAGGTCTCCCATGGGGAGTCAGCAGAGCCCAGCACACTGAGCCTAAGCAGGTCCAAGCCCCTTCCCACTGCACCAAGGTTGTGCAAGGTGTCACACCACATGCACTGGGTTCCAGATGCCTGCCCATATAGACCAGGGACAGATCCCAATCCCCCTACCTGGGTGCCCCCCAAACAGTTTGAGCCAAACAACCATCTTCCATATCCAGAGGGCCTAGTCCAGTTCCATGGGGGCTCCACAGCCACCAGTCCACAGTTCATGGGCTTCCACTAGTGTGGGCAGGGATGTCGAGATAATGATGACTGAAGTTCTTTATTGAGCTTTTTTTAATAGGTAAATTTCCCATGGCTGAATTCTTAGAATCTCTTTCTTGCTGAAGGCATTGTTAACATCACATTGTTAACATCATTGTTAACAAAGCGAAATAAAATAACATCTTTTGCAAATGTTTGGCCATCTAGTTATTTCCAAAGACCCAAAGATTTTACACTGTTCTCTTTCTTCCTTATTCCCCTTGGTGTTACAGGGTAAGGACATGCACTCAGTTCCCAAACATGATCTTGCAGGACACTTTACACAGCCGTGTTTTGGCCTGAAGGGGTGGAGCAACCCTGCTTCCGAGCTTCAGAGCCCACTCTTAGTGAGCTCAAATAGCAAAAGGAGATTTAGCAATCAATAAAATGCATACCACAACTGAAGTTTTCCTCAGTCTCTTTCTTTCACCTGATTTAAGCATTCAAAAATCCATCCAAACTAATAAGATTTTAGCCTGACATGTGGTGAAGAGTAATTTTTAAAAAAGATACTTTTAGGTTTAACATAAGGAGTGGCAGGTGGTCCGGAAGGCAGCACAATGTGTCTTTTCTGGTAGGGTGGTTTTAGGAGTCTGACATTCTTGTAAGTCGACAAATAAATGGGATATAGATATTTTAAATTGTCAGGTTATATCAATGAATACTTATGAAAAAAAATGAAAGCATGCTAAGCTATTGTTATGTCACTCATTGGCATTAAATCTAAGGATTTATGTGGAAAGAATAAAATAAAGTTTACAAATGAAGATCAGCCTCAGTGACTATCTGGGATTCAAGCTTAAATGTGGTACTCTTTCTAACTGGATTTATCTTTAGTGAAAAATTTGTCTTTTCTATTAAACACAGAGCACTAATTAACCTTTTTATACTACAACACGAATAGCTGAGACAATGTAACAAATCAGCTAAATAATCTTAATAATTCAAAAAGAGAAATATAGTAAACTGTTGACATACTTGTATAGCCAGAATTATAATTAAAATGTGACATTAATTAGTGTGCAAAATACAAGAAGAAATGAAATACTATTCACTTTCTTTGTTAGTAAATTGGATGGCCTTTAAAAGTTATGACATCTGACTAGATTTCAGATTTGAAGAGCATAGGGTGAAACTGAGCTCTGTCTGTAGTTGCTTTTATTATAAATAGAAACTCATAAAATATAGTGGTGAGTGGTGAGAATAAAATAATAACCTAAGTCTGACTTTTTTTAACATGGAAGAAAATGAAGCTAGAACATATTTCAATAATTGCAAACTAATTTATAATAAAAGACAATAAAGAGAGAAATTAAAGAGTAGACATCAATTACAGATGGCCTGAAGGCAATAATCCCAAATGCTCCTAATTTGATTTCAATGGTATTTTAAAAAACCTACAAATGTAACTGGCTATGTTCCAAGTGTTAAACCAATAGAAATTAAAAAATTTTTTCTCAAATAGGTATTTGTAACACATTAGCTTATTTTTTTAATTGCATTGAGTAAATCAATTTTGAATAAAGAAAACAATTTTTATAATAACCGAAGATTTTTTATTTGTTCTTTTCAATTTAATTTTATTATTTTTTTATTCATTTTGTATACTAACCACAGTTTGCCCTCTCTCCCATCCTCTTGCTTCCCACCATCTCCCCCAACCCACCCCATCCACTCCTCAGAAAGGATAAGACCTGCCATGGGAAGTCAACAAGGCCTTGCAAGTTCAGTTGAGGCTGGACCAAAACCTCCCCTTGCCCATCAAGGCTGATCAAGGCATCCCACCAATTGGAATGGGGTTCAAAAAACCATTCACCCTAAGTGAGAATCATACCCCTAGACTAATGAGCCTTGCATAAGTGAAACAGTTGCATAGCTTATCTCCTTATGGGGCCCCCTAACAGTAGGATCAGGATCCATCCCTGGTGCATGAGTAGACTTTTTGGAGCCAACTACGTGTGGTGGGATACCTTGCACAGCTTTGAGTCAGGAGGAGGGGCTTAGATCTGCCTTTACTGAATGTACCAAGTTCTGCTGACTCCTCATGGGAGGGCTTATCTTACTATAGGAGGCAATGGGGGGGTGGGTTGGGTGAGGGGGCTAGAAGAGCAGTGGGAGGAGGGAAGAGGGTGATCTGTGATTGGTATAGAAAAAAATTTCTTAAAAAAAAGTCATTATATTTAAAAAAATGCACCATGGATATATCCTGGTCTCACTGCCAGAGTTCACACAAACAGACTGGGCTACAAAACTGTCGCCCACATTCAGAGGTCCTAGTTCAGTCCCATGCAGGCTCCCCAGCTGTCAGTCTAGTGTCAATGTGCTCCCACAAGTTAAGCTCATCTGTTTCTGTGGGTTTCCAGTATTGTTCTTTACCCCTTTGCTCCTATAATCCCTCTTCCCTCTTCAACTGGATTCCCTTAGCTTGGCCTGGTCTCTGCATCTGCTTCCATCTGTTACTGAATGAAGGTTCTATGATGACAGTTAGGGTATTCACCAATTTGATTACAGGAGAAGGCCAGTTCAGACACCTTCTCCACTATTGCTCAAGATCTTATGTCTTAATTAATTATGAAGCACAAAAATTCCTTTTCTTAAAGTTCCAGAAGCTGGGAGATCTAAGATCAAGGCAGATGCAAGTACACTTGCCTTTCAGGAGACAACCTAAGAGCTGTATTATCGAGTGGTATTCTGTGGGTTTTCAAAATACTATTGAAATCTAATTAGTAGCCTTTGGGATAATTCACTTTACGACATCTGTAATTATTATCTACTCTTTAATTTCCCTCTTCATTGCTTTTTATTATTTTGCTCATTATTAAAATGTTTTGTCTTTGTTTTTTATAATGCTACACAATTCAAATCCAGGTGACTATTTTATTTTCATGGGTCCTCATATGCCAGAGGGTCACAAGTCAGGAAAAGGAAAGCCTTAGTGAAATCTCTTCTACAGAGGCCTTGCTTCTTTTCTCAGGAGAAAAGCCTCAATGAGCCTCTTTACACCCCATCTCTTAAGATGCCACACTGGCTATTTTGGGAGAGTGTATGAACAGTCAAGCTACATACAAGGTATATATGACAAGAGTATGACAGAGAGAAAAAGTGAAAACAGGGGACATTTGGGTGGTATATAAACAAAATATTGCAATAAATATTTCACCTTAATTCATCCTTGGTCAAAAACAATTTCTGAGGGTGTCTTAGGTTTTAGGATGTAACTAACTATGCTTGCCCAGTTAAACTGTTGTGGCACCAAACTGCCTTCTATGTATTTTGGTTTATATCTGAAGACAAATAATAATAGTCTTAGCCTTAGTTTGACCAGCTTCTCTTTGTAATGAATAGTGGTAAACATAGAGCAGCATGGCTGCCTATATAAAGTTCAGTCCTAACTAGGGCATTTCTACTATCCACTCTAAGGCTCATGGGAAGAGAACTATGGCAGACAGAGTGGAATATAAGAGGTGAAAGACAGTGGTAAGAGGTATGAAATGCTATTGTCTGGGCATGACACAGCCAGTATAATAGCGATTTCATAACAGCTAAAATTGTCTGCAATGGGCCTCTGAAGGATTGCACGTGTCAACATTCAAATATGCATGAAAGTCCTATTCTTCGTTGCTAACCATGATGGATGCCAGGAGACAGGCAGACCTTGTCTTCAGTTAGTATGTACTGATGAATTCTCCAGGCTCCCTTGGATAGCTCCAACACTATGGCGACATTGATTTTGCAATGAGTCAAAAAAACAATACAAAAAAAAAAAAAACATTGTATTTGTCAAGGATCTCTAGAGGAACAGAACTTAAAAAATGAACTAGTAGGGGAGTTTTTAAATTTATTAAATTAGCTTGCAGGCTGTGGTCTAATTAGTTCAACAATGGCTGTCTACCAATGGAAGGTCCAATAACCCAGTAGTTGTTCAGTCCACAAGGCTGGATATCTGAGCTGGTCTTCAGTATACCCTCGAATCCAGAAGTAGACTCTAGTGCCTGTGAAGGAATTGACTTGCTAGCAAGAACAAGAGCAAGCAGACAAAAAGATGGTTGATGGTTCCTTCTTTTATGTCCTTTATATAGGTTGCCAGAAGAAATTATGATCCAGTTTAAAGATGAATATTCCTAACCTCAAAAGATTTGGATTAAAGGTTTAAGGAAAAAAAAAAACTCTCATAGGTGTGACCAGTCATTTGGGTTTTTAGTTAATTCCAGATGGAGTCAAGGTAAAATTCAAGAATGGCTATCATAGATACAAATGGAGAAAGGTATACTTAGGGAGAAAATGGTGATTAAAAGGTTTGGGTGACACAAGGATGGCAGAGGTGACAGTAATTAAAATTTCTATGAATGTATAAACTGTCAAAGGACACATTTTTAGTACAAGCTACTTTTAAAGAGTTCACAAATGTGTGTGTGTTTGTATATATATATATATATATATATATATATATATATATATATATATATATAGTGTGTGTGTGTGTGTGTGTGTGTGTGTGTGTGTGTGTGTGTGTGTGTGTACATGTTTCTGTGTGGTGTATGAGTGTGTGGAGGCTAGAGGCTAAATTCAGAAATCTATCTCTAGTGGGCTTTCATATTTATTTATTTATTTATTTCAGATAGAGACACTTACCAAACCTCAACCTTTTCCTTTTGGCTCATTTAGCTACCCACTTAGCTCCAAAGATCTACCTATATCCACATCCCAAGCAATAAGATTATAGTGAAGTGTCATCTTTCACCAGCTGAAAATACCAACTCAGATTCTCATAATTCGTGGAGCAAGCACTTTAGCCAAATAAATCATCTCTCTGCCAGGATCTCTTATTCTTTTCCTTCACATATATGAATGAGAAAAAAGACAGTTAACACTTTTATAGGATTATAATTTCTTTTATGACAATATATTCAGACGAAATGTCATTGCTTAACTCTCCTGTAGAATGCAGTTAGAGTTTTGCTTACTACAGTCATCAATATAGAAGGACTTGATGTAACAAGTCTTTAAAACAGCAGAGAATAAGACAAAGAAAAATAAAATCTATTTTGTTGTCTTTAAATGTTGTATCTAATATTCCTTCAAATACTTGGTATTTTATAGTTAGTTGCTATCATATACCACTAATTTTCATCTTGTTTTGTAAAATATATTTGAATTCTGTCTTTGGCTGAAGAACCAAATATATAAAAAGTTCAAACTTAATGAGAATAATAATATATCAAGACTTCCTCCTTTACAACATACCTTTTATTAAAGGTGACATGGATCAAACAGCAAAATCAGTGTCAAGGGTCTACTCTACATGACCATTTTACTTATTGTATGACCTTGGGTTCTGGTTCTGCATTTAAATTGGCATTTCATTTAATATATGGCTCAATGTTACTTTAGATTCCTTTGATATTATATATACTATTTTCATTTCAATTGTATGAAGTAGAAATATATTACAATGCCTTTCTTAAGGTCATAATTTTTAAATGTATTGATTACTTTCCTATAAATCATTTAATGATCAATACAGAACAGATTTCTCCCCCTTCCACTTTGGAGTTTTAGTATGATGCAAGAGTTATGCATTTACATGTTTATAGACAAAAATATGGCCTTAATAATATTTTTTCCTTTGATGAAGTAACAATAGATATTTTCATTTCTTTGTCAAACTTTTCTATAACTCAGGAGGCTCTTCAAAAATTAAAATGTTACAAATAAAAATATTCCAGAAAGTTAATATGTGACAGGAAATGACAAAAATTGTAACATTAAGAACATTAATAATGTGGTTGTATGCATGCATGTGTATATATATATATATATATATATATATATATATATATATATATATATATATATATAGTGATATTTTATTTGTACTGAAATGTGATTTTAATTTTATATTAATAAATAAAGTTGCCCTGGGGTCAGAGCTATTAGAGCCATAGCAAGAGCGTGGTGGTTAGAAGAGCTAGGTAGATTTCTGTGTGTTCAGGGATACAGCCAGTATTGGAGACATATGCCTTTAAGACCTGGAGGGCGGTACTTACAGGCAGTGATGAGGCAGTCATGTGGTTGGGTTTACAACCAATGAGAAGGCAGAACAGAAAGAATATTTAAACACGGACAAACAGGAAGTAGCTCTCTCTCGGGGAAGCTAGGAGCACTGCAGGAGGTAAGATTTTATCTCTGAGCTCTGACCTCTCGGCTTTCTCTTTTACCTTGGCTCTGTGTTTCTTATTTTAATAAGACGATTGGTTACATCTACATCTGGACGCCAACGTGACAAGAATCCATTAAAAACTGCTTGGGGCCGGCTCCCTAGCCCCGGCCCAGGTCTGCTTGGGCTCAGGCTGGACTGTGAGCTGCTTGCTTAAAGCCAGTGCTACAAACAGCTCAGGCCTGCCCTGCTAAACAGGGCCCCTGCCTGTGAAGCCAAGCCTTGACTCGGCTCAAGAGGGAACAAGTGGCTGGCTTTAAGCTTTAGCCGGCTACCCCTTCGCTTTCACTTTCACTTTCACTTGCACTTGCACTTTCGCTTTTGCTTTCTCTCTGTCTCTCTGTTTCTGTCTCTCTCTCTCTTTCTCTCTCTCTCTCTCTCTCTCTCTGGATTTACACCTAGGACTCTAGGTGGCTGTTTTGAAATTCGCTCGGATTTCTACTGTTCTACGCAGATTTGGTGAGTCATAAAGGAAACTATTTAAAGACAAATTTTTTCCACATTTAAAAAAATGGGTTTCCTGTGTACATTGGAAGAAAATTGGGTTTTATTTGAAATTTTAGGCAGTCTGACAATGGAACAACTATATGAAAAGATTAGTATTATGGGAATTATGCAGTTTATCACCATGCTTATTCTCATTTTACTATTTAAAAAGATAGTCGATTTAAGTGCAAGGATAACAGCTTTAGAAAAACCTGTTAATTTTAACAGTGAAGTTGGTTCAAGTTTGGATCATAAGGTTACAGAAAGAAAGCCTGTTTTCACACAGTCACCCTTAATTTATCCTGTGACCGTACAGCAGATGCCTGATCAAATGGCTACACAAAATATCTGGGCTCCAATTGAACTGATGGATTTTAAAAGGTTTAAGGAGGCAATAGTATCTTATGGCATGCATTCCCCATATGTAAAGCAAATGTTAAACTCTTGGTCAACATATAATAGGATTATACCACAGGACTGGCGGGACCTTGCACAAGCTGTTCTGGAACCCAGCCAGAGAATTCAATTTCTAACGTGGTTTAAGGATGAAGCTAGAAACGTAGAAAAACAATGGACGGATAAAGGAATACAAGTTTGTCAGGATCAGCTTATTGGAGAAGGCCAATCTGCTTCAATACAAACACAATGTTTATATGATGTTCAAACCGTAATTTTATGACGAATGGCAGCCTTGAATGCATGGGACAGAGTTGATGAACCAGGAAAAAAACCTGAGTCATTCACAAAGGTTATGCAAGGCCCAAAAGAATCTTTCACCGATTTTTTAGAAAGACTGGCTTCAGCAGTAAACAGAATGGTCACAGGATCAGAAGCTAGTAAGGCAATAATTGAAGCTTTGGCATTTGAGAATGCGAATGCAGCATGCAAAAGAATAATCAGGCCGTTAAGGGCAAGATCTGCACCTTTGGAAGATTGGATTAGAGAAACAATTAATGTTGAGGCTGATGAGCATGATGATACATGGGTAGGAGAAGTAATTTCAAAAGGTTTGAGGAGTGTTAGATGTTTTGGGTGTGGAAAGCAAGGACATTTTAAAAGGGACTGTAAACAGGTCATTTCTAGAAGCAATGTTTCTTCAAGGAACAATGGCAACAGAATGCCCCTTCCTTCTGGAGTATGCAGAAGGTGTGGTAAGGGAAAACACTGGACCAACGAATGTAGATCAACAAAAGACAGACAGGGTAATCCTTTGCCTCAGTTTTCGGGAAACTCCCAGAGGGGCCTCATGCAGGCCCCCATAGCAAAACCAGTTCAAACCTTTCCTGCAGCTGTAGAGGAAATCCCTGCTCTGAGCGATTAAATAACCAAATGACTATTGGAATAAATCATGCTGGTCAGGATGATGAAAAAGAGAGAATAGAAAATTCAGGAGAAAACATAAAGAAAATTTTTTGGCAAACTTCTATTAATGAACAGAGACCAAAATTAACGATAAAAATAAATGGTGTTTTGTTGTCTGGTCTGGTAGACACAGGTGCGGACATTACCATAATTGCACCAGAATTTTGGCATCCAGCTTGGCCTCTTCAGGAGGTAAACGTTCAACTGTTAGGAATTGGGACATTATCTGGAGTGAAACAGAGTGCAAGATGGCTGGAATGTATAGGTCCAGAAGGACAGAGAGGAAAATTAAAACCATATGTCGCTAACAGAGCTATGAACCTGTGGGGTCGAGACTTGTTGCAACAATGGAATACTCAGATTAAAATCCCTCCAATCTCAGAAACAAATCATAAACTAGCACATGTTTCTGAGAGAAATATTAGAAGGCATTATTTTGAGTGGTCACCAGCCATCCATATTATACAAGAACAGGGCACAACAACTGATAATCCTCCAAAAATACCAACAGCTCTACCTTTAAAATGGTTAACAGACAAGCCTGTATGGGTTCAGCAATGGCCTTTAACAACAGAGAAACTCCAGGCTTTAGAAGAGCTGGTAGAAGAACAGCTAAATGCTCAGCATATTGAACAGTCAACCAGCCCTTGGAATTCTCCTGTATTTGTTATTAAAAAGAAATCTGGTAAATGGAGAATGGTAACAGACCTTAGAGCAATTAACAAAGTAATTCAGCCAATGGGCTCTCTACAATCTGGAATTCCTTTGCCTACTCTGTTACCAAAAGGATGGCCTCTCATACTTATTGATTTAAAAGACTGTTTCTTTTCAATACCCTTACAAGAAAAAGACAAAGAAAGATTTGCTTTCACAGTGCCTACTTATAATAATTCTCAACCGGTTAAAAGATTTCAATGGAGGGTCCTCCCACAGGGAATGTTAAATAGCCCAACTCTGTGTCAATATTTTGTACAACAGCCATTGGAAGTGATACGTAAAAAATTTCCTAAATCTATAATTTATCATTATATGGATGATATTTTACTAGCTGACTCAAATGCAGATACTTTAGAAAGAATGTTTGAAGAAGTAAAGAAAATGTTGCCTTGCTGGGGATTACAAATTGCTCCTGAAAAAATACAAAGAGGAGATTCAATTAATTATTTAGGATATAAAATAGAGCTACAAAAAATTAGACCCCAAAAGGTGCAAATTAGGAGAGATAGACTACAGACTCTTAATGACTTTCAAAGATTATTTGGAGATATTTCTTATCTACGAACTATTGTTGGGGTAAAAAATGATGAACTGACTAATTTGTTCAAAACCTTAGAAGGTGACAAGGACTTAAATAGTCCAAGAGAATTATCACCTGAAGCTGAGAAAGAATTGGCCTTGGTAGAAAAGAAAGTACATGAAGGGCACGTGGATCGTATTGATCCAAAACTGGATTGCATTTTGGTTATTTTACCTTTTAGGCATTCCCCTACTGGAATATTAATGCAGAGGGAAGATATTATATTGGAATGGATATTTTTACCAAATAAACCAAATAAAAAATTAAAAACTTATGGGGAAAAAATCTCTGACTTGATTTGGAAAGGAAAATAGAGACTTCGTCAATTAGTAGGAATAGACCCAGCAGAAATTGTTGTACCTTTAACTAAGGAGGACATAGAAAAATTATGGACAGAAAGTGAACCTTGGCAAAGAGCTTGCAGTAATTTTTTGGGAGAAATTAACAGCAAATATCCCAAAAGCAACAGAATTGATTTTATAAAGAGAGCTGATTGGATCTTGCCTCGAATTGTACCGCAAAAACCCATATCTAGAGTTCGTACATTTTATACAGATGCCAACAAGCAAGGAAAGGCAGGTTACAAATCAGAAAATTTAAGTAAAGTGGTTCAAAGTCCTTATAATTCAGTGCAAAAATCAGAATTGTATGCTATTCTGTTGGTATTAATGGATTTTTCAGAACCTCTCAACATAGTAACTGACTCTCAGTATGCTGAAAGAGTGGTATTACATATTGAGACTGCAGAATTTATCCCTGATGCTTCAGAATTAACTTCACTATTTATTCAATTACAAGATACAATCAGGAAAAGGAGTCATCCTTTATATATAACTCACATCCGATCTCATACTGGTTTGCCAGGCCCTTTAGCACAAGGCAATGATGAGATTGATAAATTATTGGTAGGAAATGTGCTGGAGGCCTCAGAATTTCATAAAAAACATCATGTCAATAGTAAAGGTTTAAAAAAAGATTTTTCCATAACCTGGCAACAAGCCAAAGAAATAGTAAAGAAATGTCCTACTTGTTCCTTCTATAATCAAACGCCATTACCAGCAGGATGTAACCCAAAGGGTACTCAGAGGAATGAAATCTGGCAGATGGATGTGTTTCACTTTGCAGAATTTGGAAAATTGAAATATGTACACCACACCATTGATACTTATTCAGGATTTCAATGGGCAACTGCTTTGAGTTCTGAAAAAGCTGATTCTGTAATCACTCATTTGCTAGAAGTTATGGCCATCATGGGTATACCTGCACAAATCAAAACTGACAATGCTCCATCATATGTCTCTGTTAAAATGAAACAGTTTTTTGCTTATTACAATATAAAGCATATTACAGGTATACCACATAATCCTACAGGTCAAGCAGTTATAGAAAGATCAAACAGAACTCTAAAGGATATGCTAAATAAACAGAAAGGAGTAACAAAAACCCCCAGAAATAGACTGCATAATGCTCTATTAACTTTGAATTTTCTGAATGCCAATGAGAAAGGAACAACAGCTGCAGAGAGACATTGGATAATAGAAAAAACTACAGAATTAAATCAGCCTATATACTTTAAGGATGTGCTGACCTCAGAATGGAAGGCAGGGTATGTATTACATTGGGGACGAGGTTTTGCTTTTGTTTCTACAGGAGAAGATAAGCTGTGGGTACCATCAAAATTGATAAAGGTTCGATTTGAACAAGAGAAACCTCTTAATTAGAGGAGGTGATAGTTCATCAATCAGCATGAACATCCAATTTAAACTAACTTGTACCTGTAACACATGTCTTTTCATTTAATCAGATAATAACTTGCCAAAAAGGAACATCCCCAAAATTAGTCTTGGGGGAAGGTTTTTGTTTTTGTCTTTTAGGAGAATGAAGGTTAAGGAATCTGAAGAACACAAGACAAATGAGACAACTGAAGAAAAGGGACAAATCATCTATCCCAGGAAACAGAGTGAAACGGTGTATGGGTATATATTATCAAAAAAATTTTATGTCTTCTTAAATGTTTGTTTCTGCTTTTCTCTAAAGATTTAACACTATTGGTCTTCTAATAGTCCCAGTTCAATTAAAATTTAAAGCTGACTTTGGAGTTGGAGAATGGCTCTCTCCTTCTTTAAACTCAAGCATGTTGTTAAAAGGAAAATGCAAACTCCCTGTATCATGCCAGAAAGAGCCATTTTCTGCTATGGGACAGGACAAAAGCCAAATTAATTAAGGGACTATTCTATTACTAATCTCAACTCTTTGATTCTATTCTGATTCTTTAAACTTTTCTTAAAGTATAAATTTTATATCAAAATTTACAAGATTTATATATATATACATTTTAAACTTTGTTAAGATATGAATGGTCATATAGAGTACTAACTAATTCTAGAAAAAAGGCTTCAATTAGCTGCATATATATGTCTTTGTGTTCGAGTCTCTTATCAGTTTTCTGCAGGAAATCACGGCCAGGCCTAACATCAACTGAAGTCTCCGGAAAGAAGATGGGGCCCCACAACAACAACAACAACAACAATTCCACGTGGACAATAATAATATAACTAAGCTGACAAATATCATCTACAGATCAGCTTTGAACTACAAGGTGCTCAGAGCAATTTTGAGATGACTAGCTGAGATGATCCAGTCTCAAAGACTACTTGAATAAGGACTTGAGATAAACCCTGAACTTTGGCATTATACACAGACTGGATAATAATGAAGGATATAGTTACCTTTCCTAGAATTTGACAATTAACCTAAAATTTTTCTTTCAGGATAAAAATAACTTCGCCCATACCCAGCAGGAAGCAATTTTAAGAATGACGCCCACATTCCCAAAGAGGTGGTGTGAGGCGGGTGGTTTTTTGGTTCTTTTAATGGGTTTTGGGTCTGGGATAATTTTCATTGTTTAGGGGGGTTGGTTACAAGTTGTTGTCAAGGGTTAGGAAAAAGGCTAAGCAAAGGAGATTAGATTTAAGGTTCTTGTTTAAAAAAAAAAAAGAAAGAAAGAAAAGAAAAGAAAAAGATAATTACTAGTTTTAAATACTTGACATTATTACCAACTATTAGGATATAAAGAAATGAAAGTTAGTAGTTATAGACATTACAATAGAAATTGTAGTCATATTAGATACATTTTAAAAATTGAGCAGATATGTTTTAGACAGGTCATCTTCAAACCCTTCAGAGATCTACAGAATATGGCATTTAAAATGTTTTAATAACTTAGAAATTTTTCTTTTTTGAGACATGTCGGCTCCTGGCAGTACTAATCTACTTCAGAGAAAATATGGGCATTGAAGAAACTGCATATGGAGTTAACTTTCATTGTGGCAAAAGTTAGCCACTGGACAACAAAGTATCCTCGTATCAACAGGACAAAATGGACAGACAGAACACGAAACAAAGGACTACCGAATCCTGCCAAAACAAGTGTGGTTATGGCTTTATCAAAAGGCATCTTCTGAGGCCAGGACAATATGGCACCATCCCTGAAGTGGCCTTCACAATCTGGAAAAGGTACAGTGCCCTTTTCTTTGAAGGCAGCTGAACAGGCAGTGGGCCGATGGCTTCTGTTGTGCAATGGAACAGCAACTGAAAGCTCACGCCTCTCAATAGTAGACTGGCATTTAATAGAGGGATGTGGAGAAGGGGATGCTTAGATGAAGCCATATATACACAGCCAAGAAGAATGGACAGCTGAATTCAAAAACCATCAACAATTTCCAGAATTTAAAATCCTGAATCATGACATGACACTAGTGGAATTCAGGTGTTTCTGGTACATGGACTGCTCTCACCCAATGTGAGGTTGAACTGTTGACCTTGTGTACAACCTACTTCACAAATGAGTCTGTCAGATACGATAAGCCTATAGGCTGAAGATGATGCCCCAACACTGTGGAGAAACCTCAGGTGACTGTCCAGGCAGCTGGCTGTTTCTGTCAACTCACAAAATTTTTGGAAGTTGCTTTTGTGCACTTCCTGTTTTTATTTTTGTTAGCTAATATTATTTCCTTCTTGGGTCTCTGAGGGAGTTGAAGATTAGTTAGTTATAGTTGAAGATTAATTAGGATAGAAAGTGAATTAGATACATTTTGAACTTACTAAAATAGGATAGATAAGGGAATTATTTTCTCTGATTTGTCAAATACAAATGGACTAGACATCGTTTAGGTATTTGTTACTTGTATATATTGTATATAGTTATTGTACTTTTGTATATAGTTTTTCTTTTGTTAGTTATAACCTTTTGCCTTTTTTCTTTTTATTAAAATAGAAAAGGGGAAATATGGTGATATTTTATTTGTACTGAAATGTTATTTTAATTTTATATTAATAAATAAAGTTGCCCTGGGGTCAGAGCTATTAGAGCCATATCAAGAGCGTGGTGGTTAGAAGAGCTAGGTAGATTTCTGTGTGTTCAGGGATACAGCCAGTATTGGAGACATATGCCTTTAAGACCTGGAGGGCGGTACTTACAGGCAGTGATGAGGCAGTCATGTGGTTGGGTTTACAACCAATGAGAAGACAGAACAGAAAGAATATTTAAACACGGACAAACAGGAAGTAGCTCTCTCTCGGGGAAGCTAGGAGCACTGCAGGAGGTAAGATTTTATCTCTGAGCTCTGACCTCTCGGCTTTCTCTTTTACCTTGGCTCTGTGTTTCTTATTTTAATAAGACGATTGGTTACATCTACATATATATGCATATATAATACAATATATTAAAAAGTAAAGACTTTTGGGATTTGACTTAAGATATATCAGTTTAAATGGAACATTATAACTATAACATACCTTATATAATCTTAATAGCTACCACACAAAATACTTACAGAACATACAGAGTAAAAGAACAGAAGAAAACAAAACATGTTGCTACAAAGAAAAGAGTAGAATCATCAAGGTGTGATGTACACATCTGTAAGACAGAACTAGGGAAGTGGAGAAAGGGAGATCCCGAGATCAAGATCATCCTCAGCTTTGTAGCAAATTTGAGTCATATCTGAGATATTTGAAACCCTGCCTCAAAAAAAGCCACAAACCATCAATGGATCCCAGAAAAAGACAATAAGGGAAAAAGAAAGCTGAACAGTGTAAGATTAAAAAACATCCAGAACAGTATAATGTTCTTTTATAACAAAAATCATTTCAATGAAAATGCATAGAAAATCCATTAGATAGTGAATGGATAGATTGATTAAAAAGAGGCTAATCAACTATGTGGTAAAGCTAAAGACATATAATTACAATAATATATATGCTCCCGATACCAGAACTCTTTACTATAAAAAAAATAGAGAAATTGACAGAAATACATTAATACAAGTAGTCCTATGTCCCTCATTTCAACAGAAATATTTTTAATAGAAATACATTAACAAAGAAAAGAATAAGAAAATCCTGAATGTAAACAAAACTACTGAGTATTTGAATGTAAGATACACTGAACATAAATATAACCAAGCATTGTTTTAAATAGGCCAAGGATTAGGAAACAAGTTGATTGGGATATACAATCATATTTACTATTATATACATAAACATCTTTTGGACAGGTTGTATGATCATGTCTTCACAAATCTAATGCGTTTAATCATGCCAAGTTTCTCTTCTGTCAGCAATGCAATATAAAGATATATTCTAGTAAGAAATCTGGAAACCTCACAAATATGTAAAAATTTAATATTTTACTTTCAATAGTCATTTAATCAGAAAAGGTATAATAAGGTAAGCTGGAAAAATATCTCAAGACAAAATAAAATTCTATATTTGAGATTGTTAGAAGCAGAAAAAGACAGAGACTATATGCAACCATGTATACTTACATTTTAATAATATCTCAAATGAATACAGAAATATACTTTATATATATATATATAAAGTATATATATATATATATATATATATATACATATATATAACAGAATCAAAGACAACATTTAGGAAAAAGGCAAAAATATTACATTGAGATTAAATATCTAGACAACAATAGATGATAAATAACGATAGAAAGATGATAGACAGATAGATGACAGAGAGATAGATGATAGACAGATAGATGGATAGATAGATATAGAGATAAATATATGATAGGTAACAGCAACAGTAAACAATTGAACAATGTTTGTTATTTAACAAAATCAAGAGACACGATAAGTCTTTATTGAATTGTTCAAAAGAGAGAAGACTGATCAGGCAAAATTAGGAAAGATATCACAAGTGCAAAAATAGAACATCATAAGAAAATATGAATTATCACAAGCATCTAAACTACCATGGCTAAATTTTGAAGAGAAAAGAAAAAAAGACTAAAACAAGTGAAGACAGTGAAACAAAACATGAGCAGAATTAAAACCAAGAGACCAAAGGTTAAACGGCTTCACTCATGAATTGTCGTCATTATTTAGATAACTAAAACCAATTTTACCCATTTTCTAAAACATTGAGGAAATTGGAACATTTCCCCATTATTTACGAGATCAGGTTTTACCTGATACTAAAGTAGTCAAAGATACCATGTGAAAATAAAACAGCCAATATTTTTGTCTCAGTTGTTCCTTTTTCAATGTATTTCTGTATGTTATTGAATTTCTCAACAGTATTTTATTTCTTTCTTTAGACTATTTTAAGATTTCTTGCTAAACAACTTATTATATATCATATCAGAAAAAAATATTTACTTCTCCATTACAACTGAGGGATAATTTTAAAGAGTGCAGAATTTTCTAGGTTGGTGGAAGTTTTTTTTCCTTCTCACTATCTTAACTGTTTTATCCTTTTTTTTTTTTTTTTTTTTTTTTTTTTTGTGCTTGCATGATTTCCCAAGAAAAGGCTGCGTCTAATTTTTATCTTTTTCCTTTGGATAAGGTAATCTTTTTCCTTGAACTTCTATGATTCATTACTTATGTTTGGTTTCCTGTAATTTGAGAATTGACAATGTGTGCCTGTGTTATTATTTATGTATGTATTTATTTATTTTTCGGTTTGGTTTTGTTTGTTTGTTTGCTTTTTTTGGCAGTTAACTAAATGTGCTCTCTTGGTGCTTGGATCTTGGTTTGATGTTTGGCACTGATGTAGAAAACTAAGTCCTTGTTGTACTCCTTTCTTCTGCCCCCTTCTTTCTGTCAGTTCTGGCATTTTGACTGCGCAATTGAAATCTATTCTACTTGTCTCACATCCCTTTCTGTCCAATGAGAGGGCTTTGTCTGCTTTTATTTTTCAGGTTTGGAGGTCTCTACTGACAAGTCTGAAGCTCAGAAACTGATTTCCATCCATATCTGGCTTCCTAATAAGCCCAACATGGGCTGGTACTTCCGTTTTCTTCTCTCTTGAATTCTCAGCCCTTTGTTTACCTTTACCATCTGCGCTTTCATGCTCTCTTATCCATCCACTATAATTTTTTGTATATTATTTATAGTTGTTTTTGAATGCTACTTACAGTGCCCGTGCCTTGTAAGATACTTGTGTCTTCTCTATTTCTTCAGATCGTGATTTTTTTCTGTTTTATTTGTATTTTTTTTTAGTTGTTTGTAATCACTATTTTTTACAGCAAATCATAGGTCTTATTTAATGGAACTGGTATAAGCAGGAGTTGGTTGATGTGGCAAGAGCAGGGTAGGAGCACTTAGCAGCCTCATGATGATGCCTCCATCTTTTGGTGCTGTTTGGACTCTGCAGTGTGAACCTCTAAGGGGCTCCTTGAACTTCCCTCCTCTAAGTAGACAAAAACGGCTAGTGTGAGTCTGAGCTGGATCACTTATGCTTTGGGGATACCTGGCAGGTTTCGCTGTGGTTAATTAGTTTCTCTAGAGATTAACCATTTTCAAGAAGAGAGAATCCTGTATATTTTTATACGGCCCTCCCTCTCCTCTCCCTAGTGGTAAACGGGGAGGTAGTGGAGTGGTGGGGGACATACTTTGCTGCTGCTTTCCTGCTGTTAGCTGTCAGAACATGGTCAAGTTGGTGGAGACAAATCATGCAATATTGTGGGGGCCTTATGCTGCAACTCCCTTGGAAGTTTTAATTCAGAATAGATTGCATTGAGCCTCGGGCAATTTTCCAGTCTCAATCCAGGCTTTCTCTATTCCTCTGGTGATTCTTTCCATCTTTTCTCTATTCATATTACCAATACAATGGAGTGTGGTTTTCCCAGAGTCCTTGACTATAGAAAATATCTGAAAAGAACAGTTATTTGTTAAGCTATGCTCTGCTTCTTACTTGTTAGAACACAATGAGAATCTCCAAGCTTCACGGTGTCTACACACCTTCAGCTGACTTCAATGTGAGAGGATTTGTTTCTAAAACATTAATATACACCCTAAAACAATAGAAAATCATAAGTCTTCTTTCTGCTTCTTTATGGCTAGATCAACTAGACAGGCATTAATGTATTATGAAATTATCCTAATTAGATCCATTTCACACATCTTTACCTTTAGTTTTTAGGACTGTCTAATTCTTTCGGGTATTTAATGACAGACTGCAGGAAGATTAAGATAGATTAATATGCAACAGCTTGTGAACAATCCACATTCTTTGGGGAAGTCTCACAAAAACTATTTACTTCTATAAAAATGCATTTGTTAATTTTATTATCAAAATTTAGGTAATCAAATAAAATCATCTAGGTTGCTTCTTAAAATGCAGACTTCTGGGATATACAATTACAGCTAGAGATTCAATGTGGCATATCTTGATTGGAGTCCAAGTATCTTTATTTAGAATCTGATCAAAACAACCTGAATTGATTCCAACACAGGTAACCTTTTAGCTTGGTTTTAGAAAACACTTAAAGTATCTCTTAGAATGCCCACCCTACTTGATTGTCTTTGAGGGAGTGAAACTAGGAAACAGATGTTTTCTTTATAAATTTTGAATATGACTTGTCTTAAAGACAGTCTTTCTTATGGACAAACAAGCTCTCTTTTATCATTAGGAAAAATAATGAAATTACTTCCAACAAAAAATGAATATAAATGATTATTTCTTATGTAAAAATCTTCTTTTATGTCAATCCATAATAAAATTTTTCGCCTCATACTGGACCTTCCATTCCTTTTACATTTAGAGGCTCCAGCTGGTAGTTAAAACCTGTAATTATAGTCCCCACAGCAAACAATGTTTAAATTCACTCCACTCCTTACCAAATTCTAAATGTGAGCTCTGATTTCCCATGGTTGCTTAGTTACATTTTTTGTTTGTCCAAATAAATCTGATTAAAATAATAAAATGTGAGCACACTCATATAACAGCAAAGCAAGACCTTTGACTATTTAGAGACACATGCTGTCCCTTGTTTTTGTTCCAAACTAGAAGTTCAGATGAATTTTTGTGTCTTTTTCAGTTGCAGCAAAGATAAGTCAAGATCGGATATTTCCATTGTGGCCCCAAATACAATGCCTCCCACGCCTCTTGCTTATCTTGCCTGTGTAGCATTGTGCCTCCTCTCTCATCAGAGATTTCAGGAAGAATTTTTTGTTCCTCATTAGCCAAAATAAAGTGGCATTGGAGAAAGGAAAGTAATGATTATTCATGTTACCTCTTGCACCTAACAAATGTGCCAAAGCATGGTTGAAATGAACATCATGGCCATAGAGCTAATTTTTAGAAAATTATTCATGACTTAGAAAAGTAATCCTTTTACCCCAAGTGATATCAAATCGGATCACTCAGGGTGGCATATGGGTTGTCTGGAGAATTCAAATCTAGTTCATTCATGAGCCTAGAACAGCATCAAAGATCACATAAGTACTGGCTCAGCAGGGCTCCAGCCCTTGCAAACTTGGAGCCTCTATAAATTTAGCAAAAAACAATATTTAAAGAGATCTGAGAAGAAACTTTTAGTTACCTTATCACATTGCCTGTGAAGTCCTACAGTACTACTTACACCAGATTTTGCTGGTAAATGAGGATACAGAAGAGTTCAGATTCAACAGTTACATAATGTCTAAGATAATTGTTGAAATTCATAAATGGAAATTATAGTAGTTCTATATCATGGCAGTAACTTTTGTAAAAACCATCTAGCATGTGTTGAGGTCTCACTCAAGTTGCTGGTCCATGTTTCTTTTCAATTTAGGTGACAATTTAGTTTGTAATCCTAGCTTGGTAACCTTTAAGAATGAACAGTTTATAATCATTCCAAGACTGTGTATTGCAGTATGGATGGTATGGCTGCTATGAGCGTGCCTCACCTGGTGGAACCATCAGGCAAAATTGCTATATGAGTCATCTTTAATCATTGTTTTCATTGGTGGAGGTGGTGCTGTATAAAAATAATATATAAGCCCAGCAGGGATGATGATGCTAACACACCACTCATCTGGACATGGCTTGCAGTCTAATGCTCTGCTCCTCTCTGACTCTAGTGACAAACCACACATTCCCCTGGGTTCTGTAAAAGAAGCAACATCTCTCTGCAGTTACTCGCCACTTTATTTATTTATTTTTATAAGTAGCACATTCTGACATAGTCATAGTTGCCTTGCCCCTCTGGCTGCTTCCCAGGGTAAGTGAGCCAAGCAGAAAAGCACACAGTGTTGGTGAGTCCCTCTCTCCACTGTATTTTCTAAAACAACTTGAGCCCTACCACTAAGCTGTTTAATGATGTGAATCTAATTACTTGAGGTTTTGTTCTTCAGGTTTTGTTTTAGTTTTAGTTTTAACAAGCAAATAAGATAATATTGAACTTGGAAGTTCACTGTATTGAAGTGGGACTGGGTGTTCAAAGATCATGGCATCATTTATTAATCACTCTTAGCTTTCCTTTGCCCAGTGCACACAGATTCCCCTCCAGTCATATTAAAGTATGATCATATATTTAAATGCTACTCAATTAACCTCTTTTAATTTTCATAAGCAAATAAATATGTGTTTCTGCATCTTTGGGAATTTCAGTTCGTACAATCAAAAATTTTTTTACTTCCTCCTGAAGTTTTAAAAATACTTTAAATTCTGTCATATATACAATATATTTATTAAAAGGTGGTTTTCACATTTGAACATATACAACTAAACATAATTTTAAAAGTTGATACATTAAATTATATTTCAATTATTGTAAGAAAAATAATTGTTGTTAAAAATATCTTCAAATAGAAAACATGGGACTCAGGTTCTATCCTGTTTAGTAAACAGGGTGGACATGAAGATTCATATATAAACCTGCAACTTTTAATTATAGAGCTTTGAGAAAAGTAATTCAAAAGACATCCCTGAACTATAATGTGTTTAAAATGAATATTAGAAATTCATTTCATAGAATTGTTATAAACATTAAAAGACTTTTTAAGGCAGCAAGTACTACATGCCCATATCTGTTCATAGCTTGTACCTTAGTGTTTACCAAAGTACCACCTTGTGTCTTCTCCTTAGGATGGAAGTGCCAGCTGTCTGTCAGTGAGGGAAGGGAATCCATCACCAAGTATTTTCCTTATTTGTTTAACCAGAAATAGTTTTTTAAAGTCTAACTGAAGTTAGTAGTGGAACTGAATTGCAACATCCCAGATGAATAAACTGCTCATTAACCTACTCCATAGAGTCTACATCATCATCCGTTTTCAATGTCCATAGTCTGCAATTTATGTTTCAAAATCAATCATTTGCATTCAACCTTTACCTTGAATCTATGCCTCTGTGACTCCATCCTAAACAATGACTTTTAGTTAGTATGTTGACATCAGTAAAGGGTAGTCTAATGTATAGTAAGGAGCATAAAGCACTATGCTAAGCTCTTTTCAAACATTATCTCATTTATTCTTCACAAACAACTTTATGAGTTCAAGATACTATTTATTTCCAACTTTCAAATGAGAATCAAAAGTAATAGGAAATGCTGATCCAATTGCCAATATGGCACGGCTGCTGCTTATAAGTTCATATTGAATTTCAGTTTATTTCAGTGTTCGTGTCTTTATTCTTACTTGAATGCTCTCCTTTGACAGTTGCAACTTACTTTCTCCATAGCTCAGACCTGGAGAGACCACCCAACATGTCAACCACATACTTCTCCACAGCAGGAAATAGAAGCAAGGCCACTTTCACTGTGCCTTTGAGTGTTAATCCACTCAAAATATGCCTCAGTATAATGACGGCAGAGAGAGTTCTGAACTCAGTTTTATTTCTTACATCTTAGATAAGTCATGACCGTATTTCACAGGCTCTGCTCTTTTTTAAAATCTTTCAGCATGGCTAACTCAATATCCAAACAGCTGGCATTACGTGTAAGAAAGATTAAATGGGCAGATTATTTTGACATTGGAGTTAAATGTAACTGGTGAAAAAAATAAACTGTATTGTTTAGTTTCTCCATATTTTAGTTAACTGTAAACATCATGAACTAAGAAATGTAAACAGCTAATAAAAATAGGTTTGTAAAGAAAATAAAAGATACAAATACATGTTCATAGACATTTTACTATATCTAAGTTTATATTTTAGGACACAAAAGATTCCACTATTCAGTGCTATAAAAACATTAGAGACGGTTTGTGATGTGACTTTTGAAACATAATTCTGAACAGAAGTCACAATGATAAAAGCAGTTTTAATATAATTATAAACCTAGGCATGTCAATATTTTTCTAAAGATGATACATGGAAATTATCAGACCTCCTACAAGATTCTGGAAGAGTATTCACATCAGTTTATCAAATAGATGTATAAAATGAATCCTTCTGGGAACTCAGAAGAGTAAGAAAATCATATTTCTTTTTGGAAAGAAAAATCTGAAGGCACAAAAATGTTGTATAACCTCCTCAAGGTCACAAAGACAATCTGTGATGGATCCAGGGACAGTGGCCAAATCTTTTGGATGCATTGTCCAATGTTCAACCCACCATACCTTACTCTCTCCATGGTGTACAATTTGCTCCTGAGATGAAGTCATTCAGATGTGCTCTTTGGCAAAGTGGGCTATCAAAGGTAGCAGGAGACTCCTCTACTTTCAAAGTCTTCTCTGCATCAGGTTCAGCAGGAATTCTGGAATCCTTGTCATTCTGCCACAGCACCACCTCCCATAGAGATACTCCAGCAGGTGGGGCTCTGAGTGCCCACAGAGCATGCTAAGGCTTTACATACACTGTTCTTTGGTATGGAACATCTGTGAATTTGAAGACTGAACAGATGGTGCTGAAACATGCCAGATACAGTCCTTCTTTCCTAACTGCATTCCTCCTCTAGTGCCCACAAGCCATGGACCCTCTATGTCTCTAAAATAAGTGGGAAGAACTAAAGAAATGTCATCTTTGAAAAGGAAATTGTTTTACTGAACTCGTCTCATCCCTGGTGTTAACTAACACTAAAAGTATGCCACTTCAGTTTTCTGTTTTCAGCTAGCTGTGGGAACATATGGCCAACTGAAGAAAGACTCATTTGATTGGAGAAGTCACTTTCATCCCATAGATATTATTTTAATTGTGTTTGTAATATATGAAAGTTGGAAAGTTATAAGACTTTATACTAAAAAAAATGCTAGAAGGCATCTTTCAAAACATCTTTAGGCTTATTTCATTCTTCAGTATCTCAGTAAAGTCAAGATGAACTTTCAGTCCAGTATTTGTTAATATATTAGAAACTTTGTCTTAGCCAGTGCTTGTAGAAATACTGTGAACAGTTGACAATATGTTCATGTGTAGGACAATTTATTGAGGCCCATTTTATCCTTACTTTATGGGGGATATTATACACTTTCTGCTTGAAGTAAAGACAATATCATTTTAATTTAAAATACTTAAATGTTTGCATTTGATATCAATATTGACTTACGATATAATGACTCACATTCTTGTTAGTGGACAAAGTTGTGGAAGAGTTTTAGGAGCTTCCTTTCCTGGGTAAAAATCTAGATATAGTAGTTAGAATCATTGTCACCACCACAGAGTCCATACTAGCTCCCTAGCCTCCTCCTATTCCATTGACCCCCATGTTATTGAATATTAATTACAAGCACATAGGCTTTTGGGTAATAAAAATACAACTGAGGAAGAAAACAAATACAAGAGTCAGATAATGCAAAGATGTGCTGTGAAATGCTCTTTTACAAATGGCGTGGCTGCTGTATGCCTGGACTCCCAGTAGCTATGGTTATTTGTGCAAGAACAGAACAATATCAAGGCAGTCCAAGCATCCAGGATGGATGTGGAGGGACTCCTGAGTAGCTATTGGCAATTGATAGCTGATGAGAGATATAGAGTTGCTTGTCATTTGAGGCTGACACTGGCAGACTGCACATGACCTAATGGATGACCTCCATAGCTGGAATTGGATTCAGTGGATTATTATGACAATGCTTCCTTGAAGGGTAAAAAAAAATCTAAAAAAATTTCAACACCAGGTATGAGAAGCCATCCTTTCAATTATTCATCAGGATTGTCCAAGATTCTCAAAATATATATAGGCTATTGCTATAGCCTTTGGCTGTCCAAACTCCAGAGGTAGATTGTAACTCCCTATTGCTGAGGACACCATGCACTTCAGACAAAGGATCCAGAGGCCCATGATTTGGAACTGAACTGGATGCCTCTTCCCCGAGGACTAGATTTTACTTTTTGGTACGAAAAAATGCCAAGCCAGCTTCTAAGAAAAGGAAGCAACTAACAATGCTACACAAATATGATGCCTATGGACCATAACAGCCATGAACAATGTAAGGATGTAGTAGTGGCTCATATATCTTGTTGGTTACTGACAGATTTCTAATTAGACTTAAGACCCGCTCAACAGGAAGGAAGTCATGCCTGATACTGGAAGCCTAGCCAAATAATCAGGACTAATGAATCAGGGATCTTGGAGGAGAACCTACAATCATCACTGCATTAAACCAGCATAATATCTAACTACCCTAAATTTTTATATACTTCTAAATATTTGTCCTTATGCCAACACATAAGTGTAGTCCTCACTCTTGATCAAGGAACTTCTCTTTAAAACATATAGAGATCATTTAGAGCCAATAACAACCATTCAAAATTCAGAGCTTTGTAGTTTGGTCCTAATGGATACATCTACAAAACAATTCCCACATAAGTCTCAAGAAACATTGTAAGAGAGGGGTAAGAAAGATTATAAGAATCAGATTATCAGATAGTTTATGTGAGAATGTCTCCTAGTAATGTCAGAATCCACATCCATAAAGACCCATCATCCCGACTGCATAAACATATGTTGAACAAGGATAGCAGCAATAGACATGCCCAAGTGACTGAAGAAAAGCCTGAGAGGTCCCAACTCTGCGTGTAAAGAACAATAGGCAAATGAAAAATGCTGAGAGCAGTAGGAATAGTCTTCCCCATGGAAAAGCTCTGAAAACATACACATAAATATCCTATAGACTGAGCAGATCACATGTAAGGACACACATATACAACAACAATTTACAAAATTGAGTTTGTTATTAACAAAATAAAATTGAAATGAATTTGAAAGAGATTAAGAAGTATATAGGAGGGTGAAGGAGAAGGAAATGGAAGGGAGAAGTGATGGAATTTTTTTGCAAAAAGAAAAAAAAAGACTTGAAGCAGAAAGAAAAATATATTTTAGAAGAGAGCCAGGTGCTTTGGAGGGAAGGAATGGGGATTGGACACTACTGAAATGCACTGCTGTGCTAGAGAGGTGGCTTATTGGTTAAGAGCATGTAATTTTTAAAGAAAACTAGTGGTTGATTCTCAGCACCCACATTGGGCA
Organism: Peromyscus maniculatus bairdii; assembly: GCF_049852395.1. NCBI lineage: Eukaryota > Metazoa > Chordata > Mammalia > Rodentia > Cricetidae > Peromyscus > Peromyscus maniculatus. Next base: position 6,644,961 of record NC_134856.1, read on the forward strand.
CAGTTGCTCTTAACTCTATCTCTGCACAATATGTTATCCTCTTTTGGCTTTCTTGGGCCCCTACTCCCAGGCACATGTACCCACACAAATACACAAACACCCACAAAGTACACATATGCACATGTGCACATACATATACATCACTAAACGTAGTAGATTAAATCTTTTAAAAAGATGAATCGCATATATTTATGGAGATGACAAGGAACAAGTGAACACACACACATAATTTAAATTGAGCATGAAAGAATTGAGAATCTTACCTCTATATAAACTTCATTCTATCATTGAGATAAATAAGTAATAGGTTCATAAATATAAACACAATATGAGATAGTATTTATAAAATAAAATGTCAACATATATACAGAACCGGAGAAAGCAATTCACGTTGTAATAATGGTAAGGAAGTAAAGCATTAAAAAAGTTGCACTTTCACATTTTTTTAAGAAGGAAGAGGAATGGAAGATAATGATGTGCTTAATTCTTCAAGATTTGGCAAGAAATCTAATATAGAAGATATAAATGAGCAAGGGGATAATATAGATGCTAGTTAAGAATTCAGAATTTTGAAATCACAAAGGTCCTTATCTTGTTTTAATTAGTTAACAAATCATCAAAACACTTAAAGTTCTGTATCATTTCACCTGATGCAAATAAATACAACCCTGCACAAATAACATGGTCTGAATTCAAGAGGTATGTTCTCATAGATTATTGAAACTTAATATAGACACAGTTTTTGCCACATGCCCCAAACACCAAACTATAGTAGTTATCATAAACTGAACACAACCACACAAGCACTGCCTAAAATCCAGGTCAAAAGAATTGGGGTTTTCTTTCCCCATGTTCTGGGGAGAATGCCTTTTATGTCCTGAGTTCCATCCTCTTGGATAAATGATTGCTGTTTTAGTCTGTGCAGCCTGCCCTAACAGATGGAATAAACAATTGGTTCTTTCCTCACATCTCTGAGACTAGCAGTCACTGTTTGAGCTGTCAGCATACTCAGATTCTCCCTGGTTGCCGAAACTCACATTCTTACCTTGACTTTTCCTGTGTGTATACATGGATAGATGAAAGCTCTGTTGCCTCTGCTTCTAGTAAGCATGCCAGTTCTATACAGAGTTCTAGATTTTGTCTTCAGTGAATAATTATTTCCTTTATATACTGTCTCTAAATATAAGCCCATTAGGATCCAGGGCTTTTGAAAAGAATTTGAGGGAACACAATAATATGTTACATTAAGTATTCTTGTTTTTTTTTTTAACTGAACATGATAGATATCTTTTTCTGTTCATTTTGTGTAACAGTAATTTGTTCGTTTTCTACCAAAACAAAGTATTAAGAATATGTACACATGTGTATGTGTTTGCATGCATGTATATTAGCACGATATAACCATTCTTCAGTAAACATCTAAGGAAATTCTCATTTGGGAGTCCCTACAAATATTACCACTGTAAAGGTTATACTGGGTGTTTTGAAGAAATTCTTCAGCACTTGCAGTGATTAAAAGCAAGATCACTGAGATTCAAGGTGCCTATGTTTAGCTTCATTATGTCCTATGGATCAGTTTTCCAAAACTGCTGTACTATTTTTATATTCATGCCATTAGGATTGAAGCCTTCTCATTCCATTCCATATTTAACTCAATACATTTTTCTCTTTCAACTTGGCTATTTAGATGGGTACATTTTGATTTAGTTTGTATTTCTCTGATATGTGTGTATGAGTAATATGCACTATGTGGTTTCTTTATTAAGTAAATTATTGGGTTTACTGTTTACTGGTCATTAATATAATATAAATTAATATAAAAACAGTACACAAAGAAGCTATCAGAACTTCTATTGGAAGAAGTAAGCATTGCATTCATTCAGAACCTTGACTGATTTTAGTATTGTCAGATGGTTAGAAGGTCGGGTCCATAAATGTCACAGAACTGTGCTTTGATGCAAAGACTCGCAAGAGTATGAAACCTGGTGTGTCCTCATTTCTCCCTCATTTTGTTCATGTGCTTCAGCTTCTTGCTAATAGCACAATTTCCCTGTTAAAGAGAAATACTTCATACTTAATATAATGTTTTCATTATTTTTAAACTTCTTAAAACATTTAAAAATGAAATTCATTGAAAAGTTAGAGTTGTAGAATGCATTTTGGATATACATCTTCATTGGCAGAGTAATTATCTGAAATTTGTGAAGCTTTGGGTTCAATACTTTGCACCACTATGCAGGAACTGGGTGATTCTAGACGCCTGTAATCCCAGCAATCAGAATGTGGAAGCATGGAGATGAAGTGTTTAAGGTCAATATAAAAAATTAGGAATTCAAGGCCAGCCTGGACTATGTCAGACTCTATTTAAAAATAGGAAGAATCTCCTCTCTCTCTCTCTCTCTCTCTCTCTCTCTCTCTCTCTCTCTCTCTCTCTCTCTCTCTCTCTCTCTCCCTCTCTCCCTCCCTTCCCCCCTCTTTCTCTCCCATTACAAAAGGTAGGTGTCAGATATAAATATACCTCAGAGTTACACCATTTCTCTACTCTGCACAGGGACAGTTTCCTTTCCAGCACACATAATAATAAATACAGCAGTGAAGCTTTAAGAGAAGGTGATCATACTTACTCAATAGTCAGCTTTCAAAGGGACAAGAAACAGGCCTGGTAGAGAAGTCCTCTGATGCTATACACTTGGGAGGCCGGGGCAGGAGGGTTGTTCTAGGCTCCAGACAAGGGAGCCTGGATTGCACCCTAAGTTTCAGGTGACTTTAAGCAACAAAATAATGCACAGTCAGATAGTAGAGCACTTGCTTAGCATTTAAGAGATAGAAGTCAGGAAGACAGGCAGGCGGGCAGGCAGGCAGGTGGGCAGCAGGCGGGCAGGCAGACAGGAAGAAAGAAAGAAAGAAAGAAAGAAAGAAAGAAAGAAAGAAAGAAAGAGAGAGAGAGGGAGGGAGGGAGGGAGGGAGGGAGGGAGGGAGGGAGGGAGGGAGGGAGGGAGGAAGGAAGGAAGAGAGGAAGGGAGGAAGGGAGGAGGGGAGGAAGGGAAGAAGGAAGGAAGGGAGGAAGAGAGGAAGGGAGGAGGGGAGGAAGGGAGGAAGGGAGGAAGGGAAGAAGGAAGGAAGGGAGGAAGAGAGGAAGGGAGGAGGGGAGGAAGGGAGGAAGGGAGAAAGGGAGGAAGGGAGGAAGGGAGGAAGGAAGGAAGGGAGGAAGAGAGGAAAGGAGGAGGGGAGGAAGGGAGGAAGGGAGGAAGGAGAAAGAAAGAAAGGTTATATTTCATAAAAAGTAGGAAAGTAACTTTTTCTAAAAGAAATGTATTTTTCAAAGACACTTTGAACGTGGTTATTTGAACTGTTTCTTCTTAATCAGTTGTATTATGTCAATATGCCATGAAAGTACTTACTTCTGTCATTTAAAAATCTAGAAATATAAATTTCTAACCTCATCATAAGTCTAAAGATTTGTCTATTTGGATTTATGTGTTAAAAATGTAATACTACAACATTCTCTGATTAGTTAGCCAAGATAATTTATTTAGTAAGGAAGACTGACTTTTAAAGCACAGATTGCACCAAAAAGCCCAGAATTGTTGAATTAATGGACAAATAAAATGAATGTCATAAAAATAAAGCTTTCTAAATACCTTTTCAAAATTTTAATATTTTTCTTAAAAGGTATTTTCAGCCAGGAAGACTGATTTAAAAAGCAGATTAAATTATAACACAAAAATATAGTTATAATTTCAAATTCCTAAGTCAAAATTTCCAAAACTTCTAAATTTTTTAAAGATATGACTATAAGTAAAATAAGAATATTTATTTACTACCAGAATTTTTTTTCATAATTTTATTAAATTATTTTCAAATCTTACACCATTATCAACTTATTAACTGGATATAATTAGAAATCAATAAATATAAGTTATTTAATTAGAAATCAATAATTGTATAGTATATATTGATATTTATTTTACACTATCATATATACATATATAGAATTGTGATGGAATAAATGGGATTAATAAGAAAGGGAGATAATGAGAAACTGTTAAGTATAAGATAAGTTACTCAGTAGCAAGTATGATTGGGAAGAACTATGAATCAGTTACTGCCAAGTATCAGATTTGATAAAGTACCCCTGACTAAATAGTTAAGGTTAGGATATGAATGAGGTATTATCTCTGGGAAGAAGGCAATAAAACTCACTTACACAACACACTTAAATATCCTTATGACTTCATTTCCTGGTGTTGATTATAAATCCAAATCCAGATGTAGAATAGGAAGTTTCAATAGCTCCATCATGAAGTTGGATATAGGGTTCACTCCTTGATCTGTTAATGAGAGAATCATCACCATTAACTCAAAGCCATGAAGATGTGCAACCTATTGATTTCTGATTTGATTTGATGTCTGCTTCCATGAGAGAGAGCTCATGTCCAGTAGTGTATACCTGGTCAAAGGACAATGGCCGGGAGGTCATGGGCATGGAGTTTACTTACTGCTTTTGAAGAGCTAAAGAGAAACATTGTCAACCTACCTGCTTCTTGATGTTTGTTTTTATACCCAGATAAATGTTGTCCCCAGCCTGAATCAAATAAGTTTTTCTTTGTAACATACAGTTGTAAATACAGATACATCTGACCCATCAAAGTGTTGATGACAAGTGACTGATCAGAGCTTGGCATTAAAAGACACTTAAATGACCCTCTCCAAGGTTCAAGGACCATTGAAGAAGATATGGCAGAAAGAATGTTAAAAACCAGAGATTATGGAGGGAGGCAGTAAAACGCTCTATTATCAACATGCTATTTTCATGACATGCATGAACTCTCAACAGCTATGTTTTCCTGCAGAGGGTTTCCATCAAACATGACCAGTAATGATTCGGTCAAAGATTGTAGAGGGCCTCATGGAATAAACAATGCCCAAGTGAACTAATGACTGATGATTGCTGGAAGAAAATCCATTTTTGTCCTCATTGATGTAACCACTGTTGCTAGCTTCAGTGAATCAAATAGCAAAAACATAAGAAAGAAATAGAAAGACATGAAAATTGAATGGAGACTTGGTGAGAAGAAGAGAATGAGAGAATAAGAAGAGGTGAGAATTGGAGTATGACAAGAATATGCTACGTACATTTATGAAACTGTCAAAAATAAATTAATTAAAAAATCCACAGAAACAAAACATGAGAAGGAGAACAGTACTGGAGTGTAAACAACAGGAATCCTGGGAAGGGAAGTGAAAGGAACATGTGAGAGGCCTCTGGAAGTTAACAAAAGTAGGCAGACAGACAGGATGAAGAATGTGGCAAGAGAATCAACAAAAATCAATAGTGTTGGAAAATGTCATAATGAAATCTAATACTGTGTATTCATAATTAAAGCTTAAAATTATAGAAGTAAAAACAAAAGCAGTCAGATCTTCCAAATAATATGTGATTTCCAAGTGAGGAGGAATGTCTCGATTGTTTAGGCTGGGTGAAATCCCAATACTTGACAAAGAGCCATGGAGAAACCAGAGAAATCCATGATCACGAAGACAGTAATTATGAAAGAGGAAAAATTCAGAAATCCACTGTTCGGATTGTAAAGTTTAGAAAACAACCATAAAAGTAAATATTGTCTTCTGGTTAGATGGAGGGAAGACAATAGAGCTATGAACAAGAGCTGGCTACATAGCTCAGTGGGTAAAGGTACTTAACTGAGGTAGAGCCCAAGGACACACACAGTAGAAAGAGAAAACTGACTTAGGTACACGGTTCTCTTAACTACACATGTCCTCTGTGGTGCAAGTATACATTTATACAACACACACACACACACACACACACACACACACACAAACACAAACACACACACATACACACACAAATATACATATAATTTTAAAATATGCCAAATTTGTGGTAATTGCATGGATCAAAATGGTATATATTGACGTGAGAATGCTCTCATAAACCTAGTAACACAGGAATTGAGAGATAGGGGCAGGATGATCAGAAGTTAATGCTGGCTTGCTCTACATAGGTCTATAAATGCTAGACCAAATTAAGAAAACCCTATTTAAAATATTTAAAAATAATATGCCCAAAATTATGGTGTACATAACTATTTTGAAGTATGTATTTACTTACAGATTAATGTAACATATATTAAGCTAGTTGACACATGCATCACCTAACATATGTATCTTATTTGTTATGAGTACACTTGAAATTTCCTCTTTAACATATTTTCTAATATATAATCCACCATTACTAACTCTAGTTATCATATAAATCTTACTATTGAACTTGATTCTTTTTGTCTAATTAAAATTTCAGACTGTGCCCAACATCACTTCACTTCCTCATTCATTTCTAGCCTTTGATAACTGCCACTTTATTCTATTTATGTGAGTTTTGCTTTTTAGATGCCACATATGTATAAGATCATGTGATAGTTCTCTTCATATACCTTCCTTATTTCACATAGCTATGTCTACAGGGTTTACCCATGTCTACTTAAATGATGAAGCTCCTTCTTTCAGAAGACTGAACAATATTTCTCTGCATTAATCCTTTCATGGACACTTGAGTATGTAGTTTCGCTGTGGAATATAACACTACAATGAGCAGCAGAGTGGACATTGACATCTCTATATTTAAGACTGATCTAGAGGCAGGAGAACAAAATTTTTCTAACTACAAACTGAGTCTCATTTATGTTAAATTATCAAGTCAATTAATATACTCTCTCAGACAAGCCAAAAGCCAGAGAGAAAATAAAGCCTCTTTGTTTACAAAATATACATATACCTATAAACACATAAATATAGACTTGTATTAAATAATGACTACTAAAAGCTTCTGATGGTCCCAAATTACTTTCTCTGTCACTGCTTCAAAATATTCAACACAAGCAACTTAATGGCGGAGAGCTTGATTTTGTCTCAGAGCCTTCTGAAGGGGCAAGCATGGTAGACAAAACAGCTCCATACACGGTAACAAGAGATGTGGCTTCGCTTAGTCATATTGCCTTGTTCATGGGATGCATAAAGAACTCAGCCAAGCAGTAGAGGCAGGTATAACCCTTAGTGACCTATACCTGCCAGCAATGTGCACTATCCTATAGGTTTCATGAGCTTCTATTGCAGCACCACCAGTGGTGGTTCATGTACCCAAATGCATGAGCTGGTTGAGGATGTCTCACAATTTGCAAAAGGAAGCATGAATAGAATAAATTATTGTTGAGAAATGAAACAGCATAGAAACATATCAATAATAGTTAAACAAAATGCAGATGCAGAGACAACACAGAAAATTTACTTTAGTTTTAATATAAAATATTGCAATGTAATAATGAGCCTTTACCCTTATTTCTGAACAGACCTTAAAGAACTAAGCCAATTTTCAATATATTCATGATCAGGAAGTCATAAAAAGAAATATAACAAAATACATACTGAACTAGAACAATCCTTTCTGTTCCACATCCATATGACATCGTAGCTTGCTGAGTGCCAAAAAACAGAATGGCCTTTAAGAGTTTGCAGGCTATTGAGAGAGATCTGTCTATTATTTCTGTTTTCCTATCATTAATTTTTAGCCTACAGTAGATGCTCAATAAATATCTGCTTGATGAAATCCTCACAGGAATGACTCTGCCACTGAGATAAAACAATACAAGTTGTTGAAAATCATTCTTGAAAGAAACTCTGAATTATATGCTAATGAGTTTTAAAACTTTTAACAATTCCCTATTGCCTTCCAAGTGAATCTGTGAAGAGAAGTCTCATGAATAGAGATGTACTTTAAGGAAAGAACACTGGTTATAACTAGGGAAATGAATGGCAGGAGTAAGAGTCTGAGCTCTGGTATACCTCTTAGGAGCCTATTAAAATATTCCAGTTGCAATGTATTGCAGATCTGAGTTATAGCAGCATTGGTGGAATAGGAATGCTATTACTGAGGAAAAATTGGTAGGACTTGACCACTGATTAGATGTAGTAATGCCATAGATGGTGACTATCATTTTTAAGCTCAGTGATCCTGAAGCTCTTGGGCTATTAATGAATAATGTAGGCAGGAGGAAGGAAAGAATAGTGCAGGGGCGATAAAATGATTTGCGTTCCGGACACATATTTTGGATGACTATTGAGAATTGCTTATGTGTGCCTTTGGCATGCTGTTATCTTCTTTAAATAAAAACAATGTGACACTGGTTCATTTCCTTTTAAGTGAGATGAAGGCTGTGAATAATTATTCAGCATCTACTCTATCCCCTTAAAAGGACTTGTATATTTGCCCTTATATTCTCTTGACATTCTAAAATCTAGAAGCATTTCTGTTTTCTACACCAATCAATCTGCATATTTCTACATCATTTAATGCAAGACATTGTGCATAAACATGCTATCTGAGAATGCTTGTGTGGTGTTTGACGTTTCCTTAACTACAGATGAACAGACATCTACTCATTCCAGAGAGGACAACAGTGACAAACCAAAAACATTTGACACCAAGGATGGACATCACTTCAGGGTAAAGGGTCAGGGAAAGATATTACAAGCAAATAGACATAAGAAGCAAGGTGGTATAGTCATTTTAATATATAAGAAAATAGGTATAATCTAAAGCTAATCAAAAGATAGAGCATACTACCTACTCATCAAAGGAAAAGCCCACTGTGATGACATTTCAATTTTTAATGTCTATGCCCCAAATACAAGGTCACCAAAGCTGAGAAGAGAAATACTATTTTGGCTTAAATCAGAAATAGATAATGGAGAGCTTCAGTACCCAGCTTTCACCAATAGACAGATAATCCAGACCAAAACTAGACACAGAAATCCTGGAGCTATGTGATGACATAAACCAAATGTACACAACAGATATTTATAGAACATTTCACCATAACACAAAAGAATATACATTCTTATGTGCACCTCATGGAACTTTCTGCAAAATTGACCATGTAATTGGACACAAAGCAAGTCTCAAAAGATACAATAAAACTGAAATAATTGTTTGCATCCTATGAGACCAACACAGATAAAAGCTGGCTATGAACATGACTGGAAAGAAAGTTAGTGAAATGATTCAGAATGATATTCTACTGTTCTTATAGATTGGTACCCAGCCCAATCATCATCAGAGGGGCTTCACCCCACACTGATGGGAACAGATACAGAGAAGAGACACATAGCCTAATATTATGCTTAGAGAATCCTAGGGAAGAGGAGGAGGAAGAATTGTAGGAGACAGAAGGGTCAAGGACACCACAAAAAAAAAAAAAGAAAGAAAAAAAAAAACTAACCGGGGCTCATGGGGGCTCACAGAAACTAAAATGACAACCAGGAAGCCTAAAAGGGACTGACGTAGGCCCTCTGCATATATGTTACAGTTGTATAACGTGGTCTTCTCATGGGACTCCTGACAGTGGAAACAGAGTCTGTCTCTGACTCTGATGCCTGCTTTTGGGACCCTTTCCTCCTACTAGATTGCCTCAACCAGCCTCAATAAAAGAGGAGGAGCCTAGACTGCAACTTGTTATATCATATTATACCATGGCTAGCTGATATCCATGGGGGCTGACATGTTTCTGAAGAGAAACAGTGGAGGAGGATGGGAGGAGTGGCAGAGGGGATGTTGGGGGAAAGAATTTTGGGGAGAAGAAGAAGGGGGAACCTTGGATGGGATGTAAAAGCAAACAAACAAACAAAAGCTGGCTATCAACAATGGAAGCAACAGAAAGCTTACAAACTCATAAAAGCTGAAAAGCTCCCTAGTGAATGAAAAATAGGTCATGACGGAAATAAAGAAATTAAAGACTTCCTAGAGTTCAATAAAAATGAATACACAGCATGTCCAATCTTTTGGGACAAAATGAAGGTGGTTCTAAGAGGCAAACTCATAGTACAAAGCACTATGAACTATAGAAATCTCACATCAGCCACTTAACAGCACACCTGAAAGCTCTAGAATAAACAAGCAAAAGTAATGATGCCCAAGAAGAGTAGATAGCAAGAAATAATCAAACTCAGGGCTGAAATCAACATAAGAAAGTTCTTAGAAGACACAGCTCTAAATGGGATGTCTCTGTGATGTGTCCCCCAATGTATTGTGCACCCTAATAAAGCTTGCCTGAGGATCAGAGGAAAAAGCCAGCCACAATATTAAACATAGAAGCCAGGCAATGGTACTACATGCCTTTAATCCTAGCATTTGAGAGGCAGAGATCCATCTGGATCTAGGTGAGTTCAAGGCCACACTGGGGAACAGAGCCAGGCCTTATGACACATGCCTTTAATCCGATCATTAACCATGGAGGTCTGGAGGTCTGTATAGACAGACAGGAAGCGATGTAGCTGGGCAGAGAGAGGAAGTGAGTTTACAGAACAGAAAGGCATATAGGCATGGGTATGCAGGAAGTAGGTCTCTTTGAAGACTGAAGTGTCAGTGAGGTAAGGTCAGCTGTGGCTTGTCCTATTCCTCTAATCTCTCAGTTTTAACCCCAATATCTGGCTCTGGGTTTTTATTAATAAGACCGTTTAGCAATTCACCTTACATATCTCCAATAAATCCCTCCCTCAGAATTCCCTACATAGCTTGTAGGCAGCTATGGTCTGAATGCCCTGTCCTTAGGCATTGTAACTGCTTATGCAATCCTGGAGAGGGACATTGGGAATCCTGTAAATTTCAGAAATTTCCTGAATATATATATATATATATATATATATATATATATATATATATATACATATATATACATATACATATACATATATATACACACACATATATATATATATATATATACATATGTGTGTGTGTGTGTGTGTGTGTGTGTGTGTGTGTGTGTGTGTGTATCTTCTTGAACCTTATAAGCTTTGTTTATTTCCTGAATTACCAAGCTTCCTCCTAGGGTGAAGTATTGTTATTCAGAGGAAAGTGCTGCACAACTTGACAAAGAAAATAGGTTTCACTTCCTTGTAGAGAGTGAGAAAATTCTTCTTAAGGTATAGTGTTGTATATACCTTGTATATTGTTGTATATTGTTTAGGTCATAAGTATTTCACCAAAATAATGGGTTCTAGATTGGTGTTACTGTGAGCTGAGGGCACTTTCAGGAGGTAGGACCTCATGGGAATCACTCAGGTAATTAAAGGCATACCTTTGAAGGAGACTGTGTGACTTCAGCACTTTCTCTTTCTTTTGCTCACTGGTAATGAGGTAAGCACTTTTTTTTCTTCCACAAGGATTCAGAACATGATCACTTGCTCTATACCAGACGCAAAATGGGCCAAACATGCATTAAATGAAAACTCCAGAGATGTGAGCTCAAATACAACTTTGCTATTAAGAGATTGGTGTTATCTTGAGTATTTGTTGCAGCAACCTTAAATTTGACAAAGAAACAAAGATTTTGGTCTGAGTGGTAATGGTCTCTTAAGTTAGGGCCATGGATTTTCATTGTCATAGTCAATTCATAAATCCGCCAACCTTTTCAATAAGCTTTTCTTTACTCATTTGGTGTGGTAGGATATATAACAACCTCTCTTGCAATTCTTCAGAACCAAATTTTCCCTCCTCAGGGAAATCATTATTTTTTGACTAAGTCAATGTCTCCTATCACATTCCTCTTCTTCAGATCACTTGTCATAATTGAGAATTTAGTTCCATGTATGTAATTATTTCACTAAAGTCTTTCCCCAATAGACATCTTCATGAGATTAAACTTATTCTTATTCAAAATTGTATTTATAATGCTTGATATAAGCACTTATAAATGAAAAATATCCAGTAGATATGCATTGAGTAAGAGTGACTGAAAGATGAAGTCAATATCAAACAGATTTTTGAGTCTAAAATATGCTATTTCACTTTTCTCTAGAACAGTGACTTACTTCCCTACCAGAGAGCTTTTGTATTAGCATTAAGACTAAGAACGATCTATTAAAGGAATCTCAGATATGTATGTTTTTAAATAGCAATATGACTGTAGGAAAAACACAAAATGAAACAAATGAAGGTGTCTTAAATATGTGGGTAAGCTGAGCAGGAATATAGAAAGAATTGTTTATCTACTTATATGCATGAGATAGTTTGTTGCAAGCATTTATTTTTAGAGATTGTTATTTTCTAACCACACAATAAATTGATGCTATTTGCATAAGAGAATTGTTTGCTTCTTTGATTTTTCTCTCTAGATCAGGAATTATTAATATTCAGGCTTACTTGAGACTGGCACCTTGTCACTAAATATAAGTATAAAGTATGCATATATATTATAAATTTTATTTTCAATACTTTATGGCAAAGGGTATTGCATTTTACTCCTGTCCTTCAGAAAAAAAATTTAATTAGAGCTTAAATGTAAATGTCAGTGAACAATTTTAGAAATCTGGGTTCAAAACTCCATGTACTATTCACAGCTACATGATGGCCTTGTGCAATGGCTGACATGTCCAATAAGTGTTTAAAAGATGGGTGCTCAAGGGAAGACAAATTTAGCACCCCAACAAGGTCAGTAGAATGAAAAGCATCTTGAACTTTCATACTGATAAACTTATTTAACCATTCTATGCTAGTCAAGAGGATTTTTCTAATGAATTTATTTAATTCAAATAAAAAATGCAAGGTTCTGGGGATACGGCTCACAGGCTAAAGTGCTTGCACACAATCAGGAGGGTCAGATTTCAAACCCCGTTATTCATATAGATATCAGGGTGAGTTTGGCAGCCTGCCTATGATCCCAGCACTCAGGAGGAAGAGGTAAGGGATTCCCAACACAAGTTGCCTGACTACTCTAGCAGAATAAATGAACTCCAAGTTCACTGAGAGACTCTACCTCAATATATAACATGGCGAGTCATGGAAGGAGACACCCAAGAGCTGCCTTTGGGCTCCAAACACACATACACACAAGTGCCCGAGAACTTACACACATTACATGTATAAAAAAACATGAACATGCACAGACAGATGCATATCACAAACACATAATACAATAAATAAATTAATTAAAAGTAATATTCTATGAAATCATTGAATGTTACATTTCTTAGTGCTGTATAGAACATGGGTTTTTAAAAAAAACTTACATTCTTATAATTGCACATTTAAGTGGGTAATTATGTTAATCTAATAATTGGAGATTTGTTGCACTCACACTTGTTTTCTCTCTTTCCACAGGCAAAATAAGTAAGCTAATAAGACCAATAAAAAATAGAAATAATTTTTAACAGTAGACAGAAAGATGTACTTAACAATCTCTCCAAAAGGATAAGAAAACTGGAAGTAATACATTTGTGAGTTGTTTTAAATTTTTTTGAGTATAGCTTGGTAGTCTATAAAAATAGTGACAATTTCCATCTTTCAGAATTCTATGAAAATTAAATTGGGTAATCTAATAAAATAGCACACTTTTTAGTACCAGAAAACCCTCAACTAATGGCGTTGTATATGTTTTCAATTTTTTTCTACTTATAGTTTATATGTTTGAGCTAACACTAGAAAATAAAGTAATGAAAAAAATAATAATAACGTATTGTTACCTTGTTTTTAAAATATTTTTACAATAAGAGAAGACTAGTATTTGAAAATCGAAACTTGTAAAATAACGCTGTAATTTACTTTGGAGGTTTTAAGTATTGCTAGTAAATTATATCCAATAATCTTACAGTATGGAATTCAATTTATGCACCAACAGTGTGATCTTTCTGTATTTAGTTGGGTATGTATAGTGTATGCCTACCAAACTTTCTTAAAAGCTAAATAAAGGGCAGTTCACACAGTCCTGAACATGAAATTATTAAATGAAATTCTTTTGTATCGATGTGGTCCACTAGTTGGGAAATATTTAATAATTTTCCTCTGAGAAAGGTAGCAGTGCGCTGCAGTAAATGGCAAGGTGTAACGCAGGAAGTAACATGCTATTGCATAGGAAGTGCTGTAATTGTCATGTTTCCACTCAAAGCCTTAAACTCAAAAGCCAACTTGAGAATTATTAATTAAAAACAGAGTAAAAATATATCTTCCAGGAGAGAAACAGGAACAAGAAATGACATTTGATTAATAGAAACTTAAAAATCATAAACTGTGCAGCCAAGGACATGTACCTTTCTGGTATAACCTTGTGTCCACCAGCCTTAGAGCTATAGAATCAAGGGAGAATAAAACAAATCAAAACAAACAAACAAAAAAGCACCTTAGGAAAAGGATAGTGAAAATATTGATGACAACAGGAACTCTGAGTTATGTTAGTAAAATGGATCTGTCCTCATAATGGATCTTCTTAAGAGTATGGAATACTGATACATCATAACAAGGGAGGCAACAGCTGACAAAAGTGAATGAGCAGACTCAGAAACCTATAAAAAGAAAAACACAGACAAGCCATTCTCTTCCCTAACCCAAAGTCAATTGAGTGTGTGTGTGTGTGTGTGTGTGTGTGTGTGTGTGTGTGTGTGTGTGTGTAGCAATTTGAATTTGTTCTATGTTGCTTTCTGTTGCTGTTCTGAACATCATGACCAAAAGCAACTTGGGGAACAAAGAGTTTAACTGGCATATAGACTCTGATCAATCACTCAGGGAAGGCAAGGGGGGACATGGAGGCATGGAGGTGTGAACAAAAGCAGAGACCATAGAGATGCTGTTTATTGGTTTGTTTTCCCTGCAGTACCACCTTGGCCCAGGGTTGGCACCACTCACAGCTAGATGGGCATTCTAATATCGGTTGTCAATCAAGAAAATGCCCTAAGACATGCTCACAGGCAGCTTTGATGCAGACAATTTTCATTTCGCTATTCTCTTCTCAGATCTGTCAAGGTGACAACCACGATTAGCCATCACAAAAAGAATCAGAAACATTATTTGGTTCAACTTCCATAATTATATTTTCTTACTTAGAGATATATGTGACATAGCTATAAAACCTAAAAAGGTTATATAACTATCATTTTGATTGCGGCTAACAAATTGTTTTAGGAGTATTAATATTCAGAGTTAATGAACTCAGAGAAGCTACACAGATAAGTAATCTACCAAATAGATTAAATATGAAAAGGTGCATAAAATATACTGACATCCAAACAGGATAAAACTGTGCAAAGTTTATTTAATACAGCACACCTGTGTCTCAGATGTTATGTGCCTGAAGGAAATAATTTCTTTAGAAAAAACAATGCACTTTACGCATAATTAGAATCATCCTGGAAAATCTCTAATGCCTTTCTTTGTAAAATTATTAGTCCTAGTCCTATGTTACTTCCTATTGAACCAAAGTAACAAACTCTGTTTTTTTTTTCTACTTTAAATATGCTTCTATGTGCTAGAACTTTTTCATACTAATCTTAGGACATCAGACTCAACTAAGAAATGCTGCCACATGGCTTTGGCATTATTGGAAAAGTACTCTGAAAATTTTCTGTAATGGAAAAATATGTGATAATTCAAAAATGATAGTATAATAAGGTACTATCTTTTATCATAGGTTGAAGTTCATTTTCAGCTACTCATTTTGAAAATATGTGTGAAATTTTGTGGAAAACTTTAGGAGAAGAAGGCTCAAAGTTTTGAATGCTGTAAAGAGGATGGGGCTACTACAAAGGTTATGAAAGACCGTTGCTGCATGGGTGAATCTGTTGCTTTATGAATGTAATCCAGCAAAGTTTGTTGAAGATGATGGAGGCAGAAATGGAGTAAAGAAAGGAATGTCCATAGCAAAGTCTTTCCATAATTTGCTCTCCAATATTTATAAGAAATTTATAAAAAATTTTGAAACTCAGCAGGGGACAACTTAGAATTTGCAAACACAGGCATACATACATACATACATATATACATATATATGATAAGAAATAAGTAAAATTAACAATTTGAAAAATAAAAACTTTAAATCTGTCTAATGGTGATACCACCTTTCTACTGAACTTGATTTTACAATGGAAAATCCCCAAATTTTCCTAAGTGTGTTGATTGCATGACTAAGTTATGGAGTATTTGTTTGAATTAGAGGAAAGCTTTCTTGGTGGTTCCCAGACTCATCAAAGATGCTCCTCTCCCTACCTTTTCTAACCCATATGCTGACATTTTGCCATTTCTTGTATTTCTGCAGTAGTATTGGCTTATTCCTTAGGCAACTTTATCAGATCTGTCTGGTTCTAGTGATCACTCTTTCTCCCTTATCCTGGTTTTTCTTCCCAGTGTTCTTTTGTAATTAATATAATACATGTGGATTTGTGGATTTGTTTTGTATCTCTTTCACACACAGTCCTTACATGACCAGGTAATAAAACAAGAAGCATATTTTTTTCCTATATAAACTTGGAATTACAAAAGGAAGCCAAGGAAGGAAGGGAGGGAGAGGGGGAGGGAGGAAGGGGAGGAGGAAGGGAGAGAGAGAAGGAAGGAGAGCTAGTATTTGTCAGTGTTATTACATGTGTTTGCGTGCTCACTTATTTTTCATTTTACTTTCTTGTTATGACACATCTTTCAATCTCCCTTGCTTTCTCATAATAACAAAGATCTCTAGTCAAACTCTCTTGTCAGTTGCTAGCCCCCAAATAATGACAAGGAGAATTATGAAAGCTTAGCCTTTTGCTTAGGCTGGTTCCCGACTTGCTCTTAACCTGTTTCAATTAATCTGCATTCTGTCATGTGACTTTCTACCTCTCCTTCATTCTGTATGTCTGACTCCCTCCATGTCTCTGGAGTCTCCTGTCATGCCAGTTTCTAACCCTGAGAACCTCTCTGCCCAAAAGTCCCACGTATTCTCTCCTGCCTAGCTATTGGTCATTCAGCTCTTTATAAAACCAACCATAGCAATACATCTTCACACAGTGTACAAATATCCCATAACAATATGTTTTAACAATATTTTTTAACATAGTAAAAAAATAATTCCTGTGCATGAAAAAAATGAAGCAGCAGGATATTAAGCGTTAGAGCTACCAACAGTTCGAGTTAAAATGATGTCATGCTATAGAATCAGAAAAAAAAAAAACACAGCTATCCAAACATGTTGCTTTAACTCATTTCTTCTAGGCTACAATGGAACTTATTGGAATAGTTTCATTCATCAAGTGCACTAATCACTATTCAACAAACAAATAAACAACAACAACAGATCAATGGAATGAGGTATCATGGCTCAACTTTTGATCTTGTTATTCGGAAGGCACAAGTAGATGGCTCTCTGTGCATACCAGGTCAGGGAGGACTACACATAAGACTTTGCCTAAGGAAACAAACTGTGGCAGATTTAATTTTTTTCTTTATATATTTCTTAGCAATATATCTCAAGATGTTATGAAAAAAATCCTGTTAATGAATGGAAGGAAGTAGCTCTTTTGCAAAATGTGTCCATGATTGATTCCAAAGATCCCAACCAATTATTCCTTCTATATTCAAGGGTTTTATTTATATATTTTTTGTTTTACTTTTTGGTTTTGTTTTCACATGAATTTCACTAAACAGGTTCAAACTGAAAAATACAGTTCAGTCCCTATCCAAAAAATTCAGATAGATAGTCTACCCTGATCTTGATGCTTTATTCTTTCTCAAGAAAATTTGAAATGGTGGGATATCTGTATGTTCAGCACATTACAAACATTCATCTGCTTAAATTCAAGATGAAATTTTGAATCATCTTTATTCAAAGTTAGGGAAGTAAAACTTCTCTTCTACCACAAATGAGATAAAATGGAGTAAAATATTCTGTAAGTTAAATTAATTTGTGGACATGTTGAGTAGGATGAGAGGAGTTTGATATTTGTTTGCCCCTTCAGTAGAGTCTTCCTAGTGAGAAGTAAAATTAACAATTTGAAAAAAACTATCAATTTAAAATTGTTTATTAATTGCTTGACCAGCTGAAAATTTTCACTTCAGCAGATATTTTCCAAGTAGAAAACAAGATTATTGTGAATATCTTAGACCAATTATGCACTGTGTTATCACATTTAATGGCAATTGAAGGTTCTCTGCTGATCCATTTGAAATGTGCTTTTCTGGGGGAAACTGTTGCTGAGATGAACAGCTACAAAATACCTTAAAGAATGATCACTCTGTTTTTGTTGTTGCTGTTTTTTTATTGTATTGCTGTGACCTATAAAAGCAACCTGCTGGAGAGTGGTTATTTTGCTTTAAGTGTGAGGTGGTATAGGAAGCAACGGCAGTGGCCCTGTGAACTGCTGCTTACATGGCATCCATGCTCAGGAAGCAGATACATTCGCTTTCTCCTTTTCTCCTTCAGTCAGCAACCCCGTCTCAAGAAATGTTGACACCCACATTCATGGTGGGTCTTCCTACTCCAATAAAATCTCTCTAAAAACATCATCGGACATAGGAGAGGTCTGTCTCTTTTACGATTTCAAATCAGCCAAGTTAACAACTCAGATTATCTCTCACGGTCACTAATCATTACTATTTGCTTAGAAAAGAAATTTAAAAGAGGCTATCCTAATGCCTCTTACTGACACTATAATGTATACATTTGAACTGTTTTACATGAGCACATGGGAAGAGTGGCTTCAATATATATATATAAACGCCCTTTTTTTAAAAAAATCTTTTTTATTATTAACAAATGTATTCATTTATTTTACATCCTGACTATAGTTTCCCCTCTTACTCTCCTCCCATTCCCTCCCCCACCTCTCCCCTGCTCCCCTCTCATTCCACTTTTCCTCTGTTTCTGCTCAGAAAGGGACAGGCTTCCCCTAGGTGTCAATAAACTGTGGCATATCAAGTTGAGGTAGGACTAAGCTCCTCCACATGTATTAAGGCTGGGTAAGGCAATCCAATATGAGGATTAGGATTCTTAAGAGACCTCACTAATCTTTGAGAAAGCACCCTGTATGCGGAAAGAAGGCTGCTTTTCTTATGTTGGCAGAATAGAACCTGAAGCCCTCATCTGAATGGGAGGAATTTAAGTGAAAGGTCAATTATTTGCACTTCCACTTTGATTAAGAGGACATGGCCTCATAGTTTAATTTACAATGGCTAGTTAAACTCCCTAGAAAACACTTCAGACTGCCTAAATAGCAATTAGTCACTGGGAAAAAAATAAAGAAGGCAGCAAAGTTCAAATAACTATCAGATTAACACACACACCATATATCTTAGTCTATTAACTCATTAGGAAAGTATTTGGGAAAAGAAGAGAATGATGGTCTGTAAACCACATAGAAATTCCTTGAAAAATGCCAAAACCAGTTTAAAAGCATATTATAAGGACAGGGGAACAAGAGAGGCAAACGACCATGGGGATAAATTTGTGTAAAAGGTAAGAAAGAAATGGCTTCCATTTGGTTTGACTGAATTGGTATTACAAGTGCACAAGTTTTCAATCATAGATATGGGCTATTTTAAGTGGCAGGTTTCTCTAAGGAGAAAAGAAAAAAAACATTGTAATTAAAAACAGCATCATTTGACACCGCGTCATGAATTGGACACTAGATCACTGTTTTATATGCATAAAAATTAGCAAGTCACAATTCCTTTAGAGATTATCTAAGTGGTGATGGCTCAGCAATTAAGAGCTCTTGTTACCTGGTTCATTTTCCAGCCCTCATATGGCAGCTTACAAACATCTTTCACTCCAGTTTCAGGAGATCCACTACCGTTTCCTGACTTCTGTGGGCAACAGGTTTGGCACATGCATACATGTAAGCAAACGATAATCAATGGAATAAGACAAGAGGAGTGGGATATACCAGCCTATACAATGTCTGTGGTTCTCTGAAAATTCAACAACCCTTAGGCTTGAGGTGTAACTCATCCATTGGTTTTAAGTTACATTACACTCTAGAAGTTATCTCAGAGTATTTGCATGGACAGTTCAGTAACAAGGACAAAATATCGATATGAAGATCCATGGAATCATCAAAACAGGGCTGAAGGAGTGAGAGTGACCTCCTTGATCTCATTGATTGAAAGCTGTTCTCCAGAATTAGGAAACGAAAATAAATACTAGTTATTTATATATCTTTTCTGACTATAGAATTGTCCTCTTTGGAAGCATTCAACTGCTTTTGTGCAGAATAGATCTCAAAGTGCATAAATCATGAAGCTCCCTTCTATGGCTCTGAAAACTTTTATTGATTTAAGGGTTTGCTTCAGGGGGAAATGTCACAGTGTCAAGACAATTGTGGGTTTCATGTGAAAAGTGCTTATTTACTTTGCTCTTTGGGAAACAATGCCATGTTGCTATGACAACTGCCACAGGACTGAGTTTTTATTTTCACTGTACACGTACACACATCATATTGTACAAATTTTAATATAATGAAGCCTACTCAATGGACATTGGTGTCACTCATTCATAGAAATTACTACATAGAAAATTGTGCAACAAGAATTTGTTTCTATTTCATAGTAAATATGAACCCAATCCGCAAGACCAAAGAATAAGTTCTTTCAATGTGACTATTAGCCATTCAGACATTGGGGTTAGGAAAGTAAGCATTGAATTAGGAACTATATAAATAGGTTTAGTAATTCTAAAGCTTTGAGATTGTATGTAAAATGTGGCTAGCATAATGAACTTTCTATTTATAAAAATGATTAAGTTTAGAATTACTGAGAAGCTTCAGGCTATTTGTGGTTTTATTTTAATTAAACATATTATACTATAAACATATATACTATGTTTAATTAAACATATTATACTATACTAAACATATTATTATATTATACCTGCATGTTTTGTCATCCATAGATTTTCTTATGGGCTTAGACTATCTATAATTGTAATAACTCATAATGTTTTTGTTTTCTTATAAGGAAATATGTTAAAAATAATAAACTATATGTTAAAGAAAAAGTCCAAAATTCCTTGCAAAATTATTATTCAGTGTGCATTTCATTAGTTATAATCTTTTGTGGAATCATGAGTGAATTTTTGTACATTAAAAAAAATCATAGTTCACCCACCCAGTTGACAGCATCCTTATCCTGTATGTATTTATCAATCTTATAACAGATATTGAAGGCATCACTTACAATGAATACTATTTTCCAACAAAAATTGTTTTCCTGATATAGAGTAATATGCTTCATATATTTAATTATTATTCATAATGCATTTATTCAATGTCTTCAATCTCTTCAATGAAATTATCTGTTTCAATAACAATTTTCTGATATTTTTATTTACTTGTGTATATGTATTGTTCTCATAAAAGTTTCTGTTGTGAATATATTAGCTTGTAGTTTAGAAGAAATAGGATGGAAAATTATTTGGTCTCACTTCTTGATTCAAAATATGAATATAAAGCTTGCCAGGTGGATGAGTGTTGGAACAATCTTCCAAGGAGTCTGCATACAGGCACAGAAGTAGGAGCACTCCCCGCCTGTGTAGAAAGGCTAGAACATGGAGGGCTTTCTAGGTGACTCACAGGTGGAGCAGCTTGTCAGAAGGGAAGAAGAAAAACCACAAAGCCCTTGTCTCTCAGGTAACATATTTAGGTCTTATCTTGCAGGCAATGTGGTGTCACTGAGTGATATGAAGGAGAGGAAAATGCTATATTTTATTTTCCAGACAAAGAAATGTGACAATGCGTACAGCACAATAAGATTTACAACTGACGGAAAGAGAACACGGGAAATAGTTCAAGGTACAATTGAATAACCTGTCCAGTTGGCATGGTGGAAAGGAGAGATTGGAAGACAAGGAGACATAAATAGAAAGTTTAGATAGTGTTTGGGTTCATGTGTTGGCAAAGATGTGAAAATAGGCTTTTAAAACAGAGAGAAAACATGATGTACAGGTGTAGTATTTCTTTTAGACAATTGGATCACCAAGAGGAGAGCTGAAGACTATGGGTCTGTGGGTCAGTTTACAGAACTGGGGGGCAGGGGATGGTCAGTGGAAACAAGTGTCTAGCTTTCAGGCAATGTCACACTTAGAAATGTGATTTGGGATAACTCACTACTTATTACTAAATGAATCAATGGTTTATTAACTTGAGAAAAATGGAGAAGTATCGCAAATAAATAAAGGCACATGCTATAAAGACAAGACAAAAAGTAAACTCCAGCAACATGGTCTACTATTCAAATTCATAGTCACATCTTTTCCAATGGAAATGAGAATTTGACAAAAAAATTGGGAACAAGAGATTTCTACAAATATTCCCAATAGCTGACTTTCTGAGGAAAGATTCAGAGAATAGAGGTGGGGTGTTGCTGAGAAGGGATGGAGAAAACGAGTGTAGAGGTGCCTTCAAAGTGCTCACCTAAAGTTGAAAGGCTGGAAGGGAGTTGAAAGCTGAATAGTGTTCTCTGCAAGAGGCTGCCCTTTTCTCTATCCAGATCATGACCTGATTCTGAAGACAATGTGGTTTTCCATGTGCACCTTACAACTAGCTGCAGATTTCAGGGCAATACAATTCCCCATAAAAGCAGCATCAGTTCTCTACCAATAAATAAACTCACTCCTTTGCACTTCCACATTCTTTCCATAATAGAACATGACAAAAGCCTACCTAAGCATATACCCTCTTATGTTGACTTAATAGATTCCAGTTTCAAAATATAAACTTTCCCCACCTTTAACAGTCCCTAACAGAAGTTAAACCATATGACTGGGCTTGAATAAAAGTTTCATATCTTGTGACTACTTGAGAGCCACAAATGAATATGATTACAGTGCTTTGTAATTTGTTCACTTGCTAGCTTGTACTTGCTCTTACAAGTTATCTTGGGAGAGCAGAAGTCTATGATCTACTTGGGGAGATGGTATGACAGGGAACACTAGACTACTTAGTAATTTCTTTTCATGTTAAAGTTACATGTTTCTTCTAACACCCTTTGATTTATGCAATGTTATGGACCCAGTGCTTTTGATTGAGGATCCTGAATTGTGGAAAATAGTGCATTCATTCTCACCAGTCTAGTTTGTTGGACTAATTTACGGAGCATATATTCTAATGATCAAACTTTATAACCTCCAGTGTGTTCATTCCTAGACACTAAAAATGTTGCCCAGTGGGATCTGGAGAGGCAGTGTAGAAGTTAAGAGTGCTGGCTGCTTTTGCAGAGGACTCAGATACCATTCCCAGCATCCACATTGTGCTTCATAACCAACTGAAACTGCAATTCCAGGATATCTGGTTATGTCTTCACTCCTTACACATACATGAACTCAAAACACTCATAGACATAAAATAAAAATTAATAATTTTGTAATAAAAACTTCTCAATAAATGCTGGTTTCTTGATTAAATGATTTGCTCTATCATTCCATCTTTTGCTTTTTTTCTTTTTAGCCTAACAAAAAATTCAGTTGGCTTCAACATCTAAACTGATGCTTTACAGAGTCTTTAGCATCATTTAGAAGCTATACTTACAAATTACTCTCTGTTAAATGTGCTTTCTGCTTGAAAGAAAAGACTTTGGCTACAGTGTATAGTCTTCCCAGTATTCTTAAGTCTTTTGCATTATATTTGTTCAGTCTCATATCTATAACATATTAAAGACTTACAAAATGAATATTACGGACGACTTCCCTTCTGGACCAGAGGTGAGTGCCTGGGTCCAGCCCGGACCCCATCCCTGGCCACCAGCCACTCCTGAGAGGCCTGCCCAACTTGGCACCAGGTTCTGGCCACCCGGCAGCGCCCCTTCTAGCCCCACCGGGAGGGATCCCCATTTCCAAGCCCCCGGCAGCCCCTGCAGTCTCCACGCCCTGCCCCCACGCCCATCTGCCCAAGACCCCAGCCACTTCCTGAGACTTAGAGACCAGCCCCCAGCTCCCATCCTGCCCCCGACGACTTCCCTTCTGGACCAGAGGTGAGTACCCGGGTCCAACCCGGACGCCATCCCTGGGCACCAGCCACCCCGGGAGGACCTGCCCAGCTTGGCGCCGGGTTCTGGCCACCGGGCAGCTCCCCTTCTAGCCCCACCGGGAGGGATCCCCATTTCCAAGCCCCCGGCAGCCCCTGCAGTCTCCGTGCCCTGCCCCCACGCCCATCTGCCCAAGACCCAGCCACTTCCTGAGACTTAGAGACCGGCCCCCAGCTCCCAGCCTGTCCCCGACTGCCATTCTGGACCAGAGCTTGCCCCTGACTTCCCTTCTGGACCAAAGAGTTGGACAAGAGAACTCCCTTTTGGACAAGAGAGAGAGTCTTCCTGAGTCTGTCAGCTCTTTGTGAAACAAGTCCACTGATAAGACCAAGAAGGAACCACAAGGAGATGGGCAGACGTCAAAGCAGAAGTACATACAGCAAAATGAAGAGCAATACAGCATCACCAGAACCTAGCTCGCCTCCCACATCTAGACCTGAACACCAAAAATTGGAAGAAGCAGAAGAAAGTAGCCTTATGAGTAACTTCATGAAGAAGGTAGAGGCTTGTGTAGAGGAAAAGACAAGAAAATTGGAAGAACGCTGTAAACAACTAGAGGAAAGGGCAAACAAATTAGAAGAAAACAATAAAGCCCTCCAAGAAAACAATAAAGTCCTGGAAGAAAACAATAAAGCACTGAAAGAAAATCATGAAAAGGCAATGAAACAAACAAAGGAAACAGTCCAAGAACTGAAAACGGAAATTGAAAAAATAAAGAAGACACAAAGAGAGGGAATGCTGGAAATAGAAAACCTGAGTAAAAGATCAGGAATTTCGGATGCAAGTATAACCAACAGAATGCAAGAGATGGAAGAGAGGATTTCTGGCTTTGAAGATACAGTAGAAGAAATAGTTCCATCAGTCGAAGGAAACACTAAAGCCAACAAAGTCATGAACCAAAATGTCCAAGAAATCTGGGACACCATAAAAAGACCAAACCTACGAATTATAGGGATAGAAGAAGGTGAAGAATACCAACTCAAAGGCACAGAAAATATATTCAACAAAATTATAGAAGAAAACTTTCCCAACTTAAAGAAGGAAATGCCTATGAAGATACAAGAAGCCTATAGAACACCAAACAGACTAGACCCCCCAAAAAAGTCCCCTCGACACATAATAATTAAACAACTAAATGTACAGAATAAAGAAAGAATATTAAGAGCAGCCAAGGAAAAAGGCCAAGTGACCTATAAAGGTAAACCCATCAGAATAACACCCGATTTCTCAATGGAGACTTTGAAAGCCAGAAGGACCTGGACAGATGTAATGCAGACACTAAGAGACCATGGATGTCAGCCCAGAATAATATACCCAGCAAAACTTTCAATCATCATAGACGGAAGGAACAAGACATTCGAAGACAAAGCCAGATTTAAACAATACCTATCCACAAACCCAGCCCTACAGAAAGCACTAGAAGGAAAATTCCAACCGAGGGAAGTCAGATACACACTTGAAAACACAGGCAATAGATAAAGCCACAACAGTAAACCCCAAAGAAGAGAAGTACACACACACTACCACCAAAAATAACAGAGATGAAGAATCACTGGTCATTAATATCCCTTAATATCAACGGACTTAATTCACCTATAAAAAGACATAGACTTACAGAATGGATACGAAAGCAGGACCCATCTTTCTGCTGTATACAAGAAACACATCTCAAATTCAAAGATAGACACTACCTAAGAATAAAAGGCTGGGAAAAGACTTTTCAATCAAATGGTCTTAAGAAACAAGCAGGGGTAGCCATCCTGATATCCAACAAAATAGACTTCAAACTAAAATCAATCAAAAGAGATCAAGAAGGACATTACATCCTCGTCACAGGAAAGATCGACCAAGATGAAGTTTCAATTCTGAACATATATGCCCCAAACACAAGGGCACCCACATATGTAAAAGAAACATTACTAAAGCTTAAACCACATATAAAACCCCACACATTAATAGTGGGAGATCTCAACACCCCACTTTCACCACTGGACAGATCTCCCAAATCGAAACTTAACAGAGAAATAAAGGACTTAACCGATGTCATGACCCAATTGGACCTAATAGATATCTACAGAACATTCCATCCTAACAAGAAAGAATATACTTTCTTCTCAGCACCCCATGGAACTTTCTCTAAAATCGACCACATACTTGGCCACAAAGCAAATCTCAACAGATACAAAACAATCAGAATAACCTCCTGTGTTCTATCAGATCACCATGGTTTAAAGCTAGATTTCAACAACAACAAAAACTACAGAAAACCTACAACCTTATGGAAACTGAATAATGCTCAACTGAATCACCAATGGGTTAAGGAAGAAATAAAGAAAGAAATTAAAGACTTCCTAGAGATCAATGAAAATGAAGACACCACATACCCAAACTTATGGGACACTATGAAAGCAGTGTTAAGAGGGAAATTCATAGCACTAAATGCCCACATAAAGAAGTTGGAGAAATCGCACACTAGTGAATTAACAGCACATCTGAAAGCTCTAGAACAAGAAGAAGCAAAGTCTCCCAGGAAGAATAGACGCCAGGAAATTATCAAAGTGAGAGGTGAAATTAATAAATTAGAAACTAAGAGAATAATACAAAAAATTAATGAAACAAAGAGTTGGTTCTTTGAGAAAATCAACAAGATAGACAAGCCCTTATCCAAACTAACCAAAAGACAGAGAGAGAGAGAATCCAAATCAACAAAATCAGAAATGAAAAGGGGGACATAACAACAGACATTGAGGAAATCCAGAGAATTATAAGGTCATATTTCAAAAACCTCTACTCCACAAAACTGGAAAACCTAAAAGAAATGGACATTTTTCTGGATAGATACCACATACCTAAGTTTAATCAAGACCAGATAAACTATTTAAATAGTCCAATAACCCCTAAGGAAATAGAAACAGTCATTAAAGGTCTCCCAACCAAAAAAAGCCCAGGACCAGATGGTTTCAGTGCAGAATTCTACCAGATCTTCAAAGAAGAGTTAATACCAATACTCTCTAAATTGTTCCACATAATAGAAACAGAAGGAACATTACCAAACTCCTTCTATGAGGCTACAATTACCCTGATTCCTAAACCAAACAAGGATGCAACAAAGAAAGAGAACTACAGACCGATCTCCCTCATGAACATTGATGCAAAAATACTCAATAAAATACTGGCAAACAGACTCCAAGAACACATCAGAACAATTATCCACCATGATCAAGTAGGCTTCATCCCAGGGATGCAAGGGTGGTTCAACATACGAAAGTCCATCAATGTAATACACCATATAAACAAACTCAAAGAAAAAAACCACATGATCATCTCACTAGATGCAGAAAAGGCATTTGACAAAATCCAACACCCCTTCATGATAAAAGTCTTGGAGCGATCAGGAATACAGGGAACATACCTAAACATAATAAAGGCAATATATAGCAAACCAACAGCCAACATCAAATTAAATGGAGAGAAACTCAAAGCAATTCCACTAAAATCAGGAACGAGACAAGGCTGTCCACTCTCCCCATATTTATTCAATATAGTACTTGAAGTTCTAGCCAGAGCAATAAGACAACATAAGGGGATTCAAATTGGAAAGGAAGAAGTCAAGCTTTCCCTATTTGCAGACGACATGATAGTATACTTGAGTGACCCCAAAGATTCCACCCAGGAATTGATAAAGCTTATAAACACCTTCAGCAACATAGCAGGATACAAGATCAACTCAAAAAAATCAGTAGCCCTCCTATATACAATGGACAAAGAAGCTGAGAAGGCAATTAGAGATACATCACCCTTTACAATAGCCAAAAATGACATAAAATACCTTGGGGTAACACTAACCAAGCAAGTGAAGGACCTATATGACAAGAACTTTAAGTCCCTGAAAAAAGAAATTGAAGAAGATCTCAGAAAATGGAAAGATCTCCCATGCTCATGGATAGGCAGGGTTAACATAGTAAAAATGGCAATCTTACCAAAAGCAATTTACAGATTCAATGCAATCCCCATCAAAATACCAACACAATTCTTCACAGATCTGGAAAGAACAATACTCAACTTCATATGGAAAAACAAAAAACCCAGGATAGCTAAAAGAAACCTGTACAATAAAACAACTACTGGAGGCATCACAATCCCCGACTTCAAGCTCTACTATAGAGCTACAGTAATAAAAACAGCCTGGTATTGGCATAAAAACCGACATGTGGACCAATGGAATCGAATTGAAGACCCTGACATTAACCCACACACCTATGGACATATAATTTTTGACAAAGAAGCCAAAAGTGTACAATGGAAAAAAGAAAGCATCTTCAACAAATGGTGCTGGCATAACTGGATATCAGCGTGTAGAAGGCTGCAAATAGATCCATATCTGTCACCGTGCACAAAACTTAAGTCCAAGTGGATCAAAGACCTCAACATAAATCCAGCTACTCTGAACCTGCTAGAAGAAAAAGTAGGAAATAGTCTTGAACGCCTTGGCATAGGAGATCACTTCCTAAATATAACACCAGTAGCGCAGACACTGAGACAAACAATCAATCAATGGGACCTCTTGAAACTGAGAAGCTTTTGTAGAGCAAAGGATACGGTCAACAAGGCAAAGCGACAGCCTACAGAATGGGAAAAGATCTTCACCAACCCCACATCTGACAGAGGACTGATATCCAGAATATATAAGAAACTCAAGAAATTAGACATCAAAAGGACCAACAGTCCAATTGAGAAATGGGCTTTAGAACTAAACAGAGAATTCTCAACAGAGGAATCCCAAATGGCTGAAAGACATTTAAGGAATTGCTCAACTTCCCTAATCATCAGGGAAATGCAAATCAAGACAACTCTGAGATACCACCTTACGCCTGTCAGAGTGGCTAAGATCAAAAACACTGAAGACACTTTATGCTGGAGAGGATGTGGAACTAGGGGAACTCTCCTCCACTGCTGGTGGGAATGCAAGCTTGTACAACCACTTTGGAAATCAATATGGCGCTTTCTTAGAAAATTGGGAATCAATCTCCCCCAAGATCCAGCTATACCACTCCTGGGCATATACCCAAGAAATGCTCAATCATACCACAAGAGCACTTGCTCAGCTATGTTCATATCAGCATTGTTTGTAATAGCCAAAACCTGGAAACAACCTAGATGCCCTTCAACTGAAGAATGGATAAATAAATTGTGGCACATATACACAATGGAATACTACTCAGCAGAGAAAAACAACGACATCACACGGTTTGCAGGCAAATGGATGGATCTAGAAAAAATCATCCTGAGTGAGGTAACCCAGACTCAGAAAGACAAATATGGTATGTACTCACTCATAGGAAGATGCTAGATATGGAACAAGGATGACTAGACTGCTACTCACATCACCAGTGAGGCTACCTGGAAAACGGGACCCCAAAAAAAGACACGGAGAAATGGACGAGATCTACATGAATAGCCTGGTCATGAGTGGGAACAATGAAGGGCGACAGTCGAGGGAAAGAGTGGGAGATCCTAGCTGGATCAAGAAAAGAGAGGGAGAACAAGAAATAGGAGACCATGGTAAATGAAGACCACATGAGAAGGTGAGAAGGGGAGGAAGCAGAGAGCTAGGGAGGCCCACGGAGATCCACAAAGATACCCCCTCAAAAGACTGCTGGCAATGGTCGCGAGATGGCAGGAACTGTCCTACTCTGGTGATGGGATGGCCAGACACCCAGATAGTGGTGCCATAAACCCCATCCAAGGACTGAGGAATCTGAAGGCAGACATCCACGGCTGGGCCCCTGGTGGAGCACTGGGAGTCTAATTAGTGAGTAAGAAGAGGGTTTATATGAGCGAGAATTGTTGAAGCCAAGGTTGGATAAAGCACCGGGACAAATAACCAAATGAATGGAAGCACAGGATCTATGAACCAAAGGCTGAGGGGCCCCCAACTGGATCAGGCCACCTGAACGGGTGAGACAGTCATTTGGCTTGATCTGTTTGGGAGGCAGCTGTGCATTGGTGCCAGGTCCTGGGCTCGTTGCATGAGTTGGCTGTTTGAATCCTGGGACTTATGCAGGGACACTTGGCTCGGTCTGGGAGGGGGGAATGGACCTGCCTGGACTGAGTCTACCAGGTCAACCCCGGTCCTCGGGGGAGACCTTGATCTGGAGGAGGTGGGAATGGGGGGTGGGCTGGGGGGAGGGGTGGGCGAGAGGGGGAGAACAGGGGATTCTGTGGCTATTATGTTGAACTGAATGGTGTTGTAAAATAATAATAATAATAATAATAATAATAATAATAATAATAATAAAACCAAAAAAAATAAAAATAAAAAATAAAAATAAATTAAAAAAAAAATGAATATTACATGTGAAATCTTGTTAAAACTTCTTCTCATTCAGTTCTACCTCCACAAAAGAAAACTGTAAAATCATAGGAATGACTTCCTGTTGAGTTGTAAGGCTACAGAATTCTACAATAATCCGGTTGTTCTTAACCTACATGATCCTTCTATGTAGTACACTGGACGTACATTATTCTTACAATGCCAAATTCTATTAAAATCAATGGTGCATGTATCCATTTCTTTTCATTGTGACTTTGTATAATAAAAACAAAATATAGTGAGAAGAATGCATAATGAATTGTCTGCCTAAATTGTTTCAAGTACAAGTAAACAACCTAGGAAGTGAGAAATTACCTTAGTACAGAGAATGTACCCACAAATAGATTAGTGTCCATTTAGGGTATGCCCCAAATTAAATACAACAGCTGAACATGTCCTTAGTCCACAGAGCAGCATCACAGTGCTCTCCAGGATGATTAATAGCATTCCCCTTTGTAGAATGTAAAAATATACAATTCATTTTTCTTTTAGTTTCTCAATATTGCTCTGTACTGGATGTGACATGAACTATAGACTATGTGTTATAAGTTATGTTTAACTTTTAAATATCCTACTCCTTTACATCACAATAGAAACAGAGCAGTTAGCAATTTCCCAGGAATATTTGTTCATTTTCAGGGTAGTTTTCTATTCCCAACTGTACTACTTTTCAAACACTCCAAAGAGAAAAACATTTAATTGTCAAATTTTATTGTTGGATTCTTAGTTAATGTTAATGAATTGATCCTAATGAAAAGAAAATGATACGCATGAGGAAGGGATGAGATTTGATATGTAAATCATAACAAATATACATGATTTATAATTGAATACTAGCCTGTGTGTTGAATGACTTCATTTCAAAATGTAGTTTAATGTGTTTTAATTTGTTAAGTAAAACAATTGAGTTGTAATGAATTATTCTGCTCTATGATGTTCCAAAGAAGAAATATTCTTTGTCAGCTAATGTGTTCTCAAACCTTGCCCCATTTAAATTCTTTTTAGCAATCTGTGTATTTCTTCATCAGTGTGGGATTACTTCAATCACTGCTGCTCATTCAAAGAAATAGAGTCTTTGAGGTCATTTTTTTTATGATGTATACACTTGTACAATCTTTCACCACTTAGCAGCATTATCATACACAAATTTTGAAAGGGTTCATGGAGTGTGTGTGTGTGTGTGTGTGTGTGTGTGTGTCTCTGTGTGTGTGTGTTTATTGCTAGAAAAAATGAATATGAAGCTATTTGGTTTGTACTGGAACCCCAATAAATTGTATTTATCTTTCTTGTTTTTGGAAATGTGAATATTAAATAAGCTTTCTATTTTAGAGTACTCAATGAAACAGTCAGTTTATTAATTTTTAGAATGACACATATACTTTTTAATCTCTGTTGCACAGCTGAGCACAATAGATTCAGGTCACTTACCACTTCTTGAGAGCATATGTTAGTTCTTGCTTGGCTTTTAGTTCTACAATTTGGATCAATTTTCTCTTAATCTCATTTTTGGGTCATTTTGAAAACTGCGTATAGTATGCCTCCCAAGTTTTCAGTGATATGTCACTAGAGTGTGATGCTTCAACTCTCTAAGTGCAACGAAACCAGATAGTATGGGGAAAGTACAAATAAAATCTATAGATCTGAATAACCCATTCTAGTCATCCTTGTGTTCTTTTGATATATTACATGTCTCGACGTATATACGTGTAAGGACAAGTAAAGCGGGCATGGGTATGAGTATGTATCGTGACCCCTTATATGTCTGTCTCCCTTCTCTCCTTTCACAGAACAGTACATAAAAGAGCTCATTACTTAACTAAGGTTTAGTAATTTTACCCTGAACAGAGAAGAAAGTTAGACATTAATTTCTTTGTTCAAACATTGCTACAAGGCTAAGGTAATCAGGAAAGCACAATGTTGATACAAAAACAAGATTAAGTACATCAGTGAAATAGAATTGGGTTTGGTAAATTACTATTTAACAATGGCATCAAGACAAATTCAGGAAGAGAATAATCTTTTCAAAACTATGCTGATGATCATATACCTACACACAAACGAACAGGGCTCTCATATATTGAACAACATTAATTTAAAATAGATTACTACCATAAACATAAAAGCTAACATTATGAAATTATTAGAATAAATCATAGGTATTATCTTAATGACCTTTGTTAGTTAAGGCTTTCTTAAAGAATACAATGACACTATGAGAATGAAGAATAACTGGAAACTTGGACATTATTATAAATAAAATGGTTATTCTTCAGATACACAATGTATAATGAGGGATGTATAGAGGCACTTGTTACTAAGCCTCAAGGCCTTAGTTCAATCCTCCAGATCTATACAGTAGTGGAAACAACATACTTGAATATGGATTCATGTATACACACAAGTAAATGTTTAAAAACTACCAAGAAGAATACAGAGAGAGAATATTTGATAATTACATATCTGGTAACTACCTACAATTTTAATCAGTAATAGAGAATTTTTGTGATTCATTAGCAAATGATACTCTGCAAATAAGAAGTGAGGAAAATATGAGGATAGAAATTTCTCCAAAGAAGATGTACAAATTCTAGCAAGGGAGAGCTAGTCTATTAAATAATGCATTTTTTAAAAAAAAGGTTGCTCACCACTTAGCCATTAGAAAATGGAAACTGAAACTCTGAAATATCATTTCATACTCTCAAGTATGACGACAGTCAAAGTGATGAAAATTAATAATAAAGAGACAAAGCAATTGGACTTTTCATAGATGGCTGATAGAAAACTATTGTAATTAACAAGTCCCTCCTGAAGTTAACATAAAATTTCACTCCTATAATCCAGCATTTCAACTTTTAAGGATATACCAAAAACACTTGAAAATATATTCAAACAAAACTTGTCCATGAATGTTTACAGCAAAATTATTCACAGAAGTACAAGGTATAAGCAACCCCAATGCCAATAGGCTGATGAGTGGGTTAAGAGAGATGCCATACCAGCACCCATGCCTTGTTAATGGTCAGTGGAATGTGATACTTTGTCTCTTTAAATGCAGGGAAAACACTTACTATGGTAAAACAATGCAGATAAAAATCTATAGAACTAAAAACGAGTCTGTTCAGCTATTATTTAGCCAAAAAAAGGATGAGGCACTGATACAGAGAAACAATGATTAACAACACAAATATTATAGTAACTAAGAGAAACAAATGATAAAGACCACTTATAACATGATTTCATTTATATTCAGTGTCAAGAACAAGTAAATCTATCACCCAACAAGCAGATTAATAGTTACTCGGGCTTGGAAGAATAAAAAAGGACATGAGCAAGAAGGAGAAGCACAAAGAATTAGACACAGTGCACTCTCTTGAACAGACACACAAGGCTGCCCTTACTTCAGACATCAGCTGTAAATTTTCTGGTTCTCTGGAGCATCATCACTTTTTATTTGCTGAGGACAAAAATCAAAGGTCCTTCTAACAACCCTCAGATTCTGTGCTTTGCCAAAGCAAGTCCTAGAACTCTGGGGAGTGTCATCCTTAGGATTGTAGCTTTTCTACAACAACAGAATACAAATGGGAATTTTGCTCGTGATTTTTTTTAAGTCAACTTGACACAAGCTACAGTCATCTGAGAGAATGGAACCTCATTTGAGAAAAATTTTCCCTAAGATCAGACAGTAGACTAGTTTGTAGAGTGTTTCCTTAATTAGTGGTTAATGTGAGAAGATTCATCCCATTGTTGGTGCCATCCTTGTGCTGGTGGTCCTGGTTGAATGTAGCCTGAGGAAGCCATGAGGAGCAATCCAGGAAACACAGTTCCTCCACCACCTCTGCATCAACTCCTGCATCCAGTCCCTGTTCTCCTTCAGGATCTGCACCAAATGCTTTCAATAATATCCCTTTTTCCCTAACTAGTTTTTTGTCATGGCGTTTCCTTGCAGCAATAAAAATCCCTGAATAGAACAAGCATCCACTGAAGGGAGAGGAATACAAGATAAGGCTGGGCAGTCAATCCAAATGCCAAGCTTTTTGTCATCTGTTGCATTGAATTTCTGGAAGATCATCATTTCCCAAGTATGATACTGAAAAATACTCAAACAAAATATCACAAAGATGGAAATTCATTTAAGACTTTAGTGCCCAAGGTTTTAATTGGTTGCTTGATCATGTCTAACCCTCATGAATGACCTTTGATTTCTAGACTTTCATGATAATATCAGTTACTATCTTCTGCCTCTATTACTTGAATGCTAGAACTAATTCTAGATGTCCCCAAACTTCCAAGGTATATCATACTATATAATCCAGTGGCTCATGTCTCAAAACAAAAATACCTTTTCCAGTTTCTTGATTTCAGAAACCTAAAACTCATCTCCATGGACTTGAAGGTAAAATCTATACAATTCTTTTGGTGAAGTTAGTTATTTACTGTATAGAGTGGATATACCTGTTTCTAAGTGTAGAGATTACTTCTTGCTCTAAGAACACTGTTCTGAAGTTTCCACAATGCTGAGTTCACTAAAACTATGGGATTGTGTAATAGTGTGCAAATTGTATGCCAAGAAAAACTTATCTCTCAAGAAATCTGTTTAAAAGAGATAAGTAAGTTTCCTTTTAGTGGAATTAGAGAGTTCTACAATTTGCTAAGATATTTTTCTTATGTTTTCCTTAAGTATTTAAACTTTTATAATTAACAGTTCACAAATATTTTCTGTTCTCAACTCTCAAGCTGAAAATCTAGCTTCATTTCTATACATAGACAATTTGGCTAACTTATTTTTGAAATGCCTTTCTTCAGGAACTTAGCAAGAGTTCTCATTTAAAAAGTTAAAAATATAAAAAAAAAATAGAGACATGGCTGCAGGAAGTTAAGCCTTCCTGGACCCCATAGAGAATTCCAGGTCAGCCTGGTCAACAGTGTAAGGTTCTGTTTCATAACAAGTGACTAAAGAAAAAGAAAAAACAAGACCACCAACAAAACACTATGCAAATTACTTGCTCCCTATGTTAAGGCACATGTAAAGGTGACCCCAAAAGGTGAAAGAGATCAATGATTTTGAAAGTTGCCAAACATTATAATACATACAAAAGATGAGACCTTGAGTGCAAAGTTCAATCACAGAGCAATGACCAATGCTGAAAAGAATAAGGCCCCATGCTAGGGAGAAATGGGAGAAGGGAAGGGAGATGCTTTCAGACCATGTAGTTTTAAAAGAACACAAGCTACTTGAAGCTTAAATCTAGGAAGCTAGATATTAATAAATACAAATCTTAGAGACAGAAACAGCCTGTTTAAGTTTTTGTAAATATGATGATAAACAAAAAATAAGGCACCCCTGGAAAGAAAAAAGAGGTAAGAACACCTAAATAGCCTAAATAATGTACCACTTGTGTCATGTGCATAATGTAGTAGAGAAATGGGGTACCCAGGTTAACAGAGTTTTCCATGATATTCCAATGGCAGACTTGAGTCCTTGCTTTTTCAGTGTGCCTTTGGCAAGCACACTGGCTATAATTTTTGTCTCAGTATCTATAAATTAGAATTAACAAAAGTTCACTTCTCACATACCAGTGTAAAATTAAAAAATATAATTTATAAAATTCATATATAGAGAGACTATGAAAACTATATATATGTATATATATATATATATACATATATATATATATCAGTATATATCAAAGTTCATGTTGACTATCATTAACAGTAGCGACAATGAATAGAGTAATCTCATTACCAAGGGTGTGGTAATAAAGGAAATTTGAAGAACACATTGGCTAACAATATTTAAGTCTCTCTCTCTCTCTCTCTCTCTCTCTCTCTCTCTCTCTCTCTCTCTCTCTTTCACACACACACAGACACCTTCAAAGTAAAATAATTGGATATGAGTAATAACTACTAATTTCCATGAAAGTTGTGAGTTGCTAGTATGAAATAGAGAAATCAACAAATTGGGAAATTGTTTCCATAGTTCTTCTCTTAGACTATTCTGTACAAGTGTTAGTTAATATATCACAGAATTCAGATCAGTTAACAGGAAATTAATTCAAGACAGCACTCAGTAAATAAAAAAAGCCAACCATGGCCAGACATACTTAGTGATGTTTTTATAAGTTTGGCTGTTAGATAATTCATTACAATAAAGTCTGGTGAATGAAGGTTTAATTATCTTCAGAAGAAAATTTTAATCAAGATAAGAGTGCCATAAAATGTACTAATCTGACAGTTGATGACATAAGCAATTAACTATGCAGTACAGTAGTTAGTGTTTCAGGTGAAATGGTTTTATCAGCAAACAAAAGGTGGTATTATGATCTATTGATTCTAACTATACTATGTACCTCAACAGTGCACTAGAAAAAACATAAACTAAGGCCATATTAATTCCAATTTCACAGTGTTAAATTTTAGTATGTCTTAGCATTGTTAAAAATAAGACATTGGAAAGGTTGATAAGGTATTTAAATATTATGAGTATTTCAATTAATCACTCAAGGAGGACAATGTTTTCATCCTTGGTGATGTAACAATGTTAGTGATGATGCTAAGGGGTGGCCTTGTAATCAAAGAACTATGACTGGGTACCTCTCTGTTACTGTTGGAGAGAGCCTCACTGGAAGGTACTGAAAAGCACAACACCTCTGAATTTCATTGTGTTTTTTGGATTTATTTCTTTTTTTTTTTTTTTTTTTTTTTTGGTTTTTTCGAGACAGGGTTTCTCTGTGTAGCTTTGCGCCTTTTCCTGGAGCTCACTTGGTAGCCCAGGCTGGCCTCGAACTCACAAAGATCCGCCTGCCTCTGCCTCCCGAGTGCTGGGATTAAAGGCGTGCGCCACCACGCCCGGCGGATTTATTTCTAAAGCAATCCAAACTAACAACTACTCATAAATCAGAGCCAGGGAGGTTTGATGGTAAAAGCTCTTTATAAAATTGTGACAGTTCCTCTTTAAAATGATAACTGAATAGGACTTTTTGATAAAGGGTGGAAAAGGAAAGAAAGGAAGGAAAGAGATAGAAGTAAGAAGAAGATGAAATCAGTAGCTAGTAGTAACTAGCAACTTATTTACTTAACTATAAACTTTCATAGAATTAAACAAAACTATGCTTTCTATGACCCAGTTCGGTAGATGCTGTTGAAGATTTTATTGCTTGTCTGTAGTTTGTTTGCTCACATATACACAAACACACACAAATTCCTGAGAGGTATCAGCTATTGTTAATTTTACATGTTTATTATTAATTTAATTTTTCAGCAGCAAAAAGAGAATTCTGTATATAGTTGTATTTGCTTAAGGATATGCACTTGAAATTATAATGATACAATTCAGACTCCTGTATCACTCATCAATTCTTTTTCACGACTTTCTTTGGGTTCAAAAGACTGACAACAAAATCAAAATAAAGCCGACAAACCAAGCATGTTTCCTCAGATCTTGGGAACCAAGAATAAGTAGAACAGGAGTAGGTGTCCAAAGGAGTGGCAACTACCAAACTCATGTCTATAGGTTATAAACACTTCACTGTCTGGACCACAATGTATCTTCAAAGGAGAATACTAAAAAGCCAACCATTGACTGTTTCTTCTACTCTATTGTCTAGTGCAAATATCCAAGAACATATTGAGTTTTGGAATGGATTTTGGTGCAAAGATCAGCCAGTGGCAAGAACATGATAATCCATCAGAATGGAGACTCAGCCTGTCTTGTCAGTACAGCAGCCCCATCATGGGAGTTCTTAGCTCACAGCTTCATCTACTTCATAAACTACAAACCTGCTTGCTCTTCAAATGATGCACATGTCTATTTCTCTGACAGCTTGTTTTCTGGCTCAATTTCACTCTACCTGTTGAAATAACAATGGCTATTTTGTGGCTATGTAAATACTTTATGACTAAAGAGCATCTCTTAAATTTGAGGCCATTTTTATCAATGTAGCTGAAGAAAAATGAAGAGCCAAAAACATGCCCTAAGTACATAGAATCTTTGTCACTGCCTCCTTCCCCATCTTTTCGTGTCCTTTTTCTACAAACATTCAGAATGTTCTTACACAGTGTCATTTGTATCGACCATACTGCTTTACCCACTGTAAATCCTCATAGACTTTCATTATCTATGACATGAAAGTTCATATCTATTTCATTACAGCCAAGTAAATTACAGTTGAATATGTAAAAATAACAGGAGTTTGTCTTTCTGTTGTTTTATTTGTGCTTAAGATCTTTAGAAAGCAAATTCAGTTTAAGAACAAATACACAATGTTCTTTACTGACATTTTACTTTTAGTACACCAGGGTCATTGCATGTTACGGATTCTATTAACAAAAAGGCTGCCGTCAGAGCCATTGTCAGCCTCAGTATTCATTGCACTCCTTGCCTAAACAAAGATTAAGAGAAGAGCAGATGGTGCCAAGTTGTATGAAACCCATTCCCCCAGTAGCAGTCTCTGTCTCTTTCATCCTCAGCCTCTTTGGCAGCCTTCTCCAGCAGCTGTGTTGACAATGGTGACAGAAGTGATCACATCCATGGAGCTGATGAGCCTTCCAACCACTCCATTAGAGTAGTGCACATTTGTTTTGCAGTCACCTACCTGTCTCTGAAGTTTGTGAATGAACCTAGCTCATCCTCCAATCAAGACCCTTGGGAGAGCTCCAGACTGGAAGATGGTTTTTCTGTTATGCAAATTGATTCATAAACCTTGGGGCTGTTTCCTTCCTCACTGGGGGCAGAAAATAGGAGCTCAGGCAAATGCTTGAGGACATAAGATAACATGTCATTGAGAATGAGGATTTTATTCATCAGAAACAAAAAGAGTCAAATAAAATATTTATAGTATTTGTATTACAAGTGATGAGCAAGAACACAGCTATAGAGCGGTCTTCTTTTTTTTCACCTCTCATGAATTCCTTTCTACATGACCTAACAACTGTAGCATGAATTTTAGAAGGTCTTATTAATAAAAACAAACCCAAGGCCAGTTATTGGGGTGAATGCTGAAAGATAAGAGAAGCAGAACAAGCCACAGCTACCTCACCTGGCCAATTCCCCAGCTGATCCTGTTTCCTCAGACTGGAAGCTTCTGAGTCCTCATCCAGAATGAATCTCAGTTGAACTGCTGCTAAAAGCCTAAAAGCTTAACCAGCTCTAGTTCCTTGTTTTCATGCCTTATATACCTTTCTGCTTCCTGCCATCACTTCCTAGGATTAAAGGCTTGAGTCACCATTCCTGGCTGTTTCCAGAGTGGCCTTGAACTCACAGAGATCCACATGGATCTCTGCCTCCCAAGTAATAGGATTAAAGGCATGAGTGCCTCCATTTTCTGGCCTTTGTATCTAGTGGCTTTTCTGTTCTCTGACCCCAGATAAGTTTATTAGGGTGCACAATATTTTGGGGAACACAATATCACCACAGTCAACAATCCTCTTAACATAGGAAAGTGACACATAGAAGCATCTAGGGTGTTTTGAGGGAAAAATGAGACAATTTATTAATTATTTTTGGATAAAATCATCCAAATTTACTAGTTCTAGGGGCTGAACTAGAGTTAGCTTGTTGGAGACCAAGAAAAAGCCATCAGATTGGAGATTGAACTCCCTCTTGCCCATTGGATAGCCTGAATGGTTAAGTAGAGTAATGGGCATTTTTTTTAAGATTTATTTTTACTTTTGTATGTGTGTACAACTGCCTTCGTGTATTTGCAAGTGCATGCAGGTACATGCAGGTACCCCTGAAGGTCAGAAAATGGTGTCAGATCCCTGGAGCTGCAAGATTCCTGTCAACTTGATGAGATATATAATCACACAAAAAACCCTCTGGGCATATCTGCGAGTGATTGTTTTAGTTATATCATTTGAAGTGGGAAGATCCTTTCTAAGTTGGGATAGCATCATTCTATAGGCTGGAGTCTCAGACTGAATGAAAACTAGAATGAGTTGAAAGGTGAGTATTTATTGCTCTCTGTTCCTTGACTTCAAACCCAGAGTGACCAGTCAGCCTTATGTACCCCCTTCCATGACTTTCTGTCTTCATCAGAGTTATCCACTTAAACAGAAAAGCCATTCCTTGTTTAAGTTGCTTATTTCTGGTATTTTGTCATAGTAATGAGACAAGTAGCACATACAGGTAGCTATTCAGACCTTGGAACACTTGGAGGTTATTGAGTAAGTCCTTCTCCCTCATAACCAGCTTTAGCTCAACTTCTTATGTCCCTGGTAGATACTAATTTTAAGGAAGGGAAAGCTAACATAACTAATTCTCCTTGGAATTTAAAACACCCTGTGTAAGGAGGGAGGAAGCACCAGGACTGTCCCTTTTTAAGGCTTAAAATACAAATGGAAGAAAGGTGTCAGTAGCTGAGCTTGGTTGAGTCTCATTAAGGACTTGTAAGGCATATGTATTGTATAAATTTATTATTTATTTTTCTTTATTTTTTAATCTACTGTTCGATTACTTTTGTTTAAAAAATTGGCATGGGTTATAACTCTGGTCTTAGGTGGAGACATTACATTCTAATCTGCCCAAAGGATTACAAAGACATACTATTGTCTCCTCCCTTACGAAAAAGTTCAAATGGGCCTGTCACTGTTCCATATAAGAAAACACTTGTGATGATGAATTGTGATTGGATTGGGAGCCAATGAAGAGACATACCATTGTGATAGGGTGATGAAAGTATTTGCTGTAAAGAATAGGGAGACAAATTCCTCCTCCAGAGTGGGAGTCAATCTAGTATTAGGCAAGGTCTAAAGAGGTCTTAGGAAAAGCAATGCTGCCTACTAGCCCACCTTCACTTCTTGCAAGCCATTGCACTATCTCAATTTTTGCTGCCACTGTCATTTTTAACTGACAACAGACATCAGCTTATTCAGAGGACTATATGGATTACAGACCAATGACTCTTCAAGAGCCTCCCAGACCTTCAGTACCAAATTGAGACTGGTGAGGAATTCAACTTTGTAATCTCAGAAGCTAATGGTCTCCCAGATTTCCCAGGGTGTAGAGAGCCATTGTTGAAATACCCAGCATCAATCATTTAAGCCAATAACACACACACACACACACACACACACACACACACACACACACACACGCACACACATACACACACACTATATTGTTTCTGTTCCTGTAGAAAAGTCTGACAAATACACTATCCACAGAAAACTGTTGGTTCCAGCAATTTCAAGAAACATGATAGAGTTGACACTCATTAAGAACACCAAAAGTGAAAATAGTTTCTTCATGAAAACTTAGACACTTAGACAATATGCATTACCAAAGCCCCTCCCCTGGTTAAGTTGCTTACAGATCCTTACTGCTAAGTCAGACTTTCTGAGTTCAAAAGTTTCCTTTCCTTTTGTTCTAGCTTCATTTTTCAGATTCCTGGCAAAAATCTAAACCAGCCTGCCCTCACATGTGGTAGTCTGTTTGTATTTCTGTCTGTCTCTCCTTCTTTCTCATAAGACCACATCTCCCCAAGTGCCTTCTGAAAGACTTCCCTTGCTGAGCTTGTCTTCTTTCTCATCATCTAACTTAGAAAGCATGACTACCTCTTTCCAGCAAGCTGCCTTGCCTACCCCATTGATTTTTGTCCCAAACTCCACTCCAATAAAATTGGCCTTTTGGGGATTTTTTTTCTAGATCCATTTCTTAAACTCCCTATTAGGTTAAAAATCACCAGTAACAGGTGTTATTCAGTTGAAGCCAATATTCTTATGGTATAAATGGAAACTTCTAGAAAAGTAAGTATAAAGCAAGTTATGGTTAACTAAGTAATGAAAGGGCTTATTTGACGTAATTTTAAAAAATAAGAGGCTTTTTTAAAAGCAGTTTTCTTTAAGTTTAAGAAATATGAGAGAGAGAGAGAGAGAGAGAGAGAGAGAGAGAGAGAGAGAGATCAAAGATAGGACAATGCTTCATAACTGAGGCAATGAGTAGATTTTTTTTTTGAGTGGGATTTTGAACATTTCCATTTCATGGACAATGGACAGGAGGATCATTTATAATTTAAAGCATGAGAAAGGAGGAAAAATCACAAAAACAGGTTTCAGAATAGATTTATTCCACTTCTCTGTGATTATATAGTGTTTCACGTATGTGTAATGGTACATGGAGGGAAAAGGTGAATTTGAAGGACTATATGGATAGACCACTATAATGAAATAAAGGATAGCTAGCATTCATTCCAACAGTCATCATTTAGCCCATATCCTTTCAGATGACCTTGTTCTCAAATAGCTCTGTGATTACAGCCATCTTATGACCTCATGTTACTTTAGACATTTCCCCACAACTAGTTAGCTTTAATTTGTATCGTTCTGGGGCCCAGAAAGAAGTATTATACAATAGGTTTATATTTTATAAGCAGCACAAAGAAGAACAGAAATATCTGAGCTTCACAGATACCCAAAGAAAACTGCAAACGTAGACATACAGAAGTCTCATGTCTAAATCTTGGTCTTATCTTTTCTTCTACATGTCACCAAGGTAATTAAGAAACACTAAAGAAAACTAACATAATCAAAATGATGAGCTAAGGAGAATGACACACAGACTCTGAGTCTATGAATAGCTTGCTTAGGTTATCCAAACCAGATTCTCTTAGTGTTACAATGATTTTCAAAGCAATCAAAATTCACTTAGTAGTGATCTAATAACTATATGTTATTATTATGGACCCTTTCTATTGAACAGAGAATGATGGATGAGAATTAATTATACCTGACTGCAATTTCATATTGAAAGATGTCAAATACATGACACTAAGTAACTAGCAGTTACAGCCCCAATTATCATATTTAGTTTGTGGAGGAGGGGAAGCCAACCTATGTATAAAGACTTTACTCTTGTCCTCTAAACCACTTTAATAGTGGCAATGGTAGTTTGGGAGTTTGTTTAGTTTTGATTGGTTACTTCTTTTGTTTCTTAGTTTTTGTATCCACAATACTCTGTCACATAGCACGACATTCCATGTTTTATGTAGCTTTAATTATACCTCATAACTGG
Source organism: Peromyscus maniculatus bairdii (assembly GCF_049852395.1). NCBI lineage: Eukaryota > Metazoa > Chordata > Mammalia > Rodentia > Cricetidae > Peromyscus > Peromyscus maniculatus. The sequence goes on from NC_134856.1 coordinate 6,688,170, forward strand.
TAAATGTACACTATAATCACATGAAAGTAAGTATTTATAAAATGAATATATTAAGTTACCTGTTAAGTACCTAATTTATGAAGCTGAAATTAGGACACTTAAAAACTCACAACACTAAATAAAGTATGTGACCTTGGTAAAGTATGTGACCACCAAAAGCTCTCCCTTAACAACTATGTATTTTCCCTATAATTCTGTGCTCAGTGAAAACTGAGGCACCTGAGAAGGATAATGTTAGGTCTCAGGAAGTCCATATATCCAGAAATGAGCTCAAGCTAGAAGGAATTCTGGCTATTGAATAAAAGCCAGCATTCCCCATGAACTCCTGAAACAGGCTCCTGTCACAGAGAAAAGAGCCATTTCCCTTACCTCTGGCAGGAGGGAGCTATGGTTCTCCATAAACCTATAGTTTTATATCAAAGCCCACACAGGCCTCTAGGCTCCCTATTCAAAAGTATCCCTTATACATTCCAAAGTCTCACTCAAGCATCCTGGCCCTCTTCACCTCACCTCAGCACAACCCCCACCCCCACACCCAGGTACTGTTGCTGTTCTCTTGCAATCCTTTTGCTATTCCATTTCTTGCTTGTATTATTCCCTGTCTCTTGCTATCTCCGTTATTCTCTCCAACTCTCCCACCTTCCTAGCCCTGGCCACGTCTGCCCTACTTTTTTTCTCCCTCTCCTATAGACTCTTCCAGTTATCTCTGAACATTCTCTATCTCTTATTCACAATCAAAACTTTCCTCGGTAGTTGGAAGTTTTCCTGTGTCCTGATCGGGGCCCCCAGCTGCTTAGACCCAAGTAAATACACAGAAGCTTATATTACTTACAAACTATATGTATGGTCTATGGCAGGCCTCTGGCTAACTAGCTCTTTTTTTTTTTTTTTTTTTTTTTTTTGAGACAGGGTTCCTCTGTGTAACTTTGCACCTTTCCTGGAACTTACTCTGTAGCCCAGGCTGGCCTCGAACTCAGACATCCACCTGCCTCTGCCTCCCGAGTGCTGGGATTAAAGGCATGTACCACCACCTCCCAGTGCTAGCCAGCTCTTATATCTTAAATTAACCCATAACTATTCATCTATCTATCACCACATGTTCTGTGGTTTTACCTGCTTCCCATTACATGTTGCTCCTTGGGAGGAAGGCTCAATTCTCTTCCTTTCTGCCTTTCTTCTTCCTGTCTATCTACTTGTATTTCCTGCCTGCTTCTAAGCTGCCTTGCCATAGGCCAATACAGCTTTATTTATCAACCAATCAGAGCAACACATATTCGCAGCATGCAGAAAGGCATCCCACAGCATTCCTCTGTAATGAAGCAGCTATTTCAGAGGTTTCTTTAATGAGCCTCCTCATCTACAGATAGAAAGATGGGAAATTATGCGGTCATGAGGAAGTAAAAGGGCCACTGACTCACTCTCTGAATCTAGTTCTGTCTCTCACTGGTTGAGAACCAGGAATTTCAACACAAAGAACATGTGTGCAGGAATTAGCTCACTTTTCTGTGAGAAACCCCAAACTAGAGAATTAAAGCAGCTGGCAAGTAATGCTTGATGTTAAAGCATACACCTTCAAACCTTGTAACTTTTAATTTTTGACTTTATCAGCATTCTTTTCATGCTGTAAAATCCTGAGAGCTGGCCTTAATCAACCACTTTACTATCTCATTTGCTAAAGGAAATTCTGTGTCAGCATTCAGGCATTTATACCGGCCTGCCCTCCAGGGACTAGCAGGACCTGTCTGCAGCAGCAGTCAAGATGTAACACTGTGACTACTGCTGCCACTGAGTAGAGCCCTTTGCCTGTGCGCATGTGCCATATTCCCTTATAAAACACAAGCCCTTCTAGCCTCACTCTCTCTTCATTCTGCTCTTGCTCAGAATCGACCCCCCCCCCGCCCAATAAAACTTCCGCATGAGCTCTGTTGCATGGTGTGAATTTGTGGTGCCCCCTTTGTCTCCAATCTGCCCAGGTTCCCTTCCATTGCTATTGAACTATTACATCAGGGATACAGATCACTGGAAGACCACTTGCCTAAAAAGGGAAATTATTTAAGGTCAGAGAAATAAGTAAGCTGATTCCTTGTTACTTAATGTATAAACTTAACTGAATCTTTAAAAACACATCTATAAAGTTATTGGTTCCATCTTTTAGACAAGATCATTTTAAATACCGCATAATCACATGTAAAACTATTGTAACGACACTCAGGGTTTTGTCATTCCCAATTCCCACATTTGAATGTAACTCAGATTATGAGACTTTTCCTAACAGACTCTTCCTAACAGAAGGTCTTTTCTGTCGTGTGATTCAACAAGTTCACTAAGGAGAACACGGCTTCTCAGTCCACATCACTGAGAGGCGTTTCCTGCTGCAGGTGGCAAGTGCTGCACTGAATCTTTTATTATGTTCCCAGGAACAGGTAGATGACTGGTCCTAAATTCTGCCTGCCCACGTAGGAAGATTATTTAGTAACAAAATGTTTTAGCAGGATAATTATGGGGTTATATATTTATAATCCACAATTCCTTTCATCTTGTTATGCAGCTGAGAACAATAGGGTAAAAAGAAGTGAGACTTTGTTGAGATTGTGTTACTGCAAATTTGAAGGACTGTGCCAGAATTTCCTCATGCTACTGAGAAAATCATGCCTCCTTTTTGGAGTTCTTGTTCTCCTTAATAAACTAATTTAAGAACAGACACAAAAAAAAATGAGAAAAAAAAAACACCACCAAAGTAAAAAGTTATAAATCTCTGCAATTGCTTGGACAGGGGTGAGAGAAAGCCATGTCCTTTAGTTAGGCAAACATGGGGTCAGCCACATAACACACTTAGCAGCCACATGTCAGGGAGTGGAGATTTAGAGAAAGAATGAAGGCCAATGTGTTAGAGAACAAATAAGACAACAAGAAATCAAAAGCAAAAAGTTTTGAGTCTGGAGTTTAGAAAAGCAGATGCCCAAACCTAATGATAGCTCTGTAGCAATTTCACAAGTGGGGATTCTGGGAAGGAAAAGTGCATTATCTCATGAGAGAGATGGTCATTCCTCCTACCTCTTTAGTGGGCCTAAAAAGTGAACCCACCTTCCTGGGGGTGCTTCTTCGACCTGTGCAATTGGATTAACTCTTACAGGGAGAAGCCGATGCTATGCCTCCTTCTAGAGCAAGATCCTTCTTTACTAGCATGATTGGCTGCTGATCTGACTTTAAAGGCTGTTGTTTTCTCTTTGGTTTTCACTGAAAGGAAAGTGCAATGTAAGGAATTAGTATTAAAAAGCATTGAGTGAAAACATGAAGAGATGCAAAGCACTCCAAATTAGTTCTCCTTGATTAAAATGTTTTAAAGGGTTATGATAATGTAGGAAAACAACTACAAAATATAAAAAACAATTCCACTATTGCTGCCCAGTGAATACTTTCAGGTAGATGGTACATTCCTTGTTTTTGGAAATTAGTATTCTGATTAGATACAGAAAGTGTGTTGGCCAGACATTACTGGAAGTAAGAATTCATAATCTGTTCTCTTCAAAATGTTGTTTGTATTTCTCTGCTGAGTAGTATTCCATTGTGTATATGTGCCACAATTTATTTATCCATTCTTCAGTTGAAGGGCATCTAGGTTGTTTCCAGGTTTTGGCTATTACAAACAATGCTGATATGAACATAGCTGAGCAAGTGCTCTTGTGGTATGATTGAGCATTTCTTGGGTATATGCCCAGGAGTAATGTAGCTGGATCTTGGGGGAGATTGATTCCCAATTTTCTAAGAAAGCACCATATTGATTTCCAAAGTCATTGTACAAGCTTGCATTCCCACCAGCAGTGGAGGAGAGTTCCCCTAGTCATGAGGTTTACAGGCAAATGGATGGATCTAGAAAAAATCATCCTGAGTGAAGTAACCCAGACTCAGAAAGACAAATATGGTATGTACTCACTCATAGGAGGATGCTAGATGTGGAACAAGGATGACTGGACTGCTACTCACATCACCAGTGAGGCTACCTGGAAAACAGGACCCCAAGAAAGACACGGAGAAATGGATGAGATCTACATGAACAGCCTGGACATGAGTGGGAGTAATGAAGGGCGAGGGTCGAGGGAAAGAGAGTGGGAGATCCTAGCTGGATCAAAAAAAGAGAGGGAGAACAAGGAATAGGAGACCATGGTAAATGAAGACCACATGAGAAAAGGAAGAAACAAAGAGCTAAAGAGGCCCACAGAAATCCACAAAGATACCTCCACAAAAGACTGCTAGCAATGGTCAAGAGACAGCCGGGACAGACCTACTCTGGTGATGGGATGGCCAAACACCCTAATAGTTGGGCCAGAAACCCCATCCAAGGACTGAGGAATCTGGATGCAGACATCCATGGCTAGGCCCTGGGTGGAGCGCTGGGAGTCTAATTAGTGAGAAAGAGGAGGGTTTAATTTATATGAGTGAGAGTTGTTGAAACCAAGGTTGGATAAAGCACAGGGACAAATAACCAAATGAATGGAAACACATGAACTATGAACCAAAGGCTGGGGGGCCCCCAACTGGATCAGGCCCTCTGAGTAGGTGAGACAGTCGATTGGCTTGATCTGTTTGGGAGGCATCTAGGCAATGGGACCAGGTCCTGGGCTCGTTGCATGAGTTAGCTGTTTGAAACCTGGGACTTATGCAGGGATGCTTGGCTCAATCTGGGAGGAGGGGACTGGACCTGCCTGGACTGAATCTATCAGGTCGATCCCAGTCCTCGGGGGAGACCTTGATCTGGAGGAGGTGGGAATGGGGAGTGGGCTGGGGGGAAGGGGAGAGTGGCAGGAAGGGAGAGAACAAGGGAATCTGTGGCTATTATGTAGAACTGAATAGTATTGTAAAATAAAAATATATATATATAAAAATGTTGTTTGTAAAATTGCAGTCTCTCCAAGCTTAAATGAACCTCATCATCACACAGTACCATTATGCACTCCTGCCTGAACTTAAAAAGTGGTTATTCTAGTTTTCTTTCTCTTGCTGGGACAAATACACTGCAATGAAAAGCAAAAGAAGGGATAAGGGAGAAAAGTGTAAGTTATTTGGCTTACAACTCTAGGTTACAGTCCATCATTTCTGGAAAGTCAAGGCAGTAATTCAAGCAGCTCATCACATCACATCTATAATCATCATCAAAGACAGAATAAATTTATCCTTGCTTGTTTTGTTTTATATAGGTAACTTTCTCTTCTCCTTACCTGTCCAGAAAGCCCTCCCTAGTGAACAGCGTCACTACAAATGGATAGGGTCTTCCTACATCAGTAGCACTGAAGACAATCCCTCAAAGACATGCTGGAAGGCCACACTGAGCTAAATTCCTCATTAAGATTTCTTTCCTGTGTGATTCTAGGTTTTGTCAAGATTACAATTAAAAGTAATCAGCATAGTGTTCCATTAAAAAAATAACCATTAAACCCACACATATCTCATACACTACCTCACTTATCGCTTTGTTGAATGAATTTGAATATACTTCTGTTCATAGTTTAAGTGTATGCTTTTCTATTTGTATATCTGTATATATCAAATCAATAAACACAAAAAGTTAAATATATGTTTTGCTACAACTCTATGTAAATGTCATTATGGTGAACTGAGTTACATAAAAATATAATGGTGTCTATGTCTAGGAAAAGAAGTCGTCCAGTGTGGGGAGAGTTTGATGACAGGCCAAAAGAGGAATGCCAGGTGGAAATTCAGCTGTGTGGGCACTTTTCCAAGGAAGCCTCACCTGAATTGCCATATGTTGCTGTGTAGCCAGTAAATCTGTACTGAGACAAATAATCATACATATAAAAAATCACAAAGTTTTACTCCAAAGCTACTTTCTAGGCTGTGGAGACACTCTGATACTAATTAATTTATGGTTATTAGGAGCAGAGACAACTATTTATAAACATGCAGAAGTATTTGATTACACAAACATTGACCCTGATATTATTTATAAATAACATTTAAGTCATTAGTAAAAATAAGGAGCTACCTTGACTGATTAAAGGGAATTTTATTGTAAATTATGACCCATGGACAGGAAGTCTACAGGGCTGAATTGACCCAGTTACTCTACCTCCTTGTAGTGAAAGAAATGTGTGTGTGTGTGTGTGTGTGTGTGTGTGTATGTGTTTCTTTCAATACCAGCAATTTATATCCCTTCTGTAAAGAAGTGACATAATGTCTCCCTTAAACCAATGGAGCTTTATTCAAAAAAACTTCTTATGCACTATACTATGTGCTAGAGAAGCCTTTCCTCTACTCCTGCTATCTTGAGTGGACATGGGCACAAATGACCCAATAATGGAAAAGCAGTGGGGAATTATGGAAGGCTACTAGCATGAGAAGAAAATAAGCAAGATAAAAGAGAAGAAACACATATTTTGGATGGTGAGGTAGTTTTGAAGACAAGATACTCTTCCACAAACACACAGACACACACACTTTCACACACACACTGACACACACACAGATATACACACACTGGCACACACACAAATACTAGCACACACTTACACACAGACACGCACACTTACACACACACACATCTTTGACATTTTAGAGTGGTCTAATTTATTAATTTCTACCATATCCATAATCCATAATCTTCTTTCACTACGACCACAATACTGTATGTGTGTAAACACACAGACACTGAAACACACAGAGCACATTCTAGTACTCTCAACATTATTAAACTTTCAACAAATATGGACCTGAAAACGACCCCATGCTTGGTAACCAATACTGAAGAGTCTATAAAACAATAGAGGGCTGGGCAATGGTGGCGCACATCTTTAATCCCAGCACTCAGGAGGCAGAGACAGGAGGATCTTTGTGAGTTTAAGGTCAGCCTGGTCTACAAAGCGAGATCCAGGAAAGGCTCCAAAGCTACACAGAGAAACCCTGTCTCAAAAAACAAAAAACAAAAAAAAAAAAAATAGAAAATGGAGAAGACCAAGTAGCCTGCTCAAAGACTCCCCATTTCTCTGTTACCCCAGCAACCTAATCCTTTAAACTTCTTTCTAGCACTGTAACTGAATACCACCTCTTGCCTCCCTTCCCCTTCTCCCATATCTCTAATGGATGCAACAGACCATCTCCTGGCAACCCTCATTCAATTCATTGCTGTGTCCAGCCCCTCCATATGGGCAGACACCCCTTGCTCACCAACAGGTCACGTTTGTCAGAACAGGTAATCAGCCCACATTTCTTCACTACTCTCTATGTTCCCCCAACAGGCAAATCCCTCAGGTTAGTCCTCAGTGCTACAACAAAACACCAGATTCAATCATCTATCCTCTCTGTACATGCCTCCTGTGGATCCCACAGGGTATCCAATCTTCACCTTCCTACCTTGACATATTGCTACTTCCCAATCTCTAACATCAGCAAGATTAACTGTGAATACACTAGAAAAGCAGATCAGTGAAACAGGCAATGAACAACCATAACACCATCAGAAAACCCAGAGAGGGAACAGAAACCAAGGAACAAACTAAAGAGGAAAATCCTGAAGCTAACAGAAGTTACAAACCAGATAGAGCCAGAAGGGCCTGGGTATATGAGCTGCAGACTCTAAGATACCGCAGATGTCAGCCCAGACTACTATAACCAATAAAACTTTCAATCTCCACAGATGGAGAAATTAAGCAATTCACTGATAAAGTCAAATTTATACAATACATATGCACAAATCAAGCCCTAGAGAAGGTACTAGAGGTAAACTCCAAACTACAGAGGTTAACCATGACAACGAAAACACAGGAAATAAATAATCTTATACCAGAAAAACCAAAAGAAGGGACGGACACACACACACACACACACACACACACGCACACGCACACGCACACGCACACGCACACGCATGCACGCACACACACCACAAATATATACTCACAAGGACATATACATCATCCACCAACAACACAACAACATAACAGGAACCAACAATCAGTGGTCATTAATATCTTTCAGTATCAATGGTCTCAATTCTCCAATAAAAAGACACAGATTAACAGAATGGTTGGAGAAACAAGATCCAATCTTCTATTGCATCCAAAAACCGCCTCAGCATCAAGAGTAGACATTACCTCAGAATAATGGGTTAAAGAAGATATTCCAAGGATATGGACAAAAGAAGGAAACTGATGTAGGCATTTTAATATCTAACAACATAGACTTCAAACCAAAACCAATAGAAAATGATAGAGAGGAATACTTCACATTCATCAAAGGAAAAATCCTCCAAGATGACATTTTAGTTCTTAAGAGCTATGCCCCAAACCCAAGGGAACCCACTTTTGTAAAAGAAACACTACTACAGCTTAAATCACATATTGACCCTCACACACTGATAGTGGGAGACTTCAACACTCCACTCTCACCAGTGGGCAAGTCAGTGAGACACAAACTAAACCGGAAAATACTGAAGCTAACAGAACGTTATAAACCAGACAGACCTAACAGACACTTCCAAAACGTTTCTTCCAAACACAAGAGAATATACCTTTTTCTCAGCACCTCATGGAACTTTCTCAAAAATTGACCACGTACTCAGACACAAAGCAAGTATCAACAGTCACAAGAATAGTGAAAACCTTTCTGTATCCTATCAGATAAAGACAGATTAAAGCTGGATATCAACAACAGAAGCAGCAAGAAGCTTAGAAATCCCTGGAAACTGGAAAACTCTCTACTGAATGTAAAATCGGTCAAGACAGAACAAAGAAACAAATGAAAGACTTTCTAGAATTCAATGAACACAAATACACAGCACATACAAACTTATGAGACACAATGAAAGTGGTGCAAAGAGGAAAGTTCTCAGCACTAAGTGCCTACATAAATAATTGGAGAGATCTCATGCTAGAAACTTAAGCACATCGAAAAGCTGTAAAACATTGTGGAACTGGGTGTGTCTCTGACTCTTTTGTCTGCTCTTGGAACTCTTTTCCTCCTGTTAGGTAGTCATGTTCAGCCTAGGTGTGAGGGGTTTTGTCTCGTCTTAATGTATTTGGTTTTGTCCTGTTTGATTGTGGTGTCTTGGAGGCCTGATCTTTTCTGAAAGGAGACAGAAGGGGACTGGACCTGGAGAAGAGGAGATTTGTGGAGGAGCTGGGAACAGTAGAGAGAGGAGAAACTGTGGTCAGAATTTATTGTATGAGAGAAGAATCTATTTTCAATTAAAATAATAAATCAGTAAATAAACAGACAAATAAATAAAATATTATTTTCTAGTGAAAAAGCAATAAAAATTATTTTGCTGAGTGGAATTTTGAAACTAAAGTGGGAAGAGACAGTGAGGAGTGACATAAGTGTTTAAGAACTTCACAGACACTGGAGCTGGAGCGACCAGGGAAAAGAATCGGGTTTAACGTCCTCCATGGGTATTCCAGCTCTCAGACAGATGAAGATCTAAGTTTGGTTCACTTAGCTCTTACAAGTAAAGTGCAGCCCAACAGGCCTAGTGACCATGCATCCCAGGTAGCTGACTTGAGTTTAAATGCACACTTGCTTACAGTTGCTGCTTTGCTATTAAAAAATCATATTTTCCAATAAACAAATAAATAGTAAATTAATCAATTAATTAGTGTAAAAATATTTGTCATTCATTGTAATTTGGGAACATCCTTGAACATACTTGTGTTTGGAGCACTCATGGATGTTGAAATGTTTTGAATTTTATGTCTATCAAAAAAATTTTACTTGAGGATATCTTCATGAATAAATTGTAAAAGTATGAGAATGACATTATTGTAATGTTTCACATATCAGCTTAAAACAAGTTAATTTAAATAAAATAACTTAATATATATAAGATAGCCTACCATCACTTTATATAAAATGGATTATTATTTAGAATTATTACAGTAGTTATTTGTACTCATGTTTGTTATTCAAATTTGACCATTAGTATTTCTCAGTAAGAATCCAAAATAAATAAGAAGTAAGTACATGTTTGTGCGCTCTCTCTCTCTCTCTCTCTCTCTCTCTTTCTCTCTCTCTCTCTCTCTCTCTCTCTCTCTCTCTCTCTCTCTCTCTCGCGCGCGTGTGTGTGTGTGTGTGTGTGTGTGTGTGTGTGTGTGTGTGTGTGAAGTATGCACATGTACATGTGTATGTGTGTCTCTGTGCACGTGTACATGCATGGGGATGGATGATCCATCCAGGTACAAAGGAAAAGATTAACATATTTAGAAAACAAGAACTAACTGTCTTTCTACTACCAATAGAACACACATTACTCAACATGATTGCTTCATCTTGGCACTCTTCAATCATCAAGTCATGGTATCACTCACATGTATTCATCGTTTGAAATAGCATTGATAATGAAGTGTTACTTGCAGCAGGATTCTTAAAAGTTCTTATTAATAAAATCAAACCCGAGGCCAGTTATTGGGGTCAATGCTGGTAGATCAGAGAGACAGAACAAGCCAAAGCTATCTCGCCTTGCCAATTCCTCAGCTGGTCCTGTTTCCCCAGACTGGAAGCTTCTGTGTCCTCATCCCAATGGCTCTCACCTGAACTGCTCCTTAAAAGCCTGAATGCTTAACCAGCCAAATGCTGAACCAGCCAAGATGCTACTAGTTTCTGGTCCTCACGCCTTATATACCTTTCTGCTTTCTACCATCACTCCCTAGGATTAAAGGCTTGCTTCCTGGGATTAAAGGCTGTTTCCAATGTGGCCTTGAACTCACAGAGATCCCAGATGGATTTCTGCTTCTGGAATTCGAGGATTAAAGGCATGTGCTATCACTGCCTAACTAGTGGCTTTTCTGTTCTCTGACCCCAGATAAATTTATTAAGGTACACAATATTTTGGGGAACACAATACCACCACAGTTCCTGTCACCATAAAAGTACTGCTTGCATTAGAGAGGGAGGGTGGGGATGTGAAGATAAAGAACAGAAAGACAAAAGTGATGATTCTGTTCTGTTAGTATCACAGAATTCAAAATGGAGGGTCCTCTCAGATCCTTCTGTCCTTTGGGGAAAGCTTTAATGTGTGGGGTTATTTATTTCTTCATTAGACTCTTGAAACATATATTATATATATTAATGAGAATCAGGGCACAAATTATGCAGTGGTAGAGAGATTTGCTTTCTGAGGTTTACCTTGGAGCAAAAATGTTTGAATCTCAACATGCATCACTTTTACTGGATCCTTCTGAGATTCTGAAGACCAAGCAATGCTGAGTTTCTTTAGTAATATTCTACCAGTAAATAACTGGAACTGTATCAATGGATAAGAATGTTCTCTCTGCCTAGATGCCTCCCAAACAGATCAAGCCATTGCATGAGTTAGCTGTTTGAAACCTGGGACTTATGCAGGGACGCTTGGCTCAATCTGGGAGGAGGGGACTGGACCTGCCTGGACTGAGTCTATCAGGTCGATCTCAGTCCTCGGGGGAGGCTTTGCCCTGGAGGAGGTGGGAATGGGGGGTGGGCTGGGGGGAAGGGGGAGCTGGAAGGGGGAGAACAAAGGAATCTGTGGCTGTTATGTAGAAATGAATGGTATTGTAAAATAAAATTAAAAAAAAAAGAAAGTTAGAATGTTCTCTCTTCAATTGACCTGTGATCTTGAAGTTGGAAAAAGACAGGGATTTGATGTTCAAACTGTAAGCACCACCACCTGCACACAGTACTGACTACTTAAGGATTTCCATCTAGGCAATTCTGCTGGAAAAGCATCCTTTTATGGGAAACACATGCTTAGAATTATAAAGGTTGTAAATGACTATTTGCTAGTTTCACAAACTAAGTAAAAAATGTTTAGTGAGCATCAGACTGTTCACCTTGAAGAATTAAATATACCTCTTAAAATTCACCATAATGGACAACAAATTTCACTCTGTATTCTTTAGCACTCTAAATTATTGTATAATGTCTCTTATTCAATGCTAATCACACCACACAGATAAAGATCTGCTTTAAACTAGATGACAAACCTTATTGTATATGGATTTTGCCTCTAGTCTTATTACAGATTATTTTTCTGGTACTTAAGAGGCTAAGATTTCACATGGGAATCTAGTTAGGAGAAATTACACTTAGTTTTATTTTAATAGTCTATACATGGGCAGTTTAAAATTATTTCTGTTCCTAATATAATTGCATCTGTGTTGGCAAGGCTTCTGTATACTCTTTGTTGTGTTAGCAAAATTGGAAAGATTTCTAGACACATCTTACCCACCTGAGATAAACAAAGATGACATCACTCATTTAAGCAGACCTATAATAAGCAAGGAGATCAAAGCAGCAATACAATATTTCCAGACAATCAAACACGCAATCCAATTCAGGTCTAGATGGATTCACATTAGAACTCTACCATTTTGAAGTAAAAATTACAACCAATATTACCAAAATTAGCCAATAAATTAGAATTTACAGGAACACCCTCAAATCCCCTCAATAAAGCCAATATTACTCTACTACTAAAGTCAGATAAACCTGAACAACAAAGAGAAATATAAACCAACATCCCTAATTAACACCAACAGAAAAACTTTCAACAAAAACACTGGAAAACCAAGTACAGGTGAACATCAAAAACATCACCCACTGTGATAAAATTAGCCTCATCCCAGAGATGTGAATATGGTTCAATTCAATATGTGAAAATCAATAATTGTAATAAGTCATATAAATGGACTCAAAACAAAAACTCAAAAACTGAAACATTAAAACCCCAATCACCCACTTCTAAATGTTTTTTAAGATCAGAACAGAAATGTCTCAAAAAAAGAAATACGAATAATTTGAGATTTCATCCCACTCCAGTTGGAAGGGCTGTCATCAATAAAACAAATAGCAAAGATGCTGGGGGAGAGGGGGTTGTTGCGAAAGAAGAGTTGTTATTCACTAGTGATGGACTTGCAAACTATTACAGCCTCTATGGAAATTACTGTGGAGATTCCTCAAAAAACCTAAGAATGAAACTACCATATGACCCAGCTCTTGCATCCTTGACACATACCCAAAGGACTCTCTAACCTAGAATAGAAACACATGCTCATCCATGTTCATTGCCACGCTGCTCAAAGTGAGTAGGAAAAGTAATCATTGTGGAAGCTCATCAAGTGTGATAACTGCATAAAGAAAATGTGGTACATGTACAGGATAGAATTTTATTTAGCTGTAAAGAAAACATAAAATATGAAATTTACAAGTAAATGAATGGAACTGGAAGCAAATATATTGTTATGTAGATGAATTTCTTAGGTAATCTTGGAATATGTTACATATTCTCCCATATATGTAGGTCCTGCCTCTCAATCTATAATTTTTTGTGTACAACTTGGAGTACCTGTGGAAGCCATGATACGACAAAGAAGCCTTTGGGATTCTAAAGTCTTAAGAGATTGAGTTAGTAGAAAATAGGTGACATGGAAGTAGAAAGGGGGAATACTTGGGATGGGAATGTCTAAACAGAGGATGATGGGAGATTAGTGTAAATAAGGGAATATTATGTGAAAGTATTCATGGAAATATGTGAATAAGTGTCTACCCACCCACATAGGTAAACAAGCACAGACCAGTGTTAAGTGTACCACCAACGTTCAAATTGGCGAACCAATGAGTTTAGTGAGGTTAAGTACCGGGATATGGGTGAACAGGTACTTGCAGGATCAGAAATGACTCAAAGTCAGCTGCATCACCACAATTCCATCCCAGAATGTATGACAAAACACAAAATCTGGAAACATGCAGTATGCTGCGCACCTTGTGTTAGCTCAAACTACTGCTGTGTGTCTAGGTGATGTGAGCCCCTTTCAGGCAGCTCAGTTGGTCTCTGCTTCTTCCAGTGTACTTAGTCTACCTTTGCCAGGCATGTGGCTAGTCTGAGAGTCTTCTACACAGCTCAGTTTACAGAAAGTATCCCTTAGCAATCCTTACTGCCTATGTTTGGCAAAAGAGGGGCCTAGCAAATCTAGTCAGTTTCAGTCACATCCTAAAGGCTTTGAATTGTTTACTCTCTGACCTAGCAAACTTGCCTACAGAATAGAATGCTTCACCTACTTTTAGAACATCCTGTGTGTGAATGAGCTTCCCTCAAAGTTGGATAGTTTTATCTTATTGGAGATTGCTATGTAACAAGGAGCTGGCCTGGGGGAAGGAAGAAAGGCAGAATTAACTAGAGTGAAGAGTTATGAAAAGCCAAATTCAAATATACTATCTTATAGTCTAATATTTTAATATATTAAAGAAAATATAATTTAGGTTTTATAAAAGCGAGGCTTAATGGAGATACCCTTCTTGGCTGCTAAATGCTACATCTGGAAGCCATGGGTTATTAAACAAAAGCTTTAGTGGCAGTGTGCAATACTTTTGTTGGAGTTGTTGGCGAGAGAGAACTCAGAGCCCCCCCCAAACAATATATACTTGTCATTTTTCATGATAGCACATTAGCACTACATGGCAATACTATTTCTGAAGATACTCCATACCTTTGATGCATGATGAAACAGATATTGGAGCTTCCTGCCCTTGGCTGATTTCTATAATCCCAGAAGGAGCTATAAAAGATACAAGGAGAGAAACTATATAAATAATCTTATCCAGTTTTGAATTCAATGATCTACAGGTGAGATAAACCTGTGGTATAACAGTGACACTACTGTTATAGGGGTAACCAATTCCCTCTGACTAGATTTGTGATCCACTCTACAAAGGGACTCCATGTATGTTACTGTGAACCTGGTTTAAAAAAAAAAACATGACAGAAGAGATTGTGAATCCTGGGGATGGGGGGAAGGGAGAGAGAGAGAGACTGGATACAATACAACAATGCAGTTAAACTCACATGCTATCATGTTGAGTTTAACTATTTATGTTTATAATATAGACAAATGTTACTCTCAACATTGGTAAGAGAAGTTTCTTTTTCCAGTGAATGGTGACTGCCCATGACTGCCTATGATGATGAGAAAGTGATGTGTGAGAACACAACTATAAATAAGACATTTATACCACTTCCTCTATGGCTTAAGAAATATTGTAGAAGTGAGAGTGAAAAGAATTTAAGAGCCAGATGATAGAATGGCTGTGAAATGCCATAGTCTGTTAAAGACACAGCCAATGCAATCACAGAAGTTGCAGGTGTCTGCATTGGGTCTGCACAAGAATGTGACTGTCAACAGACAGGAATAGAAGAGAGGCTCACAGGGTCTGACCACTTATTACTGAACTAGTCTTTGATAGATTCGTTGATTTTAGTTGTTTTCCTGTTAATGACCCATCAGGGTCTAAATGGGTAGTACCAATTCAATGGTCACACAGCTAGTGTTAATTAAACTAATGGGTCACAAAACAAAATCAAAAGTCCTGAATCATGGAAAGGGACTCATAGGGAGGAGGAGGATTGATACTGATGGAAGGGATGGAAGAAACAGGGTAGAAGAAAAGAGAACAAGCAAAATACTTTGCATACATGCATGAAATTATAAAATAACAAAACTAATAATTTTCCCCCAAAAAAATGACTAGAAAATATAGGTAAGGAGGTAAACGTGTTTCCTGCCAAGCCTGAAAACATGTATTTAATCCTTAGAACACACACAGAAAGAGAAAATTGACTTTTGAATGTTCTCTTTTTGCCTATTTATCCATGGAAAGATGGGAACATCACACACACACACACACACACACACACACACACACACACACACACACAGAGTCTCTCTCTCTCAAATGAACTATATAAAATATATGCCAGAAAATTATTGATATTAGTACCATTTTCAATGTTCCTTCATTACTGAATTTTTTTATATTTGCATTTTTAAATTTTGTATACAATTTATAATGACAAATTTTCTGATCTTAAATTAATTTCATATATTTTCAATTCCATGTTTATGAACCTGGGTGTTGTATGCTCTTTTAAGATTAAGACTTATAGCCTTACTATTGTGATTTAAGGAGAAAAGAACATGGTAAGAGAAACAGGACTCTGAACTTCGATTTCACTATTAGCTTATCATGTCATATTAGAAAAGTGCTTTAGTTTCCCTGAGCTTCATTTTCTCTTAATTATTTGAAACAATGGATTACTTTTAATGTCTTTCCATATGTAATTCAATAATTAAAACTATGATGTATGGTGATATAATGCTTTTAAAATTTTTATATGACTTTTCCTTTTTGCTGCTATTTATTTTCAATAGATACATGGAAAAACTTCAATGGAATTCATCTCCATATCTTCTAAAAAGACACAACAAAACTGGAATGTATTCTGAAGTTGAGGAGCATTGGTACTGTGATATTCCATGGAAAACTATAAATGATGGAATTAAAATCTTTGTGTCATTGTTGTCAGACTCCTTTAGAGAGATCACAGAAACTCTATACTTTTTGCCCATAAAGAAAAGGAAAAAACAAAAAATATAATTATAAATAGAAATTGCATCATTTTCTTAGAAAGCACTTTCACTGAATGCTTATTATTCATAATAAATAGTCTCTTTCCAATGACCTGATTATTTATTTAAACCTTTAGTAACATTACATTAAAAGAACATCCACCAAAGAGCCTGCTCAATTTGGCTGTGATGATTCAGATTACCAGGAAATGATTGTAAATGAAAAACTCTACCACGAGCTATACACTGCAGTGGCTGAAGATAAATGCGACACTTGAATATTACTTGGCTTTTTTCTTAGGCTGAAATATGAACTTGTCCCAAGTTCATCTTCCCAAAAGTTCAACAAACACACACACACACACACACACCACACACACACAAATAAACATACACACACCTGGACAAACACACATGTAATATGTGTGTATATACCATTATACCGTGTTCACCCACTTAAGACAGCTGAGTTGATGAACCTCTTCTCACCAACGCTACACCTAGATCAATGATGAGCCATAGAAGATTTGGGTTTGGCATTGTTTCTGAAGTTCTGAGAAGTTTTGTGAACAAAAGCCCAAGC
Source organism: Peromyscus maniculatus bairdii (assembly GCF_049852395.1). Classification (NCBI taxonomy): domain Eukaryota; kingdom Metazoa; phylum Chordata; class Mammalia; order Rodentia; family Cricetidae; genus Peromyscus; species Peromyscus maniculatus. The sequence continues at coordinate 6,705,135 of NC_134856.1, forward strand.
TTCTTGGTATAGAGATGTCTTTAGTCCTCTAGCCCCAGCATTGAAAAGGTAGAAGAATACAGTGGTATATATGTCTACAGTAGTGTTCATAAAGCTATTAATACTCCTTAGCAGCAGAAGAGATGCAATGGGAAATAGGAGCTTCATTTAAGATTCAAATCATTTCCCATTTCTGCTTCCTGGCTATACATGACCTCAGGAGATACTACAGTATAAATGGACAATTAACTAAAGACGGGATTCCACTATGCAACTGACATGAATTCAACACCCATGTGTAGCAGGAATATTAAAAGTTCTTATTAATAAAATCAAACCCAAGCCAGGTATTGGGGTGAACACTGGAAGATCAGAGAGACAGAACAAGCCACAGCTATCTCACCTTGCCAATTCCTAAGCTGGTCCTGTTTCCTCAGGTTGGAAGCTTCTGTGTCCTCATCCCAATGGCTCTCAGCTGAACTGTTGCTCGAAAGCCTGAAGCTTAACCAGCTAAAAACTTAATCAGCCAAATGCTTCTAGTTTCTGGTCCTCACGCCTTATATACCTTTCTACTTTCTACCATCACTCCCTAGGATTAAAGGCTCACTTTCTGGGATTAAAGGCGTGAGTCACCATGCCTGGCTGTTTCCAATGTGGCCTTGAACACACAGAGATCCCAAATGGATTTCTGACTCTGGAATGCTAGGATTAAAGGTGTGTTCTATCACTGCCTAACTAGTGGCTTTTCTGTTCTCTGACCTCAGATAAGTTTATTAAGGTACACAATATTTTGGGGAACACAATACCACCACACCCATGATGACAAATGACTTGGTGATGTAATAGTTTTTGAGTCACTCATGCTCATGTTGTCACCATTCTTCCATGTGCAAGAAACTAAGCCAAGCATTGGTTCAACACCATTTGTTGAGATAGCATCATTTCTTATGTTGTTGACACTTGACCTGGAGGACATATGTATCTTCTCACTTGCAATAGTAGAGTCTACTACAGCAGCTACTGTTTTCAGAGTTGTTATGGTCTAAATCTGGATCTTGGTAATTCTAGTAAACCAAGATTTCCTGCAATAGGTAAATTAAACAGAGTGAAAAAAAAAGTCATTTGATGTGACTGCACAGCAAAAAAGAATAAAGCAGTCCATGGACACCTCCCCCAAGTCCATCTTTGAGACTCTAAAATGAAGTTTAGGTTTACATCAAGGGCAAGAAGTGTCATGTTCTGAAGGAACATGTGGAACATGTGACCCCAACCAACATCATTGTTTTCTAGATTTTTCTTGCTAGGTGGTCTGATACATTATCAGAACTGTGTGGAAGAATTTCTTGTAGAGAGATGATTTCCACTTCTGGCTGACACCAGGGTTCTGGCATGAAATTCTTGAGTGGCATTCTAATTTCTCGAGGTCCATTATTTAAATAGTCTGATAATCAAATGGAGGGATATGTGTGTCTCTTCTAATATATTTCTCTCTTGCCAGGAAGGTTACAATATTACTACCATTACTATCTGCATTTGTAATTCCACTAGAACTTTGCTCAGATGGACAAATTACTAACACCTCTACTATATTAGCTTCTTCACTTAAGGTTGTCTCATAATCTTTTCCCATTCCTCTTCCTACCACAATTCCTACTTGTGGAGAGAAGGCTATGATTAAGGACCAAAAAGAGAATAAGTCTCCACCAGAAAATATCTACAATGTAAAAGTGTAAAAGTGGTCCAAGCATTCCTAAAAAAAAAAAATACAACAACAACAAAAAAACAGTGGTTTATTATCCATCCAATTCTTAGTATGGTGATGTCATGATGCAACAGAACCAACCATTGTCACCTGCAACCAGATACCACAGTGTTGCTATCCTATTAACCTAGCCTCTACCTGCAATCAAATACTGACCAATTAGACCAGTGTCCTCTGCATTATGGGAATTGCATGGTAGGTTACACAGCCATAGCCTCTTGTCTCATGCTGGTGTTTTTGGTATTTCTAAGTCTGCTGCATGCTTGAAGTCTGTTAAACAAACTTACCTCATCCCACTTTGGGCTAATGGAAAAGTATTTTCAACAATTTGCCAGTGCACCCTGGTCATGTCTAATAGAATTTCTACCCTAAGGTTAAGGTAAAGGATACTGAGAAATAATAATAAAGAAATGATAGATAGTATCATACTGAAAGACCCTAACCCTTCAGGCTTACACCTCCCAAGCCCCAGGAGAATAAGGAACTAAAAAGAAAACTAGTTCCAAGGACAACCTGACTCAGACATTATTCAACCACCCCTGCCACAATGTAACAATGTAAAGAGATCTCTGTTAAGAGATGTGCTCAACTGTGACTGGGATAATTGCAAGTGTTCCAGGAAGGACCACTGTGACCTTTGTGTAAACTCCACTCCTGCCCTGATACCCGCCCCTTGAAGTTTCGGGAAGAATGTTCATGCAGACGTGACTGTACCCACTCTGTGATCAGACCATGATCTTGTGAAATGAAATTGTATGGGAATTGTAATCTTATGGCTTTTGTAGGTTTTTCCTTTAAAAGTACCCATGTGATTGCAATAGGTGTGACTCTTGCTCTTTGGAGCAGAGGAGCCCAATTGTACAGCTGCATTAATAAACACTTCTTGCTGTTCCATCAACTGGATCACAGTCTGGGTTCTGGGGCGCTCCCTCGAGAAGGTAGTAACCTGGGTCTGGGGTCTATCACTACTATTTTACATTGTTAAATCATAAGGCAAGGTTACCAGAAGAAAGAAAAAAACAAATAATGTTGAGATGTTTACTTAGATGGGCATTAAACAGGGTCCTTCACATTGAATTTCTAAGTAAGCAAACTTCAGCTCATTAAAGAAATGGCAAAACCCAGTGTGGTGGCTCACATCTGTAGTCCTAGCACTCAGAGGCTGAGTCAGCAGGCTTGCCAACATTTCAAGGCCAGCTTGAGCTATAGAGAGCTCCAGGTCTCCACTAACAAAGGATCCCCATTTTCAAACAAAAAAAATAATAGTAGCAGCAATAACAATTCCTCAATGTCAGAGTGAGTTGTCACATCCCAGGAAAGTGAAGTGGAATTAGCCATAAGTCATCCATGAACCTCCACCTTAGCTAATAAAATAGTTTCTTTTTTTTTTTACTTCATAATCACCTTATCAGATTTTCCCTTAGCATTTCCTTGATGAAGTTCAAATGTCTGCAATCTGAATCTTCCTGACTCATGAGTACTTTCATGTTCAAATACATATTTTTAAGAATTGAATATGACATTTTATTTTGCTATCTTTTGTCATCTTGATTTGCTTTGAACTTTTTTTAAATTTGTGTTTGTGTGTGTGTGTGTGTGTGTGTGTGTGTGTGTGAGAGAGAGAGAGAGAGAGAGAGAGAGAGAGAGAGAGAGAGAGAACATAATGCTGAGTAGCAAAGACGGTGAAGAGGATCTGGGAGGGGCTGAGAGAGGAGAAAATATATGATATAATGCTTGTGAATATGTTTAAACCAAATGTTTTTAATTAAATATGCCTGATTTATATTTTAAAACCAGTTACATTTCATTTTATATACATAACCTATATTTTATTTATGTGTATATATATATATATACTTTATACATAAATATATGAATGTTGTAAATCTAAAATTTTAATTTAGCTTCTGACCATGTATTTTTATTTTCAAATCTAACAACCATTACACAGTATCAAGTCATGTAATATCTTTTTCTATTCCTTTCAGTAGTATCAATTTACAACTTCTCAGCATAGTTTTGTATAACTTGTGATAAGTATTAAGTGATTTAGTATCTATGTAGCCTATTCTCTCTATTGTTAAGAAGTTGTCCTTTAGATACAGAAAACACAAGAATCATGAAGCATCCATATTGCCCAGTAAGGCCCCTTCTAATGTCTTAGAAGAAATTGGCAATGTTGACCAAGTTCCTTTGGTTTTTTTTGTTGTTTTGTTTTTTACCTTCTGTGGAGATTTTAGAAAGTTCCAAATAGTTTCCAGTATGATACTGTGTTTTCATGGTATGGTCACTGGTTTTGGAAAGGAGTTACAGTTAGGAGAACACTTGCTGCACATCTATACTGTGTTCCACATACATGTAAAACACAAGTGGAAGTATGGGATAATATAGATAGCCATGGCTTTACTGTCAAAGAACTCAAAGTTCATAGAAATGGGTGATCTGCAATGCTTATCTAGGATTTCAGGTACATTCTTCAATGTGATTTGTCATCATTTTTGATTCTTAGGGAGATAAAAGAATGCAGAAAGCTCTAACAGTCTGTACTTAAAGATCTGACATCACAGCATCAGTAAGGTTCTAAGAGCTAATTCATTTTATGGCAGATGAAGAAATTTGAACTAGATTAATAGTTTCTGTTTCATGATCAAAAGGGACTGAGGAACTTTTCATAAATGCAAATGAGGAAAAGAGAAAGAGTGTTACGAAAGACCATGCCTAGTTCCATGCCCATCCTATTTGAACACATACGGTGTTTCTTTGAGCTGCAGAATGTTCATGCTAGTCACATCACCATCACTTCCAATAAGCCAAATCTGAGATGACTGATACCATGTTTTATGGAATGTCTATCTTCTACAACAAAAACAACTCATTTACATTCCATTCAGCTGTTAGGAATCAAATTTAGACATAAGTCAAAATAAATACACTTTTCTGAAACTTTCATAAAAACATATGCCTACTTTGATATTTTCAATTTTCAACTGTGTTTTTCAAACTGGTAACATATGGTGGGATTATCACAAAAGTCAATGGGACAAAAGACTCCCTTTAAGAGTCTTTTACATGCTCCTTGGTATAATAAACAAGACAAAACTTTAGCAAAGTGTCAAAGTGTTTGATTGCATGGACAAATATGTTCTTAAGATTCACTGTTATTATTCATGAAATGATTTCTTGAATGCAGATAGGCAATAGGCAATTAATATTTATGCCATTAAAATACATCTCTAAAAGCATACTACTAATTTTTAATTTTAAATAGTAAACTCCATGCTATTATCATGGTTAATCAAACTTTAGCTTTCTCATAATGGAAAAGAATTAAAAGGAAAATAACTTTTTTATTGTTTTTACCAATGTTATTTGACTTTCTATTTCAATTTTAACAATATTAACCTATAAACCTCTAATACAGGAAAGCCATCTTTCTGATTTGTAAAACATACCCATCTACTGTACATTTTTTTTTAATATGAGGAGTTTGGTGACCAAAAATGATGAGTAAACTGAGAATGGGAGTGATGCGTTCCTTGTGCAGAGAACCGTAGAATGGAAATCAGTGGCTTGAGGACTTGCTCACATGTCTTAATCCTCGCTTATAGCTAGAGTCTCCTTTGGGCTTTGCCAGTTTTTAAAGTTTCCCTGGTGATTAAGATTTTAAAAGAACTATATGCTTTCATATTTTTTTTTCTGAAACTTCGAGTGTGTTCTTGAATGAAACACACTTACACTCTCCAACCTAGTGTCATCTTTTACAGTTAAAGGACATTTGTGTGGAATGGAGAATTACAACCATGACTAATTATGAGAGCTAAAGTGTTCATGATGTAGAAACTTGGAGATATGGGACTAGAGAATATTTATATATTATACATATAATATGTACACAGAGAGATGGGATTATTGAATTTGTATATATTATATACACATTATTATAATTATACATTATACAATATATGCACATTCACTAATCTTATATAAGTGTGTATGCATATATATGTTTGTGTATTATATTATATACTATAGTATATTCTGAGCTTTAATGTAGCTTTACAGTGAATTTAATAAGCAATAAACATGGATTCTTTAGCCCAGGGTCTAACCAAGTAAACTTAACTATAATCAAAAATTGTTTACTAAAAAGTGAAAAAGTGATCCATATTGCATGATATACTTCCTTAATAGAATATATCCATGGCAGATAAAAGGTGTCTCTCTTTTCCTGATATGAGGGTTTTAAAATCACTAATCATTTTATGACATCATTTGGCTCTAGTATATCACAAGCAAAATACTGTTTATGATTAATAATTTATGAATAAATTTGGAAAACAGACTCTACTTATCAACAATATTTCCTCCTTAATAGAATATATCCATGGATGGGTGTTATTGAGTATTTGCCATAGACTAGCCTAACACAAGTGAGGAAACAGCATCATCAAAGTAAATAGAACACTTGACTTAGAAAAACAAAATAGCACAAACTTCTAAAGCATTTGGTTACTCTAGGAGATTAACTTCATTTAAGATAAAAATGCTGGGCACTGAGATTATACCAAACAGGAGCATGTGGAATCTGTCCTTGTTTACAACCTCACTGAAGCAGCATTACTATTTATGGTGTGTGTATGTGTGTGCGTGTATGTTTGTGTGTGTTATCCTAAAAAGGAAATGTATTCAAGATGAGATCGCACCAGAAAACAAAGTTATTAGATAAAGAAAGATAAAAATAAGATTGAGAAATATGTGGGGACATAGTTATGGGTTGAGTTAAGTTATAAGAGCTAGCTAGCAAGAAACCTGACCCATAGGCCATATAATTTGCAATTAATATTGAGCCTCTGAGTGATTATTTTATAAGCAGCTATTGAACTGTGGGTCTGTGTGGGACTGGAGAAAACTATGGCTACATAGGTAATTTTTCAGTTCAATCAAAGATAAGGATGTTTTTGAGTATGCAAGGGTGGTTATAATATTGAGTGACACAAACATGCACCTTTTATGTATTTTTTATTTATCTTAAGAATGGGAAGCCAGAAATATTTGCTGTGAAAATTTCAGATCACAAAGCACTATTTCATCACAAACATATTAGGCACTAAAGGGCATGCAGCCATTTTAAGAACAATATATTTAACAAATTAAAAGTTATATATACTAGATTACACACTGGACCTTGGGAAAGACCGTGGCAATTCATAAATATGAACATCTTTTAGCTAAGGATAACACTAGCCATATGAGTACCTTAATACTTCTAGAGCATTAGAGAACACATGTGAAGTCCAATGACATGTGAATTTAAATATCATAAAACAATGAGGGATTGTGAGTGTGGGGTTAGCTGATGTGTCCAATATGGCTCTTCCCATGATCTTACATCCCACAAATTGAATGATACTTGGATATTAGCTCTGTCCACACAGGAAGGTCAGCTCCTGGGACATAACCATGGCTAGTGATAAATGAGTATGTCTGGGCATGAGGAGAGCTGGCTGTAAGTTGGGGGAGTTGAAGGGCAAAAGCAGTCTGGGTTTGTTTGTTTTCTTTTCTCCCTTTATTAATGATCTGATAGATCTGCAGAAAGTGGGTGGCAATCAAATTTGCAGATGGTGTGACACAGTGATCAATGTGAAAGCATCTGAACCAGGATAGCCAGAACCTAGAGGTTCAGTCAAAATGAGATAATTAGAACACAACACTGTTAAGACAGACCTGGGGTTGTTAGAATGCATTAAACAATTAGGCTGGGGAGGAAAACTCCAGAGGATGGAGGAATGCCCAGAGGCAGTCAGAGTTCAAAGACAAACCACTGGCCCTTGTTGATGCGAACTGGGATTCCATGTTCAATTCTTTAAAGCAGACAATTTTGTGATTTATTCTTACATATTGGATTAGGCACATTAACTTTGCAAGGAGGGGGGACTTACATTCTCTGTGAGAAAAAGTATAAACCACCAGCATGGTAAGTAGGTGGAAGGTATTAACACAAGAATGCACAAAGTCCAAACTTTGGGCATCATTGACTCCAGTTTTAAAATAAGTGTTTTACACTCTTTATTAACAAAATGCAAAAATGCAGAGCTTTTTATTTTTTGGACAATGAGCTCTGATTAGCTTAGTTTAACAGTTTTCCTAGCCCAAAGCAACCACATTCATATGCTTGTTAATTTGTGTGGCCAAATTGAAGTGAATAATTTGTGGTAGAATAGCAGAATATTAATTGCCTAAGTTGTCGTCCCAGGAGGCTCCAGGCATTTCAAAGAGTGGTTAAGAGTTGCCTATGTTCCAATAGCCTGAATTTTGTGTCTAATTGGTTCCACTACCCAGTTTATTTACGTAGTGTAAATAAAATGATGAAAATTTCAATTAATTCATAAGGTTTGTGGCTATTGTGGAGGGCATGGAATGTGCCATCCCCAAAAGCTCACTCTGAATATGGGTTATTTGAAGGGAAGTAGAAAGGAAAAAGAGAGGCAAGAATCTCTTAGTCTTCCTTTTTCTTCTCGAAATAGACTAGCTTCATCTGTGGAAGCTTTATCAAGTTCAGGCTATGCTGATCCATAACCTATGGCTTTAGTTCCCCTGCACTCCAAAAGAACTAGGCAGCAGAGACTGGTAAAGAAAAAAAAAAAAACAAAGAATAGTGAGAGAGACTATTTTTCTTCCCACTGCCCCTGTGGCAATCTTAAAGTTTATAGAAATCCACTAGACAAAGGCAAGACAATATGTAGATTCAGATGTCCGGCAGTGTAGCTAGTTCTGTACTGTGGGGAATTTGGCTGGGCTTAGGGTTGTCTCCACTTCCATTCCGACTGAAGCTTTAGAAGGATCATGATATAATGGAAGGGAAGTAGCATCAACAATGTATCTCCATGGACAATCCTTCTTAACTAGCAGCTGATAGACATTACTACCTACATACCACCTGTGGAGGGAAGGCAACCATGAAGAAGCCAGAATGGTAAATGGGGCCCCAGTGCACACATATATCAGAAAGTATCCCCCAACAGATGAATTTTTTCTGTGGTGATGTACCTAAGCAGTGAAACAGAAGAATGGAATGGCCAACCAAAATTAGTATAGATCCAGTACCACAAGGTTTCCTCATTTGCATCATGGGAATTACATGGTTAGTAATAACATATGTAGTAGCTCACTTGAACTGTTTAGGACTGAATACTCTTCACTAATCAGGACTGCTCTCATTTGGAGATGGAAATCATATGAAGTTACTATGCAAAGTGTCAGAGGACTTCTCCAGAATGAAGTCCTATATAAGCCTGCTGCCCTTTCATAGTAAATAAAACTTTTCTACCTATCCTGGCATAATCTGTAAATTCTCTCAATACTCTATCATGTCCTCCATCTACATGTTTCCCCATGGCTGTCTTCCAAGATTATTGGTCCAGAGTCTGAAATTTTCATTCTTACATCTTAATACATTTTTTTTTGCAAAATCATACTTTTCTTAAGGTGCTCAATATTATAAACCTTTAAGAACCCATCCCTGAGAATCGAGGTGTGATGTACTTATTAAAAAACTTCTCTTTCATAAAACTGTATTTCTTCAGTCTCATATCCAGAACCTCAGGCAATGATACTAAGATGAATGAAGAAAAAAACAAAACAAACAAACTTTTTTTTTTTGTTACCAACACACACGGTAGAGGACCTAGTCTTTAGTAAGGTTTTTTATTTATTCATTTATTTATTTCCAACATAATGATTTATTGATGATTTGAGAATTTCACTTAATGCACACTGATCACACTCACTTCTCAGTCCTCTCAGGTCCACTTCCCACCCTTGTGACTGCCCCCAAGGAAAAAGAAAAAAATAACAAACCTAACTTATGTTGTCCACAGACTAACCAGAGCATGGTCAATCTCCCAGTGTTCAGCCCCTTATAAGCTATCATGTTATGTGTTATGATTATTTAAAATTCAGTGAATGTATACTTAGAACCACATTGTTAATTCATTGTTAGCATCTTTCTGAAGGAAATGTATGATGAAGTTATTCCCATATTTTCCACTTATTCAGCATGTTATTTGGGACTCATATACATCAGGACTCTCCATCGTTGGAGATTTAAATTATGATCATCTGAACTAAAAACTCTAACTCCATGGTCATATAAGGAAACAGTGTTTATCTTTTGACCTCAGTAGTGTCTGTCCTGTAATCTCATTCCTTCTTGTTTTCCCTCTTCCTGGTGACTCCCCCTTTTTTTTGGATTTAACACCAATATTCCCACTGTAAACTGAGCATCAAAGCATCAAGCCCAATTATATTATTAATATGCCAATACAATTCCCGTTAATTCTTACATTGCTCAAAGAATGTATACATATGCTCAGTCCGGATCTGAAGAGAGTTTGTAAAACTAATCCTTTAAAAATGACTGAGTGTTTTCCTGACAGAAACTCTTTTTATCATTACTTCTAGAAACTTTAATCAACTGAGTTCTTATCCTTCTCAAACACTTTTTTTCTGAAGTTTTGGGAAGCATAGGGTGTTTTGCAACTGCCTATGTGAAGTTATATACAATAATATACAATATTAAAACAGAATGAAAGAACTAGAATGCACGGACTTCGCTCTCTGGAAAGCAATGATTACAAAAGCATGATTCATTATTGAACAACTTGGAACAGAACCTATAAGGCACTGTAATAAATTCCATATAAACCAGGGGGCAGTGCTGAATACCTTTAATCCCAGCCTTCAGGAGGCAGAGATAGGCAGACAGATCTCTGTGATCTCAAGGCAGCCTAGTTCACAGAGCTAGATCCAGGCAGCCAGCCAAAGCTACACAGAGAAACCCTATAACCCTATCTTGAATGAACAAACAAACAAACAAATAAAAAACAAACATTATATATATATATATAATGTTTATATATATAATAAAAAACAAACATTATATATATATATATATATTCTGTCAGTTCTGTTTCTTAGAAACCCCTAACTAAACCTAGCTAACAAACTATTAATCATTTAATCTACGAAACAAGTCTCATTTATATTCACTTTTTATTCCTTCTGAACACTCTGACATGGGCCATTACTCTATCCCAATGAGAAAACTGGGAGCCAGAAAAATTAAACATTATATACAATAACAGATGGAAATAGATAACCTTAAGTGACAGTCTACCTTGAAAGTCCTGTGTCCAAGTTTAATTCTGCCCTCTACAGGACAGGAAAGGGTTTCCAGAGACCTGGTGCTACCAATATCTCAATGTAAGAGACAGTCAATGACCAGTGCTTACTAAGTCTTAAAAAACCAATGGGGATAGATGGTCAGGAAGATTTGCCAATCACAGGAAGATGGTTCTCTTTGGTTGAGTATGTATGAGGATGTAGTAGCTGACTTCATTTTCCTCTCATGATTCCTATTTTCTCATTGTGATTTTGTTCTCAAGACATCATCATTTAATTTTCTTTCTTTGATTACAGAGTATACCCACATTTCGTATAGTTAGAGTTTATTCTTTCCCTTGGGCGTCCAATGAAGCTCCAAATGTAATATAATTTATGTTCTATTTAACTTACCCTGTAAACATCATTGTGTTTTGGTATTAGCTCACAGAAAGTCATGATACATATTCAATTTTTTCTCTTCTACTTCTTCCTTGATTTTACAGTACACCATATAAGAATGGAATTTACTTTTTTTCCCTACACTCTTTCCACTATCTTACATTTATTATATATATATATATATGATATATGATATATTAGATAGATAGATAGATAGATAGATAGATAGATAGATAGATAGATAGATAGATAGAACTCTTGTCTGGATATCATTGTCAAAGCCCCAGACGGATATAGCTTGTTATTCTCTTGCCTCAGTCTTCAATACTACTATGACTGCTTAAATATTTTATTTTATCTTGGCCACATTGAATATCTAGGGTGTATTGGCTAGATTTATATCAACTTGACCCCAGCTATGTTCTTCTGAGAGGAGAGAATCTTAGTTGAGAAAATTCATTCTTAAGATCTGACTGTAGAAAGACCTATAGGACATTTCCTTTATTAGTGATTAGTGAGGAAAGGCTCAGCACATTTCCAGTCATGTTATCCCTGAGCTGGTTGCTCTAGGTTCTATGAGAAAGCAGGCTGAGCCAACCATGAGAAGCAAGCCTCTTCCATGCCCTCTGCATCAGCTCCTGCCTTCAGCTTCCTGCTCTGTTTGAGTTCTTGTCCTGACTTCAATGATGAGCACTGATGTGAAAGTGTAAGCCAAATAACCCCTGTCTTTCCCAAGCTGCTTTGGTCATGGTATTTTCTGACAGCAGTAGAAAAATTATGGAGATAATGGTAATCTGCCAGCATACACACAGATATTATTTTTTACTATTGGTACTGACAGATGTGACAATCAGTTATGTCACTTATTTGAGAAGCATTTCCATACTTATTGTACAAAGGTTGCCATGGTTTCATTGTAAAATGGTCCTCATGGGCATATATATATATATATATATATATATATATATATATATATATATATATGAAAGCTTGTTCTTAGTTGGTGGCAGTGTTTTGGGAGCTAGAACTTTTGATGGTTGGGACTAGCTAGAAGTGTGTTACTGGGGCCAACCTTTGAGAATTATTGCCCTTACTCTTGCTTGGCTGTGGAGCTGTGAGCAAGCCTGTCTACAAGCTTTAATTGTCATGGTCAGAGTACCAAACTGCCATCTCTTTCTGGCCAGGATGGATTATATGTCTTCATCTATGAGATAAATAAACAAAAACAACAATCAGACAAAACCTCTCTCTGTTAAGTCACATCTTCTGTATGATATTTGTCTTATTGTAAATAAAGCCAACTCACATTTATGGTACATGAAGGGTTAAGTATGGAAAAGCCTCCTCAGGTGGACTAAGAAGTCAACAGGAAATTTGACTTCACTGATAACACCTGTGGAAAATTATGAACAGGAGAGCTACATACCTTACCTGTTGATATCTACCCCTTCTACATTGGGGCAACTGATTTGTAGACAGCCTTTTCCATTCCCACAGTCCCCCCTCTCTTTTCTAAAAAAAAAAAAAAAAAAAAAAAAAAAAAAAAAAAACACAAGAACCCCATGGCACCTTCACACAGTCTCACCTCTGTGAACAACTGTGGCCTTTTCAATCAATTAAAAGAACAATTCTGCTTCTACAGATGCCCGTCTTGCTTTTATTTCTATGAGGCTTCCATCAATCTCAATATAATACTATAGTAATTTTTGACATTTAATTACTTTCATTAAAAAGATTAAATTGGGCTGGAGAGATGACTAAGAGGGTAAGAGCACTGGTTGCTCTTCCAGAGGTCCTGAGTTCAATTCCTAGCTGCCAAATGGTGGCTCACAACCATCTATAATGGGACCTGGTGCCCTCTTCTGGTGTGCAGACAGAACACTGTATACATAACAAATAAATAAATCTTTTAAAAAAAGATTGAAATTTTCTTCATAAAGATCTATCCACCACCTAGATTTACTCTTACCCACATGTTCACTGTTTTCTTTGCAATTGGGAATAACACCCCTTGAAAATAATGTTGTTTACAAAGTGGCACAAATAATTATTTTATGTTAATGGATACAAACATCTTCATAAATTCTCTCTTCTGTCCCAGGAGTTTATAGTCAGCTTGTTAATCCTCCTATATCTCTGTATGTAGAGATGTAGTTGTAGGATCTGATCAAATGATCACATTAGAAAAAAAAAATCTGAGTAGACAAAAACCTGTCATATAATTGAGTTTTAGGTCTTTATTGTGAATCTCTGCTCTGCTTCCCTTAATCCTCTTTTGACTTGACATGACCTGCTTAGTCTTCACTGCACTGAAACAGTGCCATAGCACCTGTTATTATTGCAAATGATACAAACAACGTGTTTAATCACCCATCAGGGATAATTTATTCTATAATTTTATCAGCTTGAAAGAAAGTCTTATTTTCTGAAATTTCAATTGTATGAAGAAGTCTGTCAATCAATCCTTTCCTTTACATTTAACAGTTCACATAAAAAAATCACACCTGTAAAATCACATGCTTTAAAACATGTTTGATTTTCTCTGAACACATACTATCATCTCATAAAATAGTAGAATTTTAAAACTATACCAATGGATTTGGTTTGATAATTGAAGGGAATTTTGTATCTGCTTTTCCTTGTGTGTATGTGTGTGTATGTAGGGATGTATATGTCAAAAGTATTGTGTGTTGGAAACCAGGAGTCACTCTGGGTAGGTTGGGCTGACTGACCAGAGAGCCTCAGGTATCTGCCTGTCACTGCTTTCCCAGGACTGGAGTGTGTGTGTGTGGGGGGGGGGGGGGTGCCCAGCCCAGCTTTTTTACATGGTTTTGGAGATCAAACTTAGGTCCTTCAGCTTGCACAGCTAGCACCTTACCTTTCCTCAGTCCTTCTTCCTACATTTTGAATTTCTAATTGTTGAACTTCTCTAGGTTTTGTCTTTAAGCAGGCTTCTTATTGTGATACCTCAGTAAAACCCCCCACTCTATCCCCTACAGACAAAGAGAAGCTTAAACCAGGATTCCTAAGTGTAGATAAGAACTTAGACCCCTTTTCCCCAGGTGGCTGTATCTGCTACAGGGACTTTGGAAAACACAGTCAGGATATTCAACCAAAAGACTAAAAAGGGAGGCAGGTTAAAATAAATTATATGGTCTGTGCCTTTAAGAACTAGCCTAACAAAGAAAGGGGAGAGCTCCTTCCAACCTCCCTGCTGTGAGTGAGAGATTTGGAAGAGCCTCCCTGGAGGCTTGTATACTTAGACAACACCTTACTTTTGCATTCTGTACCTAAAGTCTCCAGTGGTGGCTTTGGGGACATGATCTAGGCACAACAAGACCCTCACTCTATTGTCTCAAAAAGGGGGCCTTAGACAAAGATATCTCAATATAGATAGACCCAGGCCAGTTTCAAGTCCCCAGAAATGATGGCACCAGCCCCAGGAACAAAAGAACAGAGTCAGGATGTCTGATGGTAACCAATTAACCACGAGATGCCCCTATCCAGAGATAACATGACCAGACCCTGGAGATGAGTTGTAAAACTCCTGACAGGGCAAACAGATAAACTAGAATAAGATAAAGTCCAGGCCCCGGGAAAAAATGGACCAATCAAGGATGGACCCATACTAACCCCCTCCCCTCTAAGAAATTTTATGGGTTTTGCCTATAAAAACTAACTTCCCCAAGAAAGAGTAACTCTTCTCTGCCTCACTTGAGATGAGTTCCCTGTCATGACTTGTAACAGATAAACCTTGCTTTTGCATTCTGGTATGCTCGTCCTTGGTGGTCTCTCTGGGGGTTACGATCTGGGCACAACATTATCACAAGACAGTGATAAATACATTAGCATTTCATATTTCCATATTACTAAGATAAACACTTCTTTTCTACACATTAACCATTAATTGCTTTCATGATTTTTTTTCTTTCATTTTTGTTTCCTAAAATAATAGAAGAATAAATATAAATGGGGTTCACAAAACTTATGCTCAGGGTGTTTGTTGGACTTAAATAAAATGCCACATGTTAAAGTGCCCAAGGCCACGTGTGGCACACTGGAGGTCTGCTGTAAGTGGCTCACTTGCCCTTTCCTCTTGGCTATGTGTTTTTAAAAGAACAGGCAGGCCCTGGAATTCTTTTTTGTGACACCAGCTTAAAATATTGCTTCCACACTGGAGTCATAGAGTGTGTTTGGTTTCCATAAAAATGTTACTTGCAGAAATGCATACAAAGTTCTTTTGCTTAGTCACTCCCCAGGCTAGAAGCCTGTCCCAGAGGGCTTATTATTATTTAAATCTAAGCCATGTCATTACAGAACACATGCTGACCTCTTTGGCTTCCTGTCCTTTCTTTTCCCTGGATTCCTGCAGCTCCAGGGTTTCAAATTGAAGCTTGACCTTGATTCCAACACTGGGAAATTTAGGCAAAAGGCACTATCTCCAGGAAAGACTGAAGGGCCTGAGGGAAGTAGGTGGAACCTGTGTATCAGCTCCATTTTCCACTGACAAAAGTAGTCGAAAAAATGATTTCACTCTTTTATTTAGCCTTGAATTCCTCATTGTCTTCAGGGATTAAGTTGTTGGAAAGTGTAATTGGTGTTTCTGAGATTACAGTGGACCATTCTAAAACAGGGGAGACTCTGATTTAATTAGTCCCCTCCCTGCCTTTTCTGGTTATGTGGAGGAGATAAGAAACAAAGAGAGATTAGAGAAAAGAAATCTAAAAGACAAGGAAAAAAAAAACTTGCAATGTTCACATAGAAGAAGACAGTACACCCTGAGAGTTATATGAAATATGAAAGAGGTATACTGGAGAGCATGTCAAGAAACATAAAATTTCTCTTCAGATTATTTAAAAAGGAAAGGAGAGAGAGAGGGAGAGAGGGAGGGAGGGAGGGAGAGAGAGAGAGAGAGAGAGAGAGAGAGAGAGAGAGAGAGAGAGAGAGAGAGAGATTGTACATGAAGATTGCAACAGAGAAATTAGAGAAAACAGTGATAAATAGTAATTGTCTTTGAACACCTACCAGGTGAGACTTGTGTCTGGGAAAGGACAAAAACAGGAAAGGCATCTGCCAGGAGTTATCTGTTGTTCTGTCTTGCTCAGTGCAGAGGACTTAGCTGATTCAGTGTCCCCATGACTCCTCAAAGTGTCTCAGATATTGTTTTCTATTTTATGGTGTTGTGCCCAGATCGTGACCCCCAGAGAGACCACCAAAGACGAGCATGCCGGAATGCAAAAGCAAGGTTTAATTCTGGATATCCATAAGCAATACAAGCCTAGGCAGGGACTTCATCCAATACATCCAACGCAGTGGAGGCTGGAGGAAGCGCCCACCTGTCTGCAAGCTCAGTTTTTAAAGGGAAAAGTCACAAGGTTACATCATTTAGGGGTGCTAGTACAGGTACAATTCTGATTGGCTCGCTTCTAGGGACTTCTAGAAATTACTTCTAAGGGAGTGGTTGCCCGCCACCATTTCTCATTGGCTGCCCTCAGGTGGAGGCATTTCTGTGATCAGTTACCCTGGAAACCAGGGAGAGGACATTCCATAGTCTGGCAGGCATTACCTCGTGACTATCTTGTGGCTCTGTACTTTTACACTTCCTGGTTTCTGGAATCTGAACTGACTGGTCTCAGTAACTTCTGGCCTGTTCCAGTAACTTCTGGCCTGTAGCTAAAAGGAGCAGTCTTAGGCCTTTAGTTTTGGGGTGAGAGCATTTTGGTCTTATTTTGGTTCCACATTTCCCCCTTCTCATGTGCCTAATGGAACCCAATCATGGGTTTTGGACAGTTAGCTCCTAAGTATCCCTCTCTAATAATGGCCATGTATAGTTAGCCATCTTGTCCCTATGCCAGGGGGTTTTCTTTTGACCCAGCATTTCAGCCTGTTCTGAACAGGGAATATGGGTGACGTTCTCTTCTGGAACTGCTTCGAGCTGGCATTGGGGCGCCGATATCAGGGGGCCCCAAAAGGCTGAAAAGTTAGTCAAAGACTGGGCAAGGGGGCATTTGTCAGAAGCATGTAGCTGCCTGACCCCATAGGGACAGACAGGGAAGAACCATGTTAGCTGGGCTGGTCCACGTCAGCTTTTAGCAAGTCTGGAGCTCACAGTCGTTTGGAGCAGTGGAGTCAGCAACTGAAACCTGGAGGTGACTGCCAGCCAAATGGAAATCTGTTGAGACAAATTTAAACTAGGAACAGAAATTAAAATTTATGAACTTATTTGGAACCCTTAGGTCCATACCCTTAGTAATGGGAAAATCAGTAGTCCCAAGACCAGGAGAGAGGAAAAATATCATCTTTAGGAATACTTATCTGGGGTCCTTTTGACCTCTGCGAAGTGGGTCTAGGTTTTTATGACTCTTTTGATCCTTTGAGGCCTACTTACAAAATGACATAAAAGTTTTAGATACATTAGTATTACCAAACTATACTGAAATCCATATTGTCTGTAAAACAGCTGAAGTGGACTCATGCCTTTGAGTCCCAACAACAACTACAGATTTGGGTTAAAAGCTTGTGCATTTTCCTTCTGTCCAGAAAGCCAGGTATAAATTGGACAGAGATTTTTGGCCTGGTGAGAGGCACTTTTAGGTTTACATTTATACATATTTAGATGACATCTAAAACAAATCCAAAATATTGAGCTTGTGACTGAACAGTAAGTAGTCATTGCTCTACCAGCTCATCAGGACCCCTAAATGTTAAGCTCTGAACCATAGAACAGGAGAGTAATCTGAAACATATCTCATTTTAGACTCATATCTGAACCTTTATGACTTACTTAAACTTTTATATCTCAGAACATTTTCCTAAAAGTGAGCTAACAAGCTAGCTATGGCCTTGCAGAAGGATCTGGTTGATGCTGCCATGCTGACAAAGTTAGAGCTAGCCTGGCCATCAGTACTGTCAGAGATCTGAGAAGGATAAACTATATCTGAGTGCAGACCAAGAAGCTTCCAATCCTATAAATTACAGGGACCAATCCCTACCCAGGTCTCCATACCGTTGGAGGCACCAGTCAGAACAGCATCAATCTTCTTCCGCCATCAGGTCCATAAGGCAGAGTATTTTTCCTGTGGAATAGGGACATGGAAGACTGACCTTGATCACGCAAAAGGGTGCAATCAATTCCAGTGTCCTACTGCTCATCCACAGTCTGGGCTGGGTCCTGGCGGCAGGCGTTTCACTGGGGCATCTTGCCCTGTGGTCAGCGTTGTCATAATCCAGGCAGAGACGTTGTGGTGCCTCGTATGTAATCTTCTTTGGAGACCTTGGGTCACTGCTAGGATCTAGAAGCCTGTCTGATATAGTAAGCTTTTAGATCAACATTTAAATGCCATATTCTGCAGGTCTCTGAAGTATGAGGGCTGTCCAGGCATATGTGAATAGACAAACTTTGTTTCTAATTACTTGTTTCAAGCTCAACCCTAAAAATATATGCAAGAGACTGAGTAAATGAGTAAACTTACATCAGTACTTACTTACCCTGACTACAATTAAAAAACTTGATTACTTATGACTGACTATTTATGTTCTCTAACAGTCTACAAAAGTAGCCTAAAAACAATGCTTTTAAGTTGAAGCTCTTCTAGCATCAAATACAGGTTCAGTAAAGAAACCAAAACAAAATATCATTATACAACATTCTTAAGCCTGAATGTACCTTGGGTAAGAAGAAACATTTTTTAAGCCATTAGTTTTTAACTATAAAAACTGTTCTTAAAAGACTGATATCTCTCAAATGTCTTCCACCACTGTAACTAGACTCTTTTTGGAACTCTAGTCCTGCCATACATTTGCAAACCTCAGCTGTTTCCTATGATTCCTTTATATTACAAAGTTTAGCTGCCAGAGCAAGGTGTATTCCTGTGTATAAAAGCATTGATGTGCAGCTTTAATATTAATCAAATACCTTATTTATTAAACATATGTCTAGAAACTTGCTGTTGAACACTTGGTAAAGACATAAGTATTAGGTGTTAACCCGAGTAGATCTTTATAACCTTAGTAAAAGATGGCTGCCAGATACATGGCTTCCCATGAGGTCACCAGCCAAGATGGAGGGAGCAACGTGGTTGCTGTTCAAAGCTCGTTTTTCTAAACAATAATTACTTGCACACATACACACAGTTGGATCCAAGTTACACACATACATACATACAGTTAAAGCTTGCTTTCATTTTCAAGTCACATACCTGTATACATACACACATTAGCAGTTTGCAGAATCATTAGGCATTCTTAAGATGAAAACCAACAAGAATTAACTTTAAATTCAGTATTTGCAGGTATAAGAAACCATGACAAACAGTTTACATCACATCCCCTCTGACCTTCTACAACCTTCCATATACCCTCAGTCCGTTCCTTTGATCCCTCAGACATTTACTCCAGACAAATTCCGCTTTTTCTTTTCTTTTAAAACAGAAACTCTTACCAAAGTCCTTCTTGTGATTTCCCTCAGTACTCTAGAATATATTGTAAAGTTACAATATTTAAAACAAGAACAGAAATACATGCACATACCATAACAAGAATAACTCAATTTGCATCAGCACTGTACCACAGACAAGAAACTGTTGGTGACATTCCATTCCAGACCTTGATCAGGTTTTAGCCCCAGGGCAGTTCTTGGGAGCCCCACCCAACAGCATGGAAGAGAACAGGGAAGGCATGCACCATGGAGACAAAAGATTGCTGTTAACCTCAGATTTTCAAGAACATGAGAACGGCAGACTGAAAGTGACTCCACGCCCTGGCTGGGCCCACAGACCTGTAGGCCACTTCTCAGCTGTGACCCTGGAGGGGCAGTTAGTTCTCCACCAGGCCCCACACTGAGCTCCTTGAGGCTCCTGCTGGCTCCCGCCAGTTCCGCCCCATGTCCACACAGGAGCCCAGCCAGAACCTGCCCGCCATATCTGAGCCCCACAGTGCTCACAGCCAGCTTACTCCACAGCTTTTTGAGCGAGCTGGGGCCCCGAACCCACTGCATCTAGGCCCCATGATGCTCACAGGCGGCCTAGCCCTCTCAGCGGCACCCTGGGTCCCCGAAGTAGCAGCTGTGCAGCTGCTGCCTGTGCTCTGGTCAGAGAGAGCAAGGAAGCAATGTTTGGTTAGTCTGTGCCAGTTCAACCACCGAAGGGGTCTCCATCCCTTTGGTTGGCAATCCGGCCCACAAGTCCCAATGCACACACAAGCTCAGGCATAAAACACTCACACATGTAGCCACAGTTCTCACACATTTATGCAAATCACACTGACGAACAAGATAGGCAGACAAAAAGGAAGAACAAGGGCCCTACAGATGGTCCAGGCAGACGAGAGTCCGGAGAGGGAGCCTCGATAATGCCAAAGACCTACAGATGGGACAGGGACAATTCAACAGAGTCTCCCGATCCCCAGATGGATCCAAACAGACGGACCCCTCATGGGCATCTCCCGATCCCCAGACGGATCCAAACAGACGGACCCCTCACGGGCATCCTAACAGACGGACCCCTCTCGGGCATCCTATGACGGGGGGACCTGTAAGGACCCCCGCGTCCTGATGAGGGGTTGGAACGTCTTCCAACTCCTCCAGCGTCACCTTACAGGCGCGTCCGCCAAGGTGAGCCTGTCAGATTCAACCGCCGGCTTCGGATAAGAGAATGAAAGTAACAGGAAAACACAGACAAGAAAATGGAGCGCTCTTACCGATCGGTGCAGATGGACCTCCGGAGCTCTTAGGTGTCCCGGCGGGGGGTCTCTGGGGATCCCGGAGAGCCCCCAAATGTTGTGCCCAGATCGTGACCCCCAGAGAGACCACCAAAGACGAGCATGCCGGAATGCAAAAGCAAGGTTTAATTCTGGATATCCATAAGCAATACAAGCCTAGGCAGGGACTTCGTCCAATACATCCAACGCAGTGGAGGCTGGAGGAAGCGCCCACCTGTCTGCAAGCTCAGTTTTTAAAGGGAAAAGTCACAAGGTTACATCATTTAGGGGTGCTAGTACAGGTACAATTCTGATTGGCTCGCTTCTAGGGACTTCTAGAAATTACTTCTAAGGGAGTGGTTGCCTGCCACCATTTCTCATTGGCTGCCCTCAGGTGGAGGCATTTCTGTGATCAGTTACCCTGGAAACCAGGGAGAGGACATTCCATAGTCTGGCAGGCATTACCTCGTGACTATCTTGTGGCTCTGTACTTTTACACTTCCTGGTTTCTGGAATCTGAACTGACTGGTCTCAGTAACTTCTGGCCTGTTCCAGTAACTTCTGGCCTGTAGCTAAAAGGAGCAGTCTTAGGCCTTTAGTTTTGGGGTGAGAACATTTTGGTCTTATTTTGGTTCCACAATGGGTGAGAAAAATGAGTTACAGGCACATTAAGTAAGCAATTTGTCCAAGGCCATTCAGTTAAAAAGTACAAGTTGGGTTTGAATCTGCATCTAACTAAATTGTTAGGATGCCATGTTTTCCTCATTGGAAACTAGCTTCATTGGCTCTTCTATTTTTTAAGACTGTATAAATGAGCAGTCAAGATTAGGAATTGTGTGGTCAGTAAACGAGTTCAAAAAAGGATATTTATATATCACAGAGAGTTGAGGAAAGTGTAAATGTTTATTGCAATATAAAATGAGTGAAGTTTGATGTTATCAAAGGGAATTTTAATAAAAAGATGAAAATCTAATTTGACCAGGTTGTTTTCTTCATTATTGTGCATTGTGGTGTGTTATTTTGTTTATTTTGTGACAGTCCAGTGAATGGTCTAGATTGACTTGGCAGTGAGTAGTATGTTGCTAATCACTAGGAATGAAATGTAAAATAAATATTTTGTCACCCAAAATTATGCTGTTCCAGCAGATCTGCCAGAGGCCAAGTATAGATGCTTAGAGATACATTATTTGTGTAACATAAAACATTCATCCCCCTTTTCTCATTAACAGTATTTTAAAATTCATGATAAGTCAAAATGGTTAGTGTTGCCTGTATTGAACAAAGCAGTTATAGATCAAGTCCATCATTCTAGAATATTCTATTTAACAGCCAAATGTCTTGAGAATAAGATACTAACTTATTCTTACTAATTACTCTAGTGATACCAACAGTCTACCAGCAGGATCTAAAATGTTTAACCTTCTAAATTACCATAAGGGAAAAAAATGATGGACAAGGACAGTAAGACTCAAAATACTTATTTATACAAGGTTTATACAAGAATTGTAGGCTAGTAAATAATGGATCCTAGATTCATATACAAATAAGACTGACAGCAGAGACCAGGACCCTACCTACCCTTAAAATATGGAGTGACAGATGGCAAGGTATACTGTGTACAAGTTATGTTAGCAGTGCAGAAGGCAGGAGTCCTTTAGGGAGATCTTTGGCCTCTAGGCAAAGCATTGAAAGGCAAACAGGAGTTGCGTGGGCTAAGGAAATGAGTAGTTGAAGTTTGAACTAGAGAGGAGTTAGAACAATGTTGCTGCATCTTCTTTAGCCAAGACTATTTTTGATACTGAGGTTTTCAAAGGCCTATCTATATAAGCTCTTAGTATCCCCAGGATCTAGTACACTGAGCACAACAAGGATATTAAAGTCAAGAGCTTCACATTCTCTTCCCAAATTGAAAATGTATACAAAATCTTGTCAATAAATTTGTAAGGGTAGCTCTAGAGTAAATCTTAAGCCACATTGCAGTTCTTCATCTAGTGCCGTAGTGAGAATCCAGCAGCTTCAGTGTTATAGGAATGTAAAGAAACATGACTCTCTCTATGGAAAGACAGTCTTTATTTGTTCATGCTTGTTCTTTGCCTTGATTGAACCAAGGAAGGGTTGATATAATTGTTAAGAATTCCTATACTCTATAAGGCTTAGTGTGAAGCTTTCTCTTCTGTACTTACTATAGGCACAATACATAAAAAAATTAAGAGTTCCAAATATTTTTTCTAGCCAAGAAATAACAATATTAATATTTTAAACATAATTTCTTTGTTCATTCTTTGGGAATTTCATATTATGCACCCCAGTTCCAATTCTGCTCAATTCCCAGTCCCCCCATATCTGCCTTTCACCCTTGCAGCATCGCTACCAAAAGAAAATTAATAACAACAGAAAAGTTAAAAACCAAACTAGTCAAACAAACAAACCAAAAAAACCTCTTCACTCCCTCATATTTCCCACCTCTCCAATACCTCTTCATTCGTCTTAGTGGCATTGGGAGCCACAGTGTCCACAGTATATATGTTTGTTCAATCAGCTTTATTTGCAAATGTTCATTCCAATGAGTCATTGGTCTGGTTCAAGGCCTCTAGTTTCATGTACATCATTCTCACTGGGTCCTCACCAAAACTCCCCCTTAGATATTCCTGGGCAGCCCCAAGTCATGGAGATGCTGCAGGTATTATTCCATGAGACCAGTCTCTTAAAAGGTCCAGCTGGTTATAGATGGGGTAGATGTTAGGCTGGGCGAACCCAAGGCTTTGGATGTGTGCCTGAGTGGTAGCTGAGCTGGTCAGTCTAGGCCACTGGAGCCACCTCCATCACGTGAGGGGTGGAGCCAGTTCTGTGCTCATGCCTTCAGGGCCACTTCTCCCTTGTCCATGGTGAGGGTTTGGGCCATCCCTCCGGAATGCTAAAAAGTCGAGGGGAGGGAGTCTCTTCCATGAGCATCAGGGCCAGCTTTTTTATTGCAATGTCTGGTGAGGGACAGGGCCAAGTTTCCCAGGGCCAGCAAAGGGCAGGGACAGCTCAACATGGCCCTCTGATTTCATCACACATAGTTTCTATGGCCCCTATGGTAACATGGACCACAGACACCTATAAGGTCACAGATTTTAGCCCAGACCCTGGGCTTCCATGTGACCTGTGGTGGCAACACAGCACAGATCTCAGACATTAACACAGACCCCAGCTTCAGTAGGACCACAGACCCAGACATGGTCTTTGGTAGCAAGAGGACACGGATTTTACCACTGCCCCAGGTGACAGCTCAGAACACTCAGATTGGCATGGTCCCAGTGGCAGCATGGCCCTTGGACACCAAGATGGGCCCAGATCATGGCCCAGACCTTGGACATTCACATGGCCTTCTATGCTAACAAGAGCCACAAACATCAACACAGACCCTGGTTTCAGTAGGGCCATGGACCCTGACATGGTTCTCAGTGGCAGCTCTGTCAAGGAAATCATCATGACATGTAGTAGCAGCACAACATTAGTATTTTAACATGAGTGGTGATATGAGTACTCTTCACGTCATGTGATGTTGTAGGACTTTCTTGTAGGGCTTTCTTTGGACCACCGATCCCCAAATAATAACACGAAGAGTTATTATTAATTATGAAATCTTGGCCTTAGCTTAAGCTTGTCCAATTAGCTTTTATAACTTAAAATAACTCATTTCTATTAATCTACATTCTGTCATGTGGCTTTTAACTTCTCCATTCTGTACATCTGACTTCCTCTGTGTCTTGCTGGCATCTCCTGCCTCTCTTCTTCCCAGAGTTCCTGTCTCTGTCTGAAAATCCCACCTAACCTTTTCTGCCTAGCTATTGGCTGTCCAGCCTTTTATTAGACCAATCCCAGTGCCACATCTTCACATGGTATAAACAAATATCCTGAAATAATGCAAAGTATTACACAAAGCAGAGTGTCAGTCCCCCAGGGGAAATCAAGAAATGAAAAGAACATCACTTCTATAGGAAAAGACAGGACAGAGAAGTTCTCATAGTTAAAATCTTCTTATAACAAGCAAACAAGGCATATTTTTGTCTTCTGGAAGTATTTTACATATATTGTGAGTGTGTGTGTGTGTGTGTGTGTGTGTGTGTGTGTGTGTGTGTGTGTGTGTATGTGTTTGCCACAACTCCAGTGTTGAAGCCAGGCATCTTTTAATAGTCTGCTTTCTCCTTCTACCAGGTAAATGCCAAAAGTGTGAACTCAGGTTGTCAGAGTTAATGACCAGCCCTCTTACCCACTGAGCCATCTCAACAGCTCATGGGATATTTATTTTTCTCGTTCTTAGTTTAGTACACTATCTCTTTGCTTGAAACTTTACTTTGGTTTTTAAAATTGTTATATTATTTATCTGACGGTTTTAACGTTTAGTCCATAGCACAAGATTAGAAGGGCCATGTAATACTAAATACTTATTTAAATAATTCTTTCTGTAGCTTCTCTGCCCCCTTGGCTTCAGAGTCACCAAGTTATCCACTCACACTCTAGTGAGCATCATGAGAATTTTATGAATTTTCCCTTTGAATCGGAAAATCCAGTCTTTTATACAGCCACGATGTCCAGTCCTACTTTGTCACAAAATACCCTAGCCCCCCATTCTGTCAGTCCTCCACGTGTTCCGCATGAGTCCACACTGAACAACTGCATGGTCAGCCCAGTTCCCTTAAGAACTGTGCCTCTTCCTTCCTCATGACCTTAAGCCTGCCCTGAATCTTTTCCACTTTGTCTCTGAAAACACAACAGCTATGTGTTCGCTCCCTTTAAAATTAGTCAGTAAAGCTAAGTGTGATTTCTTTTGCTAGACTTAATGGGGTTCCTCTAAACAACTACACCCTAACTATATATTCCACGCTTAGATTTCACGGCATTAAATTTTTATGAGCTCAATTTTCATCAGTTTCCTAAATCTGAGCAGCAATTTCAGTAATGGTATGTGTGCTTCACAAACAACAACTGAATATGCATAATGCTGTTTAATTAGAAAAACTCAAAAGTTAAGTTTTCTGTGATCATTTTTTAAAAGCAATTTTTCATAAGATGGCATAATTTTTAGAGTTTTGTTGAGCCTGGTGCTTTTCTTTTGCTTGTACTCTGCAATGTTGTTTCATTATGATCAAATGATTAAAATAACACAGTGCCACATGACTTAAAAGACATTTCTGAAAATTAGCTAAAATTAAAATACACTTATACCTGCGGCTTCTACTAGGAAGGTAGGCTCAGTTAGTGTTGGCTATTGAATCTTACTGATGAGAGTAATCTGCATTATTGGTGACCTCCATCTTATTCATAAATATTTCTCAATACTTCTAGGTTATTTTATTAATGACACCCTAGGTGCAAAACAGCATTGTCCTTTCAATCAGTATTGTTGTTTTCCTCAGAAGACAGAAATTGTTCCTCAGCATAAGTTTTGTATCCAGCTTTGTGAATCCAGGGAGCAGTGAATACAGCGGCTACCATTTCCTACAAGTGAATATGCATAGGAAATTTTATTTTACTATTTTTTGAGACAGGCTCTTATTTAACCCACACTGGCTTCAAACTTGCTGTGCCGCTGAGTATGATCTTGAATTTTAGATTCTTCTTCTTTTGTCTGCTAAATTCTGGTACTGTAGGCTTAAGGAACTACACACAGTCCTTGGGGTGCTGAAGATGGACCCTTCCTGATGTTTGGCGGGCAGTCTTCTAAACTCAGTAAGTCTCTACTTCCGGAAGAGAGAACTCATCTAAGCCACTGACTTAGTTTTCTTTTCCTTGCTGCAATCTGTCTTCCTTCCCGACTTCCAGAACCCTTCATTATGCAGTCCTGATACCCAACAACAGGGTGAAAATCCAACCTAGCTTCCCAAGGACTACAGCAGTTTCCAGGCTTCAGGGCTCTCATTGCTACAGGAAGAAATATTCTAGAGTAACTGGGGCAAATTTGTCATACAGTATTGTCAAGTTCAAGCACATATATTTATTTATCTGTTTAGCATTTACTACAAAATTTTCAGTGTTAATTCCTAGGTGAGGTATGGTGTATTAGTCAGGGATCACTAGAGTCACAGACCTTAAAAAATAAATCTCTCTCTCTCTCTCTCTCTCTCTCTCTCTCTCTCTCTCTCTCTCTCTCTCTCTCTCTCTCTCTCCTGTCTATCTATCTATCTATCTATCTATCTATCTATCTATCTATCTATCTATCTATCTACCTATCTATCTATCTATCATATATATGTTGTATAATGTTATTTTAACAATGTAAAGTTGTGTTGCATTTGTTTATGTTGCAGAATATTACTTTAATTATATAAAGGTGTGTTACTTTTGTTTATGCTGCATGTGTTTAATTATGAAAAGATGTGTTGCATTTGTTTCACCTTGCCTGCCTAGGCACCTGATTGGTCTAATAAAAATCTGAACATCTAATAGGTAGGAAGAGAAAGGATAGGTGGGGCTCTCGGGTGGAGAGAAAAAATAGGAGGAGAAATCTAGGCTTGAGAGAAGGAGAAAGAAGAAAGAGTGGAGGAGAGAACTAGGGAGATGTCTGGGGCAAGAGGCCAGGTGGATGCCAGCCAGCCAGACTAGGCCAAGCATTCAAAACTACTAAGTCTCTGTGTAATGATTTGGGAGCTGAGTGGTGGCCCAAAAGAAGAAAGTCTGATATATATATATATATATATATATATATATATATATATATATATATATATATATATGTATACACACACACACACACACACACACACACACACACACACACATATATATATATATATATATATATATATATATATATATATGAATTTATTGGAATGACTTACAGGCTGCAGTTCAACAATGGCTAGCTGTGAATGGAAAGTCCAAGAATCTAGAGTTGCTCAGTCCCAAGAGGCTGAATGTCTCAACTGGTCTTCTGCATACTCTGGAATCCTGAAGAAGTAAGTTCCAATGCCAGTGAAGGAATGGATGTGTTGACAAGGTAAGAGCAAGTGGTCAAATAACAACACTTCCTTCTTCCGTTGGACTTATATCAACTTCTACCAGAATTTGTGGCTCAGATTAAAGGTGTGTCTTCCAACCTCAAGATCTAGATCAAAGGCATAAAGTCTTCCTGCCTCAAGATCCAGATTACAAGTATGCCCTTGATTTCTGGGTTGTAGTTCATTCTAGATATAGTCAAGTTGACAACCAAGAATAGCCATCACAATCCACCTCTTATCAACTTAACACACAATCATATCTCCTTTTGTCATGATTAATTTCTAAATGGAAATAATAACCAGGTTATAATAATGCTAAATGTAATATAACCATCCCATGTACAATTAAAAATGTATTATATATTTAATCAGGTCATAATTATGCCTAATATAATATGACTATCCATTTTAAATCTGTAAATGCATTATAAATTTAAAATAGATGTCCCTTGGGGGACATCCTTCTAATATCTCAAACTTACATATGACAACCATTAATACAAATACATTCTTGACAAAATCCAACAGAAGTATTCATTTTAGTTATAATCTTCATTGCTGCAACTAGTCACATGGCCTTAGATGGTTTTAGAACTACCTTCCTCTCCTACTCACTCTGTACAAGCACTTCAGCAAGGCTTGGCTCTTTTTCTGGAAGAGTGACCCATACCTTCATTCCTGAGGGATCTGTGCCCTTTGTCATCCTGCCTGTATTAGGCTGTTGTAGCTTCCCATTAAGCTTAATCACAGTGCATGGTAGCACCAAGAGATGCCCTAAAGGATCTCTTGCACTCCAGACACAGTCCTTCTTACCTCTATTGTGGAGAAGCAATCCAACTTCCCCATGGTAATCTGATCTGTCACCCATCCAGACACTGTTATTCCTTTCTTAACCTGTTGGTTTAAGGGCATCAAAAGTCCAAAGTAATCAGTGGGAGGTCTGAGCTTCCAGGTCAATGGAATATTGGTTGTGGCTCCTGGCAGGAGCACTCTTACCTCTTGAACTAAAACTTCCAGGCCAGCAGAACTTAGAGTTGCAGGAACAGGAAGCAAAAACTCTCCTAGTGGGTCACTAGGGGTGATAGTGAGTGGAACTGTTCCCTTTTCCACCCTTGATTCTTGGACCTGTGGATCTTGGTGTTGTACCCAGAGTCCCTCAAAGACCATCAAGAGACCAAATCCTCTGCAAAAGAAGAGTCTTTTATTGTGAGTTAACTCAAGCCTCTCTGTCCATCTGATGCAACAGCGGAGCAGGAGAGACCCTGAGTAGCAAGGGGGCAGAGTATTTATAGGGAATAGAGAGAGGGAGTCTTGGGGTCTTCAGACTACATAGAAACAGACTCAGGATTGGTTTATGTGAATGACAATCATGTTAGTAACTTTCAATTGGCTAGTGTTAGTTGGAGGTTACGGTTACCCATTTTGGGGCAGGCCTGGACAAGTCCCAGACTTTGTCCTTGAGCTTCGTGGAGGCTGCCTGGCCTAGCATGTACTGACTGTGGGGGTTGGCTCAGTGGCCCAGGCTTGGTGCATCCTTTCTTCCTGTCCCTGATGGCAGGGACATCAGTGATTAATTGTCTTTTGTTCATGCCCCTCCCAGAAACTGCTTGCTCAGTCTCAGAAAACTGAAACTGAGGCTTTATCTCTGAGAGAAGACTGAGCAGCATGTTATGGCATCTGCTTGGTCCTTTCATTGGCTATGGGAGAAACATTAACATATATTGGATGATAATTCAAAATCTGTATTACCTTATGGAGAACCCTTCCCCAGCCATGCTGCTGCCACACAATTGGCACTGTAACTGTGTCTTCAAAAGGCTCTTTCATCTACCTATCAGGCCAGCTGCTCCAGGAGGGTGGGGGATATGGTAAGATCAGTGGATTCTGTGACTGTGGGCCCACTGTTTCACTTCTTGGCTGTGCAGTGAGTTTCCTAGTCAGAAGCAATACCGTGTGGAATACCATGTTGGTGGACCAAGCATTCTATAAGTTCACAAATCATAATTTTTGCAGAAGCATTACATGCAAGAAAGGCAAATCTATGAACAGAATAGGTATCTACTCCAGTTAAGGACAAAATGTTGCCCTTTTCATGGAGGAAGTGGTCCAATGCAGTCAACCTGTCACTAGGTTGCTGGCTGGTCATCCCAGGAATAGAGCTATATCTGGGGCTCAGTGAGTATTGGTCTCGGCTATTGGCAGATCTGGAACTCAGCAGCAGCTGTAGCCAGGTCCGCATTGGTGAGTGGAAATCTATGGTGATGTATCCATGAATAACCCTCATCTCTGCCACCATGGCCACTTTGTTCATGGGTACATTGAACAGTGAAAGGAATTGCTGAGAAAAGAGGTTGTCTGTCTACAGAATGGGTCATCCTATCTACTTGATTATTTAACTCCTCCTCAGCCAAAGCCACCTTTTGGTGAACATTTACATGGGGCACAACTATCTTCACATCCGTTGCCCATTTGGAGAAATCTATCCACACACTTCTTCCCCAGATATCTTTCTCACCAGTTTTCCAATCATGATCTTTTTAAGTCCCTGATCATCCACCCAAGTCATTGGCTACAGGCCACAAATCAGTGAATAATTGCACATCTGTCTATTTCTCCTTCAAAACAACAACAACAACAAAAAACTGTAGTACTTACTAAGTGCAGTGCTCAATGTTCTGCTGACTATGAAGATTTCTCTTCACTGGCATCTTTCAGGCTTGTCCAAGAAAGGGGTTGTAATGCTGTACCTATCCACTTCTGTGTGCTACATGTATAATGTGCAGGACCATCAGTAAAACAGGCCCTAGTCTTCTCTTCCTCAGTCAACTGATATGAGGGAACACCCTGTGAGGCTATAGGTGCATGGTTGGCAGCAGAGTGCATTATAAAAGAAGTAGAAATCATAGGCATTTGGGCAACTTCCTCATCTAACTTGCCTGTGCCTTCAAAACCTGCTAGGGCCTGATCACGTATATACCACATTCATTTGATAATGAATTGCTGATGTGCATGTCCTACTTTAGGACTTGGTAGGTACTGCTTCCTCAGGTGAGATAAACCCTTGAGAATCTGAAGGTTCAAATTCTTAGCTTCAATAGGGTCCTCCCTCACTTCCCCATTCCAGGTTATAGGATCCTGTTCTTTAACAATTAAAGGCCTTACTTTAGCCACTGACACCCTTTGAGGCTGAGACTTGAATTTTTGCTGTAATTAGCCAAACTTATAATGAGGGCCTTGGTTTGATTTTCTGCAACTTGAGCTCTGTGGCTGCTGGAGATAAGATTTTCTTCTAGGACACACTTAGAAACCTTTAGACTGTTTATGTGGCTGCTGTAGATAGGATTTTCTTCTAGGACACACTTAGAAACCTTTAGACTGTTTATTTGCATCTGGAGCCCATCAGCTTTATCACTGTAGTTCATTGTAGTCCTTCAGCATATTCTGAAGTTGGTTAATTTTATCACAGGAGCTAATTCCTGTCCTTTATCAATTTATCCAGAGATATTAAGAGCAACCAACCAGCAGCATAATTTTCCTCATTTACCTTCAAACTGTCAAAAGTTTCATCAACAGGGTCACTAAACCTATTGGCACTCACTATTGATGAATCAAAATAACCAAAGGCATTTATCTCCTTAAGTTTGAAATATAATTCTCTTTCAGTACTTTCCAAGCTCCCAGGAGAGAAAAGAAATGACTGGAAAGGCTTCAGTAGCTGAAGGTGCTAGTGAATTTGAAGGTATTGGTGAATTCAAAACAAAACAAAACAAAACAACTATTCCAGATATTTAAAATCTTCATCCTTATACTTCTATTTCTCTAGAATGACTCTGGTACCGAAATCTGTATTAGTCTTTACTGATTTTAATGGTCTCTGTTGTGTACTTATCAGGAAAACTTCACAAAGAATAAGCCTGCCTTCAACCCTATGTCTAGACCAAGCATATATCTAACTTAAATGAATTCTAATATATGTCTCCCAGAAGAATAGAATCCTGGAGAGTGTGGTTGGTTATGAATTAAATAACAATGTTCAATGCCTTCAGATGTATGACTAGGCATATTTGTATGAGTCTTGGTCTGGCCCCTGTTCTCTGTGTGCAGAAAATTACTCTGAATATTATTGAAATAGAATATGAATACTTCTTGAAAATAAGTGACTAATTTTCATTTTGGACACAAAAATGAAGTTAGGGAATGATATATGAGACTAATAGGACCAAGACCTTGTGAGTGTGATTATTTTAACTCCCTATATCAAGAATGAACATCAAGAGTAAATTGTTTCATGTCAACTAAAGTAAAACTTTTGCTGAATAGAGAAAAAAAGAGGGCAGTAATACATGGCTTCTTCAGAGACAAACTCTAATTACTCATGGACTTCCCTGAAGCTGTAATTTTTTTCTTTCAGGATTATTGTTTTTCTTTTATTGAAAATAGGTTCTCTTCTCATACAATATATGTTCATTATAGTTTCCAATCCCTCTATTCCTCCCAATTCTTCTCCGCCTTCTCTCCTCTCTAGATTCACCTTCTTTCTGTCTCTCAGTAGAAAAGAATAGGCTTCTAAGAGATAGCAACCAAACATTAAAGAATAAAATATAAAAGGATGAAACAAAACTATCATATCAAAGTTGGATACCTCAACCCAACAAGGGGAAACAATTTTCAAGATCAGGCACAAGAGTCAAAGACACACTTGTTCTCACAGTCAGGAGTCCCATAAAAACATTAAACTAAAAGCTATAGTATATATGCTGAGGACCTGGTGCCTACTCATGTAGACCCTGTGCTTGCTGTTTCAATCTTTGTGAGCTTATAAGCATCTTAGTTGATTCAGAGGGCTGTATTCTGCGGGTGTCCTCTCTGACCTCTGGCTATTACAATCTTTCTGCCTCCTCTCTCCCCAGATTCCTTGAGCTCTGAGGTGAGTGATTTCATAGAGACCTCCAATTTAAACCCTCTCTCTGCATAATGATTGGTTGTGCGTCTCTGCATCTGCTCTTATCTGCTGCCTGAAGAAGCTTCTGCTGATGACTGGATAAGCACTGATCTATTAGTATAACAGAATACAATTAAGAGTCATTTTATTGATTTTTTGACTCTTAATGTTAGGTTTTACCCTAAGTCTCTGGGCTATCTAGTCTCTGACTCTTGGTTACCCAAGCAGTGCCAGATATGGGTTCCTTCTCATGGAATGGGCCTTAAGTCAAATCAGACATTGGTTGGTTATTTCCACAACTTCTGTGCTAACATTGCCCTAATGTATTTTACACACAGCACAGACTGTAGGTCAAAGAACTTGTGGCTGGGTAGGTGCCCATGCTTCTTTTCAGTAGCCTACAAAGTACCTTCCAGGACCAAAGAGACTAAGAACATAGGGGTGAGGGCTCCATGTAGGCACCTGCTCTGCTTCTTCATATTCAATAAATTGCATGAGTGTTTTCCTCAGCAGTGGAATCCCACTGTCAGTTTGCAGAGATCAAACCTTTCTTTTAGCAACAGCTTGGGTTGTTTGGGGATTTCTATGATTCCCGCTTGGTCAACAATGCAAACAAATACAGCCCCAGCCTACCACAGGAAGCCTTGCTTGCTACAAGAGATGACCAATGGATACTCCATATATCTCATTACTAGGAGTCTTCATTAGGCCCACCTTCATAGATTCTAGGAAGTTGCCACTGCACCAGGTTTCTCTATCAGCCCCCAATGCCCACCAGTTCCAGCCATTTCTCCCAGGATTCTCTCCTTTCACCCTGTCTACCACCACTTATATCCTTCCTTCCACATCCCAAATTGCCTCTGGTCCACCTGTAAAATCTATTCTATGTTTTCCTCCTAAGGAGACCCATGCATCACCTCTAGAACTCTCCCCTTTACTTAACCTCGCTGGATCCACGGATTTAGCTTGGTTATCATTTGCATAATAGCTAATACCCACTTGTGAGTATACACCATATTAATATTTCTGGGTCTCAGGGTGATTTTTTTTTCATCTTTTTGCCTGAAAATTTCATGATGTTTTAACAACTGAGCAATACTCCATCATGTAAATACACCACATTTTTTTTTTTATAATCCATTCTTCTGCTGAGGGACATCTAGGTTGTTTCCCATTTCTGGCTATTATGAATAAAGTTGCAATGAATATGACTGAGAAGTGTCCTTATGATAAAATAGAGCATCCTTTGGGTATATGCCCAAGAGGAGTATAGCTGGGCCTTGGGATAGATGGATTCCTACTTTTCTGAGGAAGCACCACATTGATTTTGATAGTGGCTGTACAAGTTTCCACCAGCAATGGAGGAGTGCTCCCCTCTCTCCACACACTTGCCAGCATGAGCTATCACTTGTTTTCTTGAGCTTAGGAATTTTGACAGGTATTAGATGGCATCTCAGAGTAGTTTCAATTTACATTTTCCTGATGGGTAAGGATGTTGAACATTTCCTTAAGTTTTCTTTGGCGATTTGAAATTTCTCTATTGTGAATTCTCTATTTAGATCTGTACCCCATTTTTAGTCATTTAATTTTTTAATATCTATATACTTTTTTTAGTTATTATTATTATTATTATTATTATTATTATTATTAGTAGTAGTAGTAATATTCTGGTTTTTCAAGGCAGATTGTGTGTGTGTGTGTGTGTGTGTGTGTGTGTGTGTGTGTGTGTGTGTGTGCAGCCACTGCTCTCCTGGAACTTGATCTGCAGACTAGACAGTCCTCCAACTCAGAGATCTCCCTGCTTCTGCCTCCCAACTACTAGGATTAATGGCATGCACCACCACCTCCTGGCTATGATATATATATATTCTTGAGTTCTTTATATATTCTGGATATTAGTTCTCTAGTGGATGTGGAGTTGGTAAAAATCTTTTCTCATTCTTTAGGTGCCTGTTTGGTCCAATTGACAGTGTCTTTTGTCTTACAGAAGCTTTTCATTTTCATGAGGTCTCATTTATTGATTGTTGACCCTAGTGCCTGTACTGTGGGTATTCTGTTCAGGAAGTTGTCCTCTGTGTCAATGAGTTCAAGGCTATTTCTCATTTCTTCTGTTGTGTTCAGTGTATCTGGTTTATGTTAAAGTCTATGATCTACTCGTCCTTGAGTTTTGTGCAGGGAGATAAATATGGACCTATTTGTATTCTTCTATATGCAGATATCCAGTTTGATCAGCACCATTTTTGAAGATGCTGTATTTTCTGTAATGTGTATTTCTGGCTTCTTTATAAAAAAAATCCACTGTCCATTGGTGTGTTGATTTATGTCTAGGTCTTCATGTGGATTCCATTGTTCAGCTTGTCTGTTTTTATGCCAATACCATATATTTTTTTGTTACTATAGCTCTGTAATACAACTTGAAAGCAGGAGTGATGGGACCTCCAAAAGTTCTTTTATTGTTCAGAATTATTTTACCAATCCTGGGTTTTTTGTTTTTCCATATGAAGTTGAGAATTATCCTTTCAAGTTTTATAAAGAACTGTATTGGAATTTTCATGGTGATTGCATTGAATCTATAGATTGCTTTTGGTAAGATTGTCATTTTAACTGTGTTAATCCTACCAATCTATAAGCATGGAGAATATTTCCATCTTTTGATATGTTCTTCAATTTCTTTCTTCAAAGACTTGAATTTTTTTCATATATGTCTTTCACTTGCTGAAGCTGTAATTTTCTTTCTGAATGCAAAAAGAAGGGAGAGCAAAAGCTAAGGAACAACTAAAGAATTACTGTACATAATGTGATGAGCCTATGTAAGAATTAGGGACACAACTTAGAAACATGTTTGTCAGGGATAGGATTATCGACACATTAAAAAAATGGACTGTAATGCTTTAGAATTGTATGAACATATAGTAAAATCATAAAAGTCATGAGAACAGTGCAAACAATTTCACACACCCAGAGCAGTTTTTCTCTTCATTCACAATTTATATTGTGATCTTACAGTTGTTAAATTGAATGGATTCATATTAACAAATTAATATGAGCTAAAGCCTAGGCTTATTTCATACTTCTTTCAACTATACCCAATGTCCCTTTTCAGTACCTGGATCTCAGATAACAAGCTACATTAGTTATCAGTAATTTCCATATTTTGCTGGATACTTTTCAGGCTGCTTGCTCCTCATCAGATTTTCTTTGTCTCCATAACTTTCACAGTTTTGTAGATCGATGTATTTGTAAAAATGTTTCACCAGTGGGATTTTGTTTTGATGTTTTTTTCTCGTGATCTGACCAGAGAATGAGTTTTATGTAGGAAAACCACAGAAGTGAACAATTCTTGGGAGACACAAACTAAGAATTTAATCCATCACTGGGGATTTTGACTTTGATCAACTCATGGAGATATTGTCTGCTTTATTTCTCCAATGAGATGTTTTACTATCCTCTGGGAATTTAGCATGATACTTTCCTTAAATTTACTCTATTCCTGCCTCTGCATGTAGAATGCTGGGATTCGAGTAAGTACCTGTACCTTCAACAAGGAATTGTATTATTTAAAAGGAAGTGATTTGCAAATTCTGTACTGACAGACTGTGAGGCTGTGTTTCACCACTGTGAGGGAGAAACATCTACTTAAGTGATTTGGTATTCTTCTGTCTGTTTCTTCTTTAGGAGACTTTGGCCACCTGCTGCTTTGCCCACTATATTGACGTTTCCTAACCTACTAGTATAAAACTGTTTATAGTAATTTTTACACACCTTCTCATGTCTGGAATGATAGTAGTATTGACTCCAATTCGGCTTAGCTTTACTTACCATTTGGGGTTCCCCACCTGAGGTACCATCTCCTTCTCTTTTCTTTCTTATTCATTTTATCCTATTGCCATTGTGGCAAAAGCTTAGTCACTTGTGTTAATCTGTCTAAACGATAGTCTCTGTGTTATTATTCCACAAGTTTCTGATTTGTTTAAGGATTTTATACCTTTCATTCTGCAGTGTCCTAAGATGGAAACTTAAATTAGAGACTTGGTGAGGCTGTAGACGGCCCAGTGGTTAAGAGCAATTGTTGCTCTTGCAGAGGATCCTGGTTCAGTTCCCAACACAGATATGGTGGCTCACAGCCATCCTTAACTCCAGTTCCAGGAGATTTGATCCTGGAACCTCAGGAGGCAACCAGCAAGCATGGGGTATACATATATACATGCAAGCAGAACAACCATACACATAAAATAAAATAAATAAATAAATCTTAAAAGAAAATAACCTGGTGGTAGAGGCACAAACCTTTTATACCAGCAATTGGGAGGCTGAGGCAGGCAGTTGTCTGTGGGTTTGAGGCAAGCCTGATCTACAGAGTGAGTTCCAGGACAGCCAGGACTACATACAACACAGCAAAACAAGCAGACAAATATAATTATATTATATATACATATACAAACATAAATGTGGCTTCTTTTTCTTTTTATCTTACTTCCCTGTGTCTTTGTGTGATGTATCTCCTTCCAAATGCTTTCAGTGCCTTATACCTATTTGGTAGTCATTGCATTACTCTTCATTCAGTTCTGGGAGTCATTTTTTTTTCAGTGCTGGGAGTCACACTGAGTTGTTTTGCCATTGAAATGTTTTCCTGGGTCTTGCTTATTTAGAGAGTGTCTTGCTATTAGCTCAAAGTGTCCTTGAAGTTACTATCCTCTGGTCTCTTTCTCCAAAGTGTAAGGGTTATAGGCGTGCAATCATTTATCTTCTGGTATGAATTCAAAATATTTTTGAGGTCACTTAAAATATCTTTCTTGATCAATGTATTACACAGACATATGCAGATTACTTTTTGAACATTTAGGAATTTTATAGCTATTGTTCTATGACATTTAGTGTCCATTTTTGGACAAGACATACTTATTATATTCTTCTTCTGGCCATAGACTCCTCTCTTATCATTATATGTCCCCTTCTTTATCAATACTTATATTATTTTACCCAAACTCATTTGTCTAGTGCATAGCTACTCATAGCTTTCTTCATCTTCAATTTATAATGGTGTTTCTCTCCATTCACATACTTTTATAGCATCTGAATATTTGAAACAAACATTTACTTCTTAGTGATAGCATACCTTTGGGTCTTAATATTTTAATTAAATCATGTCCTTTAAAATAGGCTTTGGGGATGCCCACAGTTGGAGTGCTCATGAGATAATTTAGCTGTAGATGCCAAAGAATTTTTTGAAGAGTTTGTTTTATCTCAGCTGTTGAATTTTCCTTTCTAAGTTAGGAGACAAGAGATAAAGCACCCCTTCTAAGAAAGAGTTCCTGGCAGCTCTTTTGGGAACAGTCACTTTATACTACAAATTTAGCATTCTGGATATGCAGAAGGTGAACTACCTGAGCTTGAAATCATACCTGACTGTTAGTAGACTTATGTATCTACACTAGTTATACAGCTTTTGTAACATCATCTGCCCCCGGGTGGGGCAGGAGAGCCAGAGCAGATATAGAGAAGTAACTTTCTCCTAATCATGTTGGAATCAGGGATTTAGAAAGTCCTTTTAAATTTCAAAAGCCATGGAGAATAGCTTTTGGCTTGAAGAATACTCAGTAGATTTCACTTAAGACTAGTCTTTTACCATGCTTCATGAGTAGCTTATTCTTTCCTCATTCTAGGAAAGTTGAAATACCGAGATATAAAACTCACAAATATGTGATAACCTTCTTAATACTGCAGTTTTTTTCTCATCACAGTTTCATTCAATTCTGTACCAGATAATTAATTCACTTGCTATGTCTCTGTCTTAAGATATTATGAAGTGTTTGTTCTATGACTTTCGTTTTCTAACAGTCCTACACAAAGGCACTGAAATTCACTTTGGTTGGGTTTCCTTAGGATGTAGAGCTAAGAGGGATGAATTCCTAAAATTACGTATGTTGGAGCTTATATTAATCAGGGTTCTCTAGAGTCACAGAATTTATGGGATGAATCTCTCTATATTTATATCTATCTAATCTATACTCTCCATTTCTCTATAAGTAGCTATTTATACCTATCTATAGATAAATGTCTGTAGTCAAACTAATCCAACAATGGCTACCTATTAATAAAAAGTTCAAGAATCTAGTAGCTGCCCAGTCTCATGAGGATGGGTATTTCAGCTGTTTGTCTATATATGCTGGAATCCCAAAGAAGTGGGCTTCAATGCCAGTGAAGGAATGGATGTGCTAACAAGGAGAAGGCAAACAGGTGAAGAAGGAAGGATTCTTCTCGGTCCTTATATAGGCTTCCAGCAGAAGGTGTTGCCCAGAATAAGGTGTGGCTTCCTGCCTCAAGATGTAGATTAAAGGTGTGTGTCTTCTTGCTTAAAGTCCAAATCAAAGGCATGTTGTCTTTCTGCCTCAAGATCTGGATCACAAGTGTCTCCCCCATTTCTAAGAATTGTAGTTCATTCCAGATATAGTCATTTTGACAACCAAGAATAGCCATCACAGAGATAAAATTAGGAAGTCCTTTATGAATAAGCATTTTAAATAATGAACAATAAATATCTTAGGTTGATTTTTAACATGAAGCAGGTCAAAGAAAAGGATTCCTGTAGTGGTGGTTCCCACAATTGGGCTCCCAAAAGTGAGCCTTCAGAAACATGAGACAGAGAAAGGCAATAAACCATAACAAGATATTGAGAAATAGATGCCAGCTACAGCATGGGTGCTGTATCAAACAGGAACCAGCCAAGCCCTCCTGAGTCTTTAGGTGTTGCACAGATGTAAAAGCAAGAAGTTTGGTTATCCTGTACCATATCTCTTTCTCCTTGTGAAGACACATCCACAAGTTCTTAGATCTACAGAATTCCTGAGTATCTCCAGAGAAACCCTTCAAGTAATTTCTGTAAGATGCCGTTGCTGAAGAAATAAGTGTGGTACTGACAGTTTTTACCATGACAAAGTTCCATAATACCTATGTAACACAAATCCTAACTTAGTGTAGTAAGGGGTACTACACTAACTCTCGTGTTTGCTCTATTGTGTTTCTTTCACCTTTTACCTCCCAACCTCCTTCCAATGTGTATATCATTTCTAGCAAATAGTCTATTGAGAGTTTGCAGAGTGCTTCAAAATATATAAGAATCATCCTGGTGTTATGGTCTGACCTTGCAAGAGTGAATCTATAGGAATTCTCTAGCTTGCAAGCTACTGATGTTAAGCTCATCATCCAGAATACATCAACTTCTGAGGGAGATGTTCCCAGAAGGTTGGTCACTTGCTGCCTTTCTCTTTTCTGGAAAATACCTTCTTACACCGCTTTAGGATATAGACTTCATTTTCATTTGTAAGCTTCGCTGCTTTTCCATCTCAAGTTTTAAAAATAACTCAACTTGTACTTTTTTCTAAGAACTTCCATTAAAAACCTTTTTGTTTAAATTATCTCACAATATATTCTTCTGAATTGTGGAAAGTTCAGTTTAATTTCAGACATTGTTCTACACATGGGAGAAATGGATGGGAAGATTTAATATTCAGCATGCCCAGGAAATCAGAAATCCAGAAACCCTTTGTACTACTTTATTTTCAACAATTGTACTCCTAAAACACTTGCAAAATCTCCATCCCTCTCTATTTGATTATTGCTACTTCTCTTTTAAAAAGCCTTTTCTAATTGAAAGAGCTGTGAATTGAAAGATGCTCATTGATAAAATAATCCCATTTATAGTAGATCAAATATATACATAGGAGCCCAATGAGATGTATTTCTAATCAAAACACTTTTCCTAGCTCTGTCACAAATTTATTGAGCCTTTATGATATGTTTATTCGTATATGAAATTTATATTTATAATACACACACACAAATATTTGAGCAACTTTTTGATGTTCAGAAAATTTTGTGGTTTATAGAAAACCACAAAATTGATTGTCAGAATTGGTGGGGTATTTGGTATTTAATTTATTTGTCTAGTTTGTTATATATTTTAGATATTAAACCCTTGTCTAAGTAATAGTTGCCAAAATATTTTCTCATTTTATTGGTTATCTCTTAGATCTACTGATAGTTTCTTTTGCCATGTAAACTGTTTTAATTAACTTGATCTAGTCCTATTTGTCACCTCTTGGGACAATTTTCTGTGCTATTTGGGGCTTATTGGGGATTTGTGTGCTATTTGCAGTTTTTGTCTTTATTTTGAAGTGTGTCCCTGCATTTTCTCAGATCAATCACCCATCAGAGAATTGCAAATTAAGAGTACTGTAAGATTTCACTTGACTCCAGCCAAAATGGCCGTCATTAAGAAAACAAATGGCAGCCGGGCGTTGGTGGCGCACGCCTTTAATCCCAGCACTCGGGAGGCAGAGGCAGGCGGATCTCTGTGAGTTCGAGGCCAGCCTGGGCTACCAAGTGAGCTCCAGGAAAGGCGCAAAGCTACACAGAGAAACCCTGTCTCGAAAAAAAAAAAAAAAAAAAAAAAAAAGAAAACAAATGGCAACAGATACTGGCTACGAAGGACAAACTCTTACTCAAGGCAAGATGAAATGCAACTGGCAGACACTGGGTATCAATATGGAGTCTTCTCAGAAAAACTAAAAACACAACTACAGAATGCCTTAGCTTCCCCTATGGATGCTACAGAGACACATATTAAATCTATGTTTATGGCTGTTCTTTTCATGACAGCAAGGAAATTGCACTAACCAAGAAAATACATTGCATATACACATTGGAAATTTATTCAATATAAAGAGAAATGCCCCCACCTGCCTAGCAATACATGAGGCAGGTGAGAGAACTGGCCCTAAGGTCATAAGGGCAGGAGAGCTGTCTCTGCCCACTGTCAGCTGCAACACTCAGGAAAGCAGGCCCTTCACCTCTCCTGAGTGGCACAACAGAGTCAGTCTATCGTGTTGGTGGAGGTGTGGGTAAGCCAGCCTCAAAGCTGTGAGCATGAGAGAGCTGTCCCTATTATCATCTGCCCTGTGGCAGCATGGGTGGGGGAGAGATGTCCCCCATGAACTCCTGAGATAGGTGGGAGGCAGGTGGGAGAGCTGGTCCTAAGATTGTAAGAGCCAAAGAACTAGTAGCCCTGCCTCTCATCAGCTGCAGTACTCAGGAGAGTGGACTATATATACCATGCCCGAGCAACACAGTAGAACTGACCCTGGAAGTGTAGGTATGGAAGATCTGACCCTGAGGACATGGAAGTAGGAGAATTGGCCCTGCCCCTTGCTCATCTATGCAAGTGGTAAATTTGCCAGGACAATACGGGAGAGCTCACCCTGGTGGTGAGAACAAGGGAGAGCTGTTGGGATGACCAACCCTACAACTACCTAGGCTCAGAACCAGAGTTATATGTTGGCTCAACCTAGTATCCTGGTGGTGGAGCATATGAAGGGACTGTTCTTGTAGACCCAAAGCTGCAGGATTTCCACAACACAGGACAATAGCAGGATAACCAAGAACAGTTCCAGTGAGGGGCAGCATCAATACTGTAGCAGAAACTAGAGGCCTAGAACCAGACCAATAACTCTTTCCAATTAACACTTGCAAGTAAAGATATATGGATAAAAGGTTACTCACTGTGTCATACTACAGCTTGCATGACAAGATTGATCTTTTCCTTATCTCTCTTTTTTTTCTCTTATATTTTATTTTATTTTGGGAGAGGTTGCTAGGACAGAGGGTGGATATGAAGGGACAGAGAAATTAATGGGAAGGAGATGCATGATGTGAAATACACAGAAGAAATAAAAAGAAGAAATAATAAGGAAAAATAATTTTTTTCTGAATCAAACTAGATAATATTATGTAAGGTAACCTAGAGCTCAGAAAGTTAAACACTATATGTTCTTTCAAATATGTGGATCCCAGCTTCTAATTGTTAAATATGTATATTTACACAGGAGTAGGTGTGAGTAGAGGGATTACAGGCCAGTAAATGAGAAAGGGGAGCACAAGGTAGAAAAAAAAAAAAAAAACAGCAACAACAACAACAAAACCCAATGGGCTTTAAGTGGAGGGGTTGGAAAGGTAGATGAAACACCAGGTAGGAAAACGGTAGGATAGCACTGGGCATGGAAGGTTACAGGGTTACAACTGAGACAGGAAGAGGGCAGAGGGATGGGAAAGAGGAGGGTATACGGGGCAAGAATGAACCCATACTAAGCACCTATGAAAATACCTCAAAGGAACCTGTTATTCTGTAAGCTAATTTAGAAGGAAGGAAGGAAGGAAGGAAGGAAGGAAGGAAGGAAGGAAGGAAGGAAGGAAGGAAGGAAGGAAGGAAGGGAAAGAAAGAGGAAAAAAGAAAGGATGAAAGAAAGAGGAAACTCCATTAATTTGAATCTGTTTTAACAATAAGCATTTAAGTTTCTCTCATCACAATTTTTAAAATAATATTTAATAACACTAGAATATAACAATGTTTGTATGTGTGTGAGCATGTGCATATTATGTTTGTATATGTATATTTGTGTGTATGTATTGTGAGTGTGCGCACTTGTACACTATGCATATTTGTGGAGTTCAAAAAGCAATATTGAGTACTGGTCCTCGCCTATCCACCTTGTTTGCATAAGCCTGGTGAACTAACCCACTAGCCTCTGGGATCTCCTATCCCAACTTCCCATCTCAGCTTAGGACTGTTGGGATGTGTACTACCATGCACAGCTATACCTGCTTCCTGAGGATTTAAACTTAGGTCCTTATATGATTATGGCAAGTACGTTACCCACTCAGACATTTCCCCAGCCCCAAGGCAATTTTTGCTCCTTTTTTATATCCTGATTTTGTATTCACAATTAGTCACTAAAATTAAGTCACTAATATTAATTTTAGAGACATGATCTCCAAATGCCCTAAACCTCTCCTAACGGCACCTAGATTATCAAGTTTAAATTACTTAAGTGGCTGTAAACATTTTTAATATTTTTGGAAGTGTTCTAAAGTAGTATTATCTCAGCTTCCATCAGTAGTAACTAAAGCTAGATGATGATGAAAAAAATTAAGACCAAATATTTCCCAAATAGCTCCAAAATAAATCATTTAAGTAGACCCACCCATTTTGCTGATCTAATCAGTACACCTTATTATTGACTTGTTCTAAAACAGGCTTCTTCAATAATTTAAAATTTTACCGAAATTTTATGAAGTTTGTAGTTGGTTGGAATCATGACTTCACATTACTTACATTTTGATAAGTCTATGTAATATTTTCAAATGTGTGAAATTCTCATGGAAGTAAGTTGTTAAAAAATAATCTATGCTTGCAAGAATTCCACTTCTTAGACTTCTTGTTCTAAATATGAAAAATCATTGGTTCAATTATTAGTAGAAATGATTCTTTAGTTGCAGAAAATTATCAAGTGTTTTAGATGAACTATAAGATTATAGTAGTCATTTCTCACTTAAAATGCATTTTTCCTAAAACCAATATATATGTAATATACTTTACTTTGAGAATATAGAATCAATCATCCATACAGTG
Organism: Peromyscus maniculatus bairdii; assembly: GCF_049852395.1. Taxonomy (NCBI): domain Eukaryota; kingdom Metazoa; phylum Chordata; class Mammalia; order Rodentia; family Cricetidae; genus Peromyscus; species Peromyscus maniculatus. The sequence goes on from NC_134856.1 coordinate 6,749,522, forward strand.
TTAAATTCATGATATATCAGAACCTAGAAATTTGACCCTTCTCCAATCAGAAACATTTTCTAAGCATCATAGGTCAACAGTGTTACATAAAGATTATTTATTGAATCAAAATATTGGATAACAACATTTTCCTACATCATTTTTCCCTATCCCAGCTCTTTATGAGTGTGCAAATTTATAAGAAGATGTACAATGCAGAAAAGCCTTGGGAACAGACTGTGATTGTTTAGTAACAGTTTGTAACAAGAATCCAAACTCAAACAGGAAGAAATTATTTTAAAAGTTACCCAAGGAGTTTGAACATATGAAAAGCACTTCCCTGTGTGGACATAAACACTATCATTAATTAAATGTGTGGTTACCTGCAAACATTTTCTGATAAAACATGACTTGTTAGCTATGCAAAATCAGATATTAAATAGTAAAAATTTATTTATTTATTTATTTATTTATTTATTTATTTATTTATTTATTTATTGTTTTTCGAGACAGGTTTCTCTTTGTAGGTTTGCACCTTTCCTGGATCTCACTTTGTAGACCAGGCCTCCAAATTACAGAGATCTGCCTGCCTCTGCCTCCCAAGTACAGGGATTAAAGGCATGCACCACCAATGGCTGGCTAAATAGTAATAAATTAAAAAGTGTTAAGTCAGGGACATATTAAACATTCTTTTTCATAGAGATGTTTAAAATGATTTTGTGTCTATATATTGACATGAGTGAAGAATAATAAAAGAGACTAGGAAAAAAGATCAGATGTTTGGAGGGCCATGAAGGCAAAGAATAATGGATGCAGAAATAAAGAAACAAAATTTTCTAAGCAAGCTAAGTGTTTTCCACCAGGAAAATTCATGATCTATACATAAGTTTTCATTTGAGAAAATTCAGCAAATTAATAAATACAAAATTTAAAACTCAATAAACCCTTACTTATCTACATAATGAACTGATATTGCAATCAGAAAACCAAACCCATTTGGGGGAATGCAACTACAAAGACTTAAGAATACATTTAGTAGAAGATATGTAAAATCATTATAGAAAAGTGCATTGTGCTAAAGGCAGAATAATCATGAAGAATATTGAGAAGGAAGCTGAAGCCTGTTTCATATCAAGTATTAAGAAAAAGCAATAAAGTTAATATTGTTTTATAGCAATAGGAAAAACATAAAAAACTTAAAGCTTAAAATGATTGCAACTCTATTTTTCCTTATCTGTCTTTTTGGGGTGAGCGGCAGGGTTGAGAGAGTGTCTGATATAACCCTGCCTTGTTTCATGCTTATGTGTAGCCAAGACTAACCTGGAAGTTCTGTAGATCCTTCCTCCACATCCTAAGTGTTGGAATGATAGCCATGCCCCACCACATTCAGGTACTTATCTCCTTTATATTTTAAATAACTTTGTTACAAGTGAACACATATGTTAAATATTAAGACAGGTTTGTGGTACTCCATAATAAGAGTGTCCAACCTTTGGATATCATGACACAATATTGTATTCCAAAGTTAATATTCAAGAAAATTAGGGGAAAAAACTCTCATTATCTTTTAAGTAAATTAACAATCTTATATTGGGCCATTCATATCTATTTTGTGGTCGAAATATTCATAGGACACTGGTTGGATATATCTGCAACTAATGAGATGCTGATGCTTCCTAAAGAAAAGAAGTCAGAACACAGAGGCAATACAATGAAAGATGATGAAAAGATACAGGATGAAAATTACCATTTTTATGCAGAACAAAGATGTCTCAAAAGAACTACCCTGCTGACACTTGGGTTTAGACTTTTTGTTTTGTTTTGTTTTCCAGACAGGGTTTCTCTGTGTTATTTTGGTGCCTGTCCCTGGATCTCACTCTGTAGACAAGGATGGCCTCAAACTCACTCCCAGGTGAGTTCTGCATTCCAAATGTTGGAATTAAAGGTATGAACCACCACTACCTGGTTAGTTTTGGACTTCTGTTCTCCAGGATTAGTGAAAAAAAAATTGCTGTTTTCACTGAAAAACAAAAAAAGAAGAAGGTGAGGAGTGGGGGTGGAGAAAGACACTGGTAGAATGGAACTGACCATCTGTAAGACATCCACGGCCATGCAGGCACTTAGCTTATGAAGCAAAGCAAACCTGCATCTCTGTCACACACTGCACAACAACAACAGCAACAATACAATAATCTCAACAGATGTGACAGGGATGTGGGAAAGTATCACATCGAGGAGAAGGAGTAATGAGAGTAGACGGGAGAGGTGGGAAAACTAGAATGCTTTATATGCATGGATAAAACTTGGAAAGAGTTACAATTTATAGATAAGAAATAAATATTTCCTATTAAACTGCACTCCTATTGAACATCCTTAGTAGCCTTTTTAGAAAATGGGAAATACTATGACACCCAATAAGAGCAAACTTGAAATAGCAAAGTGAAAGCTGTAAGTGAAAACAATGTTTCAAAAATACCATTAATTCATGATGTAGAAATTTTATGAAATTACAAGTAAATGAAAGTATTATTCCATCATAAATATCTTAAAATGCTAAATACCTTGAATTTTGTAAAAGGTTTAAATATAAATCCTACTTTATAACTTTATAACTTTTAAAAATTCTAAATACTTTATAACAAAAAATTGGGAAAGCCCTTAGAAAAATGAATAAAGATGTTGATAAAGCCAAAATATAGAAAAAAATGTGGCAAATAAACACAAGATTTTTTCTTTTGTATTCAAATACACACAAATCAGGGACATTGTTTTATACTCTATATTTGTAGAATTTAGGAATTCTAATATGTGTATACTTAGAAAGATAGCATTTTTTTTTTTTACACAGCTGGTGAGAATGTAAAATTTTATAACCGGTTTTGAATGCAGTTGAACTATCCGGTGATTTTGAAGATAGGATTGTCAATATAACCTAGTAATTTTACTTTTAAAGACACTCTGGTATATTCCTAAAAAGGTAAACTCAATATTTGAGCATCAGGAAGAATAAAAAGCAAAAGGCAATATTTTTGATGAGGCAAAAGAGAGATACATATTGAAATTAATATCACACAGTACAGGTTAGAAGAGGACAGGTTTTAAAATGATTAATTCTCAAGCTAATACATGGATCAGAATTTGCTGACTGTAGCATTCATAAGGACTTGGAGCAGTTACAGTTTCACTGCTAACCTGAGGGAAGCTACAGAGATCTGCAACATTGTTGTTCTTCAAACACACAGCCTGTGATGTTATCAGCAACTGCCACCAGAGTGGTCCATTTGTTGAACTGATGGAGCTACATTGACACATCATTACCACTCAAAGTCCATAGTTCACATGGGGCTCACCCTTTGGTGTTGTTCATTCTGTGTGTTTGAACAAATTTACGATCTCTCTCTAGAGTTATAGTATCTATCAGAAGAGGTTCACTGTGCTACATGAGATTTTATAAAATAAAACACATGATTTAAATCATCAGAAAACATGAAAAATATACCTCAGTACATAGTTCACTATATGTAGGTAACTCACTATAGTTAAAATGAATTGCAATTCACATTCAATTCATATTCAGTTTCAGTATCTCACACATACACTCACACAAGCACTCACTCATGCATGCACAGGTGTGAACATGTACACACACACACACACACACACACACACACACACACACACACACAGCCAAAGATTATTTTCCATCTTTGTCTTACTGTTAAGCAGCAGGTCTAGCAAAACTTTGGAACTCATGATGCACGCTTTAAACGAAAGTCCACAATAGCCCATTTAACAACACAACAAACACATCTTTCCCCGTATTTTATTTTGTTGCATTGTTAATAACCACTAACTGACAACATTTAAGAGAGTCTTGCTGGAAAGGAAGTCCGCTGAAATTAGGTTTCTAAGTAGCTTAGCAGTTACAAAGAGAGAAATCAGACAGGCCGTTTTCATCCTCATTTTCAAGCACTCTCAGGTCCGAGGGACCTTTCTCAGTTTCTAAGTCAACACAAATCAAATATAATCACATTGGTTTGTCCTTCATGTTTAACGGCCCAGCTATCCCAAGATTATCCACTATCCTCTGGGCTGGACTTTTATCTTGGCATCTAGGGCAATTTGGTGATATCTTGGCATCAGAATCCAGGCTAATCACAGTGAGGCACAGAGGTAAGGTATTTCTGGCTTCAGACACTCATCATTCTATAAACAGCTTTCATTTACAACAAAATTTAAAGGCCGGACTGTATAGTATTTAGCTCAAGAGGCACACAGGCACTCTTCATTGAATAATTTAAATAAGATATCATGAGGACTGCCTCAAGAAAGTAAAACACAAAAATTGCCTCCTGGAAAGAAAAGCAGTGTTTACTTTTAAGAGAAAATTGGGAAACTTAACAAATCTAAGCCTACCTCTACCTATCTTCTCAGGCCTCACTTGTATATGAATAAGATCAAGACTCAATTTCTGCCTAAGGTGCCTGTATACATTCTGGGAACGTATTCTTCCCCAATAAAAAAATCCTAATTTTGTATTACAGTTGCCTTCCATTATTTTTTAGACCCAATATTTATCTAACTTTTCCTATTGTTGCCCCGGCTAGGATATATATATATATATATATATATATATATATATATATTATATATCTCCACACATTTAAATAGCATGTACATAATACACACACATAATGTAAATGTGTAAATTTTGTCATGGGCACATTTAGAACATATGCATTTCTATATATATGGTCTATATAGTCATACATGCATACATACATGTAGAAGTCACCCAATGCTGTCCTCAACTTGCCTTTGAAGGTGTCTGCCTTTGGGGGCAATTTCAATGTTTTGTTGCACAACTGATTTGGGAAGTACATTTTGTGGATGTTTTATTCTGCTTATTAGTGGTTCTCCAAGTGTGAGAGTAATTCCTCAAGTGCTGAAATTATGTGAAGGGCCTTTGACTTGAGGTATTGACACAAGCTAGAGGGAGGGCACACAGACACTTTTGCACTGGGCATAATGTAGCCCCCTCCCAGGAGAGTGCATTTAGCATTCTGAACCCTTTGTGTCTCCCTACCGTCATTTTGCAGAAGCATATGTTTGTTGCCGGTGTGTATTTAAAGGCTACTTGGGGATCCAACTATCACTGCAAGACTTTAAAATATAAAAGAATACAAAAGTAATAACACATGGCTCTTTTTTTGAGTTTCTGTAAAGGATAATTCTTGTTTTACATTTCTGTGGGCTTTTAGCAGGGCTTAGAGACTTGGGCCACTCACAGTGCAGTTTGACCATACTTACAACTACAGAATAAATGCTGGGTCATTTCTATACTCGCCAACAGTGTAAATTAGAAGCCTGGGGTTCGCAGAGAACAGCAGTGTTAAGGAAGGATGCCTACTATGCAGTGGCACCTACTATGTAGTGAATATTCATCTAGTGACTGCTACTACTCATCAAGCATTTACTAATGAGTCTCCATCCCCCATGTAATTATATCTCCACTTTGTCTCTAGGCTGCAGGTGTTCTGTTCTAGGAGGAAGAAAAATGAGCTACATAGAAATTAAATAATAAGCTCCAGGGTTGCACACCTATTATAGTTCAGCAGTGGGATTAAAGAACAATGGAAGCAGCAAAAGTCTTGTAAATATTGGCAGTGGGTTATTAAATACTGAGCTGTAACATCTTTGTTTTCTACTGTTATGCTAAGGAGAGTATAGAAAGAGAACAAACTTCAAAGTGATAACGGCCCAGAATCAATGTTCCCTTTTCCCTATGGGAATAATATCCCCCAAAGCTATGAGTTATAGATAAGTACTCATATCTATCTATATGTATGTATACATAACACAAGTCAAATCATACCATAGTGTGAAACCACATACATGCAAGTGATGAGGATGATCTGGGATCATAAATCTTGATGAAAGAATGGTGGGTTAAGGCAGTTCAACACATAAGCAAAATTTCCTTCACCACGCTGGTGGCCACAGTTGCTATCAGAGCAAAAATTGGGAACGTATGAATGTGAAGGTAATTTGATGATGTGTTTGATAGAAATTTAAACTTATCCATGTTTGTAAACATATATTAAAATTTGCATTGTGTTCAAGTTGAATTAAGGGCTATATGCTTTGATTCACGTTGTGTGTTTTAATCTTGCTCTTGTGGGTTATATAAAGGCAAGGCTGTGCTTATTTTTCTTGAACTTCATTACTGAAAGCTAATGATCCTCCATTCTATTTTATTACACCCTGCAGTTTTTTGAGAAACCCATAATTTCTAAGTAGCACCACTAATTAACTAGATGCTGTTGTTTGCATACAAATAATAGTTACTGTAATTCTGCTCATCTTTGTATTAGAAGCAGAGCACTTTGCCATGATCAATTCCTTAGCCATATTATAAAGTGGTGTACACAACTCCCCAGGTATAACATGCTAAATAAGGTATGTAAGTCGTTATTTTCAAACATGGCATTTAATTCTAACCAGAATGAGCTGTGAATATTACGAGGTGCTGAGACTGAATGTTATTAAACTAAAGCTTTGCATTTTGGCAGGGGAGGAGGCATGCAAAGATGAAGGGGTCATATGGTAAAAAACACAGCATTCCTAAGGGGTCTGTCTAGACCTCATCAACAGACTCAACATTAATTGGCACCACTTTCTGCCTGCATAAATGCTGTGGCTCGCGTGTAAATAAGAAAAGGAGGCTTTTAAAATTCCGATTTCAACTCATGACTTAGAATTTAATGAAACCGTTCAAGTTCAGCACTTTAATCTCACAAATTGGTTTATCACAGCCTAGTGGCCACTTCTTGTTTTATAATAAGCACAACAAAAAATATCTATGAACACTTAGAAAATTAAACCAAGGGAAGTGTGTGTAATTCTGAGCTCATTAGAAGCAATTCATATTTTCATCTGTCTCATTAGAGTAGTGTTTTTATGAACTGAAAACTGTACTTTTGTATCTGTGTTTTTTATATGTGTCTTTTCGGGCGAGCTGGTAGGAGGAAAGTTTTCTTACAGATAATATACACATATATTTTTAAAGTGCGTCTTGTGATTGCTGGAATAGGAAAGCATGGCAGTGAAGAAATCCCTAAAAGGGAGGACACAATTAGAAAATTATTCAGGCTTTCTTCCTTGGGTGTTTAAGTGTTACAACAGCATTTAAAAAATAAATATGTCTATGTGTGTGTCCACATGAGTGTGGGCTACTCATTTTAATGTGCTCCCCAAAGTCAGGAGAGGTCACTGGATTCCCTAGAACTTCAGTTACAGGCAGTTGTGAGTAGTTTGAATTTGATGGCGGGAAGCAAACATAGGTCCTTAAGAAGAACAGGGAGACCTCTTAACCACAGTCCATAACTTAGGAATTTAATTTCACATTTTAAGGAGATTTTTTAAATTAATTTTTAAAAACTAAAATATAATTTCAGCATCTGAAGGAAGCAAACTTCACATTCTACCTAACTTCATGAGGGACAAACTTACTAAAACAATGTACCATTTGTCAATGACTGTTTCTTCAGCCTACCCTTTTATACTTTATTAGATTCAATATTTGACATTTAGTAGTGAGTATAGAAACATTTTTTTTCTATATTTCCTTGTAGCTAGAGTTTTCCTGCCTGGCCCATAGTCACGACAAATCTCTCTCACCCTCCAGTCCCACAGCCGCTCAGACCCAACCAAGTAAACACATAAAGACTTACATTGCTTGCAAACTGTATGGCCGTGGCAGGCTTCTTCCTAACTATTCTTATATCTTAAATTAACCCATTTCTATTAATCTATAAGTTGCCGCATGGCTTGTGGCTTACCAGTAACTTGACATGCTGCTTGTCATGGCGGCAGCTGGCAGAGTCTCTCTGCCTCAGCCTTCCACCTCCCTGCATTCTCATCTCTGCTTGTCCAGCCTATACTTCCTGCCTGGCTACTGGCCAATTAGCGCTTTATTCATTAACCAATCAGAGCAACATATTTAACATACAGAACATCCCGCAGCATTTCCTCACCTAAAATCAAAGGTTAATGTTTGTGTGCATATCAAATCACAATGACATGAATCATTTACTGTCAGACTGACCTGAGAAAGCAAATATAAATGTCTCTGGTTTTGTTGTTGTTAAATCTTCAGAATAAGCAATACTGTTTCCAATGAGTTAAGTATAGTTGTTTAATTCTATAAGTAACATGTGATATCATTCAGGCTTGAGCATGGCTTCAGGGTGCAACTGCATATGCTTTCTCATGATCTCCTTTGAGTGAGAATGTTGTTGAAAAACATCTTAAAATCAATTAGAAGTGTATAATATTTATTGATTTCTAAACCTATCTTGAACATGCCTGAATTAAGTGTATTGAATTAGACTGCACTACTATCTTAGTTACTCCCATGAGGCAGTGTCTGCCTAAGGACATTACAGTGTTTGGGGAGAAGAATTGCAATTCAGGTTTTGTTTTCTTAACAGAGTAGTGAACCAACTCTAAGTTCCTTTGAACCCACCATATAAACACCTTCATTGGCATTGACCCTAGGATTCTGAGCAACAAATTGTTCACAATACATACATGGTTGAATCTCTGTACATGGAGGCCAGAAATAGGATAAGCCCCTGACCTCATCTCCCTTTCTTTTTCTCCACTTAAGTATGTAAAAAGTAAATAATTTAGTTGTAAAGTTGAGCTGCTGAGATTTCATATATATTGGTGGATCTCCAAGCTTCATTCTTCATCTTTCATTCTAAATCATTTCTTTAAGATCAATTTCCTTGCCAAGATTTAAATAATTAAGAATACAGGATAATGAATAAAATTCAAGTGAGATTATTTGTCTTGCTATATTTTTTTCCAAAGTGATTTCAACACATCATGAAGAACACAGAGATATCTCTTTCCCCACTGTTAATCAATAAATTTTACAATGAATATAATGGGTTAAATTGTGTGCCCCAAATTCATTTCCTTCACAGAACCCCAGAATGTGGCCTTATTTGTTTTCTGAAACATGTGAAGTCATACTGGAGTGGGTGAGGCCTTGATCCACTGTGACTGTATCCATAAGCAAATAGAAACCTAGGACGGTGTACGTAGGAGAAGAACACGAGTGACATTAGAGGTAAAGGTTAAAATTAACGGAAAGTCAAGAAAGACAAAAGATGGACAGAAAACACTAGAAATGAAAACAAAAGCATGAAAAAGAATCTTTACTAGACCCATCAGAGAAAGCATGACTCTGTTCTCTTCATTTCAGGTGTTTGTCTTCAGAATTGTTTTAATTGGTCATGTTTTCAGTCTCCAGTTTGTGCCACTTTGAAATGGCCGCCCTATAAATCAGACAGAGTGTTCACTTATTTTCTTAGCACACGGCTAATGATTTTACTTATGTTATCTGGAAATACAGTTCTGTGTGTCCCAAGAAGAATTATGTCCCGAGATTAATTATATTACTCTTGTCCTCAAAGATTCCCCATGAATGTGTGTGTGTTTTCACCCCTAACACTATAAGTAGGCATGTAGGATGCAGATGGATGAATTGGTGAATGTGGTATGGAAAAAAATCAGACAATACTAGACTATGAGACAGTAACTTACAATGCTTAATAAATATTCCTCACTTGGGTATATGGCAAATATTTGTTGATGAAAGGCTTAATGATTCAATAAACAAGACGATCGATGAGTAAAAGAAAACATAGAGTAAGTATATTACCAATCTTCTCCCAGAAGGATGGGATTTATGTGGTGTCTGAAAGAGTTTAGAAATGATGCTGACAGAACTGAGGCTAAAGCTCAGTGATAGAGTGTGCATATACTGACCTGCCATGCGTAGACAATGGATTCAATCATGAGTTCACAGAGAGAGAGAGAGAGAGAGAGAGAGAGGGAGGGAGGGAGGGAGGGAGGGAGGGAGGGAGGGAGGGAGGGAGGGAGAGAGAGATATGCCGGAGGGATGGGGAATAAGGAAGGAAGGAAGGAAGGAAGGAAGGAAGGAAGGAAGGAAGGAAGGAAGGAAGGAAGGAAGGAAGGAAGACAAAAGAGAAAAGAAGGAAGGAACTTGATTACTTAGAGTTTTAGACCAAAAAAAAAAAAAAAAAAAAAGATGAGTGCATGTGAAAACAGACTAAGAAGCCTATGGCTAGGGAAGTATGGATTCTTCTGAAAACTGCATAACATTCAGACTGGGGCAAAATCAATGCAAATTTATACTGGGAGATGGTGAGCATCTCAGGAAAAAAAACATGAAAAACTATTGAAGATATTTATGTTTTGCAAAAGAATATAGATTTTTTCATCACAAAAGTTGTCTGAATAACCAGATATTTCAGTAGAGGTGACATTGTTATGGATATTGAGGAAAATCTATACTTCCATCAAAGCTTTAAATATTTGGGGTAGACGTCACTCTTTTGGTGTGTACAAACCAGTTCCCTTTTTAGACTGGACTTATACGGTTTCAGTGAAAGCCTCCCATTTTTGTGGCTGAATTTTGAGATTCAGAACACAGCTTCAGATTCCAGGATTGCCCTCCATACATGGTCCTGGAAGCTGTCCATCTTTACCATTACTCAACTGCCTATTTCTATCTCTTGGCTCTCACTTCCTGTCCATTTAAATCAACTTTCCTGGATCCTTTTCCATTACATTCTTCCCAAGATTGTTGGAAAAAGAGTGGGAGGGAAACACAGAAATTGAGTGGCTGCATATAAATTTTCTTTGGGCATATTATATTGTATTAAACATATAATAATCCATACCTAGAATTGTAATATAAAGGAATAGCTGACATCGCATTATTGTTTACAATATAAGTTAATAAGTACATTCAAACTGAATTCCTAATGTCAACCTAGCCCTGCCAGTGTATAGAATATAGGTAAGAACCTGCAGGATTTGTAGCATGTGAAGATAATGTGGGTGTGAGTTGGAAGTCAGCCCAGTATTGAAAGGCTGTCATTGCTCTAAGATGTCACCTGGGACCATGCCATCAATCTACCCACCTTTCCTGAATGGCTTTGATGCCGATCAGTCTGGTTTCCTTTAGTATTAAAGTAATGGGCTCCTGGCTCTATTTCAGCTCTGTCAAAATAGCTGCTGAGTCTCTGTATTGCCTTCCTACAAGGATTTAATCTACTCCAAGCTCCCTGACACATTATAAGGAGGAAATCTGTTTTCTCTGTCACTTTTCCTTTCTCAGCGGGGTCTGCAGCAGAACATCTTTGCTTTGGGTGAGACAGTACAGACTTGCCATGAAAGCCGGTGTTCTCATCAGTTCTGAGTTGTCTAACTTAATCGTATTGTTTCCCCACACCCTGGAGGCTTCCTGCATACTGCTTCCTCTGGAAGGGAGACCTTGCACACATCTTTACACTACTCATGTTCTCTTCTGTGAAGTGTTTGACCAAGCAAGGAGACAATATTATTTCTTTTGGGCTTGCAAAATTGTACTTTTTTTTTTTTTTTTTTTTTTTTTTGGTTTTTCGAGACAGGGTTTCTCTGTGTAGCTTTGCGCCTTTCCTGGGACTCACTTGGTAGTCCAGGCTGGCCTCGAACTCACAGAGATCCACCTGGCTCTGCCTCCCGAGTGCTGGGATTAAAGGCGTGCGCCACCACCGCCCGGCGCAAAATTGTACTTTTTAATGCCTTCACTATTGTGATGTATTTTACCTCTGTTCCTGCTACTGGACAGAAAATACTAATGACAGAAAGTGGATGCCTGGATATAGCTAATAAGAAAATTTTTTGATTGTTTATTCTGGGAGAAAAAAATACACCAAGCATATATGTGAGTGAGTGAGTGTGTGTGTGTGTGTGTGTGTGTGTGTGTGTGTGTGTGTGGTAGAGAAATCTAGCCATGTGTTCATGCCAAGATAATGAACATGTGATGAAGCTTGAAACTAAATAATTCTAAATTCTTTTCTTCTGGAATTCTACTTCTGCTCCCTGATACAATGTACATTTCTAACCAGTTTTAAGAAGTTGAAGGAATAGGAGTGAGAGCTGAGTGCAATTCTAGCTACTAAGGAAGCTATAATTACAGAACCACTGTAGACCAAGAGGCAGAAAGAGAGAGAGATGGAGGAGACGGGGCAGGGAAGGAGGGATCGAGGAAGGGAGGGAGGAGAAGAGAGAGAGGAAGAGGGAGAGGCAGAGATTAGTTCAGATATGCCTCAGTGATTTAAAACACATTCTGCACATGCAAGGGGACTCAGGTTTGGTACCCAGCACCTACACAGGGTCTCACAGCCCCCTGTATCAGGCACATGCTATTATCTCAGTATTGAGCTATGTATGTTTCAGCTCAACCTCAGTTACATGTAGAGGAATTGGCTTGTCACCTTCTCTTTGTAGAAGATAAAATGATAGACCAGATAGGTCAGACATGTGAAGTTTACCAAACCCCAGAAGCATTTCACCATTCTGAGTAAACTGTAAACTGTAAAATAATAATAATAATAATAATGATGGAAAAATCCAGTAAGAATTAGTTATCTTAATAGATGCTGCATTGGAGAATATTTGGCCAGAGGAAGAGATATCCTGACAAATACTAATAAATACATGGTTTGATTTAAAAAGAATAGCAATAGTTAAGTTAACTGTTAAGTTTATCTGCACAAAGGGGGCTATTTCTATATAACAGAAAAGATACTGATTCTGGGGAAAATCTAAGTATTGTTAAGAAAGTAAAGGGCTCTAAGACAAAACTTTCGATTTATTCTTAGTTTCTATCTTTCCTGTATATTGGAACAAGTAATTAAAGCCTAGGACAAGCAGAAAACAATCTAACCAAGGAAACCTCGCACATACACCACAGAGCAAAACCCCTGGAAGTCTGAGTTCTTATTCAGCACAGCCAGGGATTATCTGGCACCTGTGTTTGGTGTGTTTCAGCTCCTTGGAGTTGTTGTTTCATTCAGACATTTCTTTTCTGATTACAAAAAAAAGTAACATAAAACTGTAGTCAGAGACTCCACAATTACAATTCTTGTGGGAGAAAGGATAAAGGTGGCAATTTTCATAAAAAAAAATATTTTATTTGGAAGAGATTTTTTAAAGTACAGCTTTATCCAAGAAAGAAATGGAAAAAAAAAATTCTTAGGAAAAAAAGAACTACACAGGTAAACTATATTCTTTGGAGTATTTCTGAGATGTCAATTGCATTTATTTCTTTCTGCAATCACTGACAAAAATTTGTCTTCAATGTCCTTGGTGGCAGTGCTACAGCCAGTGTGTGTGTGTTGATCTCCGTTGAATTGTATTGAAAATGTACACAGTACACAACATTTTCTAAATGAGGAGACACCAGGGAAACATAGAAACCTCAAAGTTCTCAGACAGCTGACTAGTTCTCAAATACGTTCAAACAGGTTGTGCTACTCATTAAGTTGGGATTGGAAGTAGCTTAATGAGTAAAACCTTTGGCTTGGTAACCTAATGCAGCACATATCTTCTATACTAGCTTACCTATGGTCAGATGAACAGAGGCAGCAACAGGAGAATCCCCAGAAGCTATTAGGCCAGTTACCCTGATGGTCATAGCAGTGAACACCAAAGAAAAGTGGTTTCCAACAAAAAGGAAGGCAAGAACTGAAACCCAAGGATTTTCTCTTACCACAGGCATATTGTGCCCCCTCCACATACAAAAGGACACACAGACATGTAACCATGTTATATATACAAGCACACTCACACATGTATACACACACATGCCCAAACAATTATGCTGCTTGATATCATCTGAGTTTTTCTAACACCTTTCCTATTATAGGCTCATTAGGTGCCCCACAGTCTGTCATTTTGATTTATTTGAAGTAGTCTTGTTGTGTAGCCCAGAATGGCCTAGAGTTTACAGTTCTCCCCTCTCCTCTTAAGTGCTAGGGTGTGGAGGCTCGCAGAGGCTTCCTAGAAAGACCTTACTCAAGGTCAGAGAATCTGAGCTTGCTTTACCCAGCAGGGCTGCATAATGGGATGATTTGGCCACAAGCATGGTTACCAGGTGTCTTGAAGGATCTACATTTGGCTACATGTTATGCTTTGATCTTGATGGGGGGAAGGTCATTTGCCTTGCCCCTTGGCATTGTATAAAAGCCCTTTGGAATAAACCTTGAGGCAGCTGGGTATTGACCCAGGACCCTCCTGAAACCATCCTGTGTGTCTGTCTCTTTTATCATCCCCTTCTATCTTTCTATTATTATTTCCTCATTCCTCTCTTCTCCCCCAAGAACCATTCGACAAGTCATAGCTGGACTCCAATGGACTCCCACACTCGAATTACTCGTGTGCCTCCTATTCATATATAATTTTAAGTAATTTTTATTAATGTCTATATTTTCAAGTTGGGCAGAGTTCTTTTTGTATTTATGTTTAATAAATGTGCTTTATTCAGAAAAATGAAATTTTACATATTTTTCTCTACTGTTTCATAATTCATGGAAGACGTACATGTAGATAAAACTGCTTTAACAAAGGTCCACAATGAGCTCAACTTTGCTTTTCATCTTTCTTTTGAGGATTGGTATGAACTACTCCTTCCAGTTGTCTTTCTAGTGGTATCTTGTGAAAGATTAATTACTTGAAAATGTGAAGCTTACACATCCCAACATCCTCTGCACACTCATAAACTTTGCAGTGTATTTCTAAAATTGCTTGCTTATATGCACAACTTATATTTTTTGAAGAGGGGGGTACTCACCTTATGTTGTCCATTGCTATTTTGAGTGTCCTTTCCATTACAAACCAGTGGCTTGCTTCACCTGTGTGATTGAATACCCACTGCACCCAGCTTCCTTTGTGCTCCTCTTACCTTCCTTCCTTCTTGAGAACCATTTCACCATATTGCTTCTTTCTTTGGAGACACGGTCTCATGTGCTCCCAGACAGCCTTGAACTTATAATCCTTTTCTGACTGTTTCCACAGTGCTGAGATTAAAAGCATGTGCAACTAAGTCCAATTTTATCAATGATTTCTTTCCTCATAGGTGGGGTTTGATCTTGAAAGTTGAACTTCCTGTTTTCAGAATCTCCTATTTTCCCTCATCAACTCTCATCATCGCAGGCCCTGTTTCATGTTTTCTCAGCTCTCAAAATGATTTCAATGATTACCTGGGAACCGAAAACTGTTTTCTAGTTCTTCCTACTCCTCAGTTGCTTGAGTCCTGAACTTTAGACCCAGATGTACATTAAATTCATCAACAAATTCAGCATTTATTAAACTCAATGACTATCATAAGAATAGAAATGCTCTCATTGTACATGAAAACAAACAAACAAAACAGACAAAAATCAACTTAAGGTCAATAATAACATACTATATGTCTTTGGATGATTGAGGTTGGTACTTTCTCAAATAGTCCCAGCGGCTTTAGAGACTGAAGGCATGTTCTATTAACCTCCTGGTTATTTTTCAGTGCTATTATTTGATTATCTATTTGAATACAAACATGATATCATTGTTTATTCCTTGCAGCCAGTCTGTGAGGGGCCAACCTTGATTCCCTCAACAAAGAGGAAATGGAAGTGTGCTCAGGCTCCTGCATCCAAAGTGATAAACTCTGAGATTGAATTCAAGTCTGGCTGGCCATCCCCCTATTCCTATCACTATGATATTTTATTAGAAAGATAAAAATATAAATTTTCAATTTTATTTCTGTATCAGTGTGAAACCTGTCACACGATGATGTGGGCCATTCTTAGCCATTATTGCAAAATGAATTCACCCCCCATCCCCCCAAAATAGCCTTGAATTTCCAACTTGCTTCCTTGTCTAGACATGATAGCAGGGTTTCTGAAAGAAAATGAGGACTTAAGTTTCCCCTATCAAAGTGACCTAGGCACCCTTATGAGAGAAGCCAGTCTGCTTAACATATCTCAGGGGCTGCTGAATTATCGGTGCTCTACTACAAGGTCGCTATAATTCCTCACTAGCTATCAATTGTTTGACAATAGGGTGTCATCCATCAGCCTGTAACTTTCATTGCCAAGTGCATTCTATTTTTATATACCCATGAACTCACACATTTAGCAGAGACAGGAAGACGTCTTTCTCTATAGGATAAGCAATGAATTGTGTGTTTCATCTGAAATATGTTATTTTACAGTGTATTATTCAGAAATAGTCTTTGCTTCAGACAAAGAAGACTTTGGAAAAATTGTAATATATTCCTCCTTAAAACTATTTTTTTTACTATGAAGGTTTGCTCAGAGAGATTGAAAAAAAGCCTTCTATTCTGCCATTTTATAAAATATGTCTCAGCAAATAGTCATAAATCTGTCAGATATTGCAACCCAGTTTGGTATTATATACTAGGAAAATGAACTCAATAGCAATATAATCTTACTTTCCAATATAACTGAACTCAGGGAAAATATCTCAGGAAGAATGCAGGCATGGAAAGCAAATAAAATCTAAGTACCACAGATATAAAGAAGTTTATGATGGCATATACAACTTTGGATATTGCTGTTTTCGTTTTATTAATTCCAACACAAACTTTCAATCATATCTTTCTTTTTAATTTGCCTTATCTGTTTTTTTTCACTTTCTCTGAGAACAGTGAAACTGCATTTTATCTTTTATCTCTATTTTGGTTGGGTTCATTTTCTATTAAGAATGTATTTAGAAATTAGCCGATTCATGCAAACAAAAATTTAAGAATGCCATGGGAGACTTGTTTAGAAATTTGCCTTTTTATACAAAAGAACATTTTATAGTTCCTTATATATATATATATCATATCATATCATATCATATCATATCATATCATATCATATCATATCATATCGATATATTTATATAACACCTATACATTAGAGATTCATAAGTAACAGACATTAGTTGATTTTTATTGATTTCTCTCTTTCTCTAACAGACCAGATAGTGTGTCTTTATCAAATTGCAGTTTTAGCTGAAAAGTAAATAGAGATCACTCAAATTATTTTAGCAGTGTTTGGGGGTTGCCACTTTCCAGCAAGGTTTGCTTAATGAGGAGACAGAAAAACATTTT
This sequence comes from Peromyscus maniculatus bairdii, assembly GCF_049852395.1. Lineage (NCBI taxonomy): Eukaryota > Metazoa > Chordata > Mammalia > Rodentia > Cricetidae > Peromyscus > Peromyscus maniculatus. Next base: position 6,766,527 of record NC_134856.1, read on the forward strand.
AACAAGTAAATATAAACCACTAGCTACACTTCCAATCGATCATTCTACTTCTTGTAGAGGTAACAGGCTGTCTTTGTATTCTTTTTCTTTTTTCCATTGAAGCATTTGGAGAATGATCACAAAATGATTGACTGAAAAGAAATGGAGTTGATTGAGCCTTTTTGGAATAACTCTGTCATTCATGCTAACTACAACACCATCCAGCAAGTAATTATTGAGTAATATAAACCTCAGAAGGAGCAAAAGAATGAGGAAAAGCAGATGAAATAGTTAAGTGTCTCAAAAAGAAGGACCTGCCTATGATATATGCTAATTAGCCAGTGCAAAAAGTGGCTTCTCATTGATCAGGAATACAAAGTCCTTAATTTGGTTCACTGTAGCTTTTATGATCTGTTGCTCATTTACTTTCCAGCCTCAGTGCTCATGACTTCTCCACATTTTTCTCTCCCAAACTCTGTGCTACAGTCAGAATAAATTGCTTTCAATTTCATCAAAAAGTTAAACTGCCTTTTTACTCAGTCACCTTAAAAATGCAGAAGTCTTTCCATAGATCGTTGCCATTCTTGCTTCTCTCTCTCTCTAGATCTTTTTTCATAGGGATAAAAGTTGAATGTGGTCTCGATGAAGCTTTGCTTAAATTTTCTATTGTATTTGCAAGGGGTCAGGGAATGTAACTTAGTTGGCAAGCTGTTTGCTTGGCACACAGAATGCCCTGGGTTTGATCCCCAGCAGCACATTAAACAAACATGGTAGACTAGCCTATAATCTCAGCACTTAGGAGGTAAGCACAGGAGGTTTAGAAACTTAAGGTCATCTGTGTGCAGGATAGTTTTATGTCAACTTGATACAGATTGCCTCATTTGGGAAGAGGAAACATCCCAACAGAATGGCCTGTGGTGCATTTTTTTTTCTTGGTTGATGATTGATATGGCGGTGCCAAGTTCACTCTAGGCTGTGCAACTCCTGGTCTGGTTGCTTTAAGTACTATAAGAAAGCAAACTAACAAGCCATGAGGAGAAACTCTATAAACAGCACTCCTCAATGGCTTCTGCATCAGCTCCTGCTGCCATGTTCTTACCCTGTTTGGGTTTCTGCCATGACATCCCTCAGTGATAGACCATAATGTGGAGTTATAAGCTGAAATAAAACTTATCCTCCCCAAGTTGGTCATGGTGTTTAAGTAGAGCAATTGAAACTTTAAGACCATCTTCTACATAGAAATCAAGGCAAGGTTAGCCCAGGATACTTGAGACCCTGTCTCAAAAACAACAAGACAAAGCAAAACTCACCCAAGTACTGTGCTTTCTTTATTCTGGCATCTTGGCCTTATAATTCATTTAATTATTTATTTGTCAAGTATTTTGTTCTAAACAAATTACATTTAAAACTACACCAAGAGAAAGCTCCTTATATATAGAGAGGAAAACATAAGAGGCATGAATTTAGCAAGTTATGGGATATGCTGAAAGAAAAAAAAAAGATTTTAGGTACTCCGGAGAAAATGATTGTGATAAATGAGTTGTAAAAGTTATGTTGTAATTACACTGTGGGATACTTTTAATGAATTATTTCATCTGGAATCTGTTTCAAAGGAGTGGAGAGTGAATACCATCAGAATAATGTCTTCAGATATTCTCAAACTGAATCAATATACAATAAGTGTATTGCTTGCTCTCTCTATCTCAGTTTGTTAGGTTATCTTAGTTTTTAAGTTATTTCTTATGTTTTTGAGATTATAATATAAATTACATTTCCTTCTTCTAAGCCCCCCATGCTCTCTTCAACATTAATTGCCCTTTTATTCATTAATTGTTGTTACATATATCACAATAACCCTAAGGCTGGGGCAGTGGCACACACACCTTACCAGTAACCAACAGCTCTCTAAATGGACTTAAGACCCTCTCAACAAGATGGAAATTATGCCTCTACAGGACAAGTGAAGTAGCAAAGAGAATCTACAACCACCACTTTACTAAATTTGAGGTATTTTATTGCAGACACGGCTGTAAGAAGAAAAAAAATGATAGAGAGCAAAGCTCCACCATAATATTTCCATTAATAGTATTAATATTTGAACAACGATATAACATTAGTGAATCATTTTCTATATGACAGATTCCTTGTTTTGTACTAATTCTTATCACTTTTCTTTGGAGGAATTCAGCATGTTGTTCTTTTAAGTATGAAATGACTAAAGTTTACACACACTAAATATCAAGATCTTAAAATGTATTTTCAAATTATTTTTAGAAGTCTAGGCCACATCCTGGAGATAGCAACAACACTCTTAATGTTTTAGTGCACATACTTTAATAAAAACACATTTATTCATCGCATGTGATCTATAATAACCCTCAAGATAGATAGGGTTATTTTCCATTATCCAAAATATGGATAATATATCACTTATTCAGATTGAGCTATCATGAGAAATTGTCATAAATAACTTGGCTTAAATAACAGGAATAGGTTTTGTCAGACTTTGAGAGCATGAAAATTTGCAATCAGTTTGGCAGAATGGCTGGGTTTTGGTGAGGGTTACTCCCTGCCTGACAGATGAATGTTTCCTCACAGACAACACACTGTATGTTCTTCAGATTGTGACTATGGAGACTATATCCAATCTTTTTTATCTGTAAAGAAATAGAAATGGCTTGTCAAGTACTAACACCATCAACAACATCTGATTCGTACTGATGTTATTCTAATAATCACCTAATAATCTAGAACCACCTAAATCAGTGGTTCTAATCCTCTTGGTGGTCACATATCAGATATTCTGTATATCAGATATTTACATTACAACTCATAACAGCAGGAAATTACAGTTATGAAGTAGCAAAAAATAATTTTATGTTTGGGGTCATAACATGAGAAGATGTGTGGAAGGGTCACAGCATTATGAAGGTTGAGAACCACTACTCTAAATGCTCCATTGCTAATACCAGCACCTTAGCAATTTTGAATTAAATGAAGGAATCTTAAAGTGTAGAAAAATTCATCCATGACAATGTATGGAACTATAAAATGCTTCTGATGGGGGAATGTTTTTCTGTATGCTACGAAAATATGTTGTTCTGATTGGTTGATAAATAAAGCTGTTTGACCTATGCCATGGCAGCTTAGAGGCAGGTGGAAAATCGAAAGAGATAGACAGGAAGAGAAAGGAGAGGAAAGAGCAGCCACCAGCTGTCACCGAAGGAACAACATGCCAGTAAGAAAGGAACAACACCAGACTGGTAAGGCACAGCCATGTGGTAACTTATAGAGTAATAGAAATGGGTTAATTTAAGTATAAAAGCTAGGAATCAACAAGCTTGAGCCATAAGCCATGGCCATGTAACTTGTAATTTGTATAAGCCTCTGTGTGTTTACTTGGATCTGAGCAGTTGCAGGACTAGGTGGGACACATGAATTTTATAAATGGCTGTGGGACCTTGGTGCTGGGTGAGACCAGGAACACTGATAGCTCCATGCTTCCCTTCCAGTGCTGTACTGGCTTGAATAATTTCCTGACCCAAACCCTTGACTTTCTGGGATGTAGTAGGCATTTGAAAATTACACACAGGTAATCAGTTTATGATATAGGGTAATGGCTTCTAATCCATAGTATCTGGTGTCCTTACTAGAAAAGAGAAGAATACAAGACATGGACATAGAGAATACTATAAAACAATGAAGGCAGAATGGGGTGGGTTATGAATCCACAAGAAATATATTGCCATCAAACTCCAAACTCTGAAAACAAAGCTTACACACACACACACACACACACACACACACACACACACACACACACACACAAAACTCATTCTACCCTCAGCTGATCTCAATCTCAATTTTCTTTTCACTGTTTTTATTTCTTCATCCACACACTGATTACACATAGAGTTAGCACATAATAGGTATCATTTGCATTACTTCCTCTTGTGTTGATTATTAGATTGAACATGATTTTCTTAAACAAATTCCAACTGTTACAAGTAATTTCAGTACCAGAAGGACTCTTAAAATTATAAAAATTATGAGTAACTGAAAGGGTAACTTTATTTTTATATTGTAAATTACAAGCACATGCTAGTGTCTTTACATCTTTTATCCCTAGCTTGTGCCAGGGGGAAATAAGAGGATTTTAGTGTCTCATTGACCTTTCCATTAGACTTCTATGTTTTGTGCGCAAGAACATGGCAATGGCATTAAAAACTTCTATTTTCATCCCCCACATATTTTCTATTTAATGGAAAGAACTGTAATGTTCAGTTCTATATAGGAATCTCAAATTTAATTTTGAACACTATCCTCTAAAACAACGAAAAAAATCTGAATAGAGGTTATTTGGAATCTTTGAGAAATTTACTATCAGCGTTTCTGTAAGCCTCAAGCTGCTTAAAATATAGCTTGTTAGTTAATTATTTTTATGATCCATGAATTTCAGATGACTGGACCCATAATTAAGAACAACTAAGCTACATTATCTGGAATCAATAGGTATAATAACATTTTAAATATCTCTGTTGTTGATAGGACCAAGCCTTGAAATGTATACTAGATTAGCCTTGAATTAGCAATTTCTATGTCCCAGTTTTTCAACTGCTGGGATTATATGATACAACATCTGTCTCAATAGATACCATTTTAATGCCATTTTTTATTATTTTTCAGTGCAGTTCTGAATTATTGATAGCTTTTTGATGGTGGTGTACAACATATCGTATGTGTAAACTTGAAGATGTTTAAGATATTCCACTTTTGTCTTTGTGAGACACATAGCTGTTCTGTTTGCTCAGAACCTGGTTATATACAGGTGTCCCACATGTCTGGTTAGATTGGCACATGCCTTACACTCTGTGGAAATTATTTCAGATAGAAATCTACTTTGTTTGGAAACTATGTACCTATTCTTCAATATGTTGAAGAACTCTTAAACTAGGCTGAAATTTTAGGCAGGAATTATGATAAAAAGCCTTAACAGTATCCATCAGACTGAAGACAAGAAAATTGAACCTGGAATTCCAGCAATACAGACACTGGGGCAGAAGGACCAGAGCCCAAGTCCAGCCTCCACCACAAACTAAGTTCCAGGCTAATCTGGGCTACATGACACTGTGTGTAGTGATATTTTAATTGTGCTGAAATGTGATTTTATTTTGTATGTTAATAAATAAAGTTTGCCTGCAGATCAGAGGTCACATAGCGAGCTCACGCAGCCATAAACAGGAGTCAGGAGGTGGTAGCACACATCCTTAATCCGATCACAAGGCAGGCAGAGTCTCTGTGTGGTCACGGACACAGCCAAGCGTGGTGACATGAGCCCTTAATCCTAGTGCCAACCATAGAGACCTGGAGGTCTGTATAGATAGCCAGTGATGAGGAAGTCATGTGGCTGGACTTAGAGCCAATGAGAAGGCAAAACAGGAAGGCAATAAAAACACAAGTTAGATGGGAAGAAACTCTCTAGGGAAGCGACGCTGGTGAGGTGGTAAGACTTCGCTAGTTCTCTGATCTCTTTGGTTATTACCTCTGTATTTGGCTCTCTGTTTCTTATTTAATAAGAGTGTTTAGAAATTCCTCCACAACTGTGAGTTGGGGAGGGAGGCAAAAATCTTTCTCCATGTTAATTTTCTAAGATTACATATTTAGAATAACAGGAAAAGAGGCCTTACAGATAACTGAAGAAATGGAGTCATAGCTTGCCAGTGACATAAAATTCATATAAAAGCACAACTGTTCTTGTTGAAATATTACATTACTATAACCTAAAATGAAACCTTGTTTAAAATCACAACCTGTCTACCTGGCAAAATATATAGACTATATAAAAGGATTTCACCTAGATATATAAACAATCAAAAGCTCAAAATATAAAAGGTTAGTAGCACATTTAATTAAAATTAATGACCTGATTCTCCCAAATAAAACAAGACTTTATGAAGCAGTATAAAAGGTCAACATAATTTTATTGGAGAGACATCATGTGATTCTAAATGTGAAGCACTATGTTATAAAAACATATTATTCTATCAAACAGAAATGGTTCTTCAAAATGGAAAACATTTTGGTCCGAACAATTTTAAAATAATCCTTTCATTATTGTGAAATACTAAACTGATAAGTGAAATCAATTAAAATATTCTAACACCATGAGTATAATAGATGCAAAATGTCTTTTGGTATCACAGGAAACTGCTTCCAAGGTCACAGAGGAACTTTTGATGACTGTCGAGACAGTCAGCTATCTCTGTCATTTCCAGAATTTTGAAACTTGCTTACAATGCATTTCCTGTTTACTTAGGTAATATTATATCCTTCTGGGGTCTTTGATGTATTTGAAGACTAGATAGTTATAATTTTCCTTGCTTATGATAAAACATAAAATAGACATGAAACTTTAGACTCACAAATACAGGATAGATAAAATATTTTCTTTAATTTTGCCAAATACAAATAGACAAGATATTATAAATGAAATTCTTGCTTGGTAACTATTTGTTATATGTAATTTTACTACATTAAAGTTAAAGCCTTCCCTTTTGTTCAGAGAGAAAAGGGGAAATGCTGTGGGATAAAGCTTTCGTACACTGTTTCAATAAAACCCTGATTAGCCAGTAGCCAGGCAGGAAGTATAGGCAGGGCAAGTGGACTAGGAGAATGCTGGGAAGAAGAAGGTTGAGTCAGGGGTCACCAGCCAGACACAGAGGAAGAAAGATGTCAGGGAGAACTGAGAAAATGTTCCAAGCCAAGTGGCTAAACAAAAATAAGAATTATGGGTTAATGTAACTGTAAGAGCTAGTCAATACTAACCCTGAGCTAACAGCCATACAGTTCTTAATTAATATAAACCTCTGTGTGTTTATTAGGGTCTGAGTGTCAGCTGACTAGACCGGACACAGGAAATCTTCCAGCTACATACTTTCATAATCCCATTGTGCTTCTGTTTTCTCTCTGTTATCCATAGCTACAGGTACATGAGTTATATATCATATGTGCTTCACATCATCTAGAGTGATACATTCATCTCTTTTAAAATGGACTCAAGGAGAAAACTGTTGATGGTGAACTCCATTTTACAACACCTTACATATTTTTCAAATCCATTTCAAAGTTCCCACAAAGTAAAAGCATGAAATTTTAAAGTTTATATGTGTGTGTGTGTATGTGTGTGTGTATAGTTCATATATATGTAGATCACATATATAGTTCTTATATATGTGAAATATATTATATATGAACTATATATACGAACTCTTATATAAAGTCCATGCTTTAACTTTGTGTGTGTGTGTGTGTGTATGTATATCTATGTATATATAAATATACATGTATGCCTGTTTTCTTTTTCCCATTTGAAAAAAAAAAACTACTCAAATATCATTGGAGAGAAAGAAGCATGTAAGTCATGTTGAGAAAGAACTAAAATCTCCAAAAGGTGAATGCATTATTGGTATTTCTGGACACTTTAACAATCAGCTGAAGATAGAAAACTGCCCATAAGTACAGTAACATATTGACAATGTATACTTGGAATATAAGAATATAGTACTCTTCAAGTCAAGAACTCCAGTGCAGTTCAGTGTTTTGTTTTTTTTTTTTTTTTCCATGTTGTAGTTTGGGGAACTAGCATTTTAATCACAATTTCATGTTTCAGATTTGAAGAAAATTGACATTTAAAAGATCTATTCACACTTTCAAATGACTTAGAAAAATAGGAAATATTTGTCCCTTTTTCCTTTTTTCTTTAATGTATTAAACACATTTTAAAGTGTTACTTGCCATGAAAGCATATTTTTGCACCATACACTGTTTCTTTATCCACAGATTTTCTGTCTTATTATTTAAATTTTTATTTACTTACTTTTGAGATAAGATAGCTCTACAAATTCAGGCTGGCCTTGAACTTTCGCTCTCCTGCCTCTACCTCCAATATGTTAGGATTATAGACATTCTCCACCTCTCCTGACTTGATATTTCATTATGTTCATCTAAAAACACTTTTTAAGTCACTTCTATTCCCAATGGTATTTGTTAAGTTTTACAAAACAAACAAACAAACCAAAAACAAAAACAAAAACAAAAAATACCCCACATGCAGCATTGCCTTCTTAAAATAATTTTCTAAGATTAAAAAATCAAAAAAGGGATTGACTGGACCTGGCCATTCAAATCTATAATTCTAGCACTCAGGAATAAGTCAACACCTAAATCTTTATTTAGCAAGTGTCTTGGAAAGGTGGAATAAAAGACAATGTGAAACTCATGAAGATAAATGAGAAAGTAATACATCCTGAGCTACACTGTGAGTTCCAATCAAATCTGGACAATAGTTTGACACCCTGTCTCAAATAAAGAAGGGAGGGAGGGAGAGAAGGAGAGACAGAAGGGAGAGAGGGAGGAAGAAAGGGAAGGAAAGGGAGGAGATAGCAAGAGAATGAAGGAACAGGTGAGGTGAGTGAGCAATGGAGGAGAAAAAGAATAATGGGTCAAAAGTAAAAATTACTGTGTTTTTTGATACAATATCTTTTTACTACTTTTTGGTTTTGATGAAACTTTAATAAATAACTAGAAATTAAAATCTTCATGGAAATGCATTTCTAAAAGGGATCAAAGCTAGGTGTAGTGGCACAAGCCTTTAATCCCAGCACTTGATAGGCTGCCAGTGAGCTGCAGAGATCCCCTCATGTCTGCCACCTCTCCCTTCCTCATGGCTGGGGTTACAGGTTTGTGCCACTTTGCTCAGTTGTTTGTGTGGGGTCTGGGATTCTACACTCAAGTTGTATGCTTGTGAGGGAAATAATTTACTGACTGGGCCATCATTCTACATATTGCTATTTTTAAAATTTCATTAGAGAGTTGGTTATTTTAAACGTATGTACAGAGACATAGGCATATCCTTGTAGACATATTTTAAAGCAAATACCAACATATACAGGTTACTTTTGATATTTGTTTCATGTTTCATAATTACCTAAATATTCATCCATTTTTTATAATATTATATTAGGGATGGATCACCTTATTTAAAAATACATAATCCATCTTGGCCTCACATATGTTATGTGAAGTATGGTAGTGCAAATTCTAATTGGTCTTAATAATAAAAGCACAGAGTCAGATAGCAGGGTGAAAGCTGAAATATCAGAGAAGCAGAACAACCAGCCACTAGAAAGAATTGTTACCTCTAGGAATCCTCAGACTGAAAGGGCCAAGCTCCTGTCTCCACACTGCCTTATCACTTCCTTTCTCCACCAAGCCATGTCATTTGCTGTTTTTTCTCTGAAGTGTTAGGATTAAAGGCATGATATCTCAAGTGTGGGGATTAAAGGTGTGTGCCACCACTGCCTGTCCTTTAGTGGCAAGCTCCACACTCTGATCTCCAGGCAAGCTTTATTTGTTAGACACAAACAAAATATCACCACATTTCCCCCTTTTTGTCTAAAATAAAAAAGAACATTATAACTAATATAAGAAAAACCATATAAAATAAGTAAAATAGCTATATACAATATATACAGGAAATAAATACATCAACAATGTCTAGTCCATTAACAATTGACAAATTCAGAGAAAATACTCCATATCTTTCCTATCTTATTGAGACCAAAAGGTCATACCTAATTCACTTTCTATTCTAACTTGAATTACTAACACTATATGTTAATGTCTCTCAAACATATACACTTTACACCTCTTCAGTGAATTTCTTTTCTGAATATGGTAACAAGGAAAACTACAGGTATAAAGGCTTCAACTCCATCGGATGCCTGAGACAGAAATAATATTACCTGAGTAAGCAGGAAGTGCAAGCAAAAGACTTCCAAAAATGTGAGAAATGACAGAAACAGAAACTGCCTAGACAGTCACTCAAGTTTCCTCTGCAATGTTGGGGCATCTATCTTCGGCCTACAGTCCTAGCATATCTGACAGACATTCCAGTGAAGCAGGGTATTCTGAAGGACTGTCCTACCTTGTCTTTGAAAACTTCAGCAGTCACTTACTATTGTGTCCTGCTTGTTCACTTTGGACAGTACACTGTCAGCAGTTGAGGCAAGGGCACTTTCTTGCACAGTGGCTAAATTTTGACACAAGAAAGTAAACTCCATGTGTAGTTTCTTTGATGCCAGTCATCTTCTCTAAATTAGATTGGTGCTACCAGGAGTATACATGTTTCATTGTCATAAAAACAAAACAAAACAGCAACAAAAAAAAAACAAAACCAAAAAAACCTATGCTATTAAAACATCTTAAATGTCATATTCTATAGATCTCTGAAGTGTTGAAGATGATCTATCTAAAACATAGCTCCATTTGACTTTGAAAACATACCTAATATTACTACAAGTTTGAATGTAATAGGTGACTAATTACTAAACTGAATTTCTTTATTATCCTAAATAGTTTGTAATAACTTTCAAGTACTAGAAATTTGCATTTCATTAACAAATGAGACGTATAGGTGCAACACTTTGAAAAAGATTAGAAATGTATGTATATTCTAAAAAATAATCTCAACTTTGTGTCAATATATAAAGATCCATATCAATGTAAAATATTTAAAACAAGTAGTAGCTTTTTAAAAATAGATTCAGTAATCTACCCTTTTATCCTATCTCTACATCCCCCTTTTTTCTTTTCAGGGAAGATTCAATAATCTACTCTTTTATCTTATCATATCTATATTCCCTGTTTTCTTTTTTCCAAAAGAAGAACTCTGAATCTAATCTCCTTTGTTCAGCTTTTTAAAATCATTACCAATAACAACTTGTAACCAACCACCCTATGTGGTGATATTTTATTTGTACTGAAATGTTATTTTAATTTTATGTTAATAAATAAAGTTGCCCTGGGGTCAGAGCTATTAGAGCCATAGTAAGAGCGTGGTGGTTAGAAGAGCTAGGTAGATTTCTGTGTGTTCAGGGATACAGCCAGTATTGGAGACATATGCCTTTAAGACCTGGAGGGCGGTACTTACAGGCAGTGATGAGGCATTCATGTGGTTGGGTTTACAACCAATGAGAAGGCAGAACAGAAAGATTATTTAAACAGGGACACAGGAAGTACCTCCCTCTCTCAGGGAAGCTAGGAGCACTGCAGGAGGTAAGATTTTATCTCTGGCCGGGCGTTGGTGGCGCACGCCTTTAATCCCAGCACTCGGGAGGCAGAGGCAGGCGGATCTCTGTGAGTTCGAGGCCAGCCTGGGCTACCAAGTGAGCTCCAGGAAAGGCGCAAAGCTACACAGAGAAACCTTGTCTCGAAAAACCAAAAAAAAAAAAAAAAAAAAAAAGATTTTATCTCTGAGCTCTGACCTCTCGGCTTTTCTCTTTTACCTTGGCTCTGTGTTTCTTATTTTAATAATACGATTGGTTACATCTACATCTGGCGCCCAACGTGACAAGAATCCATTAAAAACTGCTTGGGGCCGGCTCCCTAGCCGGAGCAGCTGGCTCCCTAGCCCCGGCCCAGGTCTGCTTGGGCTCAGGCTGGACTGTGAGTTGCTTGCTTAAAGCCAGTGCTACAAACAGCTCAGGCCTGCCCTGCTAAACAGGGCCCCTGCCTGTAAAGCCAAGCCTTGACTCGGCTCAAGAGGGAACAAGTGGCTGGCTTTAAGCTTTAGCCGGCTACCCCTTCGCTTTCACTTTCACTTTCACTTTCACTTTCGCTTTTGCTTTCTCTCTTGCTCTCTCTCTCTCTCTCTCTCTCTCTCTCTCTCTCTCTCTCTCTCTCTGGATTTACACCTAGGACTCTAGGTGGCTGTTTTGAAATTCGCTCGGATTTCTACTGTTCTACGCAGATTTGGTAAGTCATAAAGGAAACTATTTAAACGACAAATTTTTTCCACATTTAAAAAAAAATGGGTTTTCTGTGTACATTGGAAGAAAATTGGGTTTTTGAAATTTTAGGCAGTCTGACAATGGAACAACTATATGAGAAGATTAATGTTGATCGAATTATGCAGTTTATCACCATGCTTATTCTCATTTTACTATTTAAAAAGATAGTCGATTTAAGTGCCAGGATAACAGCTTTAGAAAAACCTGTTAATTTTAACAGTGAAGTTGGTTCAAGTTTGGATCATAAGGTTACAGAAAGAAAGCCTGTTTTCACACAGTCATCCTTAATTTATCCTGTAACCGTACAGCAGATGCCTGATCAAATGGCTACACAAAATATCTGGGCTCCAATTGAACTGATGGATTTTAAAAGGTTTAAGGAGGCAATAGTATCTTATGGCATGCATTCCCCATATGTAAAGCAAATGTTAAACTCTTGGTCAACATATAATAGGATTATACCACAGGACTGGCGGGACCTTGCACAAGCTGTTCTGGAACCCAGCCAGAGAATTCAATTTCTAACGTGGTTTAAGGAGGAAGCTAGAAACGTAGAAACACAATGGAGGGATAAAGGAATACAAGTTTGTCAGGATCAGCTTATTGGAGAAGGCCAATATGCTTCAATACAAACACAATGTTTATATGATGTTCAAACCGTAATTTTATGTCGAATGGCAGCCTTGAATGCATGGGACAGAGTTGATGAACCAGGAAAAAAACCTGAGTCATTCACAAAGGTTATGCAAGGCCCAAAAGAATCTTTCACAGATTTTTTAGAAAGACTGGCTTCAGCAGTAAACAGAATGGTCTCAGGATCAGAAGCTAGTAAGGCAATAATTGAAGCTTTGGCATTTGAGAATGCGAATACAGCATGCAAAAGAATAATCAGGCCGTTAAGGGCAAGATCTGCACCTTTGGAAGATTGGATTAGAGAAACAATTAATGTTGAGGTTGATGAGCATGATACGTGGGTAGGAGAAGTAATTTCAAAAGGTTTGAGGAGTGTTAGATGTTTTGGGTGTGGAAAGCAAGGACATTTTAAAAGGGACTGTAAACAGGTCATTCCTAGAAGCAATGTTTCTTCAAGGAACAATGGCAACAGAATGCCCCTTCCTTCTGGAGTATGCAGAAGGTGTGGTAAGGGAAAACACTGGACCAACGAATGTAGATCAACAAAGGACAGACAGGGTAATCCTTTGCCTCAGTTTTCGGGAAACTCCCGGAGGGGCCTCATGCAGGCCCCCATAGCAAATCCAGTTCAAACCTTTCCTGCAGCTGTAGAGGAAATCCCTGCTCTGAGCGATTAAATAACCAAATGACTATTGGAATAAATCATGCTGGTCAGGATGATGAAAAAGAGAGAATAGAAAATTCAGGAGAAAACATAAAGAAAATTTTTTGGCAAACTTCTATTAATGAACAGAGACCAAAATTAACGATAAAAATAAATGGTGTTTTGTTGTCTGGTCTGGTAGACACAGGTGCGGACATTACCATAATTGCACCAGAATTTTGGCATCCAGCTTGGCCTCTTCAAGAGGTAAACGTTCAACTGTTAGGAATTGGGACATTATCTGGAGTGAAACAGAGTGCAAGATGGCTGGAATGTATAGGTCCAGAAGGACAGAGAGGAAAATTAAAACCATATGTCGCTAACATAGCTATGAACCTGTGGGGTCGAGACTTGTTGCAACAATGGAATACTCAGATTAAAATCCCTCCAATCTCAGAAACAAATCATAAACTAGCACATGTTTCTGAGAGAAATATTAGAAGGCATTATTTTGAGTGGTCACCAGCCATCCATATTATACAAGAACAGGGCACAACAACTGATAATCTTCCAAAAATACCAACAGCTCTACCTTTAAAATGGTTAACAGACAAGCCTGTATGGGTTCAGCAATGGCCTTTAACAACAGAGAAACTCCAGGCTTTAGAAGAGCTGGTAGAAAAACAGTTAAATGCTCAGCATATTGAACAGTCAACCAGCCCTTGGAATTCTCCTGTATTTGTTATTAAAAAGAAATCTGGTAAATGGAGAATGGTAACAGACCTTAGAGCAATTAACAAAGTAATTCAGCCGATGGGCTCTCTACAATCTGGAATTCCTTTGCCTACTCTGTTACCAAAAGGATGGCCTCTCATAGTTATTGATTTAAAAGACTGTTTCTTTTCAATACCTTTACAAGAAAAAGACAGAGAAAGATTTGCTTTCACAGTGCCTACTTATAATAATTCTCAACCGGTTAAAAGATTTCAATGGAGGGTCCTCCCACAGGGAATGTTAAATAGCCCAACTCTGTGCCAATATTTTGTACAACAGCCATTGGAAGTGATACGTAAAAAATTTCCTAAATCTATAATTTATCATTATATGGATGATATTTTACTAGCTGACTCAAATGCAGATACTTTAGAAAGAATGTTTGAAGAAGTAAAGAAAATTTTGCCTTGCTGGGGATTACAAATTGCTCCTGAAAAAATACAAAGAGGAGATTCTATTAATTATTTAGGATATAAAATAGAGCTACAAAAAATTAGACCCCAAAAGGTGCAAATTAGGAGAGATAGACTACAGACTCTTAATGACTTTCAAAGATTATTTGGAGATATTTCTCATCTACGAACTATTGTTGGGGTAAAAAATGATGAACTGACTAATTTGTTCAAAACCTTAGAAGGTGACAAGGACTTAAATAGTCCAAGAGAATTATCACCTGAAGCTGAGAAAGAATTGGCCTTGGTAGAAAAGAAAGTACATGAAGGGCACGTGGATCGTATTGATCCAAAGCTGGATTGCATTTTGGTTATTTTACCTTCTAGGCATTCCCCTACTGGAATATTAATGCAGAGGGAAGATATTATATTGGAATGGATATTTTTACCAAATAAACCAAATAAAAAATTAAAAACTTATGGGGAAAAAATCTCTGACTTGATTTGGAAAGGAAAATTGAGACTTCGTCAATTAGCAGGAATAGACCCAGCAGAAATTGTCGTACCTTTAACTAAGGAGGACATTGAAAAATTATGGACAGAAAGTGAACCTTGGCAAAGAGCTTGCAGTAATTTTTTGGGAGAAATTAACAGCAAATATCCCAAAAGCAACAGAATTGATTTTATAAAGAGAGCTGATTGGATCTTGCCTCGAATTGTACGGCAAAAACCCATATCTGGAGTTCGTACATTTTATACAGATGCCAACAAACAAGGAAAGGCAGGTTACAAATCAGAAAATTTAAGTAAAGTGGTACAAAGTCCTTATAATTCAGTGCAAAAATCAGAATTGTATGCTATTCTGTTGGTATTAATGGATTTTTCAGAACCTCTCAACATAGTAACTGACTCTCAGTATGCTGAAAGAGTGGTATTACATATTGAGACTGCAGAATTTATCCCTGATGCTTCAGAATTAACTTCACTATTTATTCAATTACAAGATACAATCAGGAAAAGGAGTCATCCTTTATATATAACTCACATCCGATCTCATACTGGTCTGCCAGGCCCTCTAGCACAAGGCAATGATGAGATTGATAAATTATTGATAGGAAATGTGCTGGAGGCCTCAGAATTTCATAAAAAACATCATGTCAATAGTAAAGGTTTAAAAAAGGATTTTCCCATAACCTGGCAACAAGCCAAAGAAATAGTAAAGAAATGTCCTACTTGTTCCTTCTATAATCAAACACCATTACCAGCAGGATGTAACCCAAAGGGTACTCAGAGGAATGAAATCTGGCAGATGGACATGTTTCACTTTATAGAATTTGGAAAACTGAAATATGTACACCACACTATCGATACTTATTCAGGATTTCAATGGGCAACTGCTTTGAGTTCTGAAAAAGCTGATTCTGTAATCACTCATTTGCTAGAAGTTATGGCCATCATGGGTATACCTGCACAAATCAAAACTGACAATGCTCCATCATATGTCTCTGTTAAAATGAAACAGTTTTTTGATTATTACAAAATAAAGCATATTACAGGTATACCACATAATCCTACAGGTCAAGCAGTTATAGAAAGATCAAACAGAACTCTAAAGGATATGCTAAATAAACAGAAAGGAGTAACAAAAACCCCCAGAAATAGACTGCATAATGCTCTATTAACTTTGAATTTTCTGAATGCCAATGAGAAATGAACAACAGCTGCAGAGAGACATTGGGTAATAGAAAAAACTACAGAATTAAATCAACCTATATACTTTAAGGATGTGCTGACCTCAGAATGGAAGCCAGGGTATGTATTACGTTGGGGATGAGGTTTTGCTTTTGTTTCTACAGGAGAAGATAAGCTGTGGGTACCATCAAAATTGATAAAGGTTCGATTTGAACAAGAGAAACCTCTTAATTAGAGGAGGTGATAGTTCATCAATCAGCATGAACATCCAATTTAAACTAACTTGTACCTGTAACACATGTCTTTTCATTTAATCAGATAATAACTTGCCAAAAAGGAACATCCCCAAAATTAGTCTTGGGGGAAGGTTTTTGTTTTTGTCTTTTAGGAGAATGAAGGTTAAGGAATCTGAAGGACACAAGACAAATGAGACAACTGAAGAAAAGGGACAAATCATCTATCCCAGGAAACAGAGTATATGGGAGTATATGGCATATGGGTATATATTATCTAAAAAATTTTATGTCTTCTTAAATGTTTGTTTCTGCTTTTTTCTAAAGATTTAACACTATTGGTTTTCTAATAGTCCCAGTTCAATTAAAATTTAAAGCTGACTTTGGAGTTGGAGAATGGCTCTCTCCTTCTTTAAACTCAAGCATGTTGTTAAAATGAAAATACAAACTCCCTGTATCATGCCAGAAAGAGCCATTTTCTGCTATGGGACAGGACAAAAGCCAAATTAATTAAGGGACTATTCTATTACTAATCTCAATTCTTTGATTCTATTCTGATTCTTTAAACTTTTCTTAAAGTATAAATTTTATATCAAAATTTACAAGATTAATAGATACATATACATTTTAAACTTTGTTAAGATAGGAATGGTCATATAGAGTACTAACTAATTCTAGAAAAAAGGCTTCAATTAGCTGCATATATATGTCTTTGTGTTCGAGTCTCTTATCAGTTTTCTGCAGGAAATCATGGCCAGGCCTAACATCAACTGAAGTCTCCAGGAAGAAAATGGGGCCCCACAACAACAACAACAATTCCACGTGGACAATAATAATATCACTGAACTGACAAACATCATCTATAGATCAGCTTTGAACTACAAGGTGCTCAGAGCAATTTTGAGATGACTAGCTGAGATGATCCTGTGTCAAAGACGACTTGAATAAGGACTTGAGATAAACCCTGAACTTTGGCTTTATACATAGACTGGATAATAATGAAGGATATAGTTATCTTTCCTAGAATTTGACAATTAACCTAAAAAATTTTCTTTCAGGATAAAGATAACTTCGCCCATACCCAGCAGGAAGCAATTTTAAGAATATGACACCCACATTGCCAAAGAAGTGGTGTGGGGCGGGTGGTTTTTTGGTTCTTTTAATGGGTTTTGGGTCTGGGATAATTTTCATTATTTAGGGGGGTAGGTTACAAGTTGTCAAGGGTTAGGAAAAAGGCTAAGCAAAGGAGATTAGATTTAAGGTTTTTGTTTAAAAAAAAAAGAAAAGAAAGAAAGAAAGAAAAGAAAAGAAAGACAATTACTAATTTTAAATACTTTACATTATTACCAACTATTAGGATATAAAGAAATGAAAGTTAGTAGTTAGACATTACAATAGAAATTGTAGTCATATTAGATATGTTTTAAAAATTGAGCAGATGTATTTTAGACAGGTCATCTTCAAACCCTTCAGAGATCTACAGAATATGGCATTTAAAATGTTTTAATAACTTAGAAATTTTTCTTTTTTGAGACATGTCGGCTCCTGGCAGTACCAATCTACTTCAGAGAAAATATGGACATTGAAGAAACTGCATATGGAGTTAATTTTCATTGTGGCAAAAGTTAGCCACTGGACAACAAAGTATCCTCAAATCAACAGAAAAAATGGACAGACAGAACACAAAACAAAGGACTACCAATTCCTGCCAAAATAAGTGTGGTTATGGCTTTATCAAAAGGCATCTTCTGAGGCCAGGACAATATGGCACCATCCCTGAAGTCGCCTTCACAATCTGGAAAAGGTACAGTACCCTTTTCTTCGAAGGCAGCTGAACAGGCAGTGGGCCGATGGCTTCTGTTGTGCAATGGAACAGCAACTGAAAGCTCATGCCTCTCAATAGTAGACTGGCATTTAATAGAGGGATGTGGAGAAGGGGATGCTTAGATGAAGCCATATATACACAGCCAAGAAGAATGGACAGCTGAATTCAAAAACCATCAATTTCCAGAATTTAAAATCCTGAATCATGACATGACACTAGTGGAATTCAGGTGTTTCTGGTATATGGACTGCTCTCACCCAATGTGAGGTTGAACTGTTGACCTTGTGTACAACCTATTTCACAAATGAGTCTGTCGGATACGATAGGCCTATAGGCTGAAGATGATGCCCCAGCGCTGTGAAGAAACCTCAGGTGACTGTCCAGGCAGCTGGCTGTTTCTGTCAACTCACAAAATTTTTGGAAGTTGCTTTTGTGCACTTCTTGTTTTTATTTTTGTTAGCTAATATTATTTCCTTCTTGGGTCTCTGAGGGAGTTGAAGATTAGTTAGTTATAGTTGAAGATTAATTAGGATAGAAAGTGAATTAGATACATTTTGGACTTACTAAAATAGGATAGATAAGGGAATTATTTTCTCTGATTTGTCAAATACAAATGGACTAGACATCGTTTAGGTATTTGTTACTTGTATATATTGTATATAGTTATTGTACTTTTGTATATAGTTTTTCTTTTGTTAGTTATAACCTTTTGCCTTTTTTCTTTTTATTAAAATAGAAAAGGGGAAATGTGGTGATATTTTATTTGTACTGAAATGTTATTTTAATTTTATGTTAATAAATAAAGTTGCCCTGGGGTCAGAGCTATTAGAGCCATAGTAAGAGCGTGGTGGTTAGAAGAGCTAGGTAGATTTCTGTGTGTTCAGGGATACAGCCAGTATTGGAGACATACGCCTTTAAGACCTGGAGGGCGGTACTTACAGGCAGTGATGAGGCAGTCATGTGGTTGGGTTTACAACCAATGAGAAGGCAGAACAGAAAGATTATTTAAACAGGGACACAGGAAGTACCTCCCTCTCTCGGGGAAGCTAGGAGCACTGCAGGAGGTAAGATTTTATCTCTGAGCTCTGACCTCTCGGCTTTTCTCTTTTACCTTGGCTCTGTGTTTCTTATTTTAATAATACGATTGGTTACATCTACAACTCTAAACATTGACAAATATCCATGACCCATTGAAAGACCAAACATCACCCACACCACCTCAGTGACATATTCTTAAATTTATTTCCTGCTGTCTGGGGTGACAGCATCTTAAGGGGATCCTGAAAAGAAAAATTTGAGTTAATTGTCAAGTCCTGTGAGAGTTAACTGTATCATTTGTTGTCTAGTCTGTGTAATGGATGGGCTTGTCTCAAGTCCAGGCTAGAGTAGTCTGTGAGGCTAGATCATCTCCGATAGCTACCTCAAAATTATCCTGAAAAATTGCTAGTCCAAAGCTGATCTTTGGGTGACATTTTTTCAGCTTAGTGTTGTTATTGTAGTCCAGGTGGAATCATCATTGTGGGAATCCCATCATCCTTTTGGAGATTTCAAAAGTCACTGTTAGACATGGTCATGGTTCATTGCAGTTTAAACATTATAAATGTCATGGACAGCATATCTCAAAGTGGTTAAAGGATCAGTTTTTGTTACGTACATCTAGAGTACAAAAACTTAATTCCTACCTGATAGAGACTCAAACCTGAAATCATGCACAAGAAACTAGATGAAACATTTTTCTAGAATTAGTTAGTACTCTATATGACCATTAATATCATGACAATAAGTTGAATATACATATATATATATATATAAATCTTATAAATTTTGAGATAATATTTACACTTTAAGAAAAGTATTAAGGAGTCAAAATAAAACCAAAGGATTATGAGATTACTAGAAATAGAGTAGTCCCTAATTTTGGTTTTTCTTCTGTCCCATATCAGGCGGTTTTCTGAAATAAAACAGAGATTTTGGATTTTACTTTAACAAGCATGCTTGGATTTATAGGAGAGACCCATACTCCATTTCCAAAGCCAGCTTTAATTTTTAATTGCACTGAGACTACAAAAAGACCATTTGCATTATATGTCTGTAGAAAACAGCAGAAACAAACATTTAGGAAGATTTAAGAAATTTTATCCTGTTGAAATGTGATATATCAATAGACTAGTTTATAATTTTCCTTGGGATAATTTTTTTCTGGATGACTTGTCCTTTTTCTTCACATGTCTCATTTATTACATGGTCTTCAGCTTCCTTAGCTAGATGCCTTCATTCTCCTGAAAAGACAAAAACAAAATCCTTCCCCAACTTTATTTGGGGGAGGTTTCCTTTAAGTTACATCTGATCAAATGAAAAGCATGTGTTAGTCTTAAAGTTAGTTTAGATTAAATTCTCATACTGTTTGATGAACTATTATCTATTTAAGAGGTCTCTCTAGTTCAAATCTAATCTTTATCAATTTTGATTTATGATTTCTCCTGAAATTTTTGTTCTCTCTTCTATAGCTATTCTATTATCCAGAGCAGTATGGTTTCTTACAATTAGCATTAGGTTCTCTAATTGCTGTGGGAAGGAGTTTCTTCCATGATGACAAGAAATGACTGAACCAACTTTGACACAGCCCCCACCCCCCAATGTTTCCTGATGGCAAAGGGTTACTTTGTCCCTTCTTTATCTACATTCTTTAGACCAATGACTGTCTTTGTCACACCTTCTGCATAATCTAGAAGGGAGGGGCATTCTTTTGAGATTATTCTCAGAAAGAAAACACGTGTTTCTGGGAACACCCTCTTTTCAATCCCTTTTTAGGTGACCTTGTTTACTGCAATTGAAACATCTGACACTTCAATTTTTCTTCAAACATTTGGAAATTACCTCTCCTATCCAGGCATCATCATAGTTATGAGATTCAATAATGATTGCATCTTGGTTCCATTCCTCCAAAGGTGCCGATCTTTCTTTTAACAGCCTAATTATCCTTTTGCATCGTACATTACCATTTTCAAAAGCCAGAGATTGAATTATTATTTGTCTAGCTCCTGAATTTGGTATCATTCTTTTTACTGCTAAAGTTAATCTTTGTAAGAAATAAGTGAAGGTTTCTCTTGGTCCCTGTATAACTATAATGATATATTGTGCACCCCAATATAACGTATCTGGGGATCAAAGAAAAGAGCCAGCCGCTAGATTACACATAGAAGCCAGACAGTGATAGCATATACTCTTAATCCTATCACTTGCAAGACAGAGATCCATTTGAATCTCTGAGTTCAAGGCCACACTGGAAAGAGAGCCAGGCAGTGGTGGCATACACCTTTAATCCCAGTACTGGGAAGCACACATGCTTTTAATCCCAAGAATTGATGGCAGGTCTGAGAAAGCTATAAAAGGCCTGAGGAAACAGGAACTAAAAAGCAGTTCAACTGAGACTCTCAGGGTTGATGACTCAGAGGCTTTCAATCTGAGGATTCATGGAAATAGGATTGGCAGAAGAGTTGGCAAGGTAAGGTTGGCTGTGGCTTGTTCTGTTTCTCTGATCTTTCAGCTTTCACCCCAATATCTGGCTCTGGGTTTTTTTTATTAATAAGATCTTTTAAGATCTGTGTTATACACAACTTTAATAAATGACTCAATTTTCTTTCCTGTTTCTTCAATTCTGTCCCAATCATTCAAGGCTGCTATATGGCATAAAGTCAAGGTGTGGTCATCATATAGAGATTGCCTTTATACATTAGTATAATCTCCCTCTCTAAGAAGAAGGGAGATTTTTCAGACCTCTAGCCCTACTTCATTTTTCCCTGGTCCTCTACTGTAACTGAAGACCAGGCTCTAAGACTACTCTAACCAAGTATCTCTAGTCTTGAGGGATAATTCTATTACAAGTTGACAAGGAGTTTAACAACTGCTTCACAAAATGTGAATGCATGCCATATGAGACTATCACTTCAACTTCCTTGAATCTCCTCAAATCTAACATTTGCACAGGAGTCCAATCAGCTCTTACACAGCCTTGGGGATATCTATCATTTGACAGTTCTGGTAAGGTTACTGAATAAATTAAGGTTGACTCTTTGAGAGCCTTAGGCTGTTCCTCTCTAACCTTATAATGCAACGCTGAGATTGGTTCTCCTTTAAATTCCTCTGTCTGAGACTGAATATTTCTATGATATGTTTTAATAAGTTTTACTAAAACTTTTATCCTGGTACACATATTAACCAACTTTTTAAATGATGAAACAAAAATAATCTAACAGATAATATTTATAATTGACATTACATAAATCCCACTTAAATTAATTATCCACTCATCTAATTATTCTATTTTAAAAACCTGTATCATGTAATTATACAGAGACCTACCTCTCTCCATCACAATAGTGTTTTTCATTTTTTAATATAGTAAAAACTCTCTTAAAAAAAAAAAACAAACTAACTCTTCCCTCTGGGAATTCCAAAATGTCTCACCAACTCTGCCAATGATGACAATTCAGATGTGAGGCTGACTGCTTTTGCATAGAACAGTAGAAGATGGAGTGGGCTTTCTAGGCAGCTACATAGTTTGGCAGCAGCCTGAGAAGGGAGTCCAGGGGAAGACACAACCCACTGGGAGAAAAGAAGCCAGAGAGCCCCCCATCTGCATGGGAGAATTTGGGAAAGCGGTTCACTCCTGCAGTGTTTTGAGCAAAAATGTCTGTGTGAGGGCTGTAGAGAGGCTGTAAGAGAAAAAGCCCAACTCACTCAGAGGCTTGAAGAAAAGAAAGGAAAACCTTAACTGGTGGGGTAGTGACTCCAGCTGCTTGCAGCTCTAGCCTAGGCCAGTGGCTATGGCTTTTTCATGAATTTATGCACAACACTGGGCACCAGCTGTATCGAGAATTCTAATTTGTCTCCCTTCTTAGAGAGGGAGATTATACTAATGTACAAAGGCAATCTCTATATGATGACCACATCTTGACATTATGCCATGTAGAAGCCTTGAATGCTTGGGACAGAATTGAAGAAATAAGAAAGAAAATTGAGTCATTTACTAAAGTTATGTGTAACACAAATCTTAGTAATAAAAACCCAGGGTCAGATATCAGAGTGAAAGCTGAAAGATCAGAGAAGCAGAGTAGCCAGCCACTAGAAAGACTTCTTACCTCTAGGAATTCTCAGAACTAAAAAGCCAAGCTCCTATCTCCACCCTGCCTTATCACTTCCTTTCTCTACCCAGCCATAGCATTTGCTGTTTCCTTCTCTGAAGTGCTGGGATTAAAGGTGTGTGCCACCACTGACTGGCCTCTAGTGGCTAACTCTGCACTCTGATTGCCAGGCAAGCTTTATATATTAGAGCACAAACAAAATACCACCACAAAGTATTAGTCTACCTTTAAATTTCTTCCTGAAAATGGACAATTTTCTAGAAACTGTTTAGTGAATTACCCCATTTCCTAAAGGTTGGAGATGAGTAACATAACCTATGGTACATTTTCTTCATGCTTTTTCTCATTTTAGAGACAAAGTCTTTCTGGCTGTCCTAAAACCTTTGTATATCAGACTTGCCATGCAGTTTTGTTTTATTTAGATTTGAAATGGGGGTCTCATTATGTATCCCTGGATGTTCTGAACCAGAGTATGCAGATCAGGCTGGCAGCAACTCAGAGAGATCCTCCTGTCTATGCCTCCCAAATAATGGGATTACAGATGTGCTCCACTGTGCCTGGATCATGTTCCGTTACTCTGAGTTTGTTCTCATCTTGTCAGCGCCAAAGAGCTTCATAAATGATGCACTTTGAAGTATGAAATTCTAGAGGGCAAGTTCGAGTTGAGCTGTACTTAGTGTCTAGACTGTTTCTAGACTGATTTTAGAATATCACATATCTCATCTGTGATTTCATTTATAATGGTACAAAGATACTGACAATATATTTTTCCTACCTTTATTTTAAATTTCTGTAATTCCCACTAAGAGGAAAGAGATGTCTCTAATCAAAGGTTTTGTGGTATCACAGCTGATAGGGCTCCTTCACTGAGCTATGGTTTTCTATTCAACTTCCAGATGAACTTTCCTAAGCACAGACACTGTCATAAACTTTCCCAAATTAAATTCCTCACTCAGTGACTCTTCATTGAAGATACTGGTATGAAGGGTGGTAGATGGCAATAGCTCATGATTTAATGTGTACATTGTTGTAATGTTTCCCTATTTCACAGAGTACCTGACAAATTAAGTATTATTTGAGAATTATCTTGTGACCAAATTAAAATAGTGACTTTTAATTCATATAGCAGCAGAAAAAGTGTGTCATACCTTATTGTTTTTTATTTAATCAGAGCTAAATCAAGAAGTTTCTCCTTGAGAGAAAAATATGACCAATTTTGCTCTTCTTTCTAAATTTGGAAAGACAAAGTCAACAAGAATAAGATGAGGTAATAACCCATTTTCCCTGACCTTGTGTTTTAGTCTTATGGGGGAAGGGAAGGAGTAGAGTTGCTAAGTGCTCTAACCTTGCCTACCATGTACTTTGAAATACGTTTGATCCAACCTAGTACTGAAGGCAGATGATCTCTTTTCTTTGAGAATTCATCATACTCTGCACAGGGATCCAGGCCAGTAAAGAGACAAGCATCATCTATCAGAGTCCTAGACCATCACTCAGCTGTGACCCCATACAGCATCAACGACACTGACAGTAATTATGAATAGAATTCTCTTTCTAAGTTGCTTTTGAATAGACAGTGGATGCCAACTTTGAACAGAGCAAGTCTTAGGAGTTGAGGACAGTTTAAATGGAGTTCAAAGAGAAGGAAACTGATTTTCCTGTGAATAAGTTAGGAAAGGAGTTTCTTCTTACTTGAAAAAAGATAAGGGTTATAGATTTATTTTTTATGATTCTATGAAGCAATGGTTATATATTGCTAACAATAATTTTATTAAATATATCTAGTGATTATTTATTTTTAAATTCTGTTTACCACGAGGATACACCAACTAGTGGCTTTATCTATTTGTTTTTATTTTTATTTTTAATTTTTTTCAAGACAGGGTTTCTCTGTATAGGTTTGGTGCCTGTCCTGGGTCTTGCTCTGTAGACCAGGCTATCCTTGAATTTACAGAGATCCACTTGTCTCTGCCTCTCAAGTGCTAGGATTAAAGACGTGTGCCACTGCTGCCCAGCCTATCTTTTTGTTTTTAATATATGTCAGTGGTTAGATGGAACAGAAACTTCTTGGGGCATGGACACCCTTCAGTAGTAATTCTGGTGCTAAAGCTGCAGTCCTTTGTATTTGAAGTCTTCACCTTAACTATTTTCTCCCTTTACATTAAGCTTCTTCTTGTCAGATATCAAAATCAATACCCATTTATGATGCCCACAAATTGTAGCACACTGCCAAGCTCTTGATAAATGTAGGTTATTATTACTTATTATTGAGACTGGTTCCATATTCCAGTCACCTTGCTCTCAGATTATTGTTCCACTCATAATAACTGTGTCATCTCTTTTCATTTTACTTTACAAATCATGGCAACATTAATCCAAACTAAACAATTACACGCTCATACTTACACAGTTGAATGAAGACACAAAGGTCATGTTCATTCTGCTACATGGCAATCCTTGCCAAGTGCTAGACCAATAATGTTTTGGATATTTTAAGAATAAAGAGACAGTGGCAATTGAGACACAGAAGAAACAAACAATCTTAATTATAAAAGACTTTTTTAAAAAATTTCTGTTTCATCTTAATTTAAGTTTTAATATCTGATGTTTCTATATTCTAAAATGACTTTTAAAACACAAAGGATTATTTTTTTACATTCTTTGTAAGGATTAATTACTTAAAAGCCTCAATTTGACTGTGAGGCCTTGGGCAGGAAAATTGACTTGACTGGTAACACTGGTGGAAGCTACTAATAAGGGAATCCAAACAGCACACCCAAAATCTACCACTTCTAGGCTGCAGGGAACTGACCTGCAGATGGACTCTCTCACCCCAAATGAAAGAGTCTTTTGCTCATTTCCATCTTATAATACCCCAAGACTTCCATACCATTTGCTTTCAGTGTCTCAGGCCTTCAGTTGTTTTGATTAAAAGAACAATTCTGCTTCTGGAGATGTCTGTCTTCTTTTACTTCCACATCTCCTTATTATTCCCAATTTAACACATTTACATAGAGATTTCCCTGGTTTCAAAGTGGCGAGGACACAGAGAGTGAGGCAAGGATACCCATTTCACCGAGCATCTGACTTCCACATTACATGAAGTTCTGTTGAAATGAATGAATGTTTGAGACGACATCTCTCTGCCATGGAGAAGCCCGACATTAATAAAGAGATGAAGACATGTGACTTACCTGGAGGCTTAAGTGTTTAATATAGAAGTCATTATTCTATGGAGAATGGAATATTCTATTCAGCCAGTTCATCATATTTATGTATCTAAAGGACACATTGTCTTGGCACCAAGGGCAAAGTAAAATCTCTTCTGTAAAAGAGTAAAAATGCCACCACAATTTGTAAAAGATAAATCAAGCAAATAGTTCTACTGTCTATTTCAAATTGGAGGCTAATTCAGAATATCTAAAAGAATATAGAAGGGAATAGGAGCATAACCCCTTTGCCCTTCTGTTCTATTTACCATTAATAGAGCTGATGCAGTATAGCAAAGACTTTAAATACTAACTCAGAAATTTCAATATTATAGTTTAAAGAACCCCATGGATGTACATTATTTACCTACTTTGTTGACATAATTGTTTAAAGGTAAAATTTTAACCGGTAAAATTTAAAATTTAAGATTCTTACCACTCCAATTTGAAGTGCTAACTTCATTTTTAAAAGTACTGTCCCATGTTCAGAATTCAATCCAGAATTTTCCATTGAAAGAGACAGCAACAATAGCATTGTTTGCCTGGTATGGTGGCTCATGCCTTGAATCCTACTCACAAGGCAGTGGTAAGATGATCTTTGTGAGTTTGAGGTCATTCTCCTCTGCATAGTAAATTATAAGGAAGGCAGCACTACTTAAGAAGACCCTGTCTCAGAAAACAAGTACAGGAAGGAAGGAAGAAAGGAAGGAAGGAAGGAAGGAAGGAAGGAAGGAAGGAAGGAAGGAAGGAAGGAAGGAAGGAAGGAAGGAAGGATAGTATAGCTAGTGTCTGTTGGTTTTCTTTTTCTTTCCTTATTGATTAACTGTTTTTAACCTTTTTCATTCTACATCCATCCCTGTTACCCAATTCAAGATGATTGTTTCCTGTCCGTAAGTGAGAGGTGGAGAATGGACCATCATATTTACCTGAATTGCTATACATATATTTTTCAAGACAGGGTTTCTCTGTGTAGTTTTGGTGCCTATCCTGGATCTTACTCTGTAGACCACACTGGCCTTGAACTCACAGAGATCCACATGGCTCTGCCTCCTGAGTGCTGGGATTAAAGGCGTGTGCCACCACTGCCCGGCCTATAATTCATTTTTTAAACATTTTATTTTGAAAAATATTTCAATCTCCCATTAATAGCTACAATTTTTGTTGTAAACTTCTTAATTTGAAAAGTATCTGGAGAGCAATTCCCTGTGAGGTGAATTACTTTTGGATTCTCTAATATTCCCTTAAAACATGTTTTAAGCTTAGTAGCTGCTCCCTTACTGACAGCTTGCTGCTAATCCCACATAGGGACCTCCTCATAGTCCCAAGGTTATCTATTCCCAACTACCTCAATGTCAGTGAGAGGTAGATTCAGTTTATGGAACACTCAGGGATCATGAGGCAATCCTTGCACTGGAGAGTACTCCCAGTGGACTTATCATTTCCTTATTTCACTACTGAGTATTTAGTGTCTTAGTTTCTTACCTTCTGCAACTGTCTTTTTTTCCCCTAGAGATATTTAACTGCAGCGTATGCCTTCCACATTCCAGATCTTTCAGTTGGTTTTGGAAAGATCCATTCAGTTTTTCTAGAGGAGAGAAGACCACTGAAAGAGTCTCTAATACATGTTCTATGTAATATCTATATTTTATTTGTGAGTATGAATATTAAACGATACTTATTTGGATGATTTTTCCCTGTACTTAGCATTATTTTGATTAAAGAAACTACATAAAATTACTTATTCAAAACTTGCAATAAACTTATAAATGGGTGTCCATGCACCCATTCTGTCAGTGGCAAAATTGAGTCTGCATATGTTAATAAATTGATGAAGACCCCTAAGCTAATAGGAAGGGTTATGGGAAACAGCTGTCTTACCACAAGGACTTTGTTCATAACCACCATTGTTGATTATTATCATCTTGTTATTACTCTTCTTTACTCTAAAGAGCCTAGTTACTACCTGGTGAAAGTCTGAATTTTTAAAAGACATTCTGCTAATAATATCACATTTACTTCTCTTCATCACCACAAAAGAAGACTAAATATCATTAGAATCCCCAATTTATAGTTGAGAAACAAAGGTCCAGAGTGGTTGAAAATCTTACCTAAGTGATACATAGCATGTGGTGCATCACAGCCTTGCAGCCAAGTTGCTTCCATTGATTCTGCAGTCTCTTCCTTTAGGATACTGAGAATTTGCTAATTTAGGGTGGTAGATAGAACTTGTTCTTCTGTTGGGGCTAAGGAAATTTAAGAGTCTATTAAGATGTAGTGAATATTTCAGTTTTATTTCAAGCTTTAGTTCAATTATATGAGAGCAGGTTATATAAGAAATAGAGATCTTTATTGTACTACTGAGGACAAGGTGAAAAATATATATCAGCTTATCATTCTCCCATATATATGTCTACATGATTAAGTGGTTTAATAAGTTTTATAATAATCATTATTGTAACACATGGCATCATCTTATATCATATGATAGAAAGTTATGGTAGTATACTTTATGTTACTGCAGCTGACTCTTCCAGAACAACAGGGCACCATATTAGCATGCAAATTAGAACTTTATTAATTGTTGAGCAAATGCTTGCATCTTACAAGTAACAGATAAGAAGTAATTTAGACATATTAACCTCACCACCATGATAACCTTGCCAAATGTAGCTCCAAACAGAATATGACTTTGTGATATATCATTTTGGCTTTCTACCCAATGCTCATTTTCCTCTTTTTTTCCCCTAACATACTCTAGTACGAACTAGTTAAAAATTTGAAAAAACAAACTAGTTAAAAATTTGAAAAAAAAAGTTCTAAGAAAGGAGATATGTATAATGTAAATTATGACTGGCATAAATTTAACATTACTGTCTTTAACTCCTTTGCCATTCTGCCTTGCAGATAAGTATGATTTATTAACATTGTTTGGGTCAACATAATGAATTTAATATCCTTCATGGAACATTCTGGAAAAATATGTGAAAACAAAATACTTATGCTACTTTTTCTTTATTCTTTTTGAACTATTATCATAAAATAGTATTTACAGGGGGAGGCAACATTCTTGTAATTTACAGGCAAGGATCCCAAGGAAGTCTTCACATCTGAATATGGTGTAGGGAAAAGAGAAGACAGTGTCCTTTATAGAAACAGTGAGACACTGGATGGATTTGAATTTCTTTGGCTCTATCACTATTTTATTATCTTTATTAAACATACATGAAGGTACTAAGGCATTTAATCCTTAAGGATGGTTTTGGGTTCAAAAGCAGACACATTTTGGATTGTTGTTCTGGCTTTAACCGATAGCACATTCTGACCTTCAATAAAGGACTTAATCCCGATTTCACTGTTTCTTCAGTCATAAAATTCTCTGTTATTACTGGTGATGGTTGGAAGAATTGTTACACAAGGTGGTGGATATAAAACAGCCGACACATCTAATTCTATGACAGACTTTCTTTCTCTTAAATTGTACTTTGAATTTCCCACTTAAATCAACTGTCTGCACTTTTTTTTTTACCTAATTAGATATCACATAGATGGTTATTGTGTAAACAAATATGAACAGGACTACTTTGGTTCACAGTTAGATGTAAACCTGATTACCTCCCTGTGGGATGACTCATTCCTAGCAGGCTTGAGGCCCAGTCAAGCAAAAAAGATACCTGTCTTGA
This sequence comes from Peromyscus maniculatus bairdii, assembly GCF_049852395.1. Classification (NCBI taxonomy): domain Eukaryota; kingdom Metazoa; phylum Chordata; class Mammalia; order Rodentia; family Cricetidae; genus Peromyscus; species Peromyscus maniculatus. The sequence continues at coordinate 6,796,580 of NC_134856.1, forward strand.
AAAACCAAAAAAAAAAAAAAAAAAAAAAAAGAAAAAAAGAGACTTTCTGAGAGCCAGCCTGGGTTTGCCTAAAGGTCTTAGCAACAGCAGCTGAAATATGATCTGGAGATGACCTGGACCAATGAGAGGAAGCCATGTCACACCAGCAGATGTATATTCATCAGACCTCCCCCTAGGGTGGGGTGGAGTGTATAAAAGGCTTGCCTCTTCCTGAATAAACTGAGCTTGTTGTTTCGACATTCTCTCAAATTTTGTGTACCATTGATTCTCCGCCTACTTGGCCCCCACCCCCAAAGGGAATAACAGCAAGGACCCTGCTACGCCTCCCTAGATAATTTCCCTATGGTATGGGTTTCTGAGTTATATCTATGGGGATTGAAGGACAGAAAGAATGACGTAAAGAAAGAAGGCAAGTGAGGAGTAAATACAGGAATCTAAGTCCCCAAGTGCTCTGCTTTAGGTTCATTGGACTTCATCATTACAAATTCTCGAGTCATCTCACAAAGACAAAACATAGTGCAGATGATTGCTAACATGCAAAACAAAGTGCTTCCTATTGGAATAGGCTTACATTGTATTTACATTCACAATTTTTGTTACTTTTACTTCATAGAAATTGTTTCTGTTTTGATTGGTTTGTGTTTTCTCTTCATGGCTTTTGTGAATTGCTTTCATTCTCCCCAGTCTTTCACTTCCCTTCCTAAGCTGATGCCACTTTCACATTGCTATTCAAAATAATCACGATAATGTTGATTATCTATAAAACAAGATGAAATGTACACTGAGGGCAGTGTTGGAAAAAAGAAGATGATGCATCAGCAATTTTGGATCCCCAGAAACGTAAGCTTATTTTGTGGAGACCTGCAAATGAGTTAAAGTTGTCACATTCATGTGTCTTTTTCCATTTCAGACAATAAGCGAGACTCTAAGACTACATCCATGTTTCAAATGTCATGTTGCAGTCCAACATACTGAAGAAGCTGGCCTCAAGGTCCAGAACTACCCTGCAGGCAAGGAAAATGAGACATCCCTCTAGCTAGTTGCAAGGGAACAGTGGATTGGGAAATGGGAGACCTCAGCTCCTCAGTCCTCCCAGCCTCTCACTAATTAACCTCTTACTAATTAGAAATGCCATTTTTAATTACCATCATTTCCCTCTTTAAATGTGGTGAAAGCTATCTCTGTAAGGCTCTGGGGTTCCATTATGTTTCAACAGCTGTAAATTACCTAAGTGATTAATATGGCCTCTTCCGATGGCCCTGGAGGCCTGTTCTCCCTGGGGAACAACGATGTCAAACACAGAGCTCAGCATCATGGGATGGAGCACATGTTTTCATGATCTAACTTAATAAAGTGATCTGAAATTCAAGACCTTGCCCTGAATATGGTACAGCAGATGCTTACCAGTGAAAGGCTGGGGCTCAGCTATCATGGAGAACAAGAGATTTCCCTTCCACATACCTCTTAGATGTAAAATCACCTTTCAGTGAGATGCCCATGTCCCTGCTCCTGCCCTTACATATTCATGTGCTGAATACAAATCTGTCTGCTCACTGCTGAATTGTGATCACTTGAAGGGAGAGTGTTCTGTAGCCTGCACAAAACCCTTTGGACTCACTTTTCAGGCCATCTTACCTGATATTCACCACATTCACACGTCTTCATGCCCCATATCCATACTTCCCTTGTATATATAGAAAACTGTCCCCACTTGTCTCAGTCTGCTCTAACCTAGCTGTGTTGGCTAGTTTCCTGTCAACTTAACACAAGTTATAGTCATCTGAGAGGTGGAAACCTCAGTTGAGAAAATGCCTCTATAAAATCAGGCGTGGACAAGTCTGTAGGGCATTTTTTTAACTAGTGGTTGATGGAGGACCCAGTCCATTGTGGATGGGGACTTACCTGGGCAGGCAGTTCTGGGTTCTATAAAAAATAAGACTGAACAAGCCATGACAACCAAGCCAATAAACAGCACTATTTAATGGCTTCTGCCTCTAGGTTCATGACCTGCTTGAGTTCCTGTCCTAACTTCCTTTCTCAATGAACACTAGTGTGAAATTGTAAGCCAAATAAACCCTTTCCTTTCCAACTTGCTTTAGCCAAGGTGCTTTATCACAGTAATCACAACCCCAAGACACTACCCTTCTAGTTTCAGTTCACAGTAGCCATCTTTCAATACTACTATCAACTCAACAAAGTTGTCTTCTATATTGTTTTTCGTATAGCTTATCATAGCATATATATATATATATCAGTTGAAAGTTAATGTGTGTTAATTTTTCCATTTTAATAGTGTTAGGTTTTTCCTAATTCAGTCATAGGCCACAGAAATACCAAGAACAGAAAAGTTTTGATGCACAATGTGTGCTTACATATCAGCTGTGAAGTTTGGTACATAGTTAAGACTTAATAAATATTAAAGGAATAAAAAAATTGAGATGCTAGCTCAGTTTACAATTCCCTGTTAGGAGTTAAGAGACAAGAAAAGGTCTTTATAACTCGGCTGTCCACTCATCAGAAATAAGTTTTTATGTGACTGTCTTCTGAAAATTTCACTTCTTTGAGATCACTGAAGATGTTCAGAAATGTTTGCATTGTTTTCTATATTCCATTCCAAAATTATGGTCCAAACAGGCTGGATATCAACTATTTTCTTTTCTGTTAGATAATGAGATATGGCATCATGGTTCAAGCACTTGAAATGGTTCTGTAATTAAAGAGATTAACTGTGGATCATCATTTTCCATGATATTTTAGTATGAAAGAGAACAGCTTATTTATTAACTGAGAAAACTGTGTTAAATTTATTTATATAATGATATATTTACTATAAGAATGTAATTATAAGTCACACATACAATAAAATTCCTGGCACACAATCAATGAAAGGTTCTATTTCTTTGAGAGGAGGATACAAATTAACACTGTATCAATTCCTAAAATAGGGATAATAATGAAGCCTTTCTCTGTGGTTACATACTGACTTCCAAAAACAGTGACTATGATAATGATTTTTAATAAGCTGACCTCAAAATTAAAAAAATTTCCCAGAGTGATCTGTGTTGACTTCATGTAATCATGTGTGTGTGTGTGTGTGTGTGTGTGTGTGTGTGTGTGTGTGTGTGTGTGTGTGTGTATGTGTGTGTGCTTGTGCGTGTGTTTGTGAAATGAAAGGTTACATTGGAAAAACAAGTATCTAGGTGAGGAAGTATGAAGTGTGAGAGTTAGCCAGTCATAGAGCAGGGGATGTGGACAGCCAGCCTGTAAAAACAAGAGATGGAAAATGGGCATTTGTGCCCCCAGCCTCAAGAAGGGAAGCAGTCTTGTAGATACCTTGATTTTGTCCAGAGATCCATCTTCTATTTATAGTCTACAGAAATAGGTATAAGTTATAATGTTAAGACAAGATATTTATATTCCTTGAAGCCATTATATGTATGGTAACTTTTAAGTTGGCAACAGAAAATTAAAGTAACCATTGTGTGGGTCTTACTATTTCCTTCCTCCCCATACACAGTTGACCTTTAGGAGCAGTTATTAGAAAAACCAGTTTCCTATGCACTCAAAATTCTCAGAAATCTATTGGTTCTCCAAAAATCATAACTACTAAGACACCATTTTTGACTTAATTGACTTGATGACATAAACTACTGCCAGATATATATTCTGCAAGTTGTATATGTATCAGATAGAGTAAGGAATAAATGAAACAGCATAAGGCTTGTTTACTATATTCAGTAGTATATTAATATAGTGAGTAATATATTTACTGTATTACTATAAACTAATGTTTGTTATGTTCACTCAGTAGTGGCAGCAGGAACTTTGTGTTACATGATATTAAAAGTGGATACTGACCAACACTTAGGGTCAACACAATTGCAAAGTCATGTCAGTACCATAGGAGACACCGCAGGAAATTCATGAAGAATTTTAAAACTAATTTTCTGTTGTTTGCATTGGGGATTTTGTTGTTGTTCATTTGTTTGTTTGTTTTTGTTTTCAAGATAAAGTTTTTCTGTGTAGCCCTGACTGTCCTGGAACTTGCTCTGTAGATTAGACTGGCCTCAAACTCAGAGATTCACCTGTCTCTGCCACCTGAATTCTGGAACGGAAGATGTGCCCCACCACTACCCAGCTTATGGATTGAGGATTTTTTTTAAGACAGGCTTCTCCATGAATAACAGGATGACCTCAAAGTCAAGATCATTCTGCATCATATTCTTGAGTGCTGATGGTTTCCTTCTATACAGTGACGATGCATTATTTCATGTTTATGCACATTATGTTTCTCTTTATTTTGCTGTTAAATTTTGTGCATAAGTTTGGAAAATTTAAAGTTTATAATAGATTGATGTTTATTTAATGGTAATAATACTGAAACAGATTGCTATTTGTATGTATTTTATATAGTCATGATATATCTTTTCAAATCATTAATTATTATTTCTAGGGTATTTATTGTTCATATAAGATTTTCATAATTGTCACATATTGAGAAAAAGTAAAAAGAAACTCCATGTGACTGTACCCACTAGATTCAAAATTGTATTGTTCAAGTGTCAACAGCTGTTTTTGGAGGCAAAGGCTTATAACCCCAGTTACCCACAATACTGAGTCAGGGAATGGGTAGTTCAAGGCCACCAGGCAACTTAATGTGATACTGTATCAAAATAAAAAATGAAAATCTGACTGGTTCATTTGTCAAATATTTGCTTGACATATATGTGGCTCTGGGTTTAACGCCTAGTGTCCCCAAATGAACAAGTCTTAACCATGATCATCAACATATAAATATGTGACTTTAGAAATCATTACAACAAAATGAAACACTTCAATTCCAAACAAACTGGACAGTGATTTCACTGTATTTGGGACAGACATGATTCTGAGGGGGCTTACTCTCCCTTCTTACTGAATTCTTCCTTTAGTCCAAACGCATATCATTGTCATTAATCTACTCATGTGGCAGTAATTTTATGGTGGGATTAGTTTCCTATTATCAGTCTCATTCCCTCTACCAGAAGGGGCTTCCTGTCACCTTGAAAGTGTGTCTCAGCTGTGGCAAGTGCCCTTCATAAGGAAAGGGCCATTGAGAGCAGAAGGGGGACCCTATTAGCTGGACACATCTGCTTTCCAGGTGGCAGCAAATTCTATGCTTGGCTCTTAGGTGAAAAGTTATATGTGCCATCAGTGAATAAATAGACCAGAGAGAATTAAATAGAGTTGATACTAGCTAAGAGCCAGACCCATTAAAAAAGACAAAAATAACAATAGACAGAAGAGCCTTTACACAACTCAGTCTTATTGAGTAATTCCATTCTCCTGTTGGTTCCCCACAGATGGAGAACTTTAGATGTTATTCAGAGTTTGAAGGACAAAGCAGGTAGTACAAACTACCTGGTGATAGTGAAGTTCAAATACTTGGTGTGTGTGTGTGTGTGTGTGTGTGTGTGTGTGTGTGTGTGTGTGTGTGTAAAACTACTCAACACACTGAAGTTGATGACTATCTTCTATTCCATTTGGTCTCTACATTTTATGGCTCTTATTTTACTATGAAAATAGATAAATTAGATGTTATAGCTTGGTTTTAAATTTAATTTGATGTGCGGCTGGAGAGATTGCCTGGTGGTTAAGAACATGTCCTACTCTTCCAGAGGACCAGAGTACAGTTCCCAGAATACTATTGAGAGGTTCATAACAACAGGGAACTCCATCTCTCTGGGATCTGACACCTTTTCTGACCTCTATAGGTATCTACAAATGGTACACATACACAGATACAAATTAATAAATCTTTAAAAATAATATATCTTTGCATGGTTAATATGAACAATATCTATTGTTAAACATGTTTTCTAAAATACAAAGATTTTTCATACCAAACTTGTTTCTAAACAAAAATTTATTGTATTAAATGTCTACATTTCACTATAACAGAACTTCTCTGTGGATTCTTTTTTTCTAAAATCATACTGCCTCCCTCAAAACAAATGTGTCAACTTAAAGAAAGAAGAAAGAAGACTCATATACGTATCACTCTGACTGACAGTTGGCTTTATTGTATATTTTCTTCAGCTGCATTCATGTTTTCTCCCAAACAGTGAATACATTAGAATAAAAGTTTCAATATTTTTGATTTCAAAGATTTTATGAAAAATATCAAACATAAATTAAAGTTGGAATATTTTGATGAACACATGTGTACTAGCATCTGTACTCTATTAATATTTGTATATTTATTTTAAAATGCTGCTAGCCTTGTATCTAACTAGTGCACACATTTGATACATTCTAATATATAGTAATTTTCTTCTCATTTTGCTGTTTCCATATAGCTATAATTTCATATTAACTATCATCTATAGTGTTTGCAAAACACTAGGTCCTTTTCATAAGCAGAGTTAGGTTTTCTTTTAAAATGAAACCATAATGATATATTGAATTTTAAAATAACTAAATTTTTGAATAAAATTTATTTTCCAATTATCGTTAATAAATACTCCTTGCGAACCAATTACAGACCAATCATTGTTACTTGCAGTCGCTAAGAAGATGAATAAAACACCTCTCTTGTTCATAAGGAGTTCACTAATGGTGGGGAAACTCATACTTAATTTTATTCTGTGAAATATAAAAGGTAAAGGCAACAGTGAAAACATGAACAAGGTCCAGAAGTGCTACTCCCTCTTCAGACTTCTGAAGCCATTGTATACTCACAGGGCATAGACGCATGTGCAGGCAAATCACATATACACGGAAAATAAAAATAAATAAATTCTCAAAAAATTAAAAACCAATAGTTTCTTCTGTAGCCCTCTGTTACAAAACTATAAATATAGCCAGTTAGAAGTTTGAGACAGGAGGATTGCAAGTGAAAGACTGCTTGCATTACAGAGTGAATTTAAGACAATTTGGTAAACTTAACAATACCTGTCTTGAAATAAAGGGCTAGCTTTTTAGATCAGTAGAAGTACAGATTCCTTACATGCATAAGTCCCATTACTAAAAACAAAACAAAACAAAAATTAAAAGAAATGAAATGAAAAATCTTTTTTTTTTTTTAAATCTGATTATATCTGCATTTAGGGTTTTGAGATATTGCCTACTTTCCTAAGACACGCTTTTTTTTTCTTTTTAATCTCATAGATATATGCACATATTCACACCCTCTTTTATTCCCATCTTCTCTTTCTTTGCATGTCTAGGTGTATCGCAAACCTAACTCTTATTTTAAAATGTAGGCAAGATGTAGCAATGATGACCCTGTTCTGTGAGTTCTGGAGGAGAGGAAGTAAGAAACAAAAGAAGAGGAGGAAATGGAAGAAAAAGAAAGGGGGACAGAAAGAAATTAAAAGGGAGAGTCTTTTTGATGTGCACGTAGAGTGAAGGCTGGATGTACATAGGGTGAAAGTCCATAGCTTGCCCATTTGCTTTTTATAGTAATTCCATGTGTTCCACAGTTTCTATTTCCACAAGTTTTAGTCACTTTCTTAACCATGTTCTAGGGTTAGTGCAGGGGAAAATTTAGAGACAAACCACAAATTTTTAAAAGCACACACTTTTTCAGTAGGGTGAAGCTGTATTGATTTGTTTCCCAGGCTAATCTTGAGCTGGAGTACTTACTTCTCCAGCATCCTAGACATCTGGCTTGAAGGCATGTGCCAACACACTCAGCTCAAATTACAAATTTTAAATTATCTCCCACCCGGCTCTGCCTCTAAGATGTGAATAAGTTATTAGTTTGCATGTCTATACTATGTAGGACAACCTCCCATTGGTAATCTCTGTTAACAGATTGACTACTGCAGCATCACAAAGCTTGTGTTCGAGAAACCCTTAGAAAAATTTCTTTAAAAAATATTTTCATTAATTTATTTCAATTAAAATAAAATTATTTCATGATTGGTTTCTCCTTCCAACTCTCATCATTCCAAAACTCAATGTCTCTCAAATTTATGGCCTCTATTTCTATACTATTGATTACTATTATTATTATCTTATTAATACATAAAATAAATGCATAATACAACCCAATGAGTCCATTTAGATGTACTTGTTTGTATATGATTTTAGCGTTCACAAGTTGGTATTGGATAACCAACTAGGAGTCTCATACTTGGAAAGGATTTTCTCCATCTTCCAGTACTCATCAACAGCCTGTAGCTCTTCATCTGGGTATAGGGGCCTCTGGAATTTCTCCTTTCACATTGGCATGTTAAGTGACATTGTCTTTGATTAGGAATTGTGCGAAGCCACATGGTTGAGATTTCATTGGTGAGCTTCCATGTTGTATTTAAAAGATGGAACCTTATCATGTAATCCCTGGTCTTCTTATGCTTACAGTATTTCTTCCTCCTAATCTTCATTGTTCCTTGAGGTTTAAGTGTAGGGGTTGTATTGACAATGTTTCAAATGGGGCTCTTCATGGTCAGGGTTCTGGATTTCTGTAATGTTTCCATCTGCTGCAAGATATGTTTCTTTAAACCATATTTGTCTTTCTGAGTCTGGGTTACCTCACTCAGGATGATTTTTTCTAGATCCATCCATTTGCCTGCAAACTTCATGATGTCATTGTTTTTCTCTGCTGAGTAGTATTCCATTGTGTATATGTGCCACAATTTATTTATCCATTCTTCAGTTGAAGGGCATCTAGGTTGTTTCCAGGTTTTGGCTATTACAAACAATGCTGATATGAACATAGCTGAGCAAGTGCTCTTGTAGTATGATTGAGCATTTCTTGGGTATATGCCCAGGAGTGGTATAGCTGGATCTTAGGGGAGATTGATTCCCAATTTTCTAAGAAAGCGCCATATTGATTTCCAAAGTGGTTGTACAAGCTTGCATTCCCACCAGCAGGAAGATGCTAGATGTGGAACAACGATGACTGGACTGCTACTCACATCACCAGTGAGGCTACCTGGAAAACGGGACCCCAAGAAAGACACGAAGAAATGGATGAGATCTACATGAACAGCCTGGACATGAGTGGGAGCAATGAAGGGCGAGGGTTGAGGGAAAGAGAGTGGGAGATCCTAGCTGGATCAAGAAAAGAGAGGGAGAACAAGGAGTAGGAGACCATGGTAAATGAAGACCACATGAGAAAAGGAAGAAGCAAAGAGCTGAAGAGACCCACAGAAATCCACGGGGATACCCCCACAAAGGACTGCTGGCAGTGGTCGAGAGATAGCCGGGACTGACCTACTCTGGTGATGGGATGGCCAAACACCCTAATGGTTGTGCCATAAACCCCATCCAAGGACTGAGGAATCTGGATGCAGACATCCACGGCGAGGCCCTGGGTGGAGCGCTGGGAGTCTAATTAGTGCGAAAAAGGAGGGTTTATATGAGCGAGAATTGTTGAAACCAGGGTTGGATAAAGCACAGGGACAGATAACCAAATGAATGGAAACACATGAACTATGAACCAAAGGCTGAGGGGCCCCCAACTGGATCGGGCCCTCTGAATAGGTGAGACAGTTGATTGACTTGATCTGTTTGGGAGGCATCTAGGCAGTGGTGCCAGGTCCTGGGCTCGTTGTATGAGTTAGCTCTTTGAAACCTGGGACTTATGCAGGGACGCTTGGCTCAATCTGGGAGGAGGGGACTAGACCTGCCTGGACTGAGTCTGTCGGGTCGATCCCAGTCCTCGGGGGGGGGGGGGAGACCTTGATCTGGAGGCGGTGGGAGTGGAGGGGGGTGCTGGGGGGAAGGGGAGGGGGGCGGGGGGGGAGAGCAAGGGAATCTGTGGCTATTATGTGGAACTGAATAGTATTGTAAAATAATAATAAAAAAAAGATATGTTTCTTTAACGGCTTGGGAGCTACACTTATCAGTGGGTATAGCAATGGTTTTGGATGTACTTAGTAATTACACTGGTTTAGTAAAGTGGTAGTAGTAAGTTCTCTTCTAAAATCTATTAACCTGACCAGCCTTGGCTAGTTGAATAGGTTTACAGTACCAGGTGTGATTTCCCTCTTGTTGAATGGTCTTAAGTCCAATCAGACAGCTGTTGATGAACAACATATAAGTGCCACTATTGTACTTTTAGAAATATCTTACCATGTTGGAAATTATTCTAATTCATAGTTATGACAGCTGAGTAGGTCTAGTCATTGCTTTCTCTGCCTTGGCAGTTTGCATATCAGCTTTTGATACTATGAAAGTTGTCTTCAGGGAGGAGACTTTCAGGTAATATCCAGTGGCATTCTCAGAGTGTCATGTCCCAAGTGCATGGTGTCATCAATAATAGGTAGTTAGCTTCATTTTCTGTTAGGCAACCAAGTGCACCAGAAAAACCCTACATTGTTTTGGGAGTCTCTTTGATTTCCCTGATCAACAAGTCAAAAGTTCCTCATGTCAGCTACTTGGGGTTTTGTTAGATAGTCAGTGGTTCTTGGTGGGTTGTGGATCATAATACCCCAAGTGGTGTGTGTGTGTGTGTGTGTGTGTGTGTGTGTGTGTGTGTGTGTGTGAGAGAGAGAGAGAGAGAGAGAGAGAGAGAGAGAGAGAGAGACAGAGAGAGAGACAGAGAGAGAGACAGAGAGAGAGACAGAGAGAGAGACAGAAAGACAGACAGGGAGAGAGACAGAGACAGAGATGCCTATGCATGTGCACATACACTAAATATTTTCTTATCTGTAGCATAAGACATTATTAAATGGGACCACCAACCTTCCAACATCCAAAATTCATCCAAAATTGCTGCCTTCAATAGAGGATAAATCCTGGGTTATCATGGACACAGGCCCACTTTGGTACTTGAGGACATACATTGAGCCCATATATTTTATAAACATTTTTGTAACCTAATTCTAGATTTCATATTTAGCTAAAACAATTTCTTGTAATATTTGTGTGTATATGTGTTTGTGTGTGCAGGCATATGCATGTGCCACAGCAGGGTATGAAATTTGGTGGATACTTTGCAGGAATCAGTTCTCTCCTTCTACCACATGTGGATCAGAGATCCAGCTCAGTTCTTTGGCTTGACAGCAGTTGTCTTTATTCACTGAGCATCTCCCTAACACTTAATGTATATTTTAAAAAGAGTTTTTTTCTGTGCAATACATTTACTGTGGCTGTAGTTGAAATGCATTAAAAAAACAGTTCCTAGAGCAAATATGTCTGATTTTAGTGATTAAAGAAGGGTGGAGGTGGCATCTTTAGTAGAAGGGTAAGTGAAACAAATACACAGGTTCACCAAGAAATGTTCACTGGCAGTGAACGAATTTCCTAATATAGAAGATGAGGTAGGGATGGTATCTGAGATAGAGAATGCTTGCACTGGCCCAAACCAGAATAAAACTTTCCAGGGTTCATAAGATCTAAGTAAAGGACATGTGGCTTGGGGCTTTTGAAATACCTTTCTCTCTTGGAAACAATATAGTTATTGTCCTTATGATTTTCTTTTGGCCGAAATTTTTCTTTGTTATCATTAATCTGGCACCAAGTCATACAATTTTAATTTAGTAACTCAGGAACTTCTTCAAATAGAGTACTTTCTTATCAAATTCAGCTGACTGTATCTGCACAATGTCTACTTACATAATTTATCAGCATGGCATGGTCACTGAATACTTTATTTCCTAGAACAATAGTACTGAATAACCGAGAGCAACATTTAAAAATGCAGATATTGTCAAAAATGGATAGGAGAATTATTTCTCTAGGCTCTGACCTTTTTTTCTACTTGAATTATATTAATAAGTACTTCAAAATTCTGAATTTTACTTTTCCATCTGAGATAAGAGAGAGATTAAAAACAGAACATGTTACTAAAGCACACACATGTTCTAGCAATAATAGAACACACAATTTAGGAGGTACAGTTGGCCACTCCATTATCCTGTGACTGAATTTTATTTCAAGTCCTCAATGAAAAGTATTAGATTGAAATTCAAGGAAACACACCACCTGAAGGATAAAACTGAAGCCAAGGGCTGAAGAAACACGAAGCTGCCCTTGTCTGGCAGAGGTTAGAGCAATTTTTAATGATGGTAACATCTTTGGTAATTCATGCCCACTTCTAACTTTTGATTGTCCTTGTGGAGTTTAGAAACCAGGGGTGCATGTGTGACACCAACAGAGGCAGGCATGAATCAGAACTCAGGATATAATTTTTAGGAAGAAAAGGAGATCAATCCCAGTCTCAGTTTGACATGATTCAACGCATGATGTCCTCAGTGTGGAAATATGGATGCAAATGACAAGTTCCTTGAATATCTAGAGGTTTCAAGGTACTAATCAACTTCATCTCAGAACTGGAAGTCCAAACCCTGGAATTAGATCTTATGTCACTCTCCACACAAACATTATTGTTTGTTGGTTAGTTTGTTGTTTTATTCCCAGAGGGAGAAAAATTGTATTTTGCCGCAAATGTTTGCTTTGGTGTTTAGCAGCAGTGAGCAGCCACAGTTGGCAAGTGGATGCAGCAATATGGGTTAAAAGTTCTCTAGCAAGGCTCCATTATCAGGTCCTGTAGTCTTAGAAGACAGGATTCTCATGTTTGCACGGCTCTAGGTATCATGGTTCTGCCACCCTTTGACAGCAGCCATTCTTACAGCTCGTGGCCTGGGGGGTTCTGAGACTTACTATCTGTTGAAGCTATGATTGCTTTCTGGACCTCATGCAGTGGGCCAGGCCCTTTTCTGAGTCCTTACTGCCTTTCATCTTCAGCCTCAGTCCTTGGCTTGTTCAATGAGTATCACTATTTCTCTCACCTTCTTCCTGCCAGCTGTCAAGGAACCCATTCTGCTGCTCCTTCTTCAGTGGCTTCATGACTTGCACAGCTTTCTCTGTCATCTACTGCCCAGCTATTGCTGGTGCTGTGCTCCCTTGCCTCTGCCAAGGCAGTCAGTCTCTTGTCTCAGCTACTTCCTTCTCAAGTCACATCTGCAGTCTGCACTACTGAAAGTAGACCATTCAAGGAGAGCCTTTGATCACGCTGAAGCTGCTGCACAAGGGAGCCGGCACAGAAAGCACCCTGCTCTCTGACTCACTCACCAGGCCAAACTGAGCCGCCTATTTAAATAGACTCTTCAATATCTGCACCAATCATAACCAATTGTTTTGGACCAATCACAGCCTTGATTTTTTTTTAGCACCGGTCATAGCAGACCCTCTCTGTAAGCCGCTAAGGTAGGTGCTCTCACTCTCACTTAGGTGAATAGGTACAGTTTTAGGGTCACCTACACTTCATTACTGCTTGTGATGAAGACTAATCTAAGAGTCTTGGTTGTGGCCTTAGCTTCCGGAGCTCAGCAATCAGCTATGATCCTCGTGTAGTTTTCTTAATATGTTCCAGATGGTTGGTTCAGCATAAAGGTGGAGAGGCTGGCTGCTTTTCTTCAAGACAGCCACATTAGCATTGGAAAGTCCAACAGCTTCAAGGCTGTCAGGATAGGAAGAGAAAGTCTAACTAGTTAAGAAGCTAATTTGCCACTCTCCCATGACTGCCTTTTCCTCCTTATGGAAAAATGAACATGAAAAAGACTGTTTTCAATATGAACTTGAGGAATTTACAATTAACACTAATAAGAGTTTTGACAGTGCTTACCAGGGGGAGGGGGAACCTGACTCAACTGCACCCTTTTGACATTATCTCCTAACAAGAATGATGGTATTTGTATACTCACTGTTTCAGACAAAGAAATATAATATAGGAAGTTCAGATGACTTGACTATGTTAATATTGTTCAGTAGTTATTTAAGAAACAATTGGGGTGGTAGTGGAGAATGAGAGTGTACTACTGACATACAAGTCCTTTTGTGGAATCAGGCTTTTACACTTAGCTCTTTCTGAATTTTGAATGTATGCATCATGTAAAGGAGAAAAAATGTGTGCGAATTTCAAGGCATGCTTCAAAGTCAGCTGCAGGTGGAAACAATGGCAGTTTTTTGATTCCTGAGCATAAAGTCCTGAAGCAATGCCTAGTTGTACATACACTAATATGCACAAATTGGTGGTCTGAAGTGCCTGGTTTAGGCTAGGTGTATGGGGGTGTGTGTAGGTTGTATAGAGAGTATATAAACTCTAATACAAATAGTTAAAGACAGTTAGGAATTATTTTTGTTCCTAGGATAGGGGATGTTGACAATTGTGGAGGCTGTAGAAGGCTAAAGGGAGGTCTCCATTTCCTTTTATTGTATTTCTATTTATAGTAACATGCAATCCACCATGCAGGAGCCAGACCCATCCTGCTGTGTTCTCCAATGTCAATAAACTTACCCTTGAAAGTATTGATCCAAGTAATATTCTCTCTCTCTCTCTCTCTCTCTCTCTCTCTCTCTCTCTCTCTGATACATTACCCTTAAAAAACTCTGTTTAAGAACGAGAAATCCCAGTTTTGACTTGTCTAAATACGTCTCCGAAGGAGATCTGTCTGATCCAAGAAACAAATTTTTATGCTTCTCAATCCTCAGAAAAAAATTCTCTCTCAATTTGACGTGGCATGTTGACCTGATTTTAGGGATCTCAACATTTTGATGAACATAAGAGATGTCTTTGTTTGTGTCTCTCTGTGTGTGGGTGTGTTCCCTTTCTAGACTTCCATAGAGCATTTTCACAAGCGTAGCTTGGTATATGCAAAGGCAAGTTTGTATAGTCTCTCTTAGACATAGGTAAAATACCTTTTTTTAATCTTATACTTTTTCATGGAAATCATAGCATTTTCCTTAGGAATTTGTTACTATCTTTGCATTCTACCTACATTCTTTCCCACCATTTCCTAAGGTAACTAAATATCCAGAAATGTTACTTGTAGAAATCTGTTTATTGTTATTCAATGTGTTCCTCTTTTCCATAGAGGATTTGAAATAGCTTTTTGGATTATTTGAAAAATGAAAATCATTCAACTCTAGGTGAATAGTTGTTGTGAATGGTACTAAACTTAGTTCATTCTCTAAATATTCAGTATTTTTCTAAAATACTTGTAAGTGTTAGTAATGTGCCAGTCAATTGTAGTAGTGGCTAATGATGCTGGTAATGACTGAGGGTCTCGGTGCCAGTAATCAAGCTATGTGTTATTTATCACAATTAGATACTTACAACAAATATTCAGTCTAGGTGCACTCAAATGCAGTAATTGATGCATTTATTCCACTTTGCAAAGGAAAAGAATTCTTAAAACAGCCATTTGATGTAAGTGCACCATGCCTGTTCTGCAAATAGGCAAACATACTTATACAAGGTCAAATAAATGGTAAAACAGAATATAGACCTACGCTTTGTGAACCAGAGTCCATGCTCTCAAACAATATGCTGTACTGCCTAACATGATGTCCCCAGCATACCCTCTAAAAGCACTTAGATATGTATAGGCAAATGTGATAAATGTACTCATCAATCAATATTCAAGTCAACAAAGCTGTGACTCAAGTAAATAATTGTCTGAGTAGACTGTAGATTGTATCACAGAGAACTTCAATTCATCCCACTATCTATCTATCTATCTATCTATCTATCTATCTATCTATCTATCTATCTATCTATCTATCTATTTATTATCTATCTTCTATCTATCTAATATCTATCATTAAACTCTCTATCATCTATCATTGTTCTATCTATCTATCAATCTATCTATCATCTATTGTTACTCATTTTGTTTTTTTCTTTGTTTGTTTTGTTGACACAGAATCTTCCTATGTGGACCAGACTGACCTTGGATTCAGGATTCTTTTGTTTCATTCCTCCTAGAGTTGGGATTCAAGCCATTGAAGCAAGCTCACCTTCTACGCTAAACTCTGTTGTCTCATCTTCTCTCGAAGTACACATTCTAAATGTCATGGTCCAATAGAAGGTTGGCTCAAGTTGCTTTCCCAGGATGCAATTACTGAAATGGAAACTTTCAAGCAAATGGTTTATTGGGTAAATTACTTTAGTGACAAGGGGTAAGCAAAGCAGAACAGAGCACGAGATAAAGTAGAGCAAAGCATCATTTTGCCTGATTTAGGACAAAGACTGGTCTAGTGAACCTCTAACATATGAAGTATCTCAAAATCTACACAGTAAGAAGGAGGAAAATTGGACCTTTGCATCCTGCGCAAGATATTGATTGAGCACAGATACAACTGTACAATCAGTACAAAACAGATACAATCTGGTAAATGTTTAGCAATTTGCAAAGATAAAAAATTAAAAAAAAAAGTTTGTCTTTCTGAGTCTAGGTTACCTCACTCAAGATGATTTTTTTAGATCCATCCATTTGCCTGCAAACATCATGATGTCATTGTTTTTCTCTGCTGAGTAGTATTCCATTGTGTATGTGTACCACATTTTATTTATCCATTCTTCAGTTGAAGGGCCTCTAGGTTGTTTCCAGGTTTTGGCTATTACAAACAATGCTGATGTGAACATAGCTGAGCAAGTGCCTTTGTGGTATGATTGAGCATTCCATGGGTATATGCCCAAGAGTGGTATAGCTGGATCTTGGGGGAGACTGATTCCCAATTTTCTAAGAAAGCGCCATATTGATTTCCAAAGTGGTTGTACAAGCTTGCATTCCCACCAGCAGTGGAGGAGAGTTCCCCTAATTCCACATCCTCTCCAGCATAAGGTGTCTTCGGTGTTTTTGATCTTAGCCATTCTGACAGGTGTAAGGTGGTATCTCAGAGTTGTTATGATTTGCATTTCCCTAATAATTAGGGATGTTGAGCAATTCCTTAAATGTCTTTCAGCCATTTGAGTTTCCTCTGTTGAGACTTCTCTGTTTAGTTCTATAGCCCATTTCTTAACTGGGCTATTGGGCATTTTGATGTCTAATTTCTTGAGTTCCTTATATATTCTGGATATCAGTCCTCTGTCAGATGCAGGATTGGTGAAGACCTTTTCCCATTCTGTTGGCTGATGCTTTGCCTTGTTGACCATATCCTTTTCTCTACAAAAGCTTCTCAGTTTCAAGAGGTCCCATTGAATGATTTTTTTCTCCCAGTGTCTGAGCTACTGGTGTTATATTTAGGTAGTGATCTCCTATGCCAATGCATTCAAGACTACTTCCTACTTTCTCTTCTAGCAGGTTCCGAGTATCTGGATTTATATTGAGGTCTTTGATCCACTTGGACCTAAGTTTTGTGCATGGTGATAGATATGGATCTATTTGCATCCTTCTATACCTTGATATCCAGTTATGCCAGGACCATTTGTTGAAGATGCTTTCTTTTTTCCATTGTACACTTTTGGCTTCTTTGTCAAAAATTATATTTTCATAAATGTGCAGATTAATGTCAGGGTCTTCAATTTGATTTTATTGGTCCACATGTCGGATTTTATGCCAGTACCAAGCTGTTTTTATTACTGTAGCTCTATAGTAGAGCTTGAAGTCAGGGTTTGTGATGCCTCCAGAGGTTATTTTATTGTACAGGATTCTTTTGGCTATCCTGGGTTTTTTGTTTTTCCATATGAAGTTGAGTATTATTCTTTCCTGGTCTGTGAAGAATTGTATTGGTATTTTGGTGGTGATTGCATTGAATCTATAGATTGCTTTTGGTAAAATTGCCATTTTTACTATGTTATTCCTGCCTATCCATGAGCATGGAGATCTTTCCATTTTCTGAAATCTTCTTACTCACTCATAGGAGGATACTAGATGTGGAACAAGGATGACTGGACTGCTATTCACATCACCTGGGAGGCTACGTGGAAAACAAGACCCCAAGAAAGACACGGGGATCGCCCAATGATGGAAAAATAGATGAGATCTACATGAACAGCCTGGACATGAGTAGGGGTAATGTAGGACGAGGGTTGATGGAAAGAGAGCTTGGGGGAGTGGGAGATCCCAGCTGGATCAAGAGCAGAGAGGGAGAACAAGGAATAGGAGACCATGGTAAATGAAGACCACATGAGAACAGGAAGAAGCAAAGTGCTATAGAGGACCACAGAAATCCACAAAGATATCCCCACAACAGACTGCTGACAGTGGTTGAGAGACAGCCCGAACTGACCTACTCTGGTGATAGGATGGCCAAACACTCTAATTGTCGTGCTAGAAACCCCATCCAATGACTGAGGGAACTGGATGCAGAGATCCATGGCTAGGCCCCGGGTGGAGCTCCAGGAGTCCAGTTAGTGAGAAAGAGGAGGTTTTATATGAACAAGAATTGTTGAGACCAAGGTTGGATAAAGCACAGGGACAAAGAGCCAAACAAATGGAAACACATGAATCATGAACCAAAGGCTGAGGGACCCCCAACTGGATCAGGCCCTCTGAATAGGTGAGACAGTTGATTGGCTTGATCTCTTTGGGAGGCATCCAGGCAGTGGGACTGGGTCCTGTGCTCAGTGCATGAGTTGGCTGTTTGAAACCTGGTGCTTATGCAGGGATGCTTGTCTCACTCAGCCTGGGAGGAGGAGACTGGACCTGCTTGGACTGAGTCTACCAGGTTGATCTCAATCCTTTACCCTGGAGGAGGTGGGAATGGGGGGGTGGGCTTGGGAGAACGAGAGGGGGCCAGGAGTGGGGAGAACAAGGAAATCTGTGGCTGATATGTAGAAATAAATTATATTGTAAAATATAATTAAATTAAATTTAAAAAAGTAAAAAACAAAACAAACCCCTCTTATTTGCAGATCATACTAATTTCTATGTTTCAAATGTTCCTTGTCACAAGTCCTAACATCATAAATGTTCAGAAAGTTGGGTATGGTAATTGGCTCACACAAGTCTGCCTACTCCTGGGGATAACCTCCTAGACATTCCTGAGAGAGAACCTCTTTGAAATTGATTCCAGCTGTCTTTTGCCACTACTACTAGAGGGAGGAAACAATCCATTATCCCAGGGAAGGGGTTGAGGGAGGTCATAACACGTCTTTTCACGGGCATTAAAAGTTTTATGACATTATGAACATATATATGAATGGTCCACTTGCATAAGGATGCTTTTGTATCTTCTATGAAGATCACTTTATGTCCTTTAGTATATTTCAGTTTGAGATGATATTTCAACTGGATAATGTGTTTTATAATACTTGCAAAAGTAAACACATTTCCTTTTTATCTAGATTATCAATATGACTAGTATTTTATGTAAAAGAAAGATAGAAACACCTCTGACAGCACACACACACACGGACACGGACATGGACACGGACACGAACACGGACAAATAGAGTAGAACTAGTGATTGATATTTGTACCATCCATACTGAAATGAGGTATATTTCTACTCACCTGTATATCCTTAGGTTCTACTTAAAAATATGAAGTCAAATAATGCAGGCATTATTCTAGCACTTGGACGACCTAACAAGCAGTTGGGACAATTCTGATACACTCTAAAGTTCAAGAACCTTTGTACTGGCTTATCTTTTTTTATTGTATGCATTCATTCATTGGAAGTCTTGTGCCTTCTGTCAAACAGCTTTGTCTGTCTGAATTGTGATTTTGTGTGACACAAATAAACTACTTACAGCAAGCTCTAGAAATATCAGTTATGAAATTTACTGAAGAGATGTACTTTTTGTCAATCACAGTAACTCTTACATGATTATGTGTACTTCCTGTAGGAGTTTTACTTAAGATAATGGTTATAAAAGCTAAGTGGCAAGGAGATCTGCTTCTCTAAGAGAAATGATGTTATAACACAAATGGAAAATAGGTTTTTTTCTGTCTGTGCTTTAGTGAGAATCTTGTAAATGACTTTTATATATTTTCAATAACAGAAAATCTCTATGGTCAGATCATGTGATTTTTCTTTACATGCTCATACCTTGGGATTATGACAACAATAAATATACGAATAGCTATAGTTTACTAAACATATTAAAATGAATTTAAACACAGGTATTGTGCATATTAAATCCAGTAGCTCAATTCTCAGTCATTCTAAAAGGTTAGAGGTGTGCTTCCCATTCTATAAATGAGGACATGAAGTTACAAAAAACTATAAAACTTGCTCAGAATCTGAAAATGGCTAGAAACATGTAAAATATTTGACCAAGGAATTAGAACCCTGGAGAGAGCCTTTGTTGAGCCCTTCCTCCAAAAATTTGTGACATCAAATAAATTATGATTATTTCTGTGAACTCTAGTAAATACTTTTGTTGAAAAAGATGTGGTCAAGGAGAAATACAAGAAGAAAATTATACATTAAATAACTAAATGAATCAATAAATGAGTTTTAATATCAAAGTGGTACATTTACTTGAATATTTTTTAAATGACACAAAGAACAGCAAGAGTTATTTTCCAGTTTTTCCTTTAAAGATTTTATGTTTTTCATGAAGAATCTCAATTTCAAGTCAGTCAATGATTACTCCTCTTATTTCTTTTTCAGAGAATGGTTCATAATGATCAATCATAGCTTTAAGTCATCAGTCAATCAATATTTGCTATATTAGTTATATTGCTGAGTCTTAAGAAAAAATATCCTTTGTGTTTCATATACTTACAAACTGAATTAAAACTTCTGTAGAATTTTAAGCATTACATTCTCTTGAAATTAATGCTTCAGAATTTCTTACAATTATATCTTTGATGTTTAGCTAGGTTTCCAAGAATGTGTGTAAGTCAGATGGAGATCTGAGAATTAAATATTGGCTTCTATAGGTCCAAAGATCATGATTTTTATAGTTTATCCTATCTGCCAGATACATCAAACAATTTCAAAAATTGTTAAAGAAATTGAGGAGTCAAGATTTTTCACTTTTAAAAATATCTAGCTCAACAATATAATA
Source organism: Peromyscus maniculatus bairdii (assembly GCF_049852395.1). Lineage (NCBI taxonomy): Eukaryota > Metazoa > Chordata > Mammalia > Rodentia > Cricetidae > Peromyscus > Peromyscus maniculatus. The sequence goes on from NC_134856.1 coordinate 6,817,257, forward strand.
ATTTGAAAAAAAGTAACAAAGTATTAGAATTCTATGAATATCCTTGTGAAAATATTAACGGGAAGCTTTGGGTAACTAAAATTATCAAAAGTGTACAATCATTTTATTCAATCAAATAGGATAAGAGTCTAAATTTTTCTCATTAATAGCTTTAATTTATCCATCATAGTCTTTTTTTTCCATCATAGTCTTAATTTGACTAAGCCTAGAGTACATATAGGATAAAAAGATGAGAAAAATATAATTTATCAAAGTGTCAATTGTTGGAATATGAGAATTAGCACAAACTTCATTTATTTATTTGAAATTTTGATTATTATAATTTCAAATGAATTATTAATTAATTAATTAACTTTATATCTTAGTCACAGACTCTCCTCCATCTTCTCCTCCCAGTCCCTCCCTTCCACCTCCCCTCTTTCCTCACTCCCCCTAATCTAGTAATTCTCCATTCCTGTTCAGGAAGTGGCATACCGCCCATGGATATCATCAACACATGGCATATCAAGTTGCAGTAAGACTAAGCACCTCCCCATTATTAAGGCTGGACGAGGCAACCCAGTATGAAGGATAGGGACCCCAAAAGGCAATAAAAGAGTCAGAGACTGCCCCTGCACCCACTGGTAAGAGTCTCACAAGAGGACCAAGCGACACGACCATCACATATACTCAGAGTGCCTAGGTTAGTCCCATACAGACTCCCTGGTTGTTGGTTCAGTTTCTCTGAGCCCCTATAAGCCCAGATTAGTTGATTCTGTGGGTTTTCTTATGGTGTCCTTGATATCTCTGGCTCCTACAATACTTTCTCCTTCTCTTATGCAGGATTCCCCAAATTCCTCCTAATGTTTGGCTGTGGGTCTTTATCTATTTCCAGCAGCTGCTGCATGAAGACTCTCTAATGATAATTGGGGAAGGCACCAATCTATAAGTACAGTACAATGTTGTTAGATATCATTTACATTGACAGGTTTTTTTTTTCCCTCCAATCATGTTTAGTTCTGTCTTAGGTCTCTGGGTCATCCATCTTGTGGGACCTAGTGCTCAGAGGCTGTGTCAGAGGTTGGCTTATTCTCCTGGCATGTGTTTAAGCTAGACCAGTCATTTGTTGTTCACTCCTTCAGTCTTTCAGCCATCCTTACCCAAGCACATCCCATAGGCAAGACAGACTGCAGGCAGAAGGTTATGTATCTTAGTTGTTGTCCCAGTACTTATAGTTGAAGTCTTGCTTGATCATAGGAGATGGCAGTTCAAGCTACAGATCTGCCATTGCTAGGAGTCTTAGCTGAGGTCATCCTTATAGATCCCTGGGAGTTTCCCTTGTACTGGGTTTCTAGATGACTCCCCAAATCCCCTCCCTTTCCACTAGTCTCTTTCAGTCCCCCCCACGTGATCATTCATGTTCTCATCTCCACCCACCCACCAGTCCACTCATGAAATCTCTTCTATTTCACCTTCCTAGGGTGATCTGAGTGTCTCCCTTGAACCCTTCTTGCTATCTAGTTTCTCAGGGTCTGTTGTTGTAGCATCGTTATCCTTTATTTTATAGGTAATATCCACTTATGAGTGAGTACATACTATGTTTGTCTTTCTGGGTCTGGGTTACTTCACTCAGGATGACAGTTTTTTTTTTTTTTTAAGTTCCATTCATTTGCCTGCAAATTTTCATGATGTCACTGTTTTTAGCAGTTGAATCATACTCCATTGTGTAAATGTACTACATTTTCTTTATCCATTCCTTAGTTAAGGGACATCTAAGTTGTTTCCAGGTTCTGGACATTTCAAATAAGGTTGCTATAAACATAGCTGAGCAAGTGTGCTTATGGTATGATTGAGTATCCTTTAGATATATGTCTGCCAGTGATATAATTGGGTCTTATGGTAAATTGATTTCCAGTCTTCTGAGAAGCCACCATATTGATTTCCAAAGTGGTTGTACAAGTTTGTACTTCCATCAGTAGTGGAGGAGTGTTCTCCTTGTTCCATATCCTCTCCAGCATGAACTGTCACGTGTGTTTTTGATCTAAGCCAATCAGGCAGGTGTAAAATGAAAGCTCAGGGTCCTTTTGATTTGGATTTCCCTGATGGCTAAGGATGTTCAACATTTCTTTAAGTGTTGGCAATTTGAGACCCTGGAAGAACAATACCCTACTTCACACGGAAAACAAAATAGCATGATATCTAATATAATCCTGTACAATAAAAGAACTTCCAGAGGTATCACCCACCTTGATCATATTATTTTTGAAAAAAATATTCAGAAAATGTCCATTGATTTAGATAGAATAATATCACTGGAATTTTCACAGAAATATATATATATATATATATATATATATATATATATATATATATATTAATAGAACGAATGCTAAACATGTGTGCTTTGTGTGAGAGTAGAACATGGAAAAAATCCTGAGAATAAGTATATATTTTTATTAGGGGCCATATCATTGACTACTTTCATTCATTCTAGTGTGGAGTGAGATTATACAATATAAATTAAATTTACTAGGTTTTCAGACTAGTGGTACCATCTTTGGAATGGAGAAACCTGAAATTCTAATTTTCAGATGAGAAAAGTAATTAATAAAATATATCCAACCAGCATAATACACATCAATCTTTATTATGTCCTTTTCAATGTAGGTGGAACCATTTTGCTTCTGAACAATAGTAAATGGCCATAGCCAAAGTGATTTTCAAAGTGCAACTAAATGCAAATTGGTTAATTTAGAAATAACCAAATGTCCTATTGACTCTGTCCTTTTCCTTACAGAAGCTTCTCAGTTCATGAGTTCCTATTTGTTAATTGTTGATTTTAGTACCTGTGCTATAGTGTTCTGTTCAGGAAGTTGTCTTTTTTCCCAGTGCATTCAAGGCTATACCCCACTTTCTCTTCTACCAGTTTAAATGCATGTGGATTTATGTTGATGTCTTTGATCCACTTGGATTTGAGATTTGTAAAGGGTAAAAAATATGAATCTATTTGAATTCTTCTACATGGAGAGGTCCAGTTAGACCACCACCATTTGTTGAAGATATTTTCCTTTTCATGGTCTATTCCTGACTTTATTAAAAATCTCATGACCATATGTGTGTGAATTTATGTCTCGTCTTTGATTCAATTGCATTGATCAACTTGTCTGTTTTTATGTCAGTGCCATGGAATATTTATTATTATGGTTCTGTAGTACAGCTTGAAATCAGGCATTATGATACCTCCAGAAGTTCTATTATTGTTCAGGATTGTTTTAGCTACCCTGTTTTTGTTGTTGTTGTTTTACAAGTGAAGTTGAGTTTTGTCCTTTCAAGATTTATAAAGACTTTTGTTGGAATTTTGATGGAGATTGCCTGAATGTGTCTGCATTACATATTCTGCCTAAATGTGATGGTTGTTGTCTTAGTGTTTTAGGTGGACTCCTGAAGTGGGGGTGTCTCTGATTTTTTTTGCCTGCTCTCCAGACCCTTTTCCTCACAGTGGGTTGCCTCACCTAATCTTGACATATGGTTTTGTGCCTGGTCTTACTGTATCTTGTTGTGCCTTGTTGGACTGATGGCCTAGGTAAGACTGCTTTTTTCTCAGGGAAGACAGGGTATGAGCAGGAGTGGATCTGGGGGAGAAGGGATATGTGGGAGGGAGTGGGAGGAGTGGAGGGAGGAGAAGTTATGGTCAGGATGTATTGTATGAGAGCAAAATAAATAAAACCAATAAAAACCCATTGTCAGATGAGAATAGGTAGGCCAGATTTCATAAAATAAAATCATAGAGAGATTTGTGAATTATGGAAGGCATATGGCAAGATCATATGACAGAGAACTACCTGTTTCCTCCAGGAAGTAAGAATAGACTTCTACTGACCACAGGACTCTTGCAGTTTTATAGGAGTGAGGAAGGGTGGTGATGTTATCAACACCTTTCAAATAAGTTTGGAAGTTCCTAGGAGACAAGAAAGGAAAGTGGCTCACTGGATCTTTTGATTGCAATCTGCAGATACCTTCATTGGTGGATGTTAGAGCTACAGTCAGATTCAGGAAGCATGAAAACTACAAGAATATAAATGTTATTTTAAGCAGCCAAATATTCAGTAGTTTATTAAGAAGTAATAAAAAGGCATTTTGATACACTTATCATGTTGTTGTCCTGGGTCATGGGGATCCTTTAACTTTGGTTCTGCAGCATCATCCCCTTCACATGCTCCAGCAGATCATAGATGGGGCGGATAATGGGATGGGCCAACTCACAGCCCAATACTGAAGATGTATCAAAATCCAGAGACCAGACCAATGACTCAATGTGATAAACACTTGAAAGTTACTAAAGGACTAAATGATTGTGTGATTTACCATGTCTCAGTACAGCTTCCACAATGAGATTTTCTTTTCTTATCTTTTTTTCTCTTTTCTTTTAAATTTTATCTTGTTTTATCCTGGAGGGAATAGGGGTTGCAAGTGTAGAGAGTGGATGGCAGGGGAGATGAGTAGGATGGAGATGCATGGTGTTAAATCCACAGAGAATCAATAGAAAATCAAATTTGAAGAAAAAAAATATTTATCACTTGCTTCTGAAGAGAAAAATAACCAATGCCTTCTTATCAAAGCTTGACCTCTTGGTCATCACTGATTCTTTACATTTTGTTTTGAGATCCTTTTAACATACTCTTTACCTTTACTATACTGACCATGGTATGGTTTGCATTTCCTATTCTTTTACAGCTCATAATTGCATGCCACTACCACCACCAGCAGCCTTTCTAGGAATGCTATTTCCTTTCATGCCAAGTCTTCATGATTCTGCTTTAGTAGATATCCTTTGCCCATAGTAGAACTGACTTAATTTGAAAGTTTTACTATGTCTCTCAACCCAATAATTAGTTGTTACAGTTGGCTAAAAACTGCTTTACATTTAATGCAAAGAAGAAAACAAAACAAAACACAACAAACAAAATATTTGTTTTTTTCAATCATGATACCTTTTTGACCATGTTGATTGGAAGTAGTACAGGCTTAAATTTGCATTATTTCTCAATATTCTCTAATTAAAGATTTATACAGCACAATTTAAAGGGAAGGAGACTTTTTTGTTTCTTTAGGAATTTCACAGATAAGTTGGGAAGTCTTTGGCATTATCTTTTTCAAACTGGTAAATAAGTTAATATAGAATGAAAATGGAGAGAAATGTTATGTAGAGACATATTCCTCATCATTGGGGCATCTTTATAATTAATGTCTAAAGCTACTAACAAAATCACTCAACTTGAGTTTTAACTATGTTATGTCATTGGACATCAGTGACCCTGAACCACTAACATTCAGGCAATACTTAAGTACTTATTTAGCAAGAGTTATTTGAAAGGCAAAAGAGCAGACATTTTAATGTTCATTCATAAAACCAGAAGTTGTGCACAATGCTTTGAGGAGTTACAAAAAAATTAATATTTTTTTAAAAAATTTAACAGCAATTAAAATATTGTGAAAGAAAAATTAAAGTAGAAATACAGACTATATTTGATAAGAAGATGATATTCATTTAAAATTACAATAACAGTATGTGAAGGTATGAAACAGTGGGAAGTCATCTTTCACACATGTTGGTGATGGGATGCCTTTACAGAATGTGGTCAAATAAACCGTGAAGAACAGTGTATGTTGATAATGACAATTTCTCTGATGAAAAAGGACATTTTATCAGGAAAGTGACAGCAGAATAAAAACAGGAAGTTATTTTGTAACCACACAAGGCTTACTCCTACACATCAGGGATTAAAGTGAAGGAAATCAAGTATATATAATCACTTGAAAAGTGAAGTTTGGCTTTTAAGATGCTTTAAGGCATGACTTGTTAAAGTTTAATGTCTATTGTAATAAGTTATAGCTCTTAAACATAAAAATGCCCAGTCCTTTGTGTCAATGTTCATTAATATTCATTAAGTCTGGGGTAAAGCCTATGAATATACATTGTTCCTATGTACTCAAAGAAGAGCGACCACTACTGGCCCATTGTGGTTTAAACAAAGAAAATGTGAAGTGAGTAAAAGTATAGTTTATAATTACCCCTGACAATAGCCAAATGTGTGCTGTTTCCTCTAATCTAAGTTACATGTAAATTTGTTTAAAATTCTTTCAAAACCAGCATCTGAGAATAAACTTGAGACCAACTGACTTGAAGGCAGAAATAGCAGTGATGAAGTATATAGAAAAAGGTGAAGGGAAAGCATTCTCAATTGTGCTGTGAGCAGATGAATCCATGGAAATTTCTGAATTTTTCATTTTAGTAAAACAGCTAATAGATGTTGGGTAGAATGTATATGTGGTGATAACTTGCAGAGAACTTTGAACTCCAGGAACTATATAAGGGGTGATGTAGAATTTAATTCATGTGTCTGTCAATTCATGAGCTTGCCTGCCATATTCATATAAAATTATATTTATATATGTATATATATAAATTTTCAGTTGTCACTTATACGTTAACAAAGGAAGAAAAACTAACACAAAAAGAGTTGGGTGCATTTTACATATAAATGAAACAAGCTAGAAATATATATACCAAAGATCAGATTTAAAAGGTACTATAATAGAAATGAAAATTTGAACCACCCTTGCATTCATAGGATGAAGCCTACTTGATCATAGTGGATAATTGTTTTGATGTATTCTTGGAGTCTGTTTGCCAATATTTTATTGAGTATTTTTGCATCAATGGTCATGAGGGAGATTGGTCTGTAATTCTTTCTTTGTTTGGCTTGGGAATCAGGGTAATTGTAGCTTCATAGAAGGAGTTGGGTAACGTTCCTTCTGTGTCTATTGTGTGGAACAATTTGAAGAGTATTGATAATATCTCTTCTTTGAAGATCTGGTAGAATTCTGCATTGAAACCATGTGAGCCTGGGCTTTTTTTGGTTGGGAGATTTTTAATCACTGTTTCTATTTCCTTAGGGGTTATTGGTCTATTTAAATAGTTTATCTGGTCTTGATTTAACTTAGGTATGTGGTACCTATCCAGAAAATTATCCATTTCTTTTAGGTTTTCCAGTTTTGTGGAATACAGGTTTTTGAAGTATGACCTGATTATTCTCTGGATTCCTCAATGTTAGTTAATTCTCCCTTTTCATTTCTGATTTTGCTAATTTGGATGCTCTCTCTCTGCCTCTTGGTTAGTTTGGATAAGGTCTTGGGGGTAATGAGGGGTGATGGAGGCCAAGGGTCAGGGGAGGGAGCACTTAGGGGAGCAGTAGGTCCCAGCTAGGTCAGGAGCAGAGTGGGAAAACAAGGAAAGAGATACCATGATAAATGAAGAGCCCATGGGAATAGGAAGAGGCAGAGTGCTGGAGAGGTCCTTAGAAATCCACAAAGATACCTCCACTGTGGACTACTGGCAGTGGTCAAGGGAGTGCCTGGGCTGACCTTCTCTGGTGATCGGATGGCCTAGTACCCTAACTGTCATGATGGAACTCTCATCCAGTGACTGATGGAAGCAGATGCAGGGAACCGCAGCCAGGCCCTGGATGGATCTCCAGAAGATCAATTGGCAAGAGAGAGGAGGGATTGTATGGGCAAGAGATATTGAGACCATGATTGGAAAAAGCACAGCGACAAATAGCCAAAGTAGTGGAAACACATGAACTGTGGACCAATAGCTGAGGAGCCCCCATGGAACTGGACCAGACCCTCTGGATAAGTGAGACAGTTGATCAGCTTGAACTGTTTAGGAGGCCCCCAGGCAGTGGGAACGGGACCTGTCCTTGGTGCATAAGCTGGCTCTTTGGAGACACTTTGCTCAGCCTTGGTGTAGGGAGGAGGGGACTGGACCTACCTCAGCTGAATCTACCAGGCTGGGCTGGCTCCCCAGGAGAGAACTTTCCCTGAGGGAGGGGAGTGGGGAGTGAGTTGGGGGAGAGAGCTGGGCGGTGGGAGAGGGGAGGACAGGGGATTCCGTGGCTGATATGTAAAATTAAATTAATGATAAAATAAAAAAGAAATGAAAATTTGTGGAACTTTGCATAGAAGTAGTAGACAATGAAGTAGGAGTTAACAAAATCTATTAAAAGTAGTGAGAAAATCCTGGAAATCAATCATAAATCATCAATGTTGGTAAATGAACATTAATAAACAATCTATAATATGTTGATGGAATTCTCCTGTCCCAACCACATGCTCCCAAATAACCAACACAGAAGCTTGATACTATTTATAAATGCCTAGCCAATAGCTCAGGCTTGTTACTAGCTAACTCTTACAATTAAATTAACCCATATTTCTTATCTATGCTTTGCCACATTGCTCATGGCTTGTTACCTCATTTTCTATAAAGTCCTGCTTCTTCAGCAGCTGGCTGGCATCTCTCCTGACTCTGTTCTTCTTCATCTTAGTATCCTCAGTTTGATTATCACATAACTTTATACTGGCTTGCTATAGACCTATCCACTTCTTTATTAACCAATGAGAGGAATACCTATTCACAGTGTATAGAAGGATTATTCCACAGCATTTCTCAATTTTTATGTAATTAAAAAGGAAGGATTTAAACTCAACATAGTAAAATTATATATAACAAAATAGTTATTAAGTAAGAATTACAGTTAAAATATCCAGTCTATTTGTATTTGGCAAATTTAGAAAAAAAATATTCAATTATCTATCTTATGTTGGTGAGTCTAAAGTTTTCTATTTAAGTTCTTCTTTATCATAACTACAGAAAACTTTTAAGTTTAACTACCTAGTCTTCAACTCAGTCAAAGGTCCCAGAGAGATAAAATATTTCCTAATGACAGGGACATCAGGCTGTCTGAATATTCACCCAAAGTCCTTTTGTAAAGTTGGGGCATCCAACTCTGGCCGACAGGCCTAGCATATCTCACAGTATTTCCTGCAAAGCAGGGAACTTTGAAGGACTGTCTTACCTTGTCTTGACAAACTTTGGCAGTCACCTTTTTTTTGTGTCTTGTTAGTCAAGTTTTGACAGTATATTGTCAGCAATTGAGGCAAGGGCAGTTTCTATGCCCACATGGCTAGCTTCTGTCATAAAGAACACAATTTCTTCAAAGCCCATCATCTTCTTTGAAGTAGATTGGTGCTTCCAGGAGCAAATCTATCTCAAATATGACTATAAACTTGACTATTATAGATGACTATAAACTTGACTATTATAGATGACTATTAATCTGTATTTCTTAATTATATATTACATGTTTAAATGAGCTACATAAACATAATACTTTAAACAAAGTAGAAATATACAAACAGTATAACAAAATTAACTTTAGATTTGTATCAATAAACAAAAATCCATACCAATGTAAAATACTTAATATTAAGAGTTGTTTTTTGATTAAAGTAGACTCAGTAATCTACACTATTATCCTATCATTTCTATAACCCCCTTTTCTTTTAAGAATCATGTCATGGTCCTTGAATATAATCTACCTTGTTTAGTTTTTTTTTCCTGACCATTACCAATAACAACTTATAATCAACCCCTCTAAAATGATAATAATTATCCATAACCCAATTTTTGGGAATGTGGATATAGTTTTTGAGACTATTTCCTGTTGACTGAAGTTGCTGGTAATCTTTTAGGGACCCTTGAAAAAAATCAAGGTAATTGCTAAGGTCTTGGCTGTAGCATTCTGTGAAGCTGAATCATCTCCATCACCAGTCTGGATATTGTTTTGAATGCTGGATCATCTGGGCCATTATTTTCATTGGTGTCTGGTGCCCTTGCTGTGAAAATACATAAACTTTTAAAGGCAGCATATATATCTGTATTAGTACAAATAGATTGTGCATTGTACACAAGTCAGCTAAAGGTAATTTTTTTGCTATATGTTTAAGCAGGTAAAATACACATCACATGTCTCATAGTTCTTTTAGTTTTGTTGTTGTTGTTGTTGTTTTTAGCCAGGATTTTCAGAGGATCTTCCTTGATCTGAGCTGATTTTCCTTAACCCAGAATGAATCCATAGCCCTCTCATTTCCTGTGGAGACAAAAGCATAACCTCTCCCCCAAGTAACATACCTTTTGACTTAAATTTCAAAATCAAGATGCTTTTAAAGTACATAGGTTGTTTTAATCCAGAAGTTTCCATAATACAATATCTCTTAGCAGGCAAAAAATTCAAAGACAAAAAAAAATATACAGGATTCAGACTCTCTTGTGTATTTCCCCTCTTTATGTGGCTTACTATATTTTTATTACTCTATTCCTTTTTAAGGACTTTATTATTTTAAACTATATTTTTCAATCTAAGTCTGCATATATTCTTATTTTTTCTCTCTCCCAAGCCTATGCAAATTTTTAAACACATCGTGACCTGTTTAAAGGCTCTTTTAGTCTTAATCTGTCCTTAATGTGTATCTGTAAACTTTTTCGTCTGTGTGAGCAAAACAACAACAACAACAAACAAACCAAAAAAACTATTGTGTAACTTAGATCATGGCATACTGATGCTGGATCCTCACCCTTGGTTCCCTGAGAGTTTAGTCTCATGATTGAAGCATGTTTCCTACCAGCTCTGGGAACTATGTTTATATCCCAACTCAGGAACTTTTCTGGGTGCACACAGCTGCAACCACTGGTATTGTGCCACCAGCTGTCCATCATACTGTACAAATGTTTGATAGCAGGTCCTGTTAAATGAGCCACCTGCTTTTGCCAATAGCACTGAGCCAGGAAGTTGCCTCTTAGAGTAGCCATGTCTCTGCTCACCTTCAGTAAGTAGAGCCCACCCTAGAAAATGCAGCTACCAAGAAGATGTGCTTGACTCCAATCTTGTGTGTCTATAATCACTTTTTTAAACATTTCTCGGCTTTATGCAGAAATTCAGTTCAAATATCCAGTCCATTTGTATTTGGCAAATTTAGAGGAAATATTCATTTATCTATCTTATCTTGGTGAGTCTAAAGTTTTTTTCTTTTTTTGCGTGTGTATAACATCCTTTTATTAACATAATTTTACATCTGTTGTCATAGTGGAGAAGGTGTAATTTAAACCACTATTGAATATGAATAAACTGAAATAATGGAATTATGGGCTGATATATTGAGAAAGGGATGCCAAATGTTGAGCCTCTCATAACTGCATCTATTTTAGTAAGATGTGTGCCTAGTATGTTATGGACAAAAGAAAGGAAGGATTATAATGGTTTTATAGTCAGGAATAAACATTGATTTACTTACCATCAGGTTAACATTGATATTTGTAGATTTAGCCCAATGATACATGGGAACAGCAGAAATCAGAGCTCTAATAGGCAGAAGTAGCTCTAGTCGGACAGAAACAAACTATACTCACAAATAGAAGCTGATAGCTAAATGCCACCAACTACTACTTTTGAGCCTCCTTGTAAGACTTCCATGAACAATGACAAATTTTTAGTTGTGGAAACTAGCAACCTATGCACACATATGCCATAACCCATTCAATTTATTTGTAGAATGTTTTTCAGAATCTCTGTATGCTGCTGTCCTTGGTTTGGACATCTATTCCAGGTATTTAAATTTTTTCTTCCTGCACAAGACAGAAAAGTATGCATTTTAGATACTATAAGGCAAAGAATATTTTTATATATGACATGTATTGATATCTGGTATTATAAAGACATAGATAATATATTGTAACATGTTGAGATGTGAGTCTAGAAATGCTGAAGTTTCCAGGTTCTCATACTGCCTTACAGTGAGTGGTGTACAACACATGGAAAGTTGCAGAAATGGAGATAGCTTGTTTAGGGAAAGGACAGGGTCTTTAAAGATGAGCCAGCTCTCCCAAGTGGCCTATCAGAAGGTAAGAAGGAAGAAAAGGAGGACAGGGGAATCAACAGTGACATTTTTGGGTAATTAACATAATGATTACCTCCTTAGGGTTCATATAAGGTCTCTGGCTTTTCTGAGCATGCTCCCCTGGCTGAGGCTAAAGTTTTCTATTTAATTCTTTTTTATCATAACTAAGGAAAACTTTTAAGTTTAACTATTTAGCCTTCAACTCCATCAAAGATCCCAGAAGGATGAAATACTTTCTGATGACAGGGAAGTCAGGTTGTCTGAACAGTCAACCAAAGTTCCTCTCTAAATTTAAGGCATCCAACTCTGGCCTACAGGCCTAGCATATCTCACAGTATTTCCTGTGAAGCAGGAAATTTTGAAGTCCCATGTGTAGATGGACTTTTCCTGTCCTGACTGCCTGCACCCAAATAACTAACACATGGGCTTAATATTATTTGTAAATACTTGGCTAATAGCTCAGGCTTGTTGATAGCTACCTCTTACACTTAGATTAACCCATATTTCTTACTGTGCTTCACCGTGTTGTGCATGGCTTGTTACCTCATTGTTTACATATCTTACTTCTTGGTGGCTAGCTGGTATCTCTCCTGACTGCACCCTTCTTCATGCCAGTATCCTCAGTTTGATTGTCACACATAACTTTACTCTTCCTTGCTATAGACCAATCATCTTCTTTATTAACCAATGAGAGTAAGCCATATTCACAGTGTGGAGAAGGATTATTCCACAGCAACAATATTTACTTTTGTGTGAGAGAATGGGAATCTTTCTGAAAGCTCCATTTGTTTTGACATTTGACCAAAGTGAGAGAATTATAAAACAATAAAAATTGTGGGGATATTGTGTCTCCCAATATATTGTGCACCCTAATAAACTTATGTGGGCTCAGAGAACAGAACAGCCACTAGATAGACATAGATGTCAGAAAATGGTGGAACGCACAACTTTAATCCTATCATTTGGGAGGTAGAGAACCAAATGGATCTCTGTAATTTCAAGACAACACTGGAAACAGAGCCAGGCATGATGACACACACCTTTAATCTCAGCACTTGAGATCTCATGCCTTGTTTGGGAAAGACACACACCTCTAATCCCAGGAAGTAATGGCAGGAAGCAGAAAAGGATATAAAGCATGAGGACCAGGACTAGAGATTTTTAGGCTTTCTAAGCTTTTAGGCTTTTAGCAGCAGTTCAGCTGAGATCCATTTGGATGAGGACTCAGAGGCCTCCAGTTTAAGAAAACATGATCAGCTGAGAAGTTGGCAAGGTGAGGTTAGTTGTGGCATGTTCTGTCTCTCTGATCTTTCAACATTCACCCTAATATCATGCTGAATATCCACGTTCTTTATTTAATAAAACCTTTTAAGATTTGTGTTACATCACTAGAAGAAAATGGTGTAATTTATTTTTCTAGAGTCAGACACTTGTTTGTAAATAATAAAAAGTAGCCTCAAGCAAAAATTGCCATACTTGTTCTTGTCTTCAGTGATTGTAGCTTTCTAGGAAAGTGGTCTAGTAACAGGGAGCATGCTCCCGAGTCCAGCCTGTCTCACTGGAGACAGGAACCAGAAGCCTTAGTACAAACATCAGATAGAGGAATCTAGACCACTTTCCTAGAAAAAAAGTAGAAACTCTGTAATGAGTCTCTTTCTGTAGAGGACACATCATTGACAAAGGTTATAGCATGAATGCTGCAACTGGACAAAGGGGATCCTCTGGGTTTATGACCATGTGTGAATCTAGAAGAAGCTAATTTTTTAAGTGACTAGATGTCACTTAAGGTAATGGAAAGAACACTGAATCATGAAACTATTTCTGAAACTAATAAGGAAAATACAGCATTTTTATTACTATTGAGTTGATCTTTACTGTATTGTCTGCTTTTCTTTTTAACCTGACCTTAACATGAAACTTGGCTACTGCAAATTAAACTGAGAAAGTGAAGGCATTCCCAAAGTGATGGATGCCTTCTATATAATACATAACCCCTAGCACCTTGCCACCTATGACAGATGATGGAACTGACCCTCCCTCTTACCAGCTACATCACTCAGGAAAGTGGGCCCTGCTCCTTGCCTGGGCAGAAGAGTAGAGCTGATCCTATTGACAGAGGTACAGGTGAACCACCCCAAGAAGATGAGCATGGGAGATCTGACCCCACCCCTCATCTGCCATATGGTAGTCTAGGCAAAGAAAGTTTGACCTCCTACCCCTCACCACCTGTGGTAGGTGGGAGAGATGGCCCCATAGGTCATAAGTGCAGGACCTTTGCCCCTCACTAGCTGCAGCACGTGGGAGAGTGGCCCATGCATCTCACCTGGGCAAAACTGGCCTTGATGGTGCAGGTATTAGAGAGCTGACCCTGAGGGCATGAAAGCAGGAGAACTGGCCCGGCCCCTTGCTCATTGCTGCAAGGGGTGAACTAGCCCAGAAATATTTGAGGCCTCACTCTGGTGAAGAGGACAGGGGAGTGCTGGTGGGCTGACCAATCCTGCAACTACCCAAGTCCAGAACCTGGATTATGAGTTGGCCCACCAACATCTACCACATCTATGATCTGTGGGAGAATGTGAAGGGTCTGGTCCTGTAGACTCAAAGCTACAGGATCTTGCAACACAGGACAACATTAGGATATCCAGGAGGAGTCCTAGTGAGGGCCAAGTATTGATAGTGCAGCAGAAATCAGAGGCCTTGAACCAGACCCAAGACTCTGCAATGCACACTTGCAAGTAAAGACCTATGAACAAAAGGGTTTACTGCATGACTCACCGTGTCACACTACAGCTTCCATGATGGGATTTTTCCTTCTTTCCTTTTTTTGTCTTCTCTTTTCCTTTTTTCTCTTAAATTTTATTCTATTTGGGGTGAATGCAAAGGCAGAGGGCAGATACAAAGGGACAGAGAGATGAAAATGGGATCAAGAAATGGGATCAAGATGCATGATATGAAAGACGCAAAGAATAAATACAAAGAAAATTTTAAAAAATCAGATGAGAAAAAAATGTACCTTGGAGATTGTATAGTCATCATTTTCCAGGTGTCTAACAAAAAAAAGCGAGAACTCTCAGGAGCATTAAGGTCTGCTTTGTACCTCTACCCAATTAGAACTGGATACTGCGCTGGACTCAAGTAGGTCCTAGTCAAAGTAATCACTTTCTTGAACTCAACTACAAGACAAGGGGACCAATGGGTTAAATAGCTTTGTGACTAGCACTTGGCTTCAGCCACATGTATGGAAATTTACTAAGTGTCTGATTACATCAACAAAATATTTAATATTACTAATAATATGTTTCTGTCTTTTTAAGAAATGATAACAATATGTTTCTATTAAAAATTATAAAATTCTGTTCTTAATTTGAATCTTAAAAACATCCACATTGTTTGGACCAATTTCTTATCAAAGGATACAAATTCAAATAGCACAATACAGTTTTACTTTTTTACCACAATACCTTTCCATAGTTAGTTTATGGTACAGCATTGTATTATTTGAATAATGTAGGCATAGATTAAAGTGGTTACCATAGCTCCCGATTGAACTGTTACAGTGGTAGATGAGATAAATAAAATGAGATTACATTAATTGAAAGTCAAAGAGACATAGGATGGAGGGAAGAAGAGAGAGAATGAGGATGAAAGAGGCAGGGTAAGAAAATGATTCTTTCTTTGGGCCAATGACAAAATAGGAATAGATTCCAGGGTTGATTTCTGAGGTTACTGGATCTATATATACCTGCAAAACACAATGCTCAAAGGCTTCAGAACTTCAATCCAAGTGTCTGACCCAAGCATTTTGGAAGCCCTGCAAATTCAGGCCTGTTAGTGGTGATGAGATTGTAATTTTATTTGCTGAACTAGTACTAAGTTTTGTTTGGGGAATATAAGAAAGAAAAGCTAATGGATTTGTGGCATCTGTGAAGGAACTTTGCCTTGGAACTTGGGCTGTGGGCTGTAGGGAATGAATAGTGACTCTTCAAACTCATCTCTATTTTGAAGCTCAGAGCATTACCTTATTGGAGACTGATATCCTGCTGATGTCATTCATTAAGGTGAGATTATAGTAAACTAAAAAGAATTCTAATTTTACTCACTACTGTCAGAAGAAGAGGCCAGACACATAAACACAGAGAGAAAAGAAGGTGGGTCACAAGACAGACAGATCACAGGTATTATAGAAGAAGGATGACCTTGCCCTGCCAGAGGTTACCAGAAGTTGAGGAGACAGTAGTGTGAAGCTTTCTTCATTACAGCCTCCACAGGGAGTCTGACCCTGAATTTAGAATTACTGGACTTTACAACTGTGTAAGAATTAATTCAAAATAATTTAAAAGGCAGAAAATATATTGTTATTTGTTATGGAGCTCTATAAATTATAACAACATAAGAATGTGATTTTTTTCAATGATTATGGAATAAAAGAATTCAGGAATATGTGAGAATATATTATATATAATCCTAAAAATAAGTGCATTAGTATCTCATTTTTAATGTAGAACTTTTGAACTGTTCTCTACACATATGAAAAACCAATAGTTTAAAATTGCCTTAACCTACTGTTAAAAATTATTTATATTAATTATGTGTATATGTCTATATCTGTGTCTATATTTGTATCTCTGAGTGTGCATGTGAATGGAAGCACAGGTGCCTGTACCAGGCTTTTTCTTTTGGGCCACCAACTAGCTCCCAAATCATGACACAGAGACTTACTATTAGTTTTGAATGCCTGGCCTAGCTTAGGCATGTCTCTGGCTAGCTCTTTTGACTAAAATTAACCTGTTTCTCTTAATCTGCCTTTTTTCAGAGGGCTTTTTAATCTTTTTTTTTTCTTTTTTTACTTTCATACTGTCTCTATCTCTGGGTGACTGATGGTTGCCTGACTTCTGGCCCCTGGCATCTCCCTCATTCTCTCCTCCTCCATCTTCTTTTTTCTCATAAGCCTAGATTTTTCTTCCTGTGTATTCTCTCTCCCTGGCAGTCCTGCATATCCTATTTCTGCCTAGGTATTGGCTGTTCAGCTTTTCATTAGACCAAACAGGTGCATTAGGTAGGCAAGTTGAAGCAAATGTATCACATCTTTTCACAGTTAAACAAATACAAAAGTCCCACATCTTTACACTGTTAAAATAAGGTTCTACAGCCTAAACAAACACATCTTTTCCCAGCTAAAATAATATTCCACAACAGATGCCATGGATTTTACTTTCCATGACTGTTTCTAAGATATATATATATATATATATATATATATATATATATATATATATGCATGAATACATTTGTATGGTTCTATTGATGGACTCTGGAGTTTCAGTAATGTTAGACAATTGTTTTATGATTGCTTTACTTTTCAAAATTATAGTTTGAGGCAGACTCTTTCTAAATTTCCCAGGCTCACCTATAACATACAACACTATTTATTTGGCTTCCAGAGTAATTGAGGTTCTAGAATTTCATCAACATGCCTACCTCTAAGGTATGTTTTGTACTTTGGATTTTACTTTTAAACTAGTATCTGAGAAAAAAAATCACACATTTAATTTGCTTGTTATGTTTCATTAGTTTCGTGTAGTATAAAATCAAGAATAAAAATGCTATCCTTTATCTTGACTGGTTGTTTATCATGACATATTTTTGACAATTTCACATATGCCATCAATGTATTGCTCTTAGTTTCTCTTTCCCTCCCTTCGCCTCTGCTGGTCCCTGTTTCCATAACCACTGTTCTCCCTTGTACTCCATGACTTTCTTATGAAGATCTTGCACACACTGCCTATGTGTTCATGATTTCAATAGACAAGCTATAGAATGGCATATTGTCATTTCCTGTCTTAATTTTCTAGACTTAAGAATTATTTTGGCACCAGAAGTATTTTGCATAGTACTCTTCAAAGGTAGGGAAGAATTTTCATTTTTTCACAATAACACAATGTGTGGTTTATAATATGATTCAAATGAAATTTGAAAAAAGATATGTTAACTTTAATTGTATGAATTTTACCAAGCAAATTAGAAGAATTTGAAAAATTATTTGTTGGGTAAATTGATGTTGAAAACCTTTCTCTTTGAATGTTCTATACTACAGAGTTCCTAATATAAAGCTGTGAATTTGTCACATGCATTGAGTGCTAATTCCCTTAGAAGTTTTGTGTTCTTATTTGACAGAATTTGTATTGTTGATCATGTTCTTTGTGTGCTTGTCCCCAGTGTAGCTAGAGGAATAGAACAGTAAGGCACTAGAATCTGTCCTTGCTTCATAGTTGTTGTAGTTCTTCATGAGCACATAATATTTGATGGTAGAATGAAACTTTTTAAATGTATACATTTACGCTACAGAAATTCATATAATGATTTCCTCTTTTGATCTTCTGGACTTTAGAATTCTTCTTACACAAAATGTTTGTGATACAGTCAAAGTTAAGATAAAAGTTGACAAGTAGAAAATGAAATTTTATAGTTATACAACTTTCCAATTAACCACACTAATCCTCTAATTTAAAATTTGTCTCCAAATTTATAAAGTGCCATACTATTGAGCACACTGATCCTTTAACATAGATAGAAATTGTGTTCAAATTTATAAAGTGAGTTAATGACATGCTTCTGCTCTCTATTTCATTGATATTTTCATATACTCTATGTGTGTGTGCATGTGCATACTCATTATTATCTGTTCATATATGTATGTGATGGGACCTCAAATATTTTGATGTGGTTTTTAAAGATGGGCATTGCTTACTACATCAGATGTCCTGAAACTTGAGAAATTATTAGTCATATTATTTTTAAATTGTTAGATCAGGAAAATAACTAATGGGCTATATGGTAGATTCATTAGCAATGTCCTCTTATTATTGATTATCCTTTAGAGTTCAGCCATGTCCCTGAAACTTGCTCTTAGGTACTACGTGGATGCAGACAAATGGAAAATATATAGCAATGTATCCATTAAATATAATTACTGGCCAATCATAAATCATTGGCAATGTCTTTAGAGCTCTATAGAGGTATATTTTCTAGTCTTATTTTACATCTCAGGAAACTGAGGCAGAGTAGAGAAATAGAATTGTTACGGTTATACTAACAGATTGTATCACAAGCAGGAGCATATTAAAAAATTCCCATTTCCTAAACCAGAAATGTGTCTATTTTGCATTATTGAAAGTCAATTATAAAGATGGTTCAGTGAATAAAGAACTTGATACTAAGCTGACAACTTAAGTTTGGTCCCTAGGACTGACATACTAGAAGGAGAGAAAACCATCTCCCACAAGGTGTCTTTTAACTCCACAAGTACTCAGTGCCATGCATGTTTACACACACACACACACACACACACACACACACACACACACACACACACACAATTTTTTTAAAAAACTGTTATATCTTACATCTTGTATCTAAATCCTAATGTCCTTTTCTGTACATATTTCTCTTAGTGATACTATTATTAGATTACATATCTGAGAATGATGAATGAAAGTTTATATTTTTCCATCAGCAAATCAGAAAATTTTTATATTTTAAATTTATAATGGATAATGATATATAAATTTAGATAAAGATATATCATATTTGTTGTTTTAATATACGCAAAGTCAATAATTTTATCTCTGTATATACCAGTTGGATTTGATTGGTGAATGTGCTTATTTGGTGCTTTAGTTAGAGTATCTTTTGCTGTGAAAGGCACCATGACCACAGAAAATCTAGAAAGTATTTAACTGGGGCTGGCTTATTTTACCATTGTGGGGAGCATGGCCCCATGTGGGCAGTATGGTATTGGAGAGGTTGGTTGAGAGTTCCACATCTGGGTCATTAGGCAGAAAAAAGAGCAAGGAAGCCACTGGGCCTGGCTTGAGGTTCTGAAAATACAAAGACCACTCCCAGCGATACTTTAAGGCCATGCCTACTCCTAGGAAGCTACAACTTTTATTGGAGCCTATGAACCTCCAGGGGCCATTTTCATTTTAATCAACACGTTTGGTTTAACTGATGAGAAGATATTATGCAGAAATTTTGGACAATTGCAATAAATTTATCTTCAACTCAAGCCACCATGCCCATGACTAAAGTTTTCTCAAACCACACATGCTAGAATACAGGAAGTATAAGTGACAAAGTATTCAATTGTAAAATTGGTATGTTTAGCAGGAATTGTTAAGATATATTTATTTTTCTAACATCTTCCTAAAATTAAATGTTAATTAAGTTATCTGGAAAAATATAAAAACTCTTAAGTACCACAAAATATTTAGGAAAATAAATATAGAAAATATTATTAAACATGTATAAAAATTAATTGAATTATACAATTATGAACAATGTCCCAATTTCATTGATTTGCAGAATAAATTCTATTATGTAAGAGGAAATTGCTTTATTATTTAGCATACAAGAGGCAAGAATTATTAGAAGTGAACAGTACATATAAAATGTGAAATTGTTTTTGAAACTTAAAGCTTTCCAACTCCAAATTTACTTTAATACAGAATCATTGAAAATAAATGCCATGATTTCAGGGTTGGCTGAAAATAAAATAGGTTTTTAATAACTGCCACCATAGTATTTTTGACAAATTGACAAAGACAGTCCAGTTAATTTAGTATCTAGAGTTTAAATTTTTAGAGAAGAAAATCCACTCGCATCTAAATAACTCCAAACCAGTAGACTACATCTTGAAATTATTTAATCTATTTTATAATTTATAAGTTGCTATGTGTCATATTTCATCAATTCTACTTGCGAGTTATACTCTGAAGATGCAAATGGAAAAGAATGAAGGATGGATGCAAGTTCTTAAAATGCTTGAACATAATTATTTTGATTTAGATGTTGAATAAAATTTAAACACACCTTAAGCAGGTGTCAGTCTCAATGAAGCCCTCAATGAAAAGCTAGAATTTATTATTAGATATCAATGAATGACATAAGCATCCTCAATTTTTTTTTGTTTTAGCAAGAGATGTTATTTAGCATGAAGATAATCTACCATATATACATTTTATATATATATATATACATTATATATACATTTTATATATATATAATGTAATCAGTTGCTCAATATGCTGTTTAGGTGCAATTTCTTTCATTAATGTAGGGACAATGCCCAGCACATATTTCATAAGCAGATAAGCTAGAGTATTTTTTCTTTTTAAAATTACTTCATCATTTTAAATTTTGTGTATATATGTGTGGTGTATGCATATGACTGCAGGTCTCTGCAGAGGCCATAGGTGTTAGATTTCTCTGGATCTGAAATTATAAATGGTTATGAGTTACCTGATGTGGTTCTAGGTATCAAACTCAAGTCTTTTTTCTCTTACCTTCTTAGTCATCTTTCCAGTCACTGAATACTTATTGATTCAATAAATTTCTATTTACATTGCCTGGATACATGTTCTAGTAAAATTCATGCCTACACGTTTTTGAGATGCTCAGTGTTGGTGCTGAGACCCAAACTCAGGCTTTCTGGAGGAACAATATGCATTTTTAACTAAAAAACATTTACCTAAACCAAGTTTTACTCTCAAAAGGATAAATGACCACATAGGTGACTAAAATAAATTGATGAAATTAAGAAATACTAAGGACTTTGATAAGAAAATTAGCAAAGTAAGTGGAATGGTCAGCAGTTTGGATGATGAATCCAAATATGGAGTCAAAATTCAGGTAAGAAAGTATGGAAGTATAGCGATCAGTCCACTGAATAAAAGACACAGCCAGTGGAAGAATTTCAGAAATAGAGGACAAAGTAAAGAAAATACAGCCATATAATAAATAAAAAATATAAAACTAAGAATTCTAAGATGTATCTAGAAGAACCCACAGGAAAGAAAAAAGTTGAGATAAAGTCTAAAAACATAGAAAATGCTTTCAACACAGTTAAAGCATAGAGTTTCCCCTAAACCTAGAGAAAGAAATTGACATATATAGAAAAGAGTCATTTAGCATTTTCAAATAGGAAAATAAGAGCAAAACTGTTCAACATAACTCTCATAGGCTCAGTGTCAAAATATAGAGGAATGAAAAGAAAGTGTATTCCTGCTGGCTAACTATCATAGTGCTGAAAGTGCTATTAAGGCTGTTGGGTGGAAAATGTACCAATGATCTTATTCAGTGTTGACTACCCAATACTACTAGACCTATTTCTGAGGTAAATGTGTCCTCTGGTGACATCATGACATGACTGCTTATGAACATAACCAACTTCTCTCCTAATCGGATTTCAGGTCTGCTTTAGAGGATTCTTCCTGATAATTAATATAATGGGTAAAGAAGTCATAGGCACAGGGAGAGAAGCTATTGATGTTTTGCTAAGCAGCCATGCTATTAAAACATTTGGTTATATATTGTGTACCCTGATAAACTTCCCTGAGGAACAGAGGACAGAGTGAGTCACTAGATTAGACACAGAGGTCAGGCAGTGGTGGCATGCACCTTTCATCCTATCACACAGCAGGCAGAGATCCATCTAAATCTCTGTGAGTTCAAGGCCACACTGGGCTACATGAGATTGATCCAGTGTAAGAGAGAAACAGAGCCAGGCAGTGGTGGCACACACCTTTAATCCCAGCACTTGAGATCTCACATCTTTGCTTGGGAAGTACACATGCCTTTAATCACAGGAAGTACTTTGGCAGGGCAGAGAAAGGTATGTAAGGCATGAGGAAACAGGAACTCACTCTCTTGAGGTTGAGAATTTCATAGAGGTAAGAATTGGTAGCTGACTGTTCTGCTTCTCTGATCTTTCAGCTTTTGCCCTGATATCTGGCTCTGTTTTATTTATTTATTTATTTATTTATTTATTTATTTATTTATTTATTTATTTATTTATTTATAAAAGACCATCTAAAATTCAAACAGCAAAACCTCACTCTAAATGTTTATTTAAATACATAGATTTGTGCAGCTCTCAACCTTGGTTATGAAAGGTTCATATTGTAGTAGGCTATGGTTAATGTAGAGACTCAAAACTGTGAAAAATGTTGGGAATAAGTAACTATGAATGCTATTCTGTAGATAAGACATCTGTATCTCCTCCTCCCCCACAAAAGCTCAGGGAACATCATTGAATTTGGGGCAAAAAGTAAGAGAGAATAGGGAAAACTTTTATGAAATGCTATCCTCTATGACATACTGCACACATAAACATATAGCAATTAAGTGTATAAAATGATATATTCTAATCCTTGAAGGTAAATAACTTCCAAGTAGCCTTTCTGGAAAAGTTAATATCCCTGTATATGTCAGGTCCTAGTAGAAAGTAAAAAGTAAAGTAAAAACTACATAAATCACAGAAATTACATACATATGTGGGGATTGAATGATACTCTTGAAAAACAGTGAGGCACTGAAGAAATAAGAGAGAAAATATAGAAATTTCTAGAATCAAATAAACATGACCCCACAACTTACCAGTATTGTTGGATATCTGGGGACAGCTAAGGCATTTCTTCAGGAAAGGTATTAGTTCAAAGTACTGGTAAAAATAAAAACAAGCAAACAAACAAATGAACAAACAATAAGATTTCTCAATGAAATAACTTAATAATGCATGTCACTGGGTTAGAAGAGCATGAAAACACTGTAAGATGATAAGTCGTAAAGGGTACAGATGCATTCAGAAATTAATGAAATGGAGCCTAACTTCCACCTCTACCTGTTTTCCTGGAGAAATGTATCCCTCAATTACACTTGAGATAACTATGAAAAATATAAACAGAATTACATATCATGGAGTTATTTTCACTGTGGTGGTTTGTTTGTAATTATACCATTAAAATTCAAGACTCTAGAAGGGCTTCCATTCACCAGGAACTATGGAGATTAAGATTATCAGCCATGACAGTGTTACTGTGAGAAAGAGAAATTTAAATGATTCATTTCTTTTGTGTGTTTATTTTTCTTCTAAAAATTTTAGAACATTTATTGTTCAGAATTTAGAATACAAATCCATCACATTGAAAAATGAGAGGAGTTAGAGCCTTACACTGGTTTCAATAATGAGTTGCAAGATTGTCGGAATCAGCTAAGAATTTAGATTCTTACATATTTCCCTTTCCAGGGTTTAGAGAATATCAAAGAAGAAGAAGCAGAAACAATATAAGACCCAGAGTATTGAAGGATGTCAACGAAATACTTTTTTCTGGACAAAAATAACATGATATTTGTACTCAGAAACACACAGGAACAGAGCTTGACTACGCCGGACTTGAAGATGATGGAGTCTGTCAGCATTACATCATGCATAGAAGAGAAGCTTATGGGTCTGCATTCCTTCTTACTCAGGACAGCTAATGGCAATTGACAGCTGCTAATGAAGCATTGCTTTCAGTGGTGTACCCTCTGCTGAGATACCCTTGAGCCTTTGGATAGCTCCATACCTAGCTTCATTAGGAGGAAACTCATTATAGTAAACTTATTCTACAAAAAGAAAGAAAGAAAGAAAGAAAGAGAGAAAGAAAGAAAGAAAGAAAGAAAGAAAGAAAGAAAGAAAGAGAGAAAGAGAGAGAGAGAGAGAGAGAGAAAGAGAGAAAGAGAGAGAGAAAGCAAGAAAGCAAGAAAGCAAGCAAGAAAGCAAGCAAGCAAGAAAGAAAGAAAGAAAGAAAGAAAGAAAGAAAGAAAGAAAGAAAGAAAGAAAGAAAGAAAGAAAGAAAAAAGAAAGAAAAGAAAGAAAGAAAACTGTAAAGCATATAGGGAGGAGTACCAAAAAGTTTAAAGGCATACTTAGGCTCTGGCCAGCATCCAAAGAGAAAGACAACAGGGGTGTAAAGAAGAGTTAGGCACTTCTGATTAAGAACACCGAACACATGAACAGTCCCAGTTGAACTTTATGATGGCTCCTAGGTTCTGCACTAGGTCGTTAGAGTTCTGGGAAGGAAATATACATTATCTTAAGATGAACACACTTATCTAGGGATGGTCCTTTTGTCAGGTCCTTGTCTGGCTCAGCTGGATTAACTCTTAAGGAAGGAGATAGGGTTTGTCTCCATCTAAAGGTGCTACAACAGACCCATTAGGAGGTGGAGTTCTTTGACTTGTAGGCTGGGTCTTCATTTCTATTAACTTCAACTTCCTGATTGCTGATGTAATGTGATAGCTGGTTTGCTACTGTCCCAATGCCTGTTCTGCCATGGTGGAATATATCCCTTAAGCTGCATGGCAGAATAAACCCTCTCTTCTGGAAATTGCTTTTTGTCTGCTCTTGTGCCACAGCAATGAGGAGAGTAACTGTTACACGAGTCATTTCATACAAGTAAAAGCTTGGTTGACAAACTGGATCTCATTGAGAACTAGTGCAGCTACATAGTTGGGACCTAAATCAGCTTTAACCTTTATAGTCTCCAAACAGATTTATAAAAAAGCATGTACAATCAGTTTCAACTTGTGGCTTTCAACCACCGATACAGAAATTGAATGTTTCATGCCTACAAAGAATGGTTTAAAATTACACATGGGATGTGTGTGAATTCTTTGTTCTTAACTGCACTGGGCTCTCAGATTCTGTTAACATTTCCAACATATATGAAAATAGTTTCAATGTTATAATTTACTGCAAATCTACAAAGATGCATAGAGCCTACTAGTATACTCTAGTATAAATACAAGTAAATTCATGCCAAAGTATCATACTCCATGCTATAAGTACAAGGATAGTGCATAATAATCAAGGCAATATTTAGAAAAAAAGAATCAATGAATTATTGAAAGTCTGAGTCCTGAAATTTTTCAATAGAAAATATAACCAAGAAGAATATATTTAATCAGATGGTAAGTTTCTAATGTTTTTAAACCTTTATACATTTACTTTTATAATTCGACAAAAATCATATTTTA
The DNA here is from genome assembly GCF_049852395.1 of Peromyscus maniculatus bairdii. Taxonomy (NCBI): domain Eukaryota; kingdom Metazoa; phylum Chordata; class Mammalia; order Rodentia; family Cricetidae; genus Peromyscus; species Peromyscus maniculatus. The sequence goes on from NC_134856.1 coordinate 6,842,889, forward strand.
ATGGAAAAGAAATTCCATTTCAAAATGGTTCTAAAATATTAATTAAAGAAGAACAATTATTATCTGAAAAGAATAACTATCATAACTCAAGGATTAATAATTTGAAGTGGGTATAACATATTGAGATGAGTTTATGCAGGCAGCAAAGATAGCTCAGTGGGTGAAGGGTAAAGGCACTGACTATCAAGCCTGATAGCCAGAACTGAATCCCTCAGAATCATGTGCAGAAAGAAAGAGAAACAAACAAACACAAAAAACACAAGTTGTTCTCTGACTTTCTCACATTTGCTGAGGCATTCATGACCAGCACATGCGCGTGCGCACGCGCGCGCGCGCGCGCGCGCGCGCGCACACACACACACACACACACACACACACACACACGGTGGTATTGTATTCCCCAAAATATTGTGCACCCTAATAAATTTATCTGGGGTCAGAGAACAGAACAGCCACTAGATACAGAGGCTAGAAATTGGTGGCACTCATGCCTTTAATCCTAGCATTCCAGAGGCAGAAATCCATCTGTTCAAGGATACAGCCAAGCATGGTGACTCTCGACTTTAATCCCAGAAAGCGAGCCTTTAATCCCAGGGAGTGGTGGTAGAAAGCAGAAAGGTATATAAGGCGTGAGGACCAGAAACTAGAAGCATTTGGCCGGTTAAGCATTTGTCTGGTTAAGCTTTCAGGCTTATAGCAGCAGTTCAGCTGAGATTCATTCTGGATGAAGACTCAAAGGCTTCCAGTCTGAGGAAACAAGACCAGCTGAGAAGTTGGCCAGGTGAGGTTAGCTGTGCCTTGTTCTGTTTCTCTGATCTTCCAGTTCACCCCAATACCTTGCTCAGGTTTGATTTTTCATTAATAAGAACTGTTAAGATTCATGCTACACAATAAATGCAATAGAAATTGAAATCAAGTGATGTGAAGATAGCTTAGAGGATATGGGCACTTATCACAAATGCTGACAATCAGGATTCTGAGTTATATCACCGAGACCCACAGAACTGATTCCCACCAAAGTGTTTTCTGAAATCAATGGGTACACGATGGTATACAAGTGTCTACAAAAGGACATAAAATAACCAAATAATAAATATAATCATTTTGTAAAAAAAAAAATCTAAGAACTGATCTGAGACCATTTGTACATCTGGAAGATTTTCATCAAAGAGCATTTGTATTGAAGCTGCATTGAAGATCAGGCCAGTTTCTGTTTTTTCTTGTAGTTCCCAGCTTGCCAATTTACTTATCTTCATCTTGACAATGAGAAACTGGGACAAAGAAAGGTTAAAAATGTCTACCATAGATCTTTGTAATACCATTTGAACGAAAGTTTTGTAGTCTCAAGTGATGAAAATGTTTTCACTACACACCATTTGCTCTCATCTCCTTCAGAAATCGCCTTGACTGCAGAGTAGCATTGAACTGAAGGTGAGGGCTGTCAGTGTGTCAATACTGACACAACTCTGAAAAGCATCTCACTGTAAGCTGTGTGTCATCACTGTGCCTGCACTGTCGGCTTGACCTCGGCTGCTTTTGCCTTTTTCCTTTCTTCCCTCCCTTCCACAGGTGTTGGCCCGTAGATCAGTCCTTCCGGGTCATCTGTGCCTCAGTCCTTCTTCCCTCACCTCTTGTGAGACTATTTTACCAAGAGAGGAGAATTATTTAGCCCACGGCTGAGATGATGAAAGATTTGGTACTAGCATCAGTCAGCCTCTTGTGAAGTCTTTGTAGCTATGAAATTATGAGGGTGTGATTAAATGCAAAAACATCACATGGCAAAACAGGAAGCCAGGGAAGAGTGGGAAAAGACATGTCTTGTTTTTATAACAACTATCTCTTTTACTAGAATATTTGAGTCTCACAAAGACTGCATTAATCCCTTTTAGGACTGTACCTTCAAGGATTTAATCAACTGCCACCTTTGGTTGCACAAGGATCCTTTATAAAGAGCTAATTTAAGATAAAACTTATATTTTTAATAATGATTACTAAGTCTTCTGCATAGATGTAAACCTTACATTGAAGGTAGCTATTCTAATGTTGATGAACAAGAATACTTGGATTATATACTTTATGTTGAAAAAGAAATGACCCAAGATTATAAAATAAATGCAATTATGGGTGATTTAAGAAATATTTACTTTATTAGGTTTCTAAGAAAAGGCATGAGGAAAATTTAGAACTATGGAAAACAAATAAATGAGTACCTTAGGGAGAACAAAGAATGGATGTCATATTGCATATTAATTACAATTAATTGGAAGTACTCCCCATGCAATAACATTAAACATCCATATACAGATGACTTAGCCTCAGTGACTTTAGCCAGCAATTTTTTTTCTAATGTAAACCAAGGCTTATCAGATAGGTTCATGGATACTGTAACAAGGTTAAAATGGAGGATACACATAGACAAATGCCTGGACTTATCTAGCTGTGTTGCCATCAGGTGTCCAAATTGTGAGCTCAATGGCCAGCAACATCTTTTCTATACCATAGGACCCTGCAGCAACTGCTTGATAACTAACTGGCAACCTTTTCTTTTTCCTTCCCAGAAAAATCAATGTTTATTTGATTTTTTACTTCATTTATTTTTTAATCATTATTTTTTCTTGTTTCATCTTTACTTTGCTTTTCATATTGAGAATAAAACATGTTATGGGTATTAGTTTGTCCTTCTGACCCGAAGAGCCACAGTCAGCATCAACACTTAAAACTTAAAGAACATCTAATTCTCTGCATAGAATATGCTATAACAATATATCAACAGAACAGGAAATTATATATGGGTTAATAAAAGAAAAGGGCACAAGAGAAAGTTGTTCCTCAAAGATTTGATGGTTTAAAAACTTTTCATGCATACTAAGAAGTAAAAAAAGGACCAAATCTTCCTTAATGCCAGCTGGTCAATGCACTAATCTTCATTTTGAAGGGGAGAAACTAGAGTATAGAAAGAACTATACATTACTAGCCATCACCCTTAGACCAGCCTGTTTAATTCAAGAAGAATAGGGGGAAAGAAGACACAGTTTAGAGGTGGTAATTTCAAATTATGAGAATATGCCTAGATTCAGTATATAACATAAAGTAAGATATTTTAATTTAATTTTGAATACTTTATTTATATCATTTAACACCTCTCTCTCCTCAGTGAAACAGCTCCCTTGTTCTCTCTACTTTCTCTCAAGTTTATTATGTCTTATATACATAGATACAGATATATAGATATAGATAAATACAAGCAGCTATACCTGTATTTGAGACTGAGATTTTGTATTGTGTAATCAGGGGGCTCGTCCCTAGAAAGAACTGATTCTCCCCCTCTCAGCAGCAATTAATATCCTGTAAGTTTTTATCTAAGGGTGAAATCTGTGAGATTCCATTCACCCAAGTTGAAAGGTCATCTGGTTGTCATTTTTCAGGTCACACACACACACACACACACACACACACACACACACACACACACACGGTAGAATCACAAGATTGAAGCAGAAGTGAGAATACATATTTCCTGTCCTTGCAAATATTCGACCTTCAGTAAGAGTTTCTATGAGGTCAGTGCTTCTACCACAGGCTAAAGAAACTGTCTCATCAATGTTCATTAATATATTTAGACTATGTACAAGTGCACTGGAAATTATATGCCTCTAAATATATTAAGTAATCTCACCCTGATTTTCCATAATGTAATTTTACTTGGCGGTAGCATTTTTATAGAGGATGTGAACTTAGTATAAGGTCACTAGAGTGAATATTAATCTAAGAGGATTTAATCCATAGTAAATTATTTTAATCCAAAAGGAAATTAAGAAACTACTTGCAGAAAAAGCAGTCAAGACCACAACCCGTCAAGTACATTTGTTCCAGCTGCTCAGAATGCTGTCAACATCTGCCTATCCCTTTCTGTCCCTTTAGTGAGTGCCCTCCTCCTAAGGAAGTTATCTTCAGCATCACACTGCTTACCAAACTGACACCATCCTATGAGGTGTGATATGAAGGACTGCCTATCCTGGTCCAGATAAGGATATCTGAGCCATTTGGATTCCAGAGTTTTTGTTGAGGTGAGCAGTAGTTCTGGTTAGGCCTCAGTTGTATCACTTCTCCCTCTCCATTTCATGTGTTTTGATCACAAGATTTCTCAGATCCTTAGTTCCTGCATGCTAATTTCTGAGGAAGACCAGTGTTCATATCAAATTCATTGTGTGTAAATCTTAAATGACACATAAATGACACAATGCCGCAAACTATTTAGCATATTTGGGAGAGATAATAGTAATTGTGGAGATGCACAACTCTAAAGATTATGGTACTAACTTGGTGTGATAGAGAATGTCTGTAACCTTAGCACTTGAGAAGTTCTGGTAGAAGGATTGCCTTGAACTTGAGGCCAAATTAAGATACATAGTGAAATGTGTCTCAAAGAAACAGAAAAAAATAGGTGTTAATCATAAGAATTTCCTTGGTTGTGAATGAGTATGGATCACAAAGAAAAACAATCATAGACCACTTAGTAATGGGCACATTTCAAAATATATTGTTTACATCATCTCAGATGGATATTGCTCTCTTTTGCAATACCCCCAGTGTAATCTAAAGTGTGTGTGTGTGTGTGTGTGTGTGTGTGTGTGTGTGTGTGCATGTATGGGTGCATTTGCATGTATATGTACTGCTGAATGGTTTTTGCAGATTTTGACTGAAGAATTCCACATTAAACATTTTAGGAAAATCTTAATAACTTGTCTGAAAACTCAGCTTAAAATATAACTATTCAACAAAACTGTAAGTTAAAAAAATATTGTATGAGGTATAGATAAAAGTGATGGCATTTTTCTTATTTCAAAATGCTGCATAAGAAGAACTCTAGATAAGATTGCAATACACGCCATTGCTCTTTCTGGTCGTGCTAGTGTCACTGCAGAACATTCACACTACTTGACACTAGGAATATTATGCAGATTGATGCTTCTGATCTTCCTATAATTTCAGGACAGACATGATGCTTATGTTATAAATGAAACAGCACATTCATTTCAGTTTACTGCAACAGACAAATGGTAACATTCCCTAATACCAAAGCTGTTTATTTCCTAATATTGTTTTTGCTTGCTAGGTGGAAGATAGTGCCTATTCTTGTACACAGGGCCTATGCAATAACTGAAATGATAATGTTGCAAAGTTATTTTCTCTTATACCCGAACAACCTATGATCATCATGTATCTATCTATTTCTTGTAGGAGAGGTCCTCTGAATTCCTCTGTCAGAACTCATACTTCACATTTTCTTTCCATTTCTTTTGTTTTCCCTCAGTATGTTGAAAGCTGTTTTCCACTGAAAACTGAAGTCTGTTCTGTTCAATAAATTTGGAAGCACAGGAATATTTGAGACAAGGCGCTGACTCTGGGGATATCTCTTCATTTATTGTTGCTGGTGTTAGATTGAGTTAATGACAGAAAGAATCACCATACTGCTCTTGAGTTTTGACCAGGTTGGAAGAGCAAGCAGACTTGATCAAGAGAGAAGGAAAACTCATCCATTGTGTAGCTCCATTACTCTCCTTTGGCTGCTTGCATTTACCTTTCCATGCAATATTGTGTTCATGACTGCCATCACATGGGTGAACCATCTTCTTAAGGAACACTTAGAAGAGTTATGTTTGAGATTCATCAGAATCTAACCTGTGGCCAGCAACTATTGTTGCCATTTCTCAATCCCATTGTTGACTTTGTATTCCCTTTCCCCTTGGTTAGTACCACTGCTGGGCTCAATGGCTTGTCTTAGTGTCAGGACCACACTGGAGACCTGAATAAATAGTTACCAAAGTCATGCAGCAGGATAATTTGCACTGGGAAGATCCATAGCAACCATGACAGAGAACTTTAATGTGCTTTAATCATATACTAAACAACTTTGAATGGATGCAATTATTATATGTATTTTTGAACACTGAATAAAGTAGATTACTCTCCATAGTATGTGTGTGGATCCCATGCAATCAATTAAAGGGCCAAGTGGAACAAAACACCACTCTCTGAGAGCAAAGAAAATGACCCAACAGACTGCCTTTGAAAATCATCTCACCTGCTCTTCAGGATCTTGATGATACTCAGTCCACTGTGGGTTTTAAATTTTCAAGTATTCATAATCATGCAAGTTGACTAATACTCATATTGGTCCTGACTCTCTGAATAAGTCTTGCTAACCTAAGTAGGATTGTGCTCTAGGCTTATCTGTTCTGTTCTGTAGTATTGTTGCCTGTGTCAGAAATGAAGAGGTCGAAGTAACCACAAACTAGTGGGAGAAAGAAAATGAGGAAGAGATGGTATCTTATGGAAGGTGATAAATCCTAAGCTAACCCCATTAAAGAAGAGAGAGATATCTTCATTTTAATAGATGAAAAGAATTACTTACCATGGGACTGAATGATGTCTTAATTAAAACTTATGACACATTTGAACCTTGGGCATTTATTTTCTTCAGTTGATAGAGAACTCATGGAACCCTGTGATCTCTGTGCAGTAACAACAAAAACTTTTTCTGTGTTTAATATATTTAAAGAAACAATAGGACATACAACTAAAGTTGTGTTTCACTTATTGTCTTCAAGTTTATTTCTCTTTGTTTACAGGAGATGTTTATCAGGGTTCTACAGATGAAGATGTTGAACTGTGGTGAGGTGCAGAATTTATGTTACTGGATGACTCCGTAGGCAGAGGCATCACTAAGGGAGAAGCTTTGAAATGGTGAATACATGCCTCTCAGTGTTGATGTTTGAAGTATCCGTAGAATACCAAGGTGGAAGTATCAATCAGCAAAGGAGAAACAAGAGTCAAGTAACACCATAGTGCACTTTTCTAAACAGAATTTTACAAATGTAAAATTTGTATGATTCAGAACCATTTTTATTACCCTTTACTCTTTACTTACTTACTTGCTCTTTATTTACTCTTTACTTCCATTTATTGATATACCTAAAAAATAAAGCCCCAAAAATGGCGTAAGGAAGAATTTTGTTACTGTTGGTCATGCTAATTTTTTACTTTTCCTCATGACATATTTTTTTTTTTAGTAAAAGTTTCTGTAGTTGAGACAGAAACTATCTTAGAAACAAGTAAATGTAAATAAAGGACCTATTATTAAATGACCTAATAAGTAATGAACAAGAAATGCCAATTTCTATTCACTGGGACTAGGAACAGAAGGAGAAATTCATCACAAAATTTGCATTTATTTATATTTTAATTTCTCTGTTTACATTACTATGATTTGATCAGCTCGTTGCTTTACTTTATCTACGAAAATAGAAAGCAGCCATTAATGAATGTTTACTCTTTCTGTTACGAAGTGAGTTTGTAAGCAGGTCAATGACTGATAAATTGTTTTTACTGTGTCTATAATGATTATCTTTTTTTTTTCTCAAAGATTTGTTTTCATCCATACTTTAAAATGTGTTCTGAATATTTCTGTGTAAAACTGCTCTTTTAAACTTTTAGCATCTTTATTGAGGTGCAATTTTATGCAATATTAAAGGAATACAGTTTTTCTATACATCCATTTCTAAGCCCATATAATTAACATGTCAATCATTCTAAGTACTTCCTGGTATCTCTTTGTTGTCATCTACCTCTGTTCCTACAAGTATGGGCTTTAATTCTTCTACTTGTCTTCTATCATAATAGAGATTGTATAAAACCTAAGATTTAAGTATAAAACTTAAGTATAAGGCAGCTGGAGAGATGGCTCAGTGGTTAAGAATACTGGTTACTTTTTTGCAGAGGACCTGAATTCAGTTCCCAATACCCACATAGTGGATCACAACTGTCTGTAATTAGACTTTGGGGATTTGACACCCTCTTCTAATGTCGTGCCTTGTCTCTGGCCAGCATAAGGTGTACACTTTGCTAAATTTTTGTTGTTGCTGTTTGTTTGTTAATATAAATTTTTTATTAAGAAAAATTTTCCATTCATTTTACACACCAATCAAATATCCCCCTCTTCCCTCCTCCCACCCTCCCAGCTTCCCCATCCCAGAAGATTTTTTTTAAAAGAAAGAAAATTATAAATAAAACAGCTCCACAGAAAATTGAATTCCCAGACCTATCAGCTCTTTGCTGCCATCATAAAATCTGATTGTTAGGGAATGAGATCTTGAGATTGAGAATGGCATACACAAATCCATAAAAATCGATGTATTCAAAGTTCATGATCTCCAGATTTACCAGGTCTCTCTGGAACTGCAGAAGTCATTTTGCCTGAATTATAGAAGCATGCACACCCTGGCTTGTGCTTAAAGATTAAGAAGCACCTTCTGCCATACAAGGTGACATGCTTCCCCAAAGGATGTACCCTTGTCATTCTTCCTGGCTACCAGACAGATAGCTAAACTCAAATGTCAACATTACTGTGGTAGGAAGGCACTATTTCTGCAGGAACCAAAGAAGCTTAATGATCAATCAACATATTCTGCCTAGAGGTTGAAAAATAGGCATAGAAATGGATTTGAGGTTTCCAGGTAAGGGAAAGATGTCTTCCTGGGAGGATTCTCCAAGATAGCAAAAGTCAACACACAGCAAATAATATATTAAAATGTTGCCAAGATGACTATTGTTAACATACAGGAAATGATTTCTTGAAATATCTGTGGCAGAATGAGAAAATAAGAAAAAGAAAAGTAAAAACAATCAGAAATGCATTACTATAGATTGAAATTTGCATACAATAAGACATCCCATTAGATTCCTGAAAGAAAGTGTTAGAAAGCACCTTGCTGATGTGATAAGGAACAGACTGCAGATAACAGAATCAGCATCTTTGAGGGGCCCGGGGGTATGCTTTTCTGCTGTACAGGCTTGGGAATCAAAGTTGTTATTTGAGACCTGTCATGATTTACCTGACTACTTGGCAAAATCCCAGTTACAACGTTATCAAGCATGCAGTAAATTCCTCATGACAACCAGAAGGACCAGATCCAAATTAGTCACTAAGATGTTTAACAGAGAGTAGTGTCTTTCTAGGGGCAAATCTGATAGAAATGTGAAAAGAAGGCTACCTAACATATAGAGTCAAAAGCAATCAGGTTCAGATGATCGGTGTCTAACAGATCTCTCTTCAGTGGAAACCATGGTTCCTTACACAAATTTCAAATAAGAGACTTCTATGAGAAAAAACCTAGAACATCATTCTCCCCTACTCCTTCATTTCCACCTCTTGTTTCAGTCTACTTTTCTCCCACCCACTCACATACCATTCTGCTTTCCCTCAGGTCAGATTTTCACCTGCCTTATCCCAAGTGTCACATTTCTTCCTGTTCTATGCCTATATAGAACTCAGCAACTTTGCCTGCAATTTATGTGCAATTACCCTCTGACATTCATGGGTTTCCTGCCCATCATTATCCCCCATATTTTAATCACTGCTACCCATCCTAACTTATTGATAATGGTCTCAGCCTCAGGGTGCTTTCCATTAAAATGTTATCAGATATTTTAACCATATGTCTAACACCCCCTTCTTGCTTCTCAACAGTTTTTCTTTACATATGAAATATTTTTGTATCATTTGAAGAAACATACTGAATAGCATTTTAGAAAGAAAGCTCTGGAATTTACCATATTTTATAAAATCATTGAACTTAGTTTTATAAGTAAATATAATTGAGTAAATGCAGTCTGTTACACATTAATTTGCACAAACATCCAAACTTCCTCACTCTTAGACAATTAGAATAATTAAGAGTACAAAAACAGAAGGAAGAACAAAGTTGTTACTTCACAACATACAGTGTCCAACTCTAACAACAAGTAAACAATGCACCTCCTGGCAAAGTGTTTTGCACAGAAACATCATAGTTTTATTACACTTAGAGATAATCACCTAGTGTTGTCATTGCTACTCGTGAAGATTTCCCATGGTACTTAACAGCCAAAGGAAGAACAACATTTTAGATATTATACTGGTATATTTTTGCAGGGTGATGGGATATGAAAGTAACTTCTCTGTGGGTATAGGTAGCCTTGTAGGGTTATCTAGGAAATACTGTAGTCAGCTAAATGAAAATATCTATGGAAAATGTATCATAGTAGGAATCAATAAAATAGTTCAGGTTGTGAACTAGAATTTTCCCTGAGTATCTATGAATGGATTTGCCTTTAGACCACTGAGATTTGGGTACCAAATCCATGAATGCTCAAGTCTTAATATCAAATGGCATAATATTTGCATATGACCTACATAAATCTCCCTGTAGGTTCTACAAGCTCTGTAGATTGCACATAATATATAATACAATGTAAATGATATTCAAATAACTTTTATCTTGTATTCTTTTAAATGATAAAAAAATGAAGTGTCTATATATTAAGTACAGCAGTAAATTTTTTTCCTGAATTTTTTTTTTTATTTTTCGAGACAGGGTTTCTCTGTGTAGTTTTGCGCCTTTCCTGGGACTCACTTGGTAGCCCAGGCTGGCCTCAAACTCACAGAGATCCGCCTGCCTCTGCCTCCCGAGTGCTGGGATTAAAGGCGTGCGCCACCACCGCCCGGCATTTTTCCTGAATATTTTTAATACAAGGTGGCTCAATCCACATATGGAGCATAGCAGATAAAGAAGGTTGACAACAGAGTTTTAAATTTAAGGATAAGTTCTGGAGATACTCAAGGAATCTACAAGGCTCCTGCCCCAACTTCTTTGCCAATAATTCAGCCACTTACCCACAGAAACCAAATAGTGGTAGTGCAGTTAATTATTTAGCTTTAAATTATGTGACTAGGAAGCACAGGTGAGCACTATTGTGAAAAAACTATATTACTTTAGGGTTACATGATTAACATGACAGGTGGGAAAGGAGTCATCTGGCAATAGCATTTTTCCCCTTGAAGTCATTCAAGGATGGACTCAACAAGTTAATGCAGCATCTGAATGTTCTATAAAGAATTTTGCATTCAGGCAATATTTTTTATCACAACCATCTATCCGATAATAGAGTGTAAGAAAAGGAGCTGTCTACAGTAGTAATATAACTAGTCTCAAGAAAATCTGAAACCTATGCTGCTTTCCCAGTCTTTTGTATCTAATACCAATTTCACCTATTTGTGCTCAACCAAAATTGTGGTTGTGAACACTCTGAATTGTTCTTGTTCTCAACACCAACACTGATGAGTAAAATTATGTTTGCGTAACAAATAGCATCATGGCTGCTCGATAAATGATGTATTCTAGCCTCAAATATGTGCACATAATAAGCAATAACTATTCAAAACCACAATTTCATCAAAAGGGTGAGAGAAACAACTGGGAACCACACATGTCACCAAGGTGTATGAAACTCTGAATAATCTTTGTGTGGATAAAATAATAAAGGTACATGTGGGTGGGTTTGATTTATTATACACTCCCACTTAAGACCTTGTTGTAACATATGAATCTAGCAATTAGATTAGTCATGCATTATAGGATATATATATATTCCTTTCATAAAAACTCAATCTTATTGCTATTACTCTCTCATGTAAGTAAACCAGAGGACATTGCAATCATTTTTAATAAAAATACTTACATTACTGTCTGACAAGAGATTTGGTGCTATTTATGCCTCTTCAGATGTAGATAGAAGATTGCTGCTTACCTTTAGTTTCTGTGATTTCTACGAACATTAAGCTCAATTAAATCTTGTATTACTGGAAAAATGACTCAACAGGCAAAAGCATGTTGAAGTGAATCAAAATGAATGTATGCATCATAACATCTTCCTGTGTATTTAGTCTAGCGATTAATAACACCACATTTTAAGTTAGAAATCCTTGCAGCACCAACACACACAAGGTAACATCATTTGTTTGCTTTGTGCTTGTTTGAAACAGAGCCTCATTTTGTAGCCTGACTGGCTCAGAACTAACTATGTAGTCTAGGCTGTCCTTGAATTCATAGAGCTTCACATGCCTCATTCTCCTGAATGCTGCAATTAGAAACATTCAGTAACATACTTGGCTATCAGGTAACCTTGAAAATAACTTTGGAGAACAGCCATACAGTAAACAGTTATGCCACATCATTGATTGTAAGTGTTTTTTACAGATGCCCCAGACATCTGATGAGCATTTTTGTCCTGTAGTTACCCAAGAAACAACTTTGGAGACATGTACTTGTAATTGAGTAAGTAAAAGAGATGAATCTATTTATCTAAATACTTGAAAGAATCATAAAAATCCACAATGCCCAATGGAGACCTTTAGAAATAATGAGATATTTTAACTTGGGAATTGCTAATAAGTCAATATAAAGTACATGAAACTTTCCTAGGTCATACTCTAGCAGGCAGGATAAAATTTGTCATTTATGACAAACCTAAAAAAAATTAAAAAGTATATCCCAGAATAAACCCAATGAGGGATGCACAAGTTCTTTCTGGAAAAAAGTGTAAAACTTTAATGAGGGATGTAAAAGAAGACAAGTAAATGGGTATCTATTTCTAGTTCGTGAATAAGAAAATGCCAGGTAGTTAAAAATGACAATTCTACAAGTCACACCATTTTTAATCTCTAAAAAAATCCTTGGAGGTTGTCATTGCTATTGTTTAGTGTGTGTTCATGTATACAAATTTATAAAGTTAAAAAGACAGAGAAAACTGAATAAAATAACATAAAATCTAAATGCTGGATTGCCAGTTATCAAAGTATGTAGCAAAAAAAAAAATTACAGATGAAATAGCATCCAGAATCTGAAAATAATATAGAGATGGTAATTGATTTTTTTAAAAATCATGAATATTTATCTTTAGCATATTGCAAAATAGCATTGAAAATCAGTGATGAAAATATGGATTATTAAAATAATTGTCATTATTTTAAACTAAAAATAATATCTTGCTTATTGTTATATATTAAAATACATTTCAAATAGTCTAAATATTTTAAATGGTAAAAGTAAAATTAAAGAAAATCTTTTCATAGTAAGCAAATACTTAACTGATACTCAGTTTAACCATAATTTTCGTGGAAAAGTCAGTAATTTATTCTGCCTTATACATTTCAATGTATCAAGAACTAAATAAGAAGAAGCAGAACTCAATTAAACTGAAATTTAAAATTTAGTAAATAGTAACCAAGCAAATGATACACATATGATGCATTATTATGAAGGTATAATTCTATTTAACAAAGCAGCTATAATTCTGTAGTTTAAAATGTAGAAAACTACACATGAAGATTGTAAGGTTTGCGTGTTCCTTTCTCAAATGTTTTAAAATTTGCAGCCAAGATAGGTTCTCGGGCTTTAAGAATCTACAGATTAGAGTAATATAAAACAATTGTAACCATACATTTGGTGGCAGAGGCCAACACAGATTTCTAAAATCTTTCAGTCTGGAAATTTGAAATGGGTTTCATGGGATAGTATTCAGGTGTCAGTGTAGTGGGTAGCCATTCCAGATTTGATCTGGAAGTTCCAACCCCCACTGAGGCTCAGTAACTGTTACGCCTACATGGCGGGGCCAAGAGAGGACCCTGAAGATCCGAGATCCAGATGGGCCAGGTCTCTTGGTTCCTGGACCCAGGACGCTGGAGGTAGACCAAGCAGAGTTCTCCAGAGAACACCACCGGACTGCGTTACACCTTTCCCAGACCCTGCAACCTATCCCTTCTCTTGTAAGTTACCCCACAAAATAAACCTTCCTTTTAACTACGTTGAATGGCCTTAATAATTTTCCCAATATCTGGCACCCAATGTAGGGCATGAACCCACGACCCTGAGATTACAGAGTCCCATGCTCTACTGACTGAGCTAGCCAGGCATCTATATCTCTATCAATCTGGAAAAGTTGTGGTTCTAATTCAATTATAAACCAAGCTGGCTTTGTAGATGGAATTGGCTCACTCCTTTTCTAAACCCAAGCATAGTGCTAAAAGAAAAGGTTGAGAGATTCTTCAGTCCCATATCAGAAGAGCCCTCAGTGTGGGTCAGAAGGAAACCAATAAAAAGGGACCATTGTCTTCAATATTCTAATTCTCTCTATGCTTACCCTTGATTTCTCAGAATCCTTTTTTAGATGTCATGTCATCTTTAAATCCAAACTTTCCATTTTGATAAAAAATAAGTTTTTCCAATAGCAATCTCTGAAGTCTCCAGAAGGATGATGGGGCCCCAACAATAACTCGACCCAATCCAGAATGATGCCATGGTAATCATCATCATACTTCACTTCTTGCCAGAATTTCAGACAATCTTACCCATTACTCTGAGACTTGCGGCAGAATCTACAATTAGTCTAACTGAGATTTAGCTATCTGAGCTTTCTTACAGTATCCAACAGAGATACTATCACCCCCTAGACAGCAGGAAGCAATTCTAAGAAAACAACACCCCTTCTCCCTAAGGTTTCATATTTCTCAGGGTTATGGATAATGGTTACAGGGTTGGGGGTTGAAGAAAATATTAGATTCAGTACTCTCCTTAAGAAAAGAAAAAGTATCTCAAAAAAAAAAGGGAAAAGAAGAAATGGAATGGATAGGTGTGGTAGTATTGTGTTCACCAAAATATTGTGTACTCTAATAAATTTATCTGGGGTCAGAGAACAGACAGCCACTAGATACAAAGGCTAGAAAATGGTGGCACTCACACCTTTAATCCTAGCATTCCAGAGATAGAAATCCCTCTGGATCTCTGTGAGTTCAAGGCCACATTGGAAATAGCCAAGCATGGTGACACACGCCTTTAATCCCAGAAAGCCAGCCTTTAATCCCAGGGAGTGGTGGTAGAAAGCAAAAAGATATATAAGGCGTGAGGACTAGAAACTAGAAGCATTCGGCTGGTTAAGCTTTCAGGCTTTGGAGCAAAACAGTTCAGCTGAGATTCATTCTGGATGAGGACACAGAGGCTTCCAGTCTGAGGAAACAGGACCAGCTGAGGAAATGGCAAGGTGAGATAGCTGTGGCTTGTTCTGTCTCTCTGATCTACCGGCATGGACCCCAATAACTCGCCTCGGGTTTGATTTTATTAATAAGAACTTTTAAGAATCCTGCTACAGATAGGTATAAGATATTATGGTAGATTATTGTATATACTAGTAAACAAATTTAGTAAAATAGCAGCCTTAGATAATTTGCACTGTTATGGATTCTTATATGTTGATAAAATGTAAACTACTTTTATATTCTTGTTTAAGATAATTTGTATATTGATACAAATACAGAACTATATTTGTTATAATGTATATATATTTCTACTCTTATTTGAAATATTTGTATATTGATACAAATGTAAATTTATATCTGTCATACTGTATGTATGTTCTACTTCTGTTTGGGATATTCTGTATATTGATATATATTTAAGATTATTGTCATATTGCATATTGCACTATACATTCCTACCTCCATTATAAATATCCTGTGTATTGTCACAATTTTGAAGACATCGTCTTTTATCATACATTTGCTTATAGACTGTTTACCTTGTTTACAGGAAGCTTTAGTCCTTAGGTTATTAAGGTAGATAAGACTTATAGATTTATAGTCACCTATGTTTGTCATCTATATAGTTAGGTTAGTTAGCTTATCCAGATTCACAGTTAACATAGGTCGGATGGACAAGTAATCTTCAAACACTTCATGGACCTAGAGAATATGGCATTTAAATTACTTAGAATTCTGTTGATGTGAGACACAATTGCTCCTGGCAGCACCAATTTGATCCTGAGAGAATGTTGGGCTTCTAAGACATTTCCATTTGGAAGTTTGTCTTCTTGGCACAAAATGGCCTATTGGGCAAAGAACTGCCCTTGCCTCAACTGCTGACATTATGGATGGTATCCTTCTGGACAAGCAGGACACAAGGAAAAGTGACTTCTGAACTCTGCCAAGACAGGGTAAGATGGCCTTTCAGAATTCCTGCTTCTGAAAATGGTCTGTCACATACTCTAGGCCTGTAGCCAATTTGAATGCAACAACAATGCTGAGAAACATTAGGTGACTGACCAGGCTGTCAGCTGTCTCTGTCTACTCTTGCAAGATTCCCTAAAGTTGCTTGCATCCATCTTCCATTTCTCAGGTACCATTATATTCCTTCTCAGGTCTTTGATGGGATTGAAGACTAGCAGTTATAATTACAACTTAGTATATATATAATATCTTAGAACATATGAAGTATTAGATTCAGGTTCTTTAGGATAGGACACCTTTGGAATTATCTTTGTAACATGTATTTACCTATGCTCTAGACTTCTCTGGATTTTAGTATGTGTTTCTTGTTTGATATTGTTCGCATTGGTTGTAGTTCCATCTTATCTAGGTCATTATCCCTTATTATTCCTGGATAATATTTGATAACCATTCCTTTGCATGTAGTCTTTTATTAGGTTAGAACCTTCTTATTTAGACAAAAGGGGGAGATGTAGTGGGTAGCCATTCCAGCTTTGATCTGGAAGTTCCAACCCCCATTGAGGCTTTGGTAACTGTCACACCTACAAGGCAGGGCCAAGACAGGACCCTGAAGACCCAACATCCAGATGGGCCAGGTCTCTTGGTTCCTGGACCCAGGACGCTGGAGGTAGACCAAGCAGAGTTCTCCAGAGAACACCACCAGACTGTGCTACACCTTTCCCAGACCCTGCAAACTATCCCTTCACTTGTAAGTTACCCTACAAAATAAACTTCCCTTTTAACTATGTGGAGTGGCCTTAATAATTTCATCAATATGTCAGAGAAATGATTCTTTATGTAAATTCTAAAAAATAGTTCATCTCTTGCCCCTTTTCAGGGAGCAGAGGTCACCTTCTTTCTTTGGTCATGTGAACACAAAGGAAGTGGTCAAGGACTGTAACAACCAATCTGTATATCTCTCATTCTAACTTCTCTTCTTGAAGCTTTTTCCATTTTAAATGACCTTGTAATTACACTGAAATCTTTCTGGTAGTCTAGGGAAATCGTGCCATATCCAGACTTTTACTCTGATACATCTGTAAGACTGTTCTTGTTACATAAGATAATACCAATAAGAAGTCCAAGGATTAGGTTATGAACATCTTTGGAGGGGTTAAGTTTTTCTCTTACCATTTCCTGTATGTCTAGGATATCTTTATCCCCCCCCCATCTCATCTGTGTGTGCACGCATGTGTGGTGTGTGTTTCAATCTTTTACTGTCCCCAAAGAACACAGAGCTTTTTAGTTCTATAACCCATAAAAACAAATTCAAATGATTGTGTTTTTTAAAAAAAAAACACATACATTGAACTTGCAGAGTTTATCATTCTTATTATTGCCCATTCTGGTAACATATTTTATTCCTGTTAACAGGCAACTTCAACAATCCACTGTTTAACTTGTTCATGTGAAATAAAGGAATCTAAACTATAAAGACTCTTAGATTTCAGCTAAGGGCCGGAAACTTGAACCAGGACTCTCTGGCTTTATCAGCTTGTTCTGACTGGAATGGCAGTGTAGGCAGAAAAGAGAGGTAATGTTCTCTACCCAGACACTAAAGGCACATTTAAAGTTGTATTCAATCCTGCTGGGTGTTATGTGGAATGCTTTCTCTGCGATTTCTATGTTCACTTGCATTGTGGATAATTAAAACCCACATATAATATGAAATTCATTTACTCAGATGGTACTTACATAACATCTACTTTATATTAGATATAGTGTGAGGAGATAGCTTCTACAACAGAAGCAACATGAATGGGAAAATGTATAGTGATAAAAGATCAATTCTGAGATCAAATAGGAATATTTTGTTTCTCCAAGGAGCTTGAACTGGGTAGAGAAAATCATAGTCAGACTTCCGTTGGACCACAAGTTACCAAATAATGACTGTGAGACTTAATTATTAAAGCTTGGCCTTGTCTTAGCGTTGTTCCAACTAACTCTTATAGCTTAAATTAACCTGTTTGTATTAGTCTAGGTTCTACCATGTGGCTCATTACCTCTCTTGAGTTAAGTACATCCAACTTCCTCTGTGTCTGGCTGGCAAATCCCCTGCACCCCAGATTTCTCTTAGAGTTCCTGTCTCTCTCTCTCTTTCTGGAAGTCCCACTTATCCTCTCCTGCCTAGATATTGGTCATTCAGCTCTTTATTAAACCAATCAGAGGATTTTTTAGGCAGGGGAGGTAAAAGAGAGATACATCTTCATGCAATGCTATCAAATATCCTGCAACAGGAAATAAAATGAAGAGAAAATTTTTTATTTGGCTCCATAAACACAATCATTATGGTATGAAGCTTCTATCACTTTCCTAGGCCCCATTCAACATGATTAATATTTTTTAGGTTCCTTAATAGCATTGGTCTTAGCAGTCTATTTAGCATATTCACATATATTGTAAGATATACCCGTAATAGGAAGTATAAACTCCATTATTCATCATCATTTTTCCCTCCAACACTGTTTTTTTTCTTGGACTTGTAATTTTACTGAATTATACTATTGTCATTCTTCCTACATAGATGAAGTTAATCTTCATTCTTAACCCCCCTATCTATCCTCTCAACCAGCCAAGGTATGGCTGAGAAAAATGGGTCAGACTCATATTTAAATAATTCTAAAATGTATTAATGATGGGATCTCTTTTACTTTCTCTTGTTTCTCTTTCTCTCCCTCTCTCTCTCATCTATCTCTATCTCTATCACTCTGTGTGTGCTTCTCTCTCTCTCTCTCTCTCTCTCTCTCTCTCTCTCTCTCTCTCTCTGTGTGTGTGTGTGTGTGTGTGTGTGTGTGTAGCATAGGCAACGTAGAGATATCACAAAAAATAATACAATGTCTATCTCAGGGCTCTTTACCACCACAAGCATAAAAATTGTGCCCTAATAGAGTTCCATAAGTGGTAGCTTTGATTGAGTATATAAACATTTTAGGTGCTCTGACAGGTAGGTATCCATGATGTTAAATAGCCTGACTTCACTGTCCCATTGAAGAGCATTAGGTACATTCAATCAGAAGCCGAGTCATTTGTCTGATCTGTATAGATCCATCTCCCATGTAAATGTGCAGGTAGAGAAGGGAGAAGAGTGGTTATTAGAATGTCAAGTGAGAACACAGAGTCAAGCACATTTACTTTGCCACCAACTCTTGTCAATGTCTGTCTTCCAAATTCCTGTTGTCTCCCAGTGTTTCCACCTTGACACTTTCATGACTATTGTAATGTAACTTTTATTTTTTCTAAAGTTGTCACTAAATGGTTACCTCTTACATTAGAATGAACTTTTCAAAATGCATGCATAATCCCACCCCTTCTGCTATATAAAAGACATCAGTGTTTTCCTGTTTTCAGTGGTATAAATATCAGAATCCTTAACATGCCCCATCCTTGGTAGAATCTTTTGTTTTCTCATCCTACCTAAAACTACTCATTGCCCTTCAGTTTATCAGTCAGTCCTCTTAGAACTTTAGAAATTCACCACGAGCCCTCATTTTGTTCATAAGAAAGTTTCTTTCTTCTTTATTTTAACACTTGTATCTGGGAAGAAAAATAAGTCAGTGATAATATCTCCCATGACCTCTATTCTAATAACCCTCTCAACAGGTCTCACTGCTCCCAAAGGTGAAAACCTTCACAGAGATGTCTTAACTACATCCTGTTTTACAAACAGGAATGAGCATGTCTAAAGTGAAAACAAACCACGAGGAAAAGGAAGTTTGCCTGAGTTATTGACAAATGGTCAGGAAGACCATGAGGAGGTTTTAGTGTTAGATGAGTATAGAAAAGTAGTCAGAAGTCCACAAAAGCCTGATTGGGATACAAACCTGGTCAAGTGTATGGTTACTGGAGAGATGGAATACTTTGTAGAGCTTTTGTGTCAAAGAAATAAATACCTACGTGGTATTAATTTTTTAAGGTTTTGTTTCCTTGTGACTTGTTCTAGATGTTTATTGTCTTATAAGTGAATGATGATGAGGAGAAGGATGGAGATATGATTTGAAGACTGCGATTAGGACTTGAATAACCTGCTGTCAAACTTTCTTCAAAGTTCAACTGAAAAGCTAATGTCAATTCTTTTTCCAAATGTCCCATTTTAATTGCTTTCTTGAATCCTTCAGATAAAAAGGATTTCCATTTCTACTTTAGGCAACAGATTTATGGATATAATGAATAATTTTACCTTTCCAAATTTTACACAGCTGAATATAAGCAGAAATTGAGTATTATAAAAAAAAAATCAACTATCTAAATCTAGTATAAAGTTCTTCAGTAATTAAAAAATCAGTGACAGTTTTCTTATAGTACAGATATGTTTTTCAATATGGTAGATGTGATTAAGAACCTGGAACTTATGCAGGGACACTCGGCTCAGTCTGGGAGGAAGGGACTGGACCTCCCTGGACTGAGTCTACCAGGTTGATCGCAGTCCTTGGGGGAGGACTTGTCCTGGAGGAGGTGGGAATGGAGGGTGGGCTGGGGGTAAGGGGAGGGGGTGGGAGGGGAGAGAATAGGGGAACCCATGACTGATATGTAGAACTGAATGATATTGTAAAATAAAAATATATATATATATAAGAAAAAAATAAAATAAAATAAAATAAATAAAAAATTTAAAAAAAAAGAACTAGAAGTCAGTGTAAGCCTTCCACAGATAAAAGAAAAATGGTCTAAACTATGAAAACAGGCAAAGTACTGTGATACTGACAGACATTTCCATGTGTCTTTTGTTTTACCATTCTTCTGAAAAATAACTTGAAATTATTTTAGTAATGATAAAAATACACATGGTGAGGGAAAATCCTTATCATCAATGTTCTGGTTCTAACAAGCAAAATAGGAAAATATTAAATATTTGATAGCAATCGATTGATTAGCTGAAATACATGCAATCACCTGATAAAATTGTAAGAGACTTATGAAAGTATTTAAAAGTCTGTTTTTATAATTTTATACTTTTAAGATACTTAAATGAGGTTAACATTTGTTATATAGTGACAAAAACTATATATTAATAGTAAATATAGCAAGACTTCACATGCATCCCCACAAGTGGTACAGAATATGTCTAAGTAAATAATATATGCATAGGCATGTCTAGCTTCATTTGAGCATGTAGCTATAAATATACTTTGTCAATGACCTTATCAACAACTTAGAAAGATGATTATTTACATTTCATCTTTATAAAATGAATGATGTGTAATAAATATGACCTTATAAGCAACTTAGAATGGAAGATATAGAAACTGCTGTAGATATTGCTCTATATAAATAAAACACTGATGGCCAGTGACCAGACGGGAA
Source organism: Peromyscus maniculatus bairdii (assembly GCF_049852395.1). NCBI lineage: Eukaryota > Metazoa > Chordata > Mammalia > Rodentia > Cricetidae > Peromyscus > Peromyscus maniculatus. The sequence continues at coordinate 6,864,106 of NC_134856.1, forward strand.
GTATAGGTGGGACAAGGAGAGAGGAGAATTGGGGAAACAGAAAAAAGGAGGGAGAGACACTGCAGCCACCGCCAGGACAAGCAGCATGTAAAGACGCCGGTAAGCCACAAGCAATGTGGCAAGGTATAGATTTATAAAATTTGGTTAATTTAAGATATAAGAACAGTTAGCAAGAAGCCTGCCATGGCCATACAGTTTATAATATAAGCGTCTGAATGATTATTTTATAAATGGATTGTGAGACTGCAGGCCTTGGTGGAACCTAGAGAGAAGCCCTCCAGCAACAAGAAACTGTTTTTAAAAGTTATGCATTTTATTTCATTAGAAATATCATTGATTCCCCACTGATAAATGTTTTGAAATATCCTTATTATCTGCATGGGATGCTAAATATATTTTCATATTATAATATATCCTGGTTATTTGTTTTGAGTTTAATTTGAAATTACACTTATATACTTTCTGCATATGTGTGTTGTTTAGAGAATAACTTGTAATGACTACTTCTCTACTATCAACCATGTGGGATCTCGGGATCAAAGTTAGGTCATTAGGTTTGGGGCCAAGTACATTTATCTCCAGAGTCATCTTGTTTTTGATAAAGTCATAATGGTTAATATATTAGTGATTTTAAAGGTGAGAACTGATAGGACATTTTGTAATTTTTAAAATAATAAATATATTATTTTCATTTAAAAAATTATTATTTAAATAATATTTTCAGTTCTTTCAAAGTGTATAGCATAATTCCTTTTTTTTAATGTTTCAGAGTTGGCACAAATACTTTTGAGAGTACAAGAATTTTTGAAAAGTTGAATTGTATGAAATGTTTCTAATGAATGACAGTATTTTTATTCCATTGGAGAATTCTTGAAGATAAAAGGCACCATTTTGCCATCAGAACTGTTATTGTCTACAAAGACTGTATTGTGGAAATGGATTAAAAAATTCTTTGATATATCTTTTCATATGTATACTTAAGAGAAAAAGACTGCACGTATTGGAAGTCTATTGCAGCTACAGTACTGACATCTCATAAAAAAGGGTAATCAGAAAGATCTAAGTTAGAGTATTCAACTTCATGTTCACTATGACAACAGAGGACAATGTCCCTTTCTACTTTTTAAATATTTTTCAGTTATACCATACTTTAAAAAAAAAAATTCATGCCTAGTCATGTGCTGTATTTTATGGTGGTGGAATAAAGGGTTAAATATGAACTGTGTTCATGGAGGTCTAAGAAAGGGGGTGGGAGAAGTTGAATAAATGCTTACTGTGCTTGCTTTTTTAACTTTCACTAGTACAGAGCTGCCACAAGATTCCTCTAACAATCTTACCACTCTCACCATGAGAGGAACTGCTCTATAAGTCAAGGGACTTGAAAGAGTTAGCTCTCTCTGTTTCTCTATCTGTCTGTCTGTGTGTTATCTCTGTCTCTCACACGTATCTGTATTTGATATGACTCTGTTTAACTAATATGCATGTATGAATTTTCGGTGTACTTTATTGACAGAAGGACAAAGATTTCAAATAATTGAAGTTGTTTTGGAAAGTACTAACCAGGTTCTAGCTGTTTACAACTTGATTATAATATCTGAGGATGAGCTCTTCTTTCATCCCATTACTCCTCATGAACTGCAAATGGTGCAAATCTTTCTGTTTCCTCATTGCAAAACTCAATTATCCTGTTTAAAATTTAGGAAATGTCATGTTTATGTTAATGTCAAGGGTATGTCTTTTCCAGATGCAAAATAATAATAGTTCTTAACTCTTTGACATATTAAAAACACATCACAGTGCCATTTTCTTTGTTGAAAAGTGAATTATCTATGTATCAAATGCCAAGGGATTCTTTAATATTATTATACTATTATTTTGGCTCTTCCTGGTAAAACAGCTGTGGATGGGAGTAGCAATAAAGGATATAAATATTTGCAAATCTGAAATGATTATATGGAGCCAGAAATGTATGTACACTGACTTTATAAATAAACATAAATCAAAAATTTGTAAGGCAAGAATAATGTTACTGTAATTGTTTCACTGTATCTTGGGATTCTATTTTTAGTTACAGTCCTGGAAGCCACAAAAGGTTGTACATAAAGTAGTAAGACAGTTAACACTAATTGGTTCTACCACAAATAAACAATTTCTGGCAGTAGGGCCTGTTGGCTATGGGTTATGCTTCAGTCATTTTTTATTCTTTCAGTACAATGCTAGGAACTCAATCTTGATACTTTCACATCATAGGTGATCCCTCTGTTCCTGAGCTATATCCATAGTTCTTAAATGGTTTTTAGGGTATACCAATAGATTATTTCTCCTGCATTCATCTGTTTATGGTTGTGTATGATAGTTATTTAGGAAACAGCCACACTGAACTGGATGTTTGAGTAAAGACAAGGCCAACACTCAGCACAGGTTATAGCCAAGAAACATTCTGAGAATCCAAACAAGAGCCTAATATATATATATATATATATATATATATATATATATATATATATATATATATATTTACATTCCAGATGTATTCCTGAATTAAAAACAATAAATGTGTATTCTAACTTAGAAAATTAGAACTCTAACTTTACAAGTGAAGAAATAAAATCATTTAAAAATTGTTCCTCAAAGCCACATAATAACTGTGCAAAAGAATATTCCAAGGGAGATAGTTAATGTTTGAAACAAAAGCTATTTGCTTCTGTATAGTATGTTGTCTTGTTATGGCAATCATTCTAGAGTTATAGTTTCCACTACATGGCTCTAAGACTTACACAGTTGTTATTTGTGGCTAATAGCTAGGTTCTAGTCCCTCCTATTACTACATATAACATAATAGGAAATGTGTTTGAAAATAATGTTTTTAGAAATTGGCTATACCATTACTAAACAAAAAGGTTTATGATAGGTATATAATATTTTCTCTAAGGACCCTTTTCAAAATGATCAAATATTCTGTTGTAATTTCAGAAAGAGGTAGAAATCCAGAACAATTCTCCTTTATCCAGACTCTGAATATTGACTCCATTTTTATTCTTTGCCTTATATTGGAATATAATACATCTGAAGTCTTAATGATATATCTTGCCAAGATGACAAAAGAAAACTTAATAGTCTATGTCTTTATAGAATAATTTCATTCATTTTCTTAATTTAAAATTTTGGTATGATATATTAAATCATGTTTTCTCCCTCCAAACTTTTCTCAGGTCCTCAGCACTTTCTTACCCATCCATATTCCTATTCTCTCTATTTCTCAAAAACAATAACAACAAAAATAAAACACCAGCAAGGCAAATAGAGTTGAAGCAAAACAAAAATCTCACAAAACAAACAAAAAAATCATGGAATTTCTTGTGTATTAGCCTACTACTCTAGGCTGTGTGGTTGCCGTGGTATGTGATTGATATACCCAGTAACACTCCATTGTGAGGAGAATTAATTTCCGTTCCAAGTAGGTATCAATTGCAAATTTTAGTGTCTTGGTTAGTGGATGAATTTTGCATTCAATTCCCCTCCTCAGTTCTGGGTTTTGTCTGATCTGAACCTGTGCAGGCTTTTGTCTATCAGTCATGTTGCTCATGCTTTTTTGTTTCCTGTTTCTGTACAATATATTTTGATATGTATTTCATTTTCTCCAATTCCTCCCAGAAAGGATTCTGTTTATAATTTAAAATTCCATTATTTCATTCACAGATACAAACTCATTTAACATATCATCAGATTGCTATATTCTTAGTTTATAAATAGCATTATCAAGCCGGGCAGTGGTGGCGCACGCCTTTAATCCCAGCACTCAGGAGGCAGAGCCAGGCGGATCTCTGTGAGTTCGAGGCCAGCCTGGGCTACCAAGTGAGTTCCAGGAAAGGCGCAAAGCTACACAGAGAAACCCTGTCTCGAAAAACCAAAAAATAAATAAATAAATAAATAAATAAATAAATAGCATTATCATATTGTTGAATACAGTTCTCATACATTAAAAACTCAAAATATGCAAGGAACTAGACTAAATGACATGTATCCTTTTATATAATTGCCTCAATACAGCAAGTGAGAAAAATTTATTTCAGGGACAAAAAGCCAATAGAAACCAATATACACTACACAGAATGTTACAGATAATATGAAAACTTTCTAAAAAAATGTGTTGACTTTTTTTACATTAATAAATGCAGCCAAGATATTCAATAACATGTCACTGTCAAGTAGTTTTAATAGCAGCAACTAATAAGAGTGACGTTATTCTGAGTAAGTTTGAAATAGGCAAATTCTTGTGGCAAACCTAGTTTAGGCCTGTGTAAACATTCTCATTCACAAATGGCTATCTCTAAGACTTCAAATGAAATGATAATTAAATATTAAGTAATTCTCCCAATTGCTTTGTGTGGATCTTGGATAATGTTATCTCATATGGGCTAGGGACTTTAAATGCTACTTCTCCAGATTTGGTTTGCAAGTCTTTGACACTAATTCTTTCTTCTGATTCACCATGTGTTGTTCAAATCTTAGGTGGTCTATTAACAAAAAACCCAGAGCCAGATATCAGGGTAAAAGCTGAAAGATCAGAGAAGCAGAGAAGCAGCCACTAGTTCTTACCTCCATGAAATCTTCAGCCTAAAGAGAATGAGTTCATGTTTCCCCATCCCTTATATACCTTCCTCTGCCCAGACATCACTTCCTGGGATTAAAGGCATGTATGCTTCCCAGTACTGGGATTAAAGGTGTGTGCCACCACTTCCTGACTCTGTTTCTAGTGTGGCCTTGAACTCACAGAGGTCCAGACATATCTCTGCCTCCAAAGTGATAGGATTAAGGGTATGTGCCACCAATGCCTGACTGCTATGTCTATTCTAGTGGCTGGCTCTGTCCTCTGATCCTCAGGGAAGTTTATTAGGGTACACAATATATCACCACAACCATAATCTTTTGTTGAAGTCTTGCTTATGTCTTTCATTAATTTCCTCCTCTGTCCTAGCCATAACTTGCCCAACCTGATCCCTCATGTTTTCATTCTCCCACTCCATCCGCCACCCCCAGGTTACTCAGGAGATCAGGAGATCTGTTTCCCCTTCCCAGGTGGTTTCAGAGAAACCTGGTGCTAGGGAAACTCCCAGGAATCCACAAGGATGACCCCAGCTCAGACTCATAGCAATAGTGGAGAAGGTACCTGAACTGAAGGTACTTTTTCCTATAATCAGATCAGCAACTACCCTAATGGTCATCAGAGAGCCTTCATCCAGTAACTGATAGAATCAGATACAGAGATCTACAGCAAACAACTGGGTCAAGCTCCTGGAGTCCAGTTCAAGAGAGGGAGGAGGGAGTCTATGAGGGGGGGGGCGTGTCCAGTACATGAAAGCAGAACCCATAAAGACAGCTGACCTGAGCTAGAGGAGCTCAGAGACTCTAGACTGACAGCTAAGAAGCCTACATGGGACAGACCTAGGCTCTCTGCTTGTGTGTGAAAGTCCTATATCTTGGTCTGTTTGTGAGGCTCCTAGCAGTGGAATCAAGACCTGTCCCTGGTGCTTGAGCTGGCTTTTGGGAACCTACTCCCCATGCTTGTTTCAGCCTTGATGCACAGGAGCTTAGTCTTGCCTCAACTTGCTATGCCATGTGATGTTGACTCCCATGGCACCCCGTTGCTTCTGAATGGAGAGAGATTGAATACAAAGGGGGTGTAGGGTAAGTGGGAGGTGAGAGGTAACTCCAGGAGTGGAAGGAGGGGAAAATGTGGTAAGTAGGTAAAGTAAATGAAAGAAATTACTTTCAAAACACCTAAAAATGCAAAAGAAGAAAAAGAAAATGAAGTCTTGCTTATGTTTTCCTTACAGTACCTTGAACTTTTTCCCCTTTTGATTTTAACTTTAAATTTCTTATAATACTCATTTTGCCCTTACTTTATTTTCAGCTGCTTTGACCCTACCACAATCTCTATTATCTTTTATACATCAAAAAGGAAAAGTATAAATTCATATGTTGTATTCATCTCTCTCTCTCTCTCTCTCTCTCTCTCTCTCTCTCTCTATCTATCTATCTATCTATCTATCTCTCTAAGTGTGTGTGTGTGTGTGTGTGTGTGTGTGTGTGTGTGTGTGTGTGTGTGTGTGCATATATTCTGTAGGAAGAAGAAAAACAATGCTGAAGTCTTTCTGGTCCATTCAGCTGTCTATATGCATTTCTTCTGTAATGATAATCTTCACCTAATATCAAACACTTATGAAGTACAACCTTAAATTACAACAGTTCAAGTCATCAAGAGATCATCTCTATCAACAGTAGAATTTACTGAATTAAATATGAACCAATAGCCTTGACTCTTTTAATATATGGCATATCTCCATTCCTTTTTTTCCTTAATAATTTATATTTTTCAAGATCTGCTTTTAATTCACAAAATCCTGCTCAATTATTTGTATAGTCAACTATATTACTACAGTAATACAGGCTATATTATTATAGCTCTACTAACAATAGGAACCTACTTTAATGCAGTCTAATTCTTGCTAACTGAAGATTAATTTGGAAAGTTTCGCCACTATTTTACCAACACACACATGCAGAGAGAGATAGAGAGAAAGAGAGAGAGAGAGAGAGAGAGAGAGAGAGAGAGAGAGAGAGAGAGAGAGGAGAGACTACATATGCATGCAAAAAATGTCATATCTGGCACAAGTTCTCAATGGACATCAATTAAACTAGTGTGTTTATTATTAAATATCAAAAGAGAAATCTTTTACAAATAAGGTAAATATAAAAATTTAGAAATAAGTCCTCAAGGTAATTTTTTATTGACTTACTACTCTAAGTATTAACAAAAATTAAATTCTAGAACATTAAGAGAAGGGAAAAAACTAAATTGAACTGCAGGTAATAAACTGACCACAATGAATCCCATATACATATATGGGTTCTCAATAATGTTAGCTAACATGACTATAGTCAATATGATCTAAAAATATATTTAGTGTAATATATTATACTAATAATATAATAATAAAATAATAATAATATATAATTACAATATATAGTGTAAAAATATATAAGTGTAAGTTCAATTAAAAATATTTGTTGCTGGAATCTAATTGTAGCATGAATCTCTAATTGGTCTTACAAACAAAATTAAACCCAAAGCCAGTTATTGGGGTGAATGCTGGAAGATCAGAGAAACAGAACAAGCCACAGCCAACTTTACCTCACCAGTTCCTCAGCTGATTTTGTTTCCTCAGACTGGAAGCCTCTGTGTCCTCATCCGAATGGGTCTCAGTTGAACTGCTGCTCAAAAGCCTAAAAGCTTAACCAGGCTAAAAGCTTCCAGTTCCTGGTCCTCATGCCTTATATACCTTTCTGCTATCTACCATCACTTCCTGGGATTAAAGGCTCACTTCCTGAGATTAAAGGCATGAATCACCATGCCTTCAGTTTCCAGTGTGGCTTTAAACTCACAGAAATCCGGATGGATCTCTGCCTCCCAAGTGATAGGATTAAAGGCATGTGTGCCACCATTTTCTGGCCTCTATATCTAGTGGCTGTTCTGTTCTCTGACACCAGATGAGTTTATTAGGGTGCACAATATTTTGGGGAACATAATACTACCACATTTCCCTTTTTTGTCTAAAATTTTAAAAAAGTTTATAACTAATACAAGAAAAACTATATCCAATAAGTATATACAATATATACAGTCAAGAATTACATTAACAATGTCTAGTCCATTAACATTTGACATATTCAAACAAAAACTCCATTATATATATATAAACAATGTCCAGTCCAGTAATATTTGATATATTCAGACAAAAATTTCATTACTTATCCTATTCAAAACAAGTAGTTCCTTTTTAAAAGTAGGTTCAATAATTGACCTTTTTATCTTATCATATCCATATTCTCTTTTTTTTCATAATAGATTCAATAGTATTTTGTCATTTTTATATCTTCCCCCTTTTCTTTTTAGAGCAGATTCAATGATCTACCCATTTATCCTATTATTTATTTATCTTTTTTCTCAGAGTAGATTCAATGATCTATCTCATATCTATATTCTCTTTTTTCTTTTTCTTTTTTTTAAACAAAACTCTGAATCTAATCTCCTTGTTCAGCTTTTTCCTGATCATTAACAATTAACAACTTGTAACCAACCATCATAAACAATGACAATATCTATAACTTATTAAACAACAAAAACCTCCCATCCCACATCTTGGGAATGTGGGCATTGTTTTCTTAAAATAACTTCCTGATTTCTGGGGGTGAAGACATCTTTAGGGAATCCTAAAAAGAAAATTTTGGGGTTAATTGTCAAGTCTTGTATCATTTGTCCAATCTCTGCATAATGAGAAAGTGAAGGGCTTATCACAAGTCCTTGCTTGAGTTGTATGTGAATCTGAATCATCTCAGCTAGCCATCTTGAAATTGTCCTGAGCAGTTTGTAGCCCAAAGTCGATCTTTTGGTGGTGTTAATCAGCTTAATGGCTTTACCATAGTCCATGTAGAATCATTGTTGTGGGGTCCCATCATTCTTTTGAAGATTTCAAAGTTGCTGTTAGGTATAGTCATGGTTCTCTGCAGATTTTTTTTGAGGGGGCGCCTCCTCTGTGGTTTGGAGCAATCACAGTCTGATAAATGTCTGTCTCTTGGAACTATGAATTTTCTTCCCTAGAAGAGAAAAATCTTCATAGCAATTTCTCCCCACCATTTGTCTTGCCAATCTTTTCCAAACTGACCTTTGCCAATGCTTTCTTGTAACATGATGGTCCAGGCAATTCTTCTCTGAACAATCAGCAGTAAACTCTTCTTCCCAGGTAACAGCATTACCGCAGTCACCAACACAATGAGAAGGATGCAGTAACTGGGAGCAGCAGCCACTGTCTCCATGGTCCCACCACTGTTTGTGGCTCAGTCCCAGCTGAAGCTTCTCCTTAACAAGCCTCCTAGGCTGGCCTCAAACTCGGGATCCTCCTGCTTCTGCCTCCTTCAGTAAATCCAACCATGTACCACCAAAACCAGTAATGTGTAGCTGGGGTCTGAGCTGGGGCCTGCAAGGCCACAGGCAAGTAGCTTTTTCTTGAATTCATACCACAAACGTTGGGCACCAAATGTAGATGTAACAGTCTTATTAAATAAGAAACACAGAGCCAAATGCAGAGTTTTTTAAAAGCCCAAGTGGTCAGAGTAGAACTAAGTGCTGATACTAAAAACTCTTTCTTATCCTTTGCTGCCGCTGTTGTCCCTCCCCTCAGAAAGAGACCTACTTCCTGTGTATCTGTCTTTTTATTGACTTTCTGTTCTGCCTTCTCATTGGTTGTATACCCGACCTCATGACCTCCTCATCACTGCCTGTCTATACAGACTTCCAGGTCTTCTATGTTTGGTATTGAGATTAAAGGCATGTGTCTCCATGCTGGCTATATCCTTGAACACACAGAGATCTGCCTGTCATGTGAATGGGATTAAAGTTGTGTGCCACCACCACCTAGCTTCTGTTATGGCTTGCTATTAGCTCTGACCCCCAGGCAACTTTATTAATTAATATAGAAATAAAATCACATTTCAGTACAAGTAAAATGCCACCATACCTAATGGTTTCCTCAGGGGCACAGGTGAGAAGGTGCAGCTTCAATAGCACAGACACCAGGAATCAGTTGAAGGCAAACAACCTTGTTTATTTAATAATAGGGAAGGTCTTGTATACCCTTCTCCCAGAACAAAGTCTGCTTTGCAATCTGGGGGCATTGCATGGTTGTCCCTCATTGGCTGATCACAATCAGGAACTCTGACAGTGACCAGGAACTCTGACAACAGAGTCCAGGTTGGCTCAGAAGGAAGTACTAAGTTATGTGCATGCCTTGGCAACTGGTCTGAGCCAATTTCCTCAACCTTATGGGCCTTTCCTACTACATATCCACTCTTTTATTTTATTATGTGGGCACTCAGCAAGATTTGGAGTTTTTGCTCTAGCCTTGTTGACCCTACCTCAGGGGGGCTCAGCAAGTGGACTGTGCCTGTCTTAGGTTGGCTTCTCAAACAAGCTTTTACCTGTCATTGACTATCAGCCCTCAAAGAGTGTCCACCCCTGGGGAGTCACCCTTGGTGGGGAGGGTCAAACAGTAGCCTTTTTAATTTCAGAAAGCCAGGCATGCATACCCTCCTGTGGAGGGTAATAAGTTGGATATCTAAGAGCCATTAACACCGGTAGAGTCACCTTAGTGGCTACCCGTATTTGCCAGATGTGCTTTGAGAGACACTTAAAAAGGAGAAAGATTAAAGGCACCACCCTGCCAATAAGTGAAAATCCAGGAGGAATTTTTATCTTTTTATATCATTCCAAACTTTTCAAAAAATAAAGAGTTAAAGGCCATAACCTCTGCTCTTGTCTGATTTAATTGGAAAATTTTGTGTGTTAGCTGTAATGGATAATATAGAAACTTAGCTGACTATGGGCTCTTAATATATTTAGGTAGCTCCCAGCCTGCTAAACTAATATTCCTCATGTTAAAAGACATCATACAAAATGAGGAAAAGTGAGGATCCACAAGTCTTCAGCCTTTAGAGGGGCAATGAGAACAATAAAGACTTATATATATATAACCCATCCTGGGTAATTTCTTCCTTGGTGGAAGCAGGATGATCTGTGGCCAAGTACACATCTCTTTCTGGAACCCATATTGACATAGTGGCACTCTGAGGAAAAACACAAGCATTCTCTCTCCTATGGGTTAGCAGGGGGGCTAGTGGCTGCCCTTGGAGGGAGATAAGATATCTCCATCTCACCAGAGGCAATGGTGTGTTTTTGGCAGAGACTCCCAGTGCTTGTAGGCCAGGCTGAGATCCTTGGAGGGCCTTGAGGGCCAGGTCCAAGAGCTATTAAAAATAGGCATTCAAGTCAATCTGTGCTTGGTGCACAGAATGGACATATTCCCCTTACGCTGTGAGCATATCAGAAGTCACTGGGACATTAAGTAAGATGTTGGTTTGGGCCTGGGATTCTGCCTGATCATCATAGGCCAATCTCCAACTGAGAAAGACTGCAGGCTCCAACACAGCTTTAAGAATGTGGTACCAACTGAAATAAGTTTGTAACTGCATGGACCATTGAGCAAGGACCTGCTGAAATTAACGGGGAAATCTAGGCCTGACTCATTGGCTGACTTCCATTTGAGGGAGGGATCAGCTATGGGGGTGGGAATCCAGGGCTGGGCATCAACATTTGGGCCAAAATTGGCTGAGAAGGCTTCTATAGCCCTACAGACTGGTAATGGCACAGGCTATGAAGGTTATAAGATGCCTGGCACTGTGGAAGAGTAGCCACCTCCTGAGGCAGTCAGCTACTGGAGTAGATGATCCCAAATATTGCAGCAGAAGTATAGCTGCCCATGATGGTGATGGAGCAGAGGGAACAATGCATGGTTTAATGAAAGCTACACTGTCCTTTACAGATATCACAGGGCCCAAACTGACAGCTATGTTCTCCTTGACAGATTTTGCAGGGTCCAAACTGATAGTTACATTCTCCTTGGCAGACTTTGCGGGGCTCAAACTGACAGGTGCCTTCTCCTCGACAGATTTCACAGGGCCCAAACTGTCTGTCTCCTCCTCATCAGATATCATAGAGATATCCAATATGGGAGTGGTGGGGGTGGTGAAAAGGTTAGCTATCTTTTAGAGGGAAACAACAAGCAAACAACAGTCAGAAGGAAGATGACAGTCAACAGTGGTGGAAAGTTTTATTGGACCCTTATGCCTTGTGCTTAATGGGAGGCTTCTGTGTTTTTTTTAGGCCATGGTTGTATGCTCACATGCTGTCTCCAGATGAGGGACAGCGTTCAGGAGCCAAGCCTTGGTTACACCTTCTAGGGAGTCAACCCTTTTGTGGAGGGACCGGGAGAACTGAAACAGAAAAAAAAAAAGTGCCTTCCTAATGGGATGGGCAGACAACACAAAAGAAGGTAAGAAATGGGGGTCCTAATACTTACCTGCTAAAGGGATCAAAAGGACACAACACTGAGGGGTCTTCTCACTAAAACACACCATTTTGGGGGTGCTGTCAAATTCCAGGGGTGAAGGGAGGGATAAAATCAGAACCTATGCTAGGAAAGAGAAAGTAACAGAAGCCCCATGTTCAGGTACCAGATGTTGCTGGTTCCTAAAGGTTCTCTTGGGGTAGGGGGTGAGAAGCTGCTGTGTCAATTTCACAGACACAGGGAGTCAGTTGAAGGCAAACAACAAACTCATTTATTTAATAATGGGGAAGGTTTTATATAACCTCCTCCGAGCACCTGTAGAAAGACAGGCCCATAGGGTTGAGGAAATTGGCTCAAACCAGTTGCCAAGGCATGCACATAATGTACTTCCTTATGAGCCAACCTGGAGTCTGACTATGGGCCTAGCAACAGGTGCTATCAGAATTCTTGGTCACTGTCAGAATTCCTGATCATGCCCAGCCAATGAGGGGCAACCACACAATGCCATCAGAATGCAACACAGACTGGGTGCTGGGTGGAGGGTATATAAGGACTTCTCCATTATTAAATTAAATAAACAAGTTTGTTGTTTGCCTTCAACTGACTCCTGGTGTCTGTGTTGATGCTGTCCCTTCTCACTCCCTCCTCCGAGGGAGCCATTAGGATCCAGCAATGAATGATTAATGATTTGGCAAATGTACTGCAATAAAAAACAAATTTGACAAAACAAACAAAGGAACCAAGTAATATAATGGTTAAACATATGCACATATGTTCACATTTACCCATACATTGTATACATGTCATAAATTTATATGCCTGTATTCATATGAAATAAATTAAAAATGTTCTCAGTAGAAAATTATATTTGTGTTTATCTACAGGTTGAACAAACTTTACAATGTTGATATGTTATTATTTTTTTTCTTAGAAATAAGCAAGTTCTTTGCAAAATGAAAATACAGAATTATTGTGATAGAATTTTAAGATGATTCTGAAAAATTCACCTCTTCACAGTACTGCTTTGTTTAATTTCAACCCCTTAAATATGTCTGGACCATGAAGATTATGGACTTTTTATACTGTGTCTATGATATTATGTGTCAAAAAAGAGATTTTTACAGAGGTAGTCAAGACCTATCACTGAACAGCAAGATAATTGAAAGATACTTTATACTGGGTTTGCCTGACCTTGTTTGTGGTATCTTATCTGTGGGCCCCGATAAATTTTATCTGAGTATCAGAGGGAAAAGCCAGCCACTATAGTAAACACAGATGTCAGATGATGGTAGCACACTCCTTTAATCCTATCACTAGGAAGGCAGAGATTTGTCTGGATCTCTGTGAGTTCAAGGCCACACTGGGAACAGAGCCAGGCATGGTGGTAGATACCTTTAATCCCAGCATTAACCATAAAGGTCTGGAGGTTTGTACAGACAGACAGGAAGTGACAGAGCTGTGCAGGAAGAAGAAGTGATGCCGATGGGTAGAGAGAGGAAATGAGATAGCAGAAAAGAAAGGCATATAGGTGTGGATATACAGGAAATAGCTTTCTTTGGCAGAGGACCTCCAAGTGGTAAGAACTTGTCTAGCTTCTTTCTGCTTTTCTGATCTCTCAGGTTTTACTGATCTCCAATCCCTTCCATTTAACCCCCTAACTAGATCTTATCCCAATTTAGTTTCCTTTTAATTGTTGCTTTGTGTGTGTGTGTGTGTGTGTGTGTGTGTGTGTGTGTGTGTGTGAAAGAGAGAGAGAGAGAGAGAGAGAGAGAGAGAGAAAGAGAGAGAGAGAGAGAATTCCTAAATATAAAAATTAGAATGTGTTCAGTCCTTGTAGTGTTATTTGAAAGTATTTCAATGTATGCATTATGGTGCTCACTGTTTACTACTGAATAACCAATTGCTGTGTTCTTCCCCATAGAGCACTTTTTCTGTTGCTTTTAGCATTCCCTAGTCACTGGTCATTTTTTGTCTTGATTTGAACTCTCATGATCTTTCCCCCTCCATGCTATCATGTCTATTGATATCATCCTTTTTGGGTTTTGTTCTGCACATATGTTGGTAAGACTCCACATAATTTCTAGGAGACCCAATCTAATAATAAGCGACTCAGTTTCTTGACTCTTATGGTCATTCTGTCCCCTCTTTTGCAATGATCCTTAACCAGAGGTACAATAGTTGTTTGTAGATATTATTTGGAACTGAGCCTCACAACTCTGCATTCTGATGGTTGGTGATTTTCTGTAATGGCCTCCATATGTTGCAAAAAGTTTCCTTGATGAAGGATGAGAACAATATCAATAGGTATAAGAAGAGATAATTACAGTGTAGTTAAGGATTATGCTGGCTTAATAGTGGCAGTTTTTGTTTCTCCTCAAAGATCTGTGACTTCATTAGCATCAGGTAGCTGATTAGATTCTAGCACTAGCTATAATTTTCCTCTTCTTTATCCAGTCCAAAATACAATTAGTGAACTACTTGTTACTTCCAAAGTATGCAGTATACTTTTGTATCTTTAATGTTATCATGCTATGCTAGTTGTTTAGGAACCATTTCATTCTTTGAAAGATATTAATAAGAATATAAAAATGGAAATTACAGGATAGAATGGATATCTTTGAAATGAAAATATTAGCAGATTTGTAACAGGTATGGTACTTTATATAAAATGCATCACTGTTGTTGAGTGCCAGAGAACATAAACTTTATGTGTATGTTGCTACTTATCCCTTTGCCCCTTCGATCCCAGTGGAAAAGGATTAGAGTGAGCTGGCTGCACTAGAAATAATCAGCATAATCCATAACTACATTACACACACATTCACATTCACACACACACACACACACACACACACACACACACATGCATGCATGTATATATTTACATACACGCACACACATATATATATATATATATTTATTTATACATATGGAATGTATAGCTTAGTAGAGTAGCATTTGTAGTTTCTCTTCCAAGATCCATGACTCCAACTTCATTATTCTCTGCTATCTGGCTAGATCTCTATTACTAGGCATGATTTTCCTCTTGTTGAGTTAATATATATATATATATATATATATATATATATATATGCGTGTGTGTGTGTGTGTGTGTGTGTATCACAAATTATTGAAAAAAGAGGCCATGAATTTTTAAAAAAGCAAACAGGGGTATGTGGGAAGGCTTAAAGAGAGGAAAGGAAAGTAGAAAATGATGTAATTTTAGTATAATCTCAAAAATAAGAAATAATATAAATGAGTATGTCAAATACATTTAAATAATGTATGTAAGTTTTCAAATTCCGGGCATAATAAGTGTCTTCATTTGCTCCCAAAAGTATTCACTAATTTCCACGAGAATTCAATAAGATAGACTAGACAACACAGACATTTGGATTAGAAAGACATCTGATTTAGTTTAGTTGTGAAGCAAATTAATAAGCCTTCTTAAAAGACTGGATAGTGAATATTATCAGCTTTATTTCTGGAAAACATGGCATGTATTATAACTATTCAATCTGCCACTATAGCAAAAGCAACTATAGATAATACATAACTTAATGAGCAAGACTGTGTTACAATAAAGCCTTATTTATGGACATGAAAAAAGGTCTAGAAATTTGAAAGAACTTAGCTAAAGTGACACATGTAAAAGCATATGTGGCCAGCTCCGTGCTTACAGACTTCTTTCCCTTTTTCTCCATTTAAATTGCTTTTTCTTTTTTTTTACATACATTTTTAGGATTCTGAGATGCTTTCATATTCAAAAGGTTTCCTTATAAAATATCTGCACTAATAGAATCTGTAATGAATACTTTATAATTGAATGTTTAATACATTATTTACATGATGACATACCTTTAATCTAAAAAGTCATATATTGCCATACATGTCATTGTCTATATAATCTAATTCTATAGATTATCTTCAATTAAACTGTCTCCTTTCATTATACCTGTTCTTCAGCTGAGATAAGTAAGCTGGCATGCCAATATCCTGCACTTTGTTTGTAGTTTTAAAGCTACCACATATGTTTTGGTAAGTTTGTTCAATCTTTGTGCTTTTCAAATTCAATTAAATTGAATGCTTTGTCTACTTTGATAAAGACAAGTGCAGAAAGCTAATGCTTTATGGAAAAAAGTTACAAGGACAAAATATCTTTTAACAGAGACAGAAAAACATACCCTTATTTAACAATCAATTGAGTTTTAAGAATACTCTATCAATTACATAGAAACTATTACTTTAAATTATGTCTTGCTTCAAATGTTCCCATTTTAGTATGAGAGAAACATATTTGACTTAAATATTTAAGAACACATTTTCTGTAAAAGCATGTTAATGCTCAGTAATTCTAGAAGTGCCTTTAGCTGTGTAACTATATAATAGATTTCATTTGCATTCATAAGAGTGATAAACTAAAGTATGACTTTCACTGATTTGTATTCAGTATCCTTGGTGCAAACATCTTCTTGGAAGATATATTTTCAAATTCCCTGTTTTTCTCCAACCAACAGAGGAAGGTCTGCTTGACACTTGTTTGACTAATATTTCAAGGCAATAAATATGTATTAAATCTGTATTACAGGTCAAACATTCTGAAACACATCACAGACTAGCTTATGACTGCTCATAATGCCGAGGGAATTCATAGCTGGGGAGGGACAACAGTTTCTTGAATTGCTAGAGTACAAGGGAGACTAAAATATATATTATTATAAAATAGAGAAATCAGTGGATTGCTATTACAGGCAATAGTAAAGGTTGTAACTGGTATGTGCAGTAAAAATTAAGTTGGAAGGTGATAGCATGGCCTTTCAAGTCAGAGAGAGGGCTTGGGTGAATGAAGCATAGTGACAAAGTTCATGGAACTGAATAATACTGTGATTTGAATAGAGCATAGATATAGGTGTGGTAGATGATGAAAGTGGACAGAGAAGGCAGGGCTTAGTGCATTTCAGCCATCAGCCCATAAATGGCTTTTGTATTTTTCAAACTTTCTGTCATCCTACTATGCTACATTTAGTATTAGAAGTTGATGACTGTTCTATATCATTTCTGAATCATTATTAATTGGAATAAAAAGTACCATTGTATATATAGAGAGAAAACGAGCAGTGCTAAATGAATAGAACAGAAATGGGCTTGCTAACAAGCAAACATTCAATTCAAATAGAATCAACAGGATATATTTTACTTTTTTGTTATTCACTTCATGGTGTGTGGAGGATTTCTATATGCACAGTGACCCCCCTTTGAAACTCAGAGGAAAATTTTGAATTAGATTCTGTCCTCCCATCATGTGTGTTCTGGGGGTCAATTCAACTATTCAGTATTTGTCACAGATGCCTTTACCACTTAGCCATCTTGCCAATAACCAGGAACTACAAATTTCATTGATTTTTACTCATCATATATTCTGATCTTGTCCATGGATGATACAAAGAACTAAGAATTTTGTAGTTATTATATATTTTGAATATTTAAATCACATAGTTTAATCTGTTCAGTGTTTTCAACTGTGTCTTATAACTCTTCATTTCACATGATAAACTCTCAACTTTCAAGTGATTTTGTGATTGTGTTACTTTATTTTTCACTCTTGTTTTTCTTGCATGAGCATTGTTTTCTCTGAACCAGATTTTTTACGTCAAATTGCCAGCTATCTTGAAAGCAGTAACTATTTTGAATGCACAAAATAATAGAATAGAGAAATGTGTCCATCTGATGCAGCTTTGTGCACATTTGTAAGCATGTGAGTATGCACACACATACATTTATATACACATTAGACAATACTTTAAGACTAATGATGATTTATTTTGGGAGAAAGTAAACAATAATAACAAATTACTGAAATTCATATTGTGGTATTGTATTCCCCCAAAATTGTGCATGCTAATAAACTTATCTGGGGTCAAAGACAGAGCAGCCACAATATTAAACATAAAGGATAGGCAGTGGTAGCACACGCCTTAAATCCTAGCATTCCAGAGGCAGAAATCCATGTGTTCATGGATATAGCCATGCATGGTGACTCATCATGCCTTTAATCCCAGAAAGCAAGCCTTTAATCTCAGGGAGTGATGGTAGAAAGCAAAAAGGTATGTATATAAGGCGTGAGGATCAGAAACTAGAAGCATTTGGCTGGTTAAGCTTTTAGATGGTTATGCTTCAGGCTTTCGAGCAGCAGTTCAGCTGAGAGCCATTGGGATGAGGACACAGAAGAATCCAGTCTGAGGAAACAAGACCAGCTGAGAAGTTGGCCAAGTGAGGTTAGCTGTGGCTTGTTCTGTCTCTCTGACCATGCAGCATTTCACCCCAATAACTGGCCCCAGGTTTGATTTTATTAATAAGAACATTTAAGATGCCTGCTACATTCATATGGATGACTACTAGAAACAATTATCTTTTTATGCTGTCAGTCACCAATTTAGTCAGTACCTAAATAGGCAGCAGATTTAACTGAGGATTTTTTTTTTCTGATGACTGATTTTTATCATTTTTGGTTCTCTCTGTTAATTTAGGTAGTAAAACTCAGAAAAAAATACTGATGTGACTTAAGGTATGTCATTTCGCCAGTCTGTGAATCACTTGCCTTGTCTATGAAATAAAGAAAATAGAAATGACTATATCCAAATCCCCCAATATCTCTTTTAAACTCCACTTCCTCTATAATTACCAGTATGATTTTATTTTATATTTTTTTTCCAAAATAGAACATTGTAAAATCTTTCTTCCTAGTGTTGCATTTGGATTTGATCCTTTAATCAGGAGCCATATTTATTCCCTAAATTAGTTCTCAAAGGTCAACAATCCATCAATTATCTACTGCTTTCCTGTGTTAATTGGTAGTATATGTTTGAAAAGGCTTTAAACATCAATGTTTGCATTCTGACTCTGAAATCTAAAAGTCTCCAGGAGGAAAAGGATGTAATTTTGGAAGATATAATGGGTTCAATTTCTAATGCTGAATGCATATATTTAATTGCCTTGATAACTCTGGCTTTTCCATGAAGCAATGTACATTATATATCACTATCTGCTTATTTGAAAAGAAAAATCAGATGTCTGAATACTTCAATAGACACTTTAAGACATGACTGAGAGCTCTCAGAAATACTAAGGATGATACCACTCAGCAAAGATTTATAGAAAAGAAGACATAGTTTGAAAATTTTACAAAACTCCTAAATATAATGCTATATTTGGTTCCTGTTTTAAATATATTGAGTCAGCAAATATGAATGTCAATAAGGGAAAGACTGTACATTGTGATATCTATTTTAAAAATCTGGTTTAATTATCATAAAAAAATCTGTGCGATGACCTTCCCAGCCCCAATTCATGAGTGAAAATTTGAGAGTGAAAATATTTGAGTTATTTGCTCTTAACTTTAAAGATAATTAGTGCAAGAGGCAGGTGTTGAATTTGATGCTTTACCATATCAAACTCATACTTCTATTTTTCAGCGAATGAAGCTGGACGGTGGCAAGCTAAGGCTGGAGGTGACAAAACTTAGCCCATCACCTCACTCACCATTTCCATCTCTGATTATGCTCTGATCTACAACAGCCACACTTGTGATGTCTAGAATGCTAAATTTTATATTACCTCTGATGTTCCCAACTTAATAATTTAGGGCAACCAACTTACACCAGTTTGCTTGGGATTTTTCTGACTTTGGATGGGAGATTCCAAGTGTATCCCTTGTGTACAATTCCTGCCTTCCAAGTGTACCCTAGTCAGAAGCAGGAAAATGTTTCTTCCTGAGGACAATGTAGATTCTAAAACTAAAGCATACTATTGGTTGTATGATTAGAAAACATGTTTTATCAATCTAAGTAACCCAATTTGGGGCAATATTAGAGAATTAAGCGTGGGAAAGTTGTTTGTCTTTGTAATCTCTTACATTGAATGGCATTGGCTGCTGAAAATACTGCCACATGAAATGACTTAGCCAGCTGGACGGGCTGGGTTCTATACTTAAGGATGCTGAATACTAGTTCCCTCAATAGATGTTAAGTAGTATTATTTTAGTGAATTGGAGTCTGCTATCTAGTTATTCCATTTGTTTTCCCTAACTCACAATAAGTATTTGAAGACTTAAGGAGAAATCCAGGATTTCCTTTTTCCATGTGTAAAAATGGGGGGAAATTGTGTTTCCAAGACATCCAAAGAGACAAATATATTCTTACTGTTTATTTTCAGTTCCTTTTTCCAATTCAGTATTTGCTTTTTAAAAAAAAAATCTGTAATAAGATGAACAGGAGAATAATGAGAACACAACTGCTTTTACCTTGAGAAATGCTTAAGGGAAAACAATTCTAACACTGAAATTGGAAATTGTAGTTCATTAAATAATTTTGTCCTGGTTGAAATCATCAGTAGTGGAACACTCCAAAACCAGATAACTGTCATTGAACAAGCATAATGTGCCATGCCTAACTCTGAAAGATAAATTTGTTGAGAGCAAACCTTCTGAATTTCTATAATGAAATTATTTGAATTAAGTTCTACAGAAGTACACTCCTCAAAATATGTTATTAAAGTAACACATAGCCTTTGAATAATATCTAAGTTAAGATTAGGATCAAAATGCTCAGTCTATAAATTACTTCATGCTCGTCAAGTGAGGTTTGCTTACTTACAGAGACATCTGAGTTTCTTCCTGCAAGAGTAATTATTTAGACATTTGATATTTTTCTTCAAGATGGGACACTGACTGGGATTGGAAAGATGAAAAGTACATGAACTAGGAAGTAAACCCATGTAATGGATGACAATATTTGAAAAATACCATTCATTGTTGTATTAAACAGCCTTAATAATTAGATGTTATAACCTTAAATTTGTATTTCATACTGACTTTCTTATTGAATTTTAAACAATTTCCTTTACTGTCCTGAGTTTTAAAGATAAGAATTAGACAACATTCAACTTTGTCACTTCTTCAATATGTGATTTCATAAAGCTGAGAGATGAAGAGCCTGCATTCATTAACGGCAAAAATCCTGAATTAATTGTCTTGTATTATTTTGTAAGCAATGCATAATGGGCTAATTGTTAATATGCATTTTGAAAATTTTGAACTATTCATAGTAAATATTTTTTACAAATGATATTTTTGTTTAATTTGAAGTTTTTCTTTTTTAAAACTCATTTGCCTTTATCACATTTATTCAGGAAGCCAATGTTCTAATTACCTGACTATGAAGAAGCCTCTTAATGTATGCAGTCTTTGGTCTGAAATGAAAATAATTTTGAGAATGGGAGGATTAGAGAGGTAATGGTATGACAAAGACTCTTACTTTGTGGATGGACTGATCCATGATAGAGTCGTAATGTGAAAACATTTTTGGGAGGTAGAAGAGATATTCAGATGTACGGTCAAATTAGAGGAAGCAGGCCACTGGGGAAATGTTCTCAGTGGCTGTCTCACATGCAAAAACCCTCCAAGCTCTTCTTGCAGAGATGTTCTACTCTGAACAGCACAGAAACATTAGGGATATCTGGCCCTGGGCCGAAAACTGTGAATTAAATTCTTTCTTTTAAATGATTCA
This sequence comes from Peromyscus maniculatus bairdii, assembly GCF_049852395.1. NCBI lineage: Eukaryota > Metazoa > Chordata > Mammalia > Rodentia > Cricetidae > Peromyscus > Peromyscus maniculatus. The sequence goes on from NC_134856.1 coordinate 6,885,632, forward strand.
CAGGCAAACACCTGACCAGCTCTTCAGTTGAAAATCATGAGGATTTCACAGTGAAACCCATTACTTGGCACAATTAATACATACTTTAAAACAAACAAACAAAAACAGAGATGATATATTTAGACATAGAGTTGGGATTTCTGACAGTAGTAGAAAAGTAAACCAGGTTTCTCTGGTATTCACTTTACTGATCTGTATTAACATGAGTTCTGGAAAAAATACACGACTAAGCATAGAATGGGCTCTTTCCTAACAAACTGTTGAAGCATTATATTGTCATTGGGAATAAAACAACAGCTGTTTCACTACAAACAGCACCATTTGGTAGACTTCTATGAACATTAAACAAAGAATAACCCATTTGATTTCTTCATATTTCCAGACAAGTTTTGAATTTCTAACTTTAAGCTGCATTTTCATCCAATAAAATAAACTAAAGGGTGTCTGTTAAAAAATGTACACCAGAATTTTATTTCATTCTAAATGCTTCTTTTAACTAGGGAAAAATAATAAATTGTTCTAGTTAATTAATTGTGTACAACATAGTTCGTTCATTCAAGAAATGCTATTCACACACCTTGCATAAGCCACTAAGAATGAGGCTGCAAATGTGACATGCTTTGTGAATTCAGAGCTAAAAGTTAAATCAAGCTGAAGCAAATCAAGGTCAATAAATGTTGGAAAGATTACCCAATTATTCAAGGATATCCAGCTAATGTGTGGTGAATTCCATCTTTGGTTCTAGTCTCCTGATTCCCAAATTAATATCTTTTCACTATCCCAGGTGGGTTTATCTAACACTTCTCAAAATCTGCATCCAGGGGTCAATTATCCTGATAGTCTTTATTTAGGTAACTTGGAAAACTGAGAAAAATACAGTGTGTCTGTATTTTTAACCAGGAAATATATTTCCAACATAAGTACCAGAAATATCAAATAACCCATTGTGCACAAGTTCCTTCAGTATTATTGGGACTTACTCGTGTGCATCCAATGAAGACCACACTGGAATAGAAGCCAAGTGACAGCTGGCAGGCAATTTTTAGAGTCATTGTCAAATCTAAATTTCCAATAAATAAGAATGTAAAATTAAATTACAATTAGAACTGCATATTCCCTTGTAGCAACTCAGTCATATTAACTCTTGGAAGAAGTTAAGGGGTTGAGAATGAAGCGTGTCCTATGCACATAACTTGGTTGGGTGATTATACTTTTCGTTATAATTTATATTTTCCTATTTGGTGGTCAGGACTTGGTCTCCTTAGAAGTATTCATTTGCTTGTAATCTTCTTGCACAATGGTTGCTTTCTTCCATTTGGAGGTCTAAATAAAGATAAAACACCTTATTCTCATGTAGAAAAACTGCTTTCAATCTTCTATATGTGCTGTAGCATAACTGTTCAATATTAAGCTTGGCATTTAAAGTCTTTAGGATTGACTGAAAGTGTTCAGAAAGGATAAAAGCTTAAATCATATTTATCAGAGCCAATTTCTTTAGCTTGACATTTTATGATTTACTTCTAAGCTGCTGAAATAGCTTAAGAAACCTTCCCTCCTGGTCTGGCTGACTTTTTTTTGTATTCTGCCTAATCCTGCCCGAAATTTCTGCAATTAATATCAAGGCAGGCATCAAATACACTGACAACGATCACCAGGAATTATTCCTGATTAGGAAGAGTCTTATGCTTAACAAGTCTTTTAGGTTTGTGATAATTGCTCTGGAGAGTTCTGGAAGCCAGAGATACTAGTAAATTTCTAGCACACAATTAAATTTATACAGGAAATGGTTCTTCCTCCACAGGACACTTTCCAAATCAGATTCTTATTTCAAAGGTGCTTACCTAAATGGGTCTAACAGAAATTTTCAAGAAATGTTTACTTTTCAGATTAGAGTTAGAAAAAAATGGAATTAATAGCTTTGACCTGAAAATACTTACTGAGTCCTTGTAGAACTCACAAAACAGATTAGAAGAGGGATTCCAGCAGGGAAACTGAACCAGTTGGAAGGGTTAATACACAACTCCCCCAGAATCACCTGATACTCCGGGACCTCTAATAATGTTTTTGAGGAATAGTAGGCATCTAATCTTATGAATTCTGCAGTTTCTAATAATCCTTAACAAAGTGTACTAAAAATCTAAATGTTTGTTTTATGTGCTTATTCCAAAATGTATACTTTAATAATGAATGGAGATAAAAGTCATATTTCTAGGAAGTGTATTTGTACCTAAACTTAATTTCTCAGCTATTTTTTTTTGTTCATCTTGAATTCTTTGGCATATATATAGATAGACTCCCATATTTTATGGTTTCCTATTCCTAAATATACACAATAAATTAGATAACACAAACATGATTTATTTATTAGCGCTTATTCTTCTCAGAGGATGGCAACTGCCATTTTTAAGTCTATATTTTCTTCCAATTATTTAGCAAAAATCATAGTTAATTGTGCTTAAAGCCATTAAATTCTTGAAAGCTATGTGTAGGTATTTTCTATTGTTTTGATGTGTGTGTGTGTGTGTGTGTGTGTGTGTGTGTGTGTGTGTGTGTTGCCTATCTGTATGCAAGTTCTGACAAGGACACATATTGTGTGCAAGTGTACATGTACATGTGTGTCCCTGTGTGGGAGGACCAAGGTTAATTTTGCATATTTTCTTTGTTACTTTTCTATTGCTATGATAATACATCATGACCAGGACAACTGTTACAAGAAAGATGCTTTGTTGTGGCTTTCTGTTTCACAGGTAGAGACCATGACCATCATGATTGGGGTACACAGGAGCAGCAGATAGTTGAGACAGAGGCAGTAGCTGAGAGCTTACATCTTGATCCATAAGCACAATGCAGAAAGAGCTAATTAGAAATGGCAAGGGCTTTTGAAACTTCAAAACAAAGCACCAGTGACACACTTCTTCCAACACAGGCACACTGTAACTTACCAACCAGGAACCAAGTATTCAAAGACCCTAAGGGGACATTCTCATTCAAACTACCACTTTCCACTCCCTGAGTCCCATAGGTTCATGGCCATATCACAATGCATTTACTGTTACTTCAAAAGTCCCCTTAGTATTCATATTCTCATTATAGTTTTAAAGTCCAAAATCTTTTCTAACACTCAAAGCAATCTCTTTATTGTGACCTGTAAAGTAAAAATCGATAAATTGTTAGGTACATAGATACACAGATAGACAGACAGACTGACAGATGGACAGACAGACAGAGAGAGATAAATAGATGATAGTAGATAGACAGTAGAGGCAGGCATACATAAATATTTATATCACAAATTAAAGAAATTCTATGTTAAGAACTATAATATACAAAAATTACTTAATGTGGCGTAGAAAGGATCTTTTAAATAGGATAATAGTATTATGAATGTCACTAAAACAGATTGATTTAGACACAATACAAAATTAAAAGACAGAGAAGAAAAAAGAAACTCAGAACAGGTGCATGCATTCCTGATCAATGTTTAGCATGTAAGCCTCAGGAGAACACTGTGCATGACACTGTGAATGAAGTAGGACCTGGATCAGAGAGCTTTATCTCCAAAGCTACCATGTCTATCTGTGTGGCTTGAGGGAAGTCATTTAACATTTCAGTTCCTCAGTTTCCTCTTATTTAAAATGGAAACAAAGTGATTTAGAGCTCATAGAGTGTCTAAGATATTCTCTCTTTGTCTCTCTGTCTTTCTCTGTGTGAGAGAGGTGTGGAATGGGGGTGTATGTGTGTGTGCAACTTAGCTTATGCACATTAGAAAAGCCTTTTTTGTCATTAATGATAATAGAATGCTATACAAAACCAAGAGCTGTAACATTGTATATATTGAAACTATAGCCAAATATATGTGATATATATATATATATGTATATGTATTCAATGTATTTACATACTTTGAATACAAAATGACACAGATTTATAATACATTACCATTCCAAAGGATGGCATGGGAGCATAATGTGGAAATATTTAGCTAAAACAAGAGTTACATGCTGAAGGGAAAACTTCAAATCTTGCATGTCTATGCCTGATGTTCAAGAGCTTAGATAGCTCAGCCCTTACAGCTTTGGTGACTGCAAGACACTTCTGTCTCTTGTGCTGGATCTACTCCCTGTGTGCAGTTCAGTCCTAGCAGACATCCCAGGGCTCTGTCACCTCTAACCTGTGTTCTCCAAAACAATCAAGGCTTCACTTTCACAGCTTCATGTAATGGCCTCTCTGAAAAGTCATTTGGTAAAGTCACTACCCCTACCAAGTGTCTGCTCTCAGGGGCTCTCCATAAACAGGGAGGAAGATTTCACAACCCCTTTATTTTTGTGTCTATCATAAGTTTAAATCCAGAACCACATAGGAGATGTTGCCAAATTCAGTTGCTCTCTTGGGATGCATCCATGCCCCCTCCTTGAACTACATTCTTATAAGCTTTGATTTACTGTTGCTTTTTAGGAACATGAGATTCTTTATGTCTTTTTTTTTAACATGTTACAGGAGTACCTGCGTGGGTCTTGGCATGTGGATGTCACTCCCTTTATACAATTTTGTATCAAGACTTTCATCTTTATGGTTGGTTTCTCCTCTCTCTAGATATATATGTAGAGTATATATCTACATATATATATATATATATATATATATATATATATATATGTAATCACTTTCATTGTAGACCTACATAAGAGTGGTTACTGATAATGACATGACATTTTCAGTATGAGGCTATCTTGAAATTTATTTGGTCAAGCAAATTAATGCAAAATTTTCAATTCAACCCCAGTCAGATTCTTAGGACCACATTCTATGCAAAAATATCACAAGAATGGACTCTATCGTAGTTGTTAATATTGTTTTCCTCTGAAAGGTCTTGAGGTGGGCCTCCATAGTCCACATTGCTCTCAGCACTGTACTCCAGCCTCCTACTAGGGTGCCCCATTTATCCCTACCTACACCATTCAATTGCTTTCCTAGTCCAAAATCCCAGAATCTTCTACATTCCTCAAAAAAGAGAAAAACAAAAACAACAACAAACAAACAACAACAAAAAGAGCATATTTGGGCCTCCTTTCAAAGCAATAGGCTACTTCCTGATAACAATTTCTGTCTTAATTCCTTTTGTAGTGTGTTATATGACACCATGACCAAGGTGAGTACTAGAAGAAAGAGTTTACTAGGTGCTTACAATTGTAGAATGAGAGTCAATGACCAACATGTTGAGGATCATGGCAGAAAGCAGGCAGATGGACACGATGATAAGGCAGTAGCTGAGAAACTACATGTTTTTTTTTTCATGAGCTATCATGCATTTTATTTTTATTTTATAATTTAATTAATTTTACATATCAGCCATGGATTCCCCTGTCCTCCTTCTTCCTGCTCCTCCCCCAGCCCTCTCCACAACCCACCCCCCCATTCCCATCTCCTCCAGGGCAAGGACTCCCCTGGATGATCAGCTCAGCCTGGTAGATTCAGTTGAGGCAGAGAAACTATGTCTTGATCTATAAGCATAAGGCAAAGAAAGCTAACGGAGAATGCCATGGGTAGATTTTGAAAACTCAAAGCCCATCCCCACTGTCACAACCTCTTTAACACGGTATATCTCCTAATCGTTCTCAAAATATTACACCAACTAGGGTCCAAGTACACAAATATACAAGCCTACAGGGACCGTTCTTTTTACAATCACTACAGGTTTTCCACCTTATATAGAGAGGCTTGTCTCCCTAAGTCAGGAGCTTGTGCTTATTAATTTGGGTAGATTGATGGTGCTAGGAATTCCCTATAGCTTCTTCTTGCACAGTGGGAAATAAGTCACTCCCACTGGGTTGTATTTGAACGTGAGTTCCAAGGATAAGAACTGTCATCTTCATGCTGGTGTGGCAAGTGCCTGGTCTACCTAATTGTCTCTTCAGATGTATTTTCTGTTTTGACTGGGGGAAAAAACAATTTATAAAGATATTGAACAGTGTTATATGAATCCTGTATTATATTAGCCTCACTGTGGCATGATTCCAGACAGAAACAAGTTAAGGAAGAAATGATTTATTTTGACTCCATGATTCAGTGATTTCAGCCAACTGTGGCAGGGAAAATAGGCTGATAGAGTGTGAATTCCATCCTAATATTAGAGTGGGATGAACATGCCATGTCAGACCAGAAAGAACAGAGTACCAGAGCACTGGATATATGACCTGAGCTAGAAAGTTCAGTACTACCTCTAGTGACCCACTTTTTCCTACTAGGCCCTACATTCTCCCCAAATAGTACCCTGATCCTTGTAACAAGCTCCCAAATAAATATGAGGCACAGGGAATATTTTAGAGCTAAGTCTTCACAAATACAGAAGGACATCCAGTAGACTTCAAATCTAGTCTATTATGTCCTCTGACCTTTTCTTCACATTGAGTCAAATCCCAGTAGGTGAGAGAAAGCATGTTTGTGTGATATCACCCTGCATTTAGATTTTTAAGATAGACTGTGAAAGCTTTACTCATTCCACAGTCAGAATAGTTTCATATATAAAAAGTGAATATCCCATACTTTGTAAGTAGTACATGTATGCAAGTAATACATGGGCTCAGTACAGTGACTGCTACGATGAAAACTTCATTACATGTTAAATGATGGTATTTTTATTGGTGATAGAAGGAGCATCATGAATTTAGTGCCAAAATTGCTTCTATGAATTAATTTTACCTGTATTTTTTTTAAAAAAGTTTTTTTTCATAAACACAATATGTCACAAAAGTAACAGCAAATTGAATGTCACAAAGAAGAATACCACATCTGTCACAAACATTTCTTTTGAGCACGTTTACTGGTGCTTCTCTGTGTTTTCCTCTCTCTCCCCGAGTTCCTCTTTCTCTTACTCTCATTGATACCGTGACAAAGGACATATAAATTAGTATAACTTACCGTCTAAGGAATAATACCAATAATCAAAGCAAAAGTGTCTATTCTGTAAGGCACTTTTTATTTTCAGAAATTCTCTTAAATGTTTATGTAAAATCATTTTATCTCCATAATAATATGAAAAATATGAGCATTATGAATAGCTCCACTTTAAGAAACAAATGGGATTTTTACCCCAAATTACACACATCTGCCTAGTAAATGGTGGAGCTGTGTTTGAATGAGATCATCCGACCTGGGATCCATGTTTGTAACTGCAGTCTAGTGGCTGAGAAGACCTGGTGCCCAGGTTCCTGCTGTCTTTCTATGACTAATTGTCAGCTGCCGGTACAAAGCAGTATTGACCTGCTACTAATTGTCCTTGAAATTGATTTTCACTAATGCAACTCTAAACTGTTTAAAGTTGTGTTCTTTCTGAATAGATCATAGAGCTAAGGGGTTATGAACACTACAGACAGGAGAAATTGATATTAATAAAAATATGATATGCCTTATAATTTTTGTGGATCATATGAGAACTGTTCTAAAGAAAGTAAAATCCCCCTCAAATCTTCCAATCTCATAGAACTCATGTGGTCTTATGCTGTGGGATGTTCTGTATGTCCTGTGGGAGCCCGTTCTTGGGTTCCTCATGGCTTTACCCAGCAGGTCCGCATAGAGGATGGTTAGGACCACAAGCCTGAGTGCAGGTGTCTGAGATGGTCTGCACTTGGCTGTGCTGGGGGATGGTCTGTATGTCAAGTTGTTCTGGTTGGTAAATAAATAAAACCTCATTGGCCATGGCTAGGCAGGAAGTATAGGTGGGACTAACAGAGAGGAGAAATAAAAAAATAGGAAGGCATGAGTCACTGCCTGCAGCAGCCACCAGGACAAGGAAGATGTAAAGTACCAGTAAACCACGAGCCACGTGGCAAGGTATAGATTTGTAAAAATGGATTAATTTAAGCTATAAGAACAGTTAGCAAGAAGCCTACCACAGCCATACAGTTTGTAAGAAATATAAGTCTCTGTGTTTACTTGGTTGGGTCTGAGTGGTTGTGGGACTGGCGGGAGACAAAGATTTGTCCTGACTATGGGCAAGGCAGGAAAACTCTAGCTACATTCTTAGCCCTCTGGCTACAAGGGATTCTCCAACTTGTCTATGTGGTATGTAGACCCAGGCAGGCTAACTGCAGTCTTCTCTCAGCTTCCCTTCATTTGGATTAAGCAAGCCTTGTGGCTGATGGATAGGGACTGCCACATCCTCTTGCCCTGTGTTTTTTTTTTTTTTCTTTAAACATTGTAGATCCCAGACTAGCTCCTACAAGGGACTATTCAGATACTACAGGTGATCTGGAATCCCAGAGCACTTCCAGCTGCCTAAGTGGAATTCTTCAGTTGCTCTATCTGGCCGCTATATCCAGGAGAAGCTCACACAGTCAGGAGAAACTTGTTGCAAGTTCATGGACCAAGACACCAAAGCCACTTCAACGATAGCTGACAAGTAAAAGATATGAGATGGAAGCTGTAGACCCAAATACCAGACAAACAGAGGAAGGAACATTCCAGCACTGATGTGAATTTGGCCCTAGAACATCATAAACACATCTCTACTTCAAAAAGAAAGGTAATTTGACCTAAAGATATTAAAAAATCACTCTAAGAAACTATCTCCTGATATATAAATCCCAATGCAGAAAAATCAACAGCAATAGCACACAAACAAATAACTCAGACAAACAAAATCCAGTAAAAACACTTCACCCAAATAAAAAATCCCTCATCCCTCCTCAATTATTGTTCTGCCCATTTTCCCATTTACCCCTTCACATCACTTGTATCTTACTATTTTCTTATCTAAGAGCCCCCTATGATCCATAGGCCTTTTTACTTTAGTGTTGTCTGAAATTAATCCAGATTTTTATCTTCACATCTGAAGATTTGAAATACAATGACAAATAAGAGAGAACATGCTAAATTTTTCATTCCAGGTCAAGGTGACACCACTCAGCATAATACTTTCTAGTTATTTCCACTACATGCAAATCTCATTTTTTCTAAGTGCTGAATAGTATTCCATAGTGTATTTGTACTTTTGCATTATACATTCACCCATTTAAGGACATTTAGATTGTGTTCATTTCTTAGCAAGTGTAAATTCAACAAGGAATATAGCTAAGCTAGTACCTGTGCAGTAGGATATCAAGTTCTTTGGGCATATGCCCACCTGATTTTTGATAAAAAGCCAATAATACATGTCAAAGACATTGACAGCATATTCAACAAATAGTTGTGGAAACTGGGTAGGTACATGCAGAATGAAAGATCCTGATTTCTCACCCTGCTATATTATACTCATCACCAAATGAATCAATGACCTCAACATAAAGTTTGATACCCTGAATCAAACAGAAACAAATGTAAGGAATATGTTTGATCTCATTGGCACAAGACAGGAATTTCTGAACAGGACCCCAGTAAGAGCAAGAATCAATCTGACTTCATGAAACTTAAGAGCTTCTGTACTGCAAAGGCACCATCTTTCAGCTGAAGAGGAAGCCTAAGGAATAGGAAAATATCTTTACTAAATAATTATTTAACATAGGATTAATATCTAAAATATACAAAGAAGTCAAGAAATTAAACATAAAAAAATGAACAATTCCATTAAAAATGGGGCAAAAGATACTAACAGCCTAAAAGGATTTTTAAAATGTTTTCTATCCTCAGCCGTCAGGGAAAAGGAAATTAAATTTAAATTTAACTTACTCCAGTCAGAATGACTAAGATAAAAAACAAACAGACAAACAAAAAAACAACAAAAAAGGAAAGACAGAAAATGCTGGTGTGGGTAAGAGGAAATGGAAACACTTATTCACGACAACTGGTGGAGGTGCAAACTTGTACAGCCACTCTGTAAATAAGTATGGTGATTGTCTAAAAAACTAGAAATATATCCACCACGGGATCTTGCCATACCACTTGAGCATATACTCAGAAGATTCTACATCCTATAATAAAGATACATGTTCATCCATGTTCATTGTTGCTCTATTCACAGTATCCAGGAAATGGAAACAATCTAGATGTACATCGGGTAAGGAATGAGTCATCGAAGTATTGTATGGCCATACATTACAATATTATTCAACTATTAAGAAAAATTAAATCATGAAACATTCAGTTAAATGCATGGAACTGGAAACAATCATTCTGAATAAGTTCATCCAGACCAAGAAATAAAAACATTACATAGTTTTCCTCATTTGTGGATAATAATTTTTAATAATTAAATATGTGTGTTTGGTGTTGATTATAGTCAGAGATCAAGAAATTAGTAAGAAACATAATGGGTTGGAAGCTTTCAATGGAGTGGAGGCATGAAGGGCAAAAGGGAAATAATTGAATAAGAAAAGTTAAATTTGTGCTAGAAGATGGGTGGGCAGGGTAGAATTTGGAATATAGGGAGGGATAACTAACAGAAAAGAAGTTTGAAATGGTCACATGGAAACCTAGTGCTGTAAAAGTGTCCTAAAATATATATGTATTCACCTACAAAAATAGTTCAAATGGAGGTACCCAATAACTGGTCAGTAAAACCCCTACTAGATTCCTACTAGACAGCAAATAAATTTTAATATGAACAATCTGTTACTTCTTGTAGAGTTTTTGGATCCCAAGATGCCACTGGCCCTCAAACATGATAAGCTATTTCCAATGTCATTGATTACTCTCTAGAAGTCTAGAACTTGATGGTAAGACTCTATTGCTGATGACAATACCTATTCGAGTCATAGAACATGGGGAGATAAGGTTATTATTTACATGAAAGCTTCATCCTTACTGCCTACATTTCATTATACTGGAATTTGTTATGCACACCCCAAGAAGAGAAAAAAATTATCATTAATATTACCTAGTTGTGAACTCTTAGAGCTATGATGATAACTGACTTGGCCAGACATGCTTACTGGAGTTACCATTCATGGGAGTAAACAACCACCACTTGATTAGATTTAAGACCTGCTATATAAGATGAAATCTTGACCTGCAATGTTATTCAGGTCAAAAAACTTATTACTGGACAGTTCGTAGGCCATATATGAGAGACCACTAGTATTTTGCTGCTAAATGGCTGACCTAATTATGAGTTATTGTTAGACCTGAAGATCAGTGCATCGTTCACTTGATCTTAGCCAAAAGGCCAAGAAGCAATGATTGGTACATCTTTTAATCCTCAGAAAAGAAGGGCTTTTTTAAAAAAGGTTATAGTAATTTATATAGAACCTCAATATTGATGAAGGTGCAGAGAGGAGTTATCAGTACTCTGATAATCCTCATCTCTGAAAGCAATCTGCATCACAACTCTCTTCCAAAGGCCTAGGGATCATTGTGGAAGATGGAGTGATATGATTGTAAAGAGTCAGAGAAGGCAGATGACTACAAGAAAACATTTTCAGAAACAAATGTACAATTGCAAATATAAAACCACAATAATCATGACAGCATTCACAAGGTCTACAGAAGCTCAAACTAGACAAAAGTAGAGTAGAGAATGAAGGTGGACAAAAAGTCTTACCAGTAACTGAGGAGATATTGGTAATTGATACCTGTTGGGATTCAGTTTACTTCAGGGTATGGCTCCTGATATATCTACGAAGCTCAAAATCCAAACATATAGGAATGCATGGACAATAGAAATTATCTTAAAATAGAGGGTCTAAAAGTTGGGTGGTTACAGAAGAAGGTGAATCTGGGAGGAGTTGGGTGAGTACAGGTAAATAGAAAAGCATATCGTACAAAATTCTCAAAGAATAATGAAAAACTAGCAGACACACAAAATATCCATTCTAGGACAAATATGAACTGATAGCATTAACAGAGAAGGAAGACTTTTTAAAGCAATTCTGTTTGGAGAAAAATGGCCAGGTTCCTTATGACAGATTTTTTGTTATTTGGTAGATTGAGAGACACAAGGGAGGAAAATAACCCTATGTACTATATGCTATGTCAACAGATGACACAACTGCATTCTTTCTAGTTATGCCTCATGATACCAGCCTTATAACACAAGCCTCTCACAATTGGCTCAAGAAGAACATATCAATAAAACAAATCAAAAAAAAAAAAAGAAAAGAAAAGAAAAATTAACTCCTTCCCTCCAGACCTAATCCAAAATTCTCAATTTACTGCCAAGTTCATTGGTCAAAAGCAAGAAACCTTATTTACTTAATGCCAGTAGCTTGACAAGAATGTCCTGGTGGAGTATTTTTCTTTAAACCAAGTTATTAACTAGTCTTAATATTTGAATTTTTGTTCTTAAGAGACAAGTGTTCTTAAGTGGGAGTAGGTGAATTTGTTCCTCACCACATGGTCCAGTTTTCTTTTAATTAAGCAGACAGCAGTATTCCTGTTGAAGATGGGCTATTAACCACACTTCCAGATTGAATTTACAACTGGTCATGAGAAGTTTCATTTACTCTGAATTCTTTTAAGTCACAGATGTATACCCAGAGACATGATGGCTCAAAAATACCTTGAAGCCATTTTCTTTTATGATTTCAACCATCATTTTCATGTGGGATACTCTTGCAAATTTTTCTTAATTTGTTTTTATTCTTACAGCACCTAGGATTAGAATACTGTTACAATTCTGCCATTGATTTGAGGGGGAAACATTAGTTCATCTTGGACTTCATTTCTGAAGTTGTGATCTAATGGTCCAGTCTCTTTCATGGTCTGAAATGTGTTGCTCCAATCCCTCCTGTTGATCTTGTCCTAATTCCACACTGCCATTCACTCACAGTAATTAGAGGACATTTAATTAATCAAGAATAATTTAATATTTATTTTTCAATAGAAGTTCCCAAATATTCTAAGTTGAGTTCTTAAACTGAGATATGTATTTGCTTTTCTTCTCATAATAGTACAATGAGAATATCTGGAGTTTTGACATTAAATCCAATCACTATTACCTAAGATGCAATTCTCTAGTTTAGATTTTTGGTATTACTCTTTCTGTCGTGGACTATGTAGTAGCTGATTTTTAATATATCATAGAAAACTGATACCCAAATGTATTTAGCTAAATGAAATATGTGGCCTACAGTTGGCTCAACTTTACAATTACTTTCAGACTCAAATCCAGAAATGACCCTGTGAATTTGTGAACACTGACCTAATCTTTGCCTGATATTTTATTTACAAAATGTTCAATGACTCCTCTGGAGCTGCTGAGGTCGATTTGATCAATAATATGAATTTTAAGTAATCTCTTAATATGCATTTATATGTGAATCACTACTCACTGAGATACTTTAGTGTCTTTTACATCAATAATCTCCCTTCTTAAAAGCTTAAAATATGTTAAAGCAATTCATATATTTAAGCGTCCACAGTTATTTCTTTCCAAAATCAATCATAATACTATCATAGGCTTTGTTTTCTCTTAACTTTGGGGCTCTTTTCTATTTTATCTCTAAAACACATTTCTAATATGATTTTCCCAGCATCTGTTGATAATGGATGTTTCTTGAGATTGGCAAAAACCTAACTGGATTCCCATTAGCCAAAGTGGCCCAGGTTTATTCCTGAAAGAAGTCTATTCTTTTTGTTACAGTAAGCTGGAAAAGAGTGCCAAGAATTTATTCACCAGCCACATGATTATAGAGGTCTTCAGTGTGCTAGGCGGACCCTTAAAACCTTAATGCATTCAATTATGCAGTCTTTTGGATGACTTAAATAGAAACATTGGAAAGTATTCTTTGGTTTCCTAGTCTCCAAATGTCATTGGTTTGCTATTGAAAATTAATTTAAATTGAAAATGAATGAAAGCTAATTCCATAATGATGCCAGACCTCAAGCCAAGGGATTTGAGTGAATTAAGTTATGACTAACTAAAAAGAGTATCACTGTTTAAACATGAGATATTCCATCTGGACACCAAAATTGAATTGGTTGAGCATCTATAATGAGAATGTGATACTGCTAGGCACAGTGACAGTGAATGCAGGGATCATTAAAATTCATTCTTTGTCCATAGACATCTTAGAATCTTTTTGCTTCTGTCTTTAAATATGGGTTCCTGCATTCTAGAGGTTATGTACAGCAACACATTTTAGTGAAAAAATGATAGAACTAGTCAAAACAGTATTGGAGAAATTTTCACACTCCATTCATCATACTTCTGACATCCTGGAGGCCAAGCACACCTTGGTGGACAATTCCCAGATGCACTAATTACTTCTTACCTCAGCTGTTTGCATGCTTCTACCTGTCTCATTTTCTGAGATTTTTCTGACTGCAGAAGCATGGTTTGCCTGTAAATAGAATCATCTTCTAGTATCAGTTGGTTAATGCTTCCAAGCCCAAACTAGACCAAAAACAAGTCAGGATTGTCATATGAATAGTCAAATTTTCTTGAAGTTATTGATGTGCATTTGCAGTTTATCAGATAGTAATTGGAGGGACTAAACCCAGATATCTATCCTTTATCTTGCTCAGTTTAGTTACTTTTGTTGACTTTCTGCTTTTTCTTGTCTCAACTTCTAATTTCTTCACCATATTTTAGGGCCACAAAAAACAAAGTACTTCTAACTAAGTTTGGAGGTATTTTACGAATATGTGCACGTAAATGATACCATGTTTAGTATGTCTATTCATTATAATGCTATATCATATAATGGTATTATAATAAGGTTCCAGGGATTAGAACCAAGAAATATATTAGTTACAGTACCATTCAACTTACTATAGGACTCTAACACATATAATAAGAAATATACAAATAGAAATAAAATACGCTAGTAAACTTACTGTTGCATTATTCCCAGGAGTAGGAAGAAAGGGAAGAAAGTTTTATTAAGTTGCCTTACAAATTGTGGTTCATCACAGAAGAAAGCCAAGCATGATCTTAAGACAGAAACCAGAAGGCAGGTATTTCAGAATGTTCCATGAAGAAAAACTGTTTATTGGCTCAGTCCACTGGCTTCCTTATAAAGCCCAGACCCACTTGTCCAAGTATGGCATTACCCACAGTGTTCTGACCCTTCCTACAAAAATTACTAATCAAGACAATGCCCCCAGAGATATGTACACAGGCCAATGTGATGAAGATAATTTCTCATGATAGATCATGAAAATGCTTCCAATTCAGTGCACTATATCTCAAGATAAGATGTGTATGCAGACATGTTACTGCATGCATATGTATACAATATTTGTGTTGAATACACAAAATGTCCATTTGTCTTCATTGAACAGGATTTAACTTCAGCATTGTACAGAGTGCTCAGAATACTTTGGGAGAAAAAATTGGTATTTTATGAACTATTAAGAAGTATCTGTATAAAAAATACATTTCCACTGAATTTTCATTCTATTTCCACTTATATTTAAAATACAGAAAATAAATCTCATTCTTAGAATATGCTGAACAAAATAAACAAACCACATTGACCTTGTGCTCTTCATTATAAATGAATAAAATCTATTGTTATGTTCACACGCTAAGGAAAATATATTTCTGTGTTTGCTCAAGAAGTTTGTAGTTTTCAAAGACTTCTGTCTTCTAAGTAAGTGCATGGAAGGTGCACATTATTTTAGTAGCACAAAAAAATATTTAGTCTTAAGTTATTATATATTCGGAATGAATGTCCACTGAAATACCTATATATGCAAGTGAAATACTGTGGCAACCATACAACTGATACTCTGAAGATATATGTCCAGTTGACAGGATCTGCACTCACCTAGGAGAAAAGCATTTAGCCACAACTCCAAGGCATTATTAGACACTGGCCATCACTGAGGGATCATGCTGAGGTAGGTAGATCCAAACTATAAATGGGTAGTAACTTTTCCTGGGCTTGTTCCTCAATGATGGAAAACAGAGCAAACACGTTAAGCATGGACAGTAGTCACCTTTTGCTTCGTGATTGTGAATGTGATTTTATGAGCTACTTCGAACTCCTGCTGCTTTGATGTCCCTGTCTTCAATTATGAGCTAAAATAAAACTTTTTCCCCTTGAGTTACTCTGGTCAGTGCATTGTATTAATGCAACAGGAAAAGAGACTAAGACAAATAATAAACACTGAAAAAGATTAAAACTATTAAAATATCAGTTACATCTGAAGGTATGAGTGTAATAAAGACATTTTACTTGTTGATTTTTTTAATAGGATGTGCTTTCAGGATAAAAATTACTTGATATAAACCTTGAAAATTTCTTTAATATTAGAATATAAATGTGAATTTCTTTGCTATTTAATTTTATTTTAAGAATACACCAATTCCCACAGTGAAGAAGTTAAATGCATTCATGACAACACAGTGTATTAACTAATTTTTATTTGACATATCAAAAACATGAATCTATTTTTTAAGTCAGCATATTGCCTATGGGGCAGTTCATTTTGTTACATCTTTGATCTTAAAGTACATTTATGTTTCATTTGAGATATTGTTACTACTATTTTTAAATAGCTCAATGTGTCAGAATAGGTTGTTGGTTCTATAAACCAGATAATGTTCAAATATTTTTCATGAAAAGTTTTTGTTATTTAAAACTCTTATTTATTAAATGATACTATTTTAATTTAAATACATCATAGAGTGTAAAATAATCTTACAAAAATTATGGAGAATCTTAAAAATACATTGAGAAAAATTAACCAGGTAACTAAAATGAAAGAAGAAAAATGGCAACCTACTTTGTTTTATTGAATAATTTTTTATAGATCCCAATTGGGATTGATTACAACAATAGGATATTAATAGTGTGCATAGAAAAAGGAAAGGGGGAGTTTTTCAATTCAGCGTTGAAAGGGTAAAAGAAAACTAAGGTAAATCTCCACGTACCAGACAACATTCTCTTCCTCAGGAGAGCTGATGGGGACTGAAGTGGGTATGCTGTGTTCTATGCTGAGCTTAGCTCCCTAAACAGACACTCCTAATACTATTATTTTTTCCAGGGACTCTCATCATTCACAGTAAGATCTGGATAAAGGACGTCATATCCTAGGCAAAAGCTTACCTATCAAAACCAGTGCATTTTTACCTTGAAGGGATAAAATTAAAGATCGAATGTCTGGGTTGGTCAATCATTTTTCTCTATAAAACACCATTCCATCTTCACATTTTGTTTTTATTTTCATCCTACAGTGCATTGAAGTCTCAACAGAGAATATGATGGTGAATTTCAAGTCTTCAAAGAGAAAATAGATAGGGGTCTCCACCGCTGTTAGCAAACCTGCTGGTTCTTCTTGAACAAATAAGACTCCATTTGAGTAATTTCAAATTGTGTTGATAATGGTGTGAGAAATGCTGTTTGACATACAGGATATTAAAAAATCACACTGTTCCTTCTCTTTTCTCTTTGCAATTGATTTACTCATATTTCTCCCATTAATGTATCATTGAATACATTATTTGGTCCTCCTGAATCTGCAGTTTATCTCCTGTGAGCAAGATAGGTACTAAAAGGGAGCTGGATACCTATTAGTAATTCTTTTGACTTGATGGGTCATCTTATTAAAATCCCAGCAGTCACTGGACATGTAAATTTGTTTATTTCATAAACTGAATATTTCTGAACTTGGAGAAGAAAGAGATGTTTAATCGCCAGAGGTTCAGAAAAATACATGTGCAGCATGTGTCTGCATTCCAGGAGTTTTTCTCCTTTTCACTATCATATAATATATAGTTCTTTATTGATAAACTAAGAGATATTTTTCCTAAAGTCACATGGAATAGCATTTGATTTCTTTTTAGAATTTCAGACAGACTACGTTTTGGATTCTCTAGCAAGCAGAGGATGAAGGATGCTAAAGAGAGTGGAAGAGCATATTTATTTCTTCTCTGCTCTTAGTTTCCTTAAAGCTATAATGATGGACTTGCTACACAGAAGAGGATATTTCAGGAGGAAAAAATATTTCAGTGTTAAGATGAAAGCATAGATAACTAGTAGAAAATGGAATGTACTGTGGAGAAAATTTTCTGACATGTGGATACAGTTTTAAATTTAGAAATAAAGAAGCCATCACAAAGCAACACATCAACAAAAAGCTATAAAAAGTTGACTTCAAAAAGGGCTGCCAAAAGTATTTCCAGCAAATGTGACAAACTGACAAAGTCTTTATTAATATAGAAAAGTTACATAAATCAATAAGAAAATACCCAGAATTCAAGAAGTAAAATAGAGAAGAGAGGCCTGGGTAGATACTTGGCAAAGGACAAAAGCTAAAAACATCTCATATATTCAGAAAAAGTTTCTATCTTGATTATAAAACATGTAAGACACAGTAAATAATTTTTTCTATCCCTAAATAAAAGAAAATATTTCATGCATATTAATGGGTTATAGATGTTCTAGTAAATGTTTCATTTCCTACATATATGTAAAAACCCACTTGCATAACTATCAAGTAATATTGACAAATATAAGAGAAACCTAAGTTGTGTTTCCTTAGGCAGTGTTTCACAACTTAAAGGTAAACACACAGCTCTCTCTATGCATTAGTATAGTTTAATAGTATTAAACATGCTGTGAAACAATAAGCAAGTCTTTGTTTAATTGCAGATAAATGAAAACAAAGGCTGATAAACGTTGTTTACAAAATCATACATTTTGAATACTGTGTGATAAGAAGGAAATGAATGTTTTAAAATGTATTTAAGAGGCTGGAGATGTGGTTTGAAAGTTTAAGAGTACTTGCTGCTCTTACAGAAGATGGGAGTGTAGTTCCCAACACCCACATTAGATGGCTCATATAACTGTAACTCCAGCTTTCAGGCATATGACTCTCCTGACCTCCGAGAATATTATATGCATATGTAGCATAGACATACGCAGACACTCACATACATAAAATAAAATAAATATTTAAAAAAGCATTTAAATGTTAGAAATTTTAAAATCATTGCCATTTTGCTAATAAGAACTTTTAAATTCTGTTATATTTAGCAGAAGTTCTCTCTTATGCATGCTTCCCTTCTTTGTGTATGTGTGTGGGTTTGTATGTTTGCTACAAAATATTGAAAAATTCTGATTTGGGGCTGTTTTCCACCCCATAAGTCATGCACAATCATAAGGAATTTTTTAATTATCCCTTCAGTCTATTCCCAGAATCTGAAATCTTCTAATACCCACTGTCAATTCACTTGATCTTCGTTCTTCATTAGTGCTCCATTTACTGTGACTTCTAAATGACATAGGTCCATCTATTTTTGTAGTCTTCATAGCACTGATCATTCAGTTCTAGATTAACAGACAAACGGCATTCACCAAGGTCTCTGCTTGTATTTATCCTTGTGGTAGGTTAATAGCCTTCAGTAGATACACAATTCAAAACTCTGCACTGGGAGAGTTTTGCTGCATTCAAATAGATAAAGGTGGTCCTGAAAAGACTCTAGCATGGCAGTTTGTTCAGGAGGCAGCTGAACTATGGAGCCAGCTATTGAGCCAGCATACATGTCCACCTCTTCCATCAGCTGCCCATTAGTTTTTCCGCAGTGGTTTATGTGGAAGCTGAAAGAGAGAAGGCTCATGGATCAATGTGCTCATGTATTCGAATGGGATTCTTTCTCAGCGCCCAGTGAAGTTTCCTTGTAACTCCTGTCCTGCCCTATGTATATATTTTAGATACATTAGGATCAATCATGGAAGGATTTCTACTGATGCCTGCAAACATATGAAACACTGGAAATTCTATGATCTATGGAATGCTTGTTCATTTATTTGAGGATGTTATTATCAAGATCCATTGGTGGTGATTCTGTCTGGACAGGGAAAAGAATCATACAGAGACTATTTTACAGAATGTTAGAGCTTCCTGCCTTTAGATTGTACAGACTGGTTTTAGAAACACAAGCTTTTAAATAGAAATTCCCCTAAGTGGACATGCAAAAATTTCCATATGGTCTCATTGTCTAGGAGAAGTAAGAAATTTCTGTGGACACAACACAAGTTTAAGGAACTATGAGAATTTGAATCATCTTGTGAATAAACATTTATGTTTCTCACCCATATCTCATAGACCCAGTTACTTTCTTTCAGTATTCTGATTTTCCCATAGTAGACTAGTTTTAGTTATGAAGCTAGAAATTCTAGGTTGGAATTACAGTTAAAATTAAATTTACAGTAAACTTTTTCTAACCTCAGCTTGTAGAGAATGGGGTTCTCTTTGATAAGATACTATCAAGGATTCTCACTTTTCTTTCTTTCAGTCTCTCTGTCTCTATCTGGCTCCCCCCCCTCTCTCTGTCCGTCTCTTTCTCTGAATGGTGCATGCAGGCAAGGGTATGAATGTATATGCCTCTGTGCACTCGTATGAGGAGACCAGAGCAGGATATCAGGTTCCTTACACTATTTTTCACCACTGTTGGCTCAAGATTTTTTCTCACAATGAAGCAAGAGCACACCATTTTACCATTTTGCCCATTGAGCTATCTGGAGATCTACCTGACTCTTTCTCCTAGGGCTGGGGTTTCAGATATGTATGGTCTTGCCAAGATTTTTTATGTAGGTACTGGGTATTTGAACTCAGGTCCTAATGTTTGCAGAAAAAGTACTCAAAACATTTGAGCTATCTCTCCAGGGACTTAGGTTTTCTTTTCTCTTTTTTCTTTTTTTCTGTCACTATTCTTTTTTTTTATTATGGAATTTTTTTTTACTCA
The DNA here is from genome assembly GCF_049852395.1 of Peromyscus maniculatus bairdii. Lineage (NCBI taxonomy): Eukaryota > Metazoa > Chordata > Mammalia > Rodentia > Cricetidae > Peromyscus > Peromyscus maniculatus. Next base: position 6,906,201 of record NC_134856.1, read on the forward strand.
TTTTACATACCAATCACAGATTCCCCATCTCCTCCCTCCTCCCACCTCTCTCCTCCCTCCTCCCACCCCTCCCACTTCTTCCCAAACCACCCCCTATTCCCACCTCCAACAAGGTAAGGTCTCCTATGAGAAGTCTGCAGAGCATGGAACATTCAAAACAGGCAGATTCAGACCCTCCCCTGCATCAAGGTTGGGAAAGTTTTTCAATTAGCTTTTAATTTTTATTTATTCTTATTTTATGTGTATGGGTGTTTGCTTCATTTTTTTTTTATCTCTGTACTATGTGCATACAGTGTCCATAGAGGCCAGAAGAGGGCATCGGAACTGGAACTAGATTTATAGAAGCCCATGAGTGGTCATGTGAATTCTAGTAATGGAACTTTAGCATTTTATTGGTGATTTGCGCTTGTACTTTCTTATCTATTTGAGTGCAATGTATTGATAGCTTACAGGAAAGGATATGCCATTTTATGCTTATTATTAGGAGAGTCCTAGAATTCTTGAAATGACTAAGATACTGCACCTAAATATCTTCTTCTTCCAATATTTCATTTCACTTCACAAATGCGATAATTTCATGTTTGTACCCCTATTATATGCTCAATGTTGTCAAACACTATTTAAATTTCTTTCTGTTGCCAGCTAGGTAGCATATAATAAGGTTCAGATGTGTGAAAACAAAAAACAAAAAGCAAAACAAACAACAGAAAACCCTCTTAAAAACATAGCCACAGGACCAAAGAATCCCACATTCTTCATGGACAAAGATCCAGAAATGTTATATAAATACAATTAAAGCTGTTAAATATCTGTAGCCATTAGGTCAATGGAAATCCAACCCACTATGAGATACTATGTCACCATCAGGAGGATAATCATTAAAATGCAGACAGTAGTGGTAGGAGTAACTGCTATACACTGTGCATGGCAACTGAAGATGATATTGCTATTGTAGAGAGCATTTGGGCAATTTCTCAATAAAAAAGTTAGAATTAAAGGTAGTATCACTACGTGACCCAGAAACACCATGTATGGACACATATTCAAAAGAACAGGAAACGGTCTGATAAAACTTTGCATTAGAATGTTTATCATAGAACTATTCTTAAGAGCCAAAGGTAGAAATACATGAATGAATAAACAATTTGTCCTAGATCCATATAACAGAATGTTATTTAGTCAGAAAAAAGGTAGAATATATAACAGTATAAGCTGCTTAAAACTGATGATAATGTTTATGATACACTGATTTAAGAATGGTAAAAATGAAATGTCATTCAATGAGTTATTTCCTAGTGTTCCTCTCGCTGCGACAACACGTGACAAAAGCAATGTAAGGAAGGAGGGAGAGTTTATTTTGGCTCAAGTCAGTCACCGTTGGGAAGTCTCAGCATCAGGATCCTGTGGCATCTGTTCATGTGATATTCTCAGTTAGGAAGCAAGGAACAATGAATCCTACTTGTCAGCTCCCTTTCCCAGTCCAGAGACTCCTGCCTATAGAATAATGCTGCCCACATTTTGGATTCTCACCTCAATAAACCTAATTTATAAAATGTATCAGGTTTCTTTTTTGGTTGTTTCAATGATGACTCTAAATAAATGGCATTATGTTGACAATTGAGATTGTGTCTCATACCTGAATCCTTGTGCCACAGATATTCTTTCAGTTTTCTTAGAAAAGAGTCCACAAAGCTCAGCTGTGCCACCAAGAAATTTGTTGGCAAGCTACAGGTAATACCACCAAAAAGCAAGAGAGGCTGAACTAGGAGCAGAGAGTAGTTATAATGTGCTCAGTTCCAAATTGCTCTGGAGATAGGATAATTCTTCAGTATTTCCAAATGAAGCAACAGGTCAAGTCATACTAAATTTCTGCTACATGAAGGCTGTTTCCAGAGAGAGGACTTGTTTTGAAGAAGGCTGCAAACAGTGGCCAAAGACCACTTCCTGGTAGTAGGACTCAGCTGTGAAATACAAATCTCAACATTGTCAGAAGTGGAAATGTGTAATCCTGCATTGAGGAGGAGTCTTATTTGAGCACCACTCTGTCCTTTGTATTCCTTAAGGCAGAACCTGTTTAGTGTCTTTGTGTCTCAACCCACTGTTTTGAAGCAAATTTGAGACTAGGATCCCATTATGAGAGTTATCTCAAAGATCTTTTCATGAGAATCCATCACTCTGGAAATCTGTAATGAAAATAACCACTACTCCAATCCTTTTAAACATATCTGTAAATCAAGCTCTTTGAAATTGGTGATGTTCATATCACAGTTACCAAGCCTATATGACATAAATTTTAAGGACAGCCCTGATATCATTCCATCTATCCATACCTTTTAATCAACCTGAATTTATGATCCCATTATCCAACTAAATAATAGACAAAGACTAAATGATTTCTCTGCTTGAGCTAGAGAGTTTTTGATAACCTTATTCTTTATTCATGTATTAGCTGTTTTCATACTGTTCTTACTATGAGTTCATTTCTTACAAAGTTGATATTTTCAGACGTATTCTTGAGGTCATTTCAGGCTAATGGTTTTAGAACAAAAGGACTGAAAGTATTGTGGAATATAACTCCTTTAGGATGCTGAATCAGTGATTGACAGATTATGTAGTAGGACGCTTTCCATCAAGCCATGACATACTGTCAGCCTAAGTCATATTATGGACCTCCTCTATAGGTGGGACTGAAGTCTATTTTCTTAGGATTACTAAGAGAATGGGGAAGCGATCAAGACAAGACATAGGCAAGAATTTCCAAAACGCATACATCTCAGGTGCTCACACCAATTCCTTTTTCATTCTTTGTTACCCAGAGATCTCTTTTTAGACTCTGAAACTAGAAATATACCCTAAGACAGAGAATGTCCTTGTGGCAACTGGAATGAGAAATTCCTCCACAGGCATTTCAAGATGTAGTCCCGAGCTGGTGACACTTCAGTCTTGCAAAAGGAAGTACGTCATAGATGGAGGGCTTAGCCTTACTCTACTTCCGTTTCCTCTATTTTCAACATATGATTGAAGACATGAACTTTCATATTCCTGATTCAGGTGCCTTAATTAATGTCCCCCACAATTATGAACTCTTAGTCTGAAAACATAAGCAAAAATAAATATTTTCCATGAGTTGTTTCCGATTATGATATTTTATCACAGCTATAGAATATTAACTAATACATGGGGGAACTTTATACCCCTGTTCCTCAAGTTTTGAGCCTATTTTAATGTGAATTTACTCCTGAGCATCTTCAACCCAGTAAAAAGCCCCTGTAGTTTGGTTAACTGTGGTTCAATGACTAAATAGCAGGAAGGCTTCCTTGACTTTTTCACAAATGTAAAGAGTTTGGTATGGTTTAATTATGAGTAAAGAATACACAGACTGCAACACTGTGTGTGTGTGTGTGTGTGTGTGTGTGTGTGTGTGTGTGTGTGTGTGTGTGTGTGTAGGAAGATTTCTTCTGGCACTTAATTCATTCACTTTTGTGCCCTAAACAGCAACATGGTCCAGCTTTTCAAGTGCTTGACTCAGAACTTTCATTCTGTGTCCCCGCTGTTGTCCTCCAGAGCACTTCTGACCCAGTGCTGTAACACCAAGGTCTCCTGAGACATGGGCCAAGAAAAACATGCTGAATCTGAGAATCTTTCTGATCGGTGGCTATTGCTTTATTCAATGTTCAGGAATAAAGCCTGAAGGTGATTGGCGATCTCTGTGTGCTGTGGAATGCAACTCGTTTGTTTTGCTGAAGCTCAAGCATTGGAAATTCAACTTCTGGCTGTGTAAGGAAAATAAACAGAGACAATGGCTTTTTCACTCTCCTAAGCAGTTTATCCAGATCAATATGGGAAAGATTGCTGCTTCAGTCTGGCTGATCTGAGCCTTAATTAAGGATTTTGCTCTCTAAGGTTGACACACAAGCCACCTTGGTGAGTACTAGAGTATTGAGTTTCTCTTTTGAAAATAGAGTTAAGACAATGTCAGCACTGCAAAATACAACTAAGTTTTTTTTTTAATTCATAAAATAGTTTTTTTAATTCTATTTAAGAATTGTCAACCCTGAAAACATATATACAAGTAACATTATGAAGACTGTGAGGCTATATACGTATATTTAAACACATCACACACACACACACACACACACACACATGCACATGCACACACACTCACATATATATATATATAGTTTATATATTAATATATATAAACAAATACTTTTAAGCAAGATTTCATTATTTGAAAGAGACAAAGTAGAGGTATATGGGAAGGTTTGGAGCAAAGAAAGGGAAGAGGGAAATTATGTAATTATATTATAATCTCAAAAAATAGTTAAAAGTATGAGTAAAGGTATACCCATGACTTTTATGTTTTATCAATAAACAACTAAAGCCGTAGCATAGCAAAGAAGGCTCGTTTTAATTTTACTATTAATCTCTCTCTCTCTTTTTCTTAATAACTGTTATGATTTGGACATGAAATGCCTTCCCTAGGCTCAAATCTTGAGAATTTGTTCACTCGTTGATGATGCTTATCTGGGTGGTGATAGAGAGTTTGGGAAAAGGGGCCATGGTGAAGGATGTTCACTGAAGTGTGTTTTGAAAGTCATCTTTGAGTGTTGTTAATGTCTCACCTCCTCTGAAACAACCTTCCTTTTCTGCCCCATCCTCTGCCACCACCATTCTCTGCCTTACTTCAACCTAGACCCATGGATTGACAACTGTAAAACTGTGAGAAAAATGAATACTCCTTCCTTTAAGGTGTTTGTTTCAGATGCCAGTGACTAAGAGAGCCACGTTTGGGTATACTAATAGCCTATAATCCAGCTGTGTCCAGCAGTTACCTTTCTAAAATCAGCATGTCCTCGTTTGCCTGCTGGAATTGCTCCTCTTTCTTCCCATGATGTCTTTCTATGCTTCTCTAATGCAGCCTCTATGGCCATTTCAAGCACCACATCCTTATTGAAGATTTCCTTCGCTTTAGAAAATGTTTATAAACACTATATTCCTAAATTTGTCTCATTGAAATTTGAAATGCATTACAATTTAAAATACTTGGTAGAACTAGACTAGGCATTTAAAAAAACACAACTTTTGAAACAATTTTGAGATAGTACAGGCACTACACAAATGTTTTACAAATGTTCTCCATCATAAAATAAATATGATTGTCTAAAATTTTAAACTTGAAAGGCCTAGAGATATAAGCACTGGTTAAGAGCATTTGCTGTTCTGGTGGAGGACCTGAGTTTGTTTTTCATCATAAACATGTTGGCTCACAATCTTCTGTTGTAGGGTATCTGAAACCTTTTTCCTGCCTCTAAAAATACCTAGTGTTTGATTGGTGCATATATATGCCTGCAGGCAAAACACTCATACAAACATAAAGTAAACATAAATGAATCCTGTCATGTCTAGAAGGCACTGTCTTGCAGCAGGCATCTTAGTTTCTCACAGTCTTTCTAGCCTATTTTCCAAAATGCTACTTGAGCCTTAGGAGCTTGTTGTGTTGTGAATATACACATCAAGTTGAGGCATGCAATCGTCAGCTGTACTTCTCTGCTTTCTCTGAGCTTGACAAAATATGTATTTCTCTAATAATCTCCATATGCTATAAAAAGTAGCTTCTTTGATGAAGAGTGAAAGCTTAGTTTATCTGTGAGAATAAGGATGAATATAATAGAAATAGAAATTATACTGGTTTTGGAAAGTGTCAGTAGTGGGTTTTTCTCTGAATCCATGACTTTGCCAAGCATTAATAGTTGGCTAATTTTGCAACATCATGCATGAATTCTATCCTACTGAGAAGAATTTAAGTGCAATAAGAGAGATATTGGTTAATTTCAAGATGAAAGTGCCACCAGTGGTACCCAAACCAGACCTCCATAATGTTGCCAATTGGCATGTCAACATGATGTCGGAAATCCCACATGCCCTAACCCTTAGATGAAGAGTTATTGGCAAGAAATCAACTGCTATTACAGAAAACCAGTATTTTTTTAGGAATGACCACCATGATATGTTATGCAGTCCCAAGTGATAAGTGCTAAACACATATACATGTGAGCAAAGATTTCTGTAGTCATTTCTGTCTGTTGCAAAGAGAAGATTCCTTGATGTGAGGTAAAGACTACACTTATCTGTGAACATAACAACAAATGCTTCCAAACATGAGCTGAACAAAGACAACAGAAATGGACTTAAGAAAGTGGATGGGGACAAGCACATGAGGTCTCAACCCTATGCAAAGAACTATAGGCAACTGAAAAAGACTGGGAGTAGAAGAGGTGGTCTTCCCAAGGGAAGAGCACAATCAGTGTCCAGTGACAAATAGAAGGTCATGAAAATGTACCTATTACTAGCATTATAAAGACTGAAATAGTTATATTTAAAATATATATGTGACTGGGCAGTAGTGGTGTACGCTTTTAATCCCAACACTAGTGAAGCAGAGTCAGGCTCTGTGAGTTCCAGGCTAGCCTGGTCTACAGAGTGAGATCCAGGACAAGCACCAAAACTACACAGAGAAACCCTGTCTTGAAAAAACATTATATATATATATATATATATATATATATATATATATATATATAGTAAAGTAAATCTATAGATCTATACTCATGCAATAGATCTATTGTAAATTCAAAAATAAAATAAAATAAAATAAACAAAGAAGAGATTATGAATTTGAGAAGTTGAGAGATTTGGGAAGAGAGAAAGTGGGAAAGGGAGGGAGGGATTAAGGAAGTACAATACTATATGAAATTCTCAAAAGAATTTTAATTAAATGAAAGTAATACACAACTCATAAATTAAAACTTTAAGCCTCAATATCAGTCACTCATAACACCGGAAAGTAAGTTACAGATACATTCTTCAAAATATAGTTCTTCATTGAATGAATTCAATGGCCTGCTTGAGAAAGGTATTTCCTGGAAAAAAATAATGCTTGAATGAATCTTCTGGAAATCAACATGTAAAACTATTTCTCTTAGAGCACAACATCCACATGATTAAGAGAAACCAACATTTCCAGAATCCTCTTATCTGGTTTTCATAATTATCGGTACTTGGAATTTTATTTCAGCCTTTACAAAGATTGCATTAGCATAAAATGGTGTGTTCTCTGATTTAATATATTCTTTGAAGAGGGAGAGATTCTCTATCATTGAGAACTAGGGTAGGAAATTATTACCTGCCAGGTGACAGACACTACTTTACCCTGATGAGAAACATATTTAAAAAAATGCAAATTACTGAATTTGAGTTGACACTCAACACTTTTAGGAAAAAATTGCAAAATTCAAGCTGAATATTCACTATTAAACTAATAGAGGTATTTGAATTTTAGTAAATAGGAAATCTAAAATGAATGTGTTCTTTTTTGTGACTGCTACCTGCAACATTACATTTTGTCAAATCATGTCTCTACATGCACAATTCAGGACAATTTGAGTCTCTTTATGTGAGAGCAAGATGATGTTTGTAAGTTAACAGTGATACTGTTTTGGAGTACTGAATTGAAACCTAGGAAAAGAAAACCATTTTCCTAACTATAGCAAGTCACTTACCAACTGTGGCTCAGCAGATCTTCATCCTGAAGGTGCTTCATCCCTTAGACACATGGCATTCCTCAGAATGACTCTGTTGCATTCCCTTCACATCATTCCATATAGAAACTTAGGCAAAGATGCTTAGCTTTGACCACAGCAAATTCTCCTGAAGTACTAATAACCAATTCCTCTACGAGAACTCTTGTTTCACATAAACTTTGCATAAATTATTAGCCTCAGAGTTCTCCCCTCAACAAATGTGTTGTATAAAGATTGCCATTTTCAGGTCACAATAATAAGGCGCCATCCCCTGAGTTATGATTAGAAACACTCAACCCCTTCAGAAATAGTTTGTTCTTTAAAAAATGAGGAATATGTGGAATATCATTGATTGAATTTGTCCACAATGTTACTACTGCTATTCAAATAAAATGACCTAACTTACTGGTGCGGACTATGTCATCTGGTGAACCCCACCACATGCTTCCCCCTTACTTTCATTGTGCACATACATCATCACTGCCTCTGCTATTTCCTACACTCTTCCCCTGCTAGGGTGTGTGTGTGTGTGTGTGTGTGTGTGTGTGGGTGTGGGTGTGGGTGTGTGTGTGTAAGGGCATTTAACACAGGCCAATCCTCATTTCTGACAAATGTGACTAATTCAGTCTTCAGCTGTCTCATCCTAATGTGAACAGCAGCTCCTCAGAATGAATTCAAGGAGCACTTTCTTTTATCATTTTTTCTTTTCTGAAAACTTTCCTCCTAATTTGTCATCAATTTTCTCTCATTTACAATTTTCTTCATTTAAGTAATTCAGTATTCTTTTTTAGGGAATGCCTCCATTACTTGTTTACTTATTTGTTAATCTTTCATATGCAGTATTAAATATGGGGTTCATCCTTATTGGAATATAAATTTCCTGGCCAGATGATAAGGGTGCCTACCATAAAGCCCTGACAACCTGAATTCAATCCTTCAGGCCATATGGTGGGCAGAAAGTTTCAAATGCTACAGTACAAGTCATCCTCTAACCTCTACATGAATGCCATGGCACAAAACATTCGTACTCGTATACAAGCACACATAAACACATCTACAGTTATGAGTTATAATTATATTGCTGTTAAAAGACACTATGTCCAAGGGAGCTCAGAAGGAATAGTTTACTTGGGCTTGTAGTTTTAGAGGAATCAGAATTCATGGAAGTCCATCATGGAGGAGAAGCATGAAAACAAGTACGGGCATGGCAGCAGAAACAGGCAGCTCGGGATTTATACTTTAAACCACAAGTACAAAGCAGAGAGAAATACAATACTTATATTTTGAAATGGGAGTCATGACTGGTGATTAGCACTGCATCTGTGGTCTGCCATGTGGACCTGGCTGGGTGGTTCTTCTTGGGAGCTCTCACAACCCTCAAGTCACATGTTGGTGAAGCCCCTCCTGAGACTGGAGATTCTGAGGAGGTTAAATACTGAAGGAGTTTAAAGTGCAAAGAGGTCTGTACTAGCACCATGCAGGGCTTCAGCTCCTCTCTACATGGAGCTATTTTTTTTCTATCAGCACAGCATGGTGGATTTCTTACAAAGGGTAATGCAAGAGGCCAGGGCAGAAGGTCTAGTTCTTTATGACCCAGCCTCAGCAGTTATGCACCAACCATTCTGCAGTGTGTGATCAGTCACCAGGATAACATTGACTCACGGGGGAAGTCACCCCCTATGATAACTATCACTATATCAACTTGAAAAACCTAGAGTCACCTAAGAAAGGAATCTTAAAGGGAGATTTTGGTTGGCCTGTTGGCATGTCTGTGGAGATTGTCATGATTAAATTAATTGATATGGGAAGACTCATCACACAATGTGTACCAGCATTCTCTAAACTCAGATACCTGGAATATAAATGTGCAAGAGTGGGGGAATTAATCAGAACATAAGCAAGCATTCAAAGAAGCAAGTGAGCATTTATGCATTTATTTCTCTCTTCCCTTGACTATGGATGTGATATGATTCACCGCTTGAAGTTCCTGCCTTGACTTCCCAATGGTGGACTGTTACTTGGAATTGTGAGCTGAAGTAAAAGCATCTCTCCCAGAATTTGCTTTTTGTCAGGCTGCTTCTTCTTCTTCTTCTTCTTCTTCTTCTTCTTCTTCTTCTTCTTCTTCTTCTTCTTCTTCTTCTTCTTCTTCTTCTTCTTCTTTCTTAATCACAACTGAATGAAGCAAGGATATAGCCCAAATGCCTGAATACAGGAACAAGAATCAATGAGGACATCTTGGAGGCTGGCTGCCACACAAAAAAAAGGCTTATTTCTAGTTCTCAAAGTTCTGAAAATCTTTTGTTGTCTCCCACTGTCTACCTTCTCTTCATGAGCTCCTAACATTTACTTTTTACCCTTGCAATGGACAGTCATGAATCATTCTTGTATCTTATTATTTCCCAGCTTTTAGAACACCATCACTCTAAAATCCAACTGTTTTCTCCAACTTTGAATATGACAAAAGAATTCTGTCTCTAGATCTCACACTCACTGTCTCTCTCTCCCCCCCCTCTCTCTCTCTAAGTATTTATTGCCTCACTTTTTTTCAGCCAAGCATCTTCTCAAGTAAGTTTTAATTACAATAAACTACTAAGAATAATCATGGTCTAAGATTTTAAAATCCCTCAGTGTCACTAAACAAAATTATTCAGGTATGCATGGCCCAGTTATTAGCATATAGAATTTATTTTCTCTAATAAATCATTTTTGTTCTATCAACATTTCCCTGAACTCTAGCTATTATTAAATACTCACTCATAAGCTAAACATTCTATTCTCCATCAATTTTCTCAAAGGGTGAGACAGCTTATTTTAGGCAAGTCTAAAATTCATTTAAAATTCATGTATGCTGAGTTCTAGACAAAACACTAACCTTTTGGTGTTTGGCCTTAACTTTGTCAAACATAACTTCCTGCCTTAAAAAAGTTTTAAATGTTAATTAAAAACACTCAAAGAGTCTTAGTCAAAAAATAGTCCTGAACTTAGACCTGTTCTCGCCTACAAAATGATGAGTTACAGTAAGTAGCATATGGATTAAATGTCTCTGCAAACTTAATGTGAATTTAAAAAATAGTTAGTGTTTTGAAAACATATCTGCATTTTGATGAATTAACTAGGGAAAGTTTGAGCATAGTACAATGTAAATGAAAGTTAGTTCTAATAGCTTTGCTTATATCGCAGTACCAAGTTTCTATAGTTTACATTTTTTCTTTTTGTTTGTAGACAAGGTCTCCCTAATAGGACACTGCCTTGTATGAAACCCACTGTGTCACTAAAGCAGTCCTGGCCTCATGTGTCTCTTACTTCAACCTTGGAAATACTGGCTTTACTGGTGTGTGCTGTCACAGCCAGGTTATTTTCCATTTTTTCCCTAAGTGCACAAGTTTAATTGGAGTCAAATATAACATATCATCAGTTGGCATAGTTTTTATTAGTAACAATTACTTAATTGGAACTTTACTCACACCACTTTATAAGTGAATGCTGAGCGTGAGTCAAAATCCCAGATTATTAGTCATAGAGATTTGGGAGATGATTGAAATACACCACCTTTGGTTTCCCATGGTAACATGGTTCCATAACGCATGATGACTTTCCTTATTTTATATTTTATATTCTGTATCATTCCAGAAAGATTTTGAAATAGTTCACAGGAAAGAGGTTAAATACTATCGGACTCAATCAATCCAATATAATTAATACAGTAGTATTTGTCTTCTTAATACAAGAATAGAACTTTTCAGTCATTTATTAAACACACACAGATGTTTATCACACCTTGTGCTCAGAATCATATTATGACATACGCTAGGAGAGAAGGGGGGCATACATAATGAAACATTTGTAGAATTCCTTGGGAAAACCAGACGGTAGATAAAGATTGTTTTTACTACATGTAACTACTTTATATAATAAGATGCCATAGGTTTTATCTGAATATGAGAAGTAATAAAGTTTTAAATAAAAATTTTCAGCAGTTCTGGGAAAGAACAGAAGATAAAGCAAACAAATTGCTCCAGAGCTCAATATAATTTGACTTCACACTCATTTTTCATCTGAAACAAACCATTTGAGCACCACACTGATGGGTAAGTCCTCTGTGAATAAATATCAATTTTCCTAAGCATGCTCAAGAGATGTTAGAGATCAATATGGATCCATTTTTTGTGTCATAGTGGGAAATACTGGGTAAATGCAGCGATTGCATGGCAGCATCACATAAAGAGGTCACCTCTCACTCTCTCTTTCACTCTCTGCTTCTCACACACACACACATAAATTTCAAATCCTCTTCGTTCTTTTGACAGATGCACTAAAGAAACCCGATTTATTTACACTGGACCTAATGCAAATGGTTTGCATTTAGCAAGTGAGCCCAAATCCCTTTACTAAGAAACTTAGCTTTAACAGGCCAGAGCAGTACAGGATTAGTGAATCTCAGCAGAGGTGTAAAAATTAATCTCACTCAAGGTATTATTACGAGCATATGTACGGGAGGGATAAGAAATGAATTCATGATACTTAATTCTTCCATGACTATGTTAAATTCCTTCTTTGCATACACATCTCACATTTTGGCTTCCTTCTCCTTCCTTTTAACCCCCTGACATGTTCCTTGTTTGCTAATGGCTGCAGTTAGTGTGGGAAAGGGTGGTCTCCATAAGACTGAACTGATATATTAGCCTCTATTGAGCACCTTGTAATTGAGTCTTATACTGGAGACTATTCACTCAATACTCTAACCTGAGATCACCTCTCCTGGAAATGATTGTCTCCCTTTTCATAAATTATTTTCAAATTCTCCAGCATTGTCTTAAAATTCAAGCAAAAGATACTTTGCATAATTTTGGAACTCAAATTTATTTCTTTTGAAAATGTCACAGTGCCACTTATACTCATCAGTAACTGGCTAAGTTGATCAACCTTAAAGCCCTCATAAGCTAACCCTCTAGTCATATTATGATGGACAAGATCATGTACTATTGTAAGAAAAATGTCACTGTCATAGAGATATAAGTGGTGGAAAATTGTAGGAGGAATCATTTGTTCATAATATTTTAAATGAAACTGCTTTGAATGAGTTATGCATGAGAATCAAACAGCTTCTAGTTCCGATTTACATAATAAGTACCTCCCCAGACCCTGACAGGTGATGGGGATCTAAACTCAGGCTTACATGCTTGTACAACATGTGCTCCTACTCACTGAATCATCTCACATGCCTCCATAAAGGGAATTTTAAATAAATTCCACACTTAATGCGTTTTGTTTACACCTCAGAGCAGTTATTGAGAGCCATTGGTTTACCTTTATCAGCTAACAGTGTGTAAGGAAAGGAAGAGCTATCCTGCAAGTTCATTAAAGGCAGGGACCAGATCATCCATCCTTCACTGTGCATCATTAAAATGAAAAACAAAAACAAAAATGTGTTATTGTTAGTCCATACAACTTACTCTAGCAACCCACAAATATTCATTAAATTCTTACATAAGAGTCAGGCTTAGTTTACACATCAATTTAAAGGTTATAAAGAAAATGGGTTGTCCTGAATATTTGTGATCAAATGGATTCTCATCTTAAGTTATTGGTATATCATAACATTTGATTCTACCTAAAAATAAATGAGAGAAAACAAAAGAAATGACCAAGGATGGGTGAATGCATACTTAGGATTCTTTCTTGAATCCTGGTTTGTTATGATTTGATACCTATTTCCATTCAATGTCCTGTGATTAACTCCATAATCACTTACCATTCTATGCTTAGACTTAGATATTTCAGTTTTCTTTCTTGGATTTAACTCCATTTTTTCAAATGACATTTTAAAAAATAGTCTTATGAAGTATTTGATATCACTGATCTATACAAACTTTGTAGAATATTTTATTTCATCTTTCCCTTTGGGGTTTCATGTATTGTCTTGTCTATAGTTTACAATTACATTTTCAGCATTTGTAAAGGGAGACATATACTGTAGTAAATAATTTCATCTGTATCTACAGAAAAGACACAACTTTCAACCATTTGTGTAGATCTTGTCTGCTGGAACTGGGATCTGAGGACCTAAAAGAATGGGGCAGACTGCGGTCTAATGCTGTAGACAACCTTATTTCAGTTTTAGTGTACTTTTATTCGCAAATATGATACAAGTAAGATTGTTTGAGTACAGAATAACTTATAAATAAACATTAGTAAGCACATACTAAATATTAACAGAGCAGCCCTTTTTCAAATCTTTCTCAGGACAGACCAACACAAACACAATTGCCTGGCACATACTACAGATTGTATCTTGAAAAGCATGAAAGCAATGAGAAAGGCCATATTCAGATTTAGGATACACTGATCAGATGAGTTCTATAACTGTGTTCTGGTATTCAACAAGAAGAAACATGTCTCATAAAATGAATGTAAATGTTCAACACAGGAGGAATGAAATCAAGTCCAAAATAATTCAGGGAACAAAAAATGCACCTGAGGTAAAAGGACCTCTGCTTTTTTCCTGGATCCTCTCTCACAGACCCACAAGGCAATGTTCACCATGGGTCATTCTTTTGATCATATCGCAACAGGCTTGTTTATTGATAATACAGCTAAATATACGTTTATATTTATATTTTATATTAGGTAAACTTCAGTATATTTTAAATGTGTGAACTGGGTTTTACAAATAATATACTGGAAGGTAAATTAGTTAGCAAAACATCTAGCCTTCCTCGCCTTAATAATGGAGAACATTCTATGAGACTTATCTTTGCTCTAAACCCAGTTCTGTACTGCTGTCAGATATGTATCCAATTAGGAGTGGTCACAAATAACAGTAATGTCTAACCCAATTCAGAAAGGCACCATGGAAACAATGAAAAGAGTTAGGATTCTACTACTATGGATATGAGTCAAATCTGTGCATCTCTGAACAGCTTTGAAGACTGATACATCAACAGACCAAGGAAAATAGCAACTCTTTCGTAAGGTTCCCCTGTGTGGTATGTGATATAATGATACAGACTGCAGAGAGAGATTCTGCCATGTGGTTTGTGCTCAAACATTGTGAATTGTGTGCAACTGTAGTTTTGTAGTTGCAGTAACCAAGAGAGGCAGTAAGAGCGGAAACTCAGAGCCTTCTGAGAGTCACATGCTTTCCTAAGACTCACAAGTCCAGTTAACAGTCCTGTGAGGAGAAGAGTATTGGCCAAACAGGAGAACATGAATCACTACAGGCTTGGCCTTTTATCACAACAAGGTAATATATAAACGTGACAAAGCAGTCCAGTCATCCTTTATTTTACATCTTGTATCCACCTATGAGTGAGTACATATCATGTTTGTTTTTCTGAGTCTGGGTTGCCTCCGATTTTTTTCTAGATCCATCCATTTGCCTGCAAACATCATGATGTCATTGTTTTTCTCTGCTGAGTAGTACTCCATTGTGTATATGTACCACATTTTATTTATCCATTCTCCAGTTGAAGGGCATCTAGGTTGTTTCCAGGTTCTGGCTATTACAAACAATGCTGATATGAACATAGCTGAGCATGTTTCCTTGTGGTATGATTGAGCATCCCTTGGGAATATGCCCAAGAATGGTATAGCTGGATCTTGGGGGAGATTGATTCCCAATTTTCTAAGAAAGCACCATATTGATTTCCAAAGTGGCTGTACAAGCTTGCATTCCTACCAACAGTTGAGAAGAGTTCCCCTAGCTCCACATCCTCTCCAGCATAAGGTGTCTTCAGTGTTTTTGATCTTAGCCATTCTGACAGGTATAAGGTGGTATCTCAGAGTCATTTTGATTTGCATTTCCCTGATGATTAAGAATGTTGAGCAATTCCTTAAATGTCTTTCAGCCATTTGAGTTTCCTCTGTTGAGAATTCTCTGTTTAGCTCTAGAGCCCATTTCTTAATTGGACTATTGGGCATTTTGATGTCTAATTTCTTGAGTTCTTTATATATTCTGGATATCAGCCCTCTGTCAGATGTGGGGTTGGTGAAGATCTCCTATTCTGTAGGCTGTCACTTGGTCTTTTTGACTGTATCCTTTACTCTACAAAAGCTTCTCAGTTTCAAGAGGTCCCATTGATTGATTGTTTCTCTCAGTGTCTGTGCTACTGTGGATAAATGAGACAGTTGGTTAGCTTGAACTGTTAGGGAGGCCCCCAGGCAGTGGGACCATGACCTGTCCTTAGTGCACAAGCTGGCTATTTGGAACCTGGGGCCTATGCAGGGACACATTGCTCAGCCTGGATGAAGGGAGGAGGTGAAGAAAGTTGTTATTAGATGGTAACTATGGAACCCCACTCTTTTAACTACTTAACCACCTGTTTCTACTTCAAATTTGCCAACAACGTATAGATTCCTCATTTTAAAACATAATTTTACCACCAGTCTTCCCTCTCTTAGTACACATATATTCCAATCTGCAACTGTCCTGACTGAAGTTTATAACTTCATCTTCAATTTATTTTACGATCCCAGTGAGCATCGGGGGGGAGGGGCATAAAATTGTTGACTCTACCTGTGAGTATATTTGCAAACTGACTAGTTCTCCTCTGCTTTCCACCATTGCTTTGTCACGAGCCTCCGTCTTCTGCTATTCACTACCCTTTTGCTATGTCTTCTTTCTCTCAAACATCTTGGGATCTATCTTCTCTAATACAGCAAGAATAACAGTGACTCATCCAAACCCCAAATCACAGCACAGCCTCTTTCCCTTGGCCCTGTCACCTCATTCTTCTTCTTACCATCTTTAGACTTAAGCATTTTGACCCTTCATTCACTTAAAAGGCTTTGCATGATCTTTTACTTTGACCTCTGACTCTGTCTTCCTCACTTTCTTTTACAAGATTTTATTCCATATCTCTTTAAATATGTTGAGTTGATTCCAATTTCAGGGACTTTGCATGGTCTTCCTTTACCTGCAAAGCTCTAACTTCATCAGTTCTAAGTTTGTTGCTTACCTTTATTCACTTCTGTGTTCAAATACTTCCCAGGGACAGGAAATTTTATATAAATAAAAGCCAAATAACAACAAATTCTTGGAACAGCAATCCAGTGTAGCAAAACCTATCCACCCTACATCCAGATAGCCAATTTTCAATAACTCACATAACACTCTCATATTTTGTGTTGTTAGCTTTTAATATATATTTTTAAAACCTGTCTTTCACATGAATGTAAGCTGCAGAGACATGAAATTTTTAAGTTTATATCACTTCTAGTTGGTATATCTTAAAACAAACTCCACCACATCATAGTATGGGGATTGTGTACACACATATTCAATCACAAGTCATAGCCCTGTGATATATGTACTGTTATCCAAATGTGGATATGATGATACAAACTAAATTTGAATCTTGATTCATTCACCAATGACACTAACGCAGGTTTAACAAATATAGAGATGACTTAACATCTTTAATTTTTCATATATGTAGTAGTCAGTGCCCCCTTTACATAGAACATATATTTTTGTTTCATTGTGCCACATTTTATCACCTGTATAATGCATTTGTTTGTGTTATGCACTTAGTACCTTTGCTTTTCAGAATTTAATACCAAGCAAAGAAAGAAAAAAGTTTCCAAGAGAACATGAAGGATTTAATGTAAAACAGGTTTTGCCTTGGAGTGGTGTGTAAATGATTTCAGTGAGAAATCAACCCCAGACCCTTCTGGTAATTTACTTGTATTTATGACAACACTAATATTAGTGCTACAATTTGGAAAAGATACTATACCTCCAAATCCATTAGTTCAAAGACATAGGTGTGAAACAATTTCTTTCTCAGGGACACCCAATTCACTGCCACAGATTCTCACTGGGTTTCCAGTGGGCAGGAGTTCTGTGTTCCTCAGTCAGGTCATAAATCCTTTCTAAGCTGATGCATGAAATCCTAAGCACTGCTTCAACTTATTTTAAATTTTATGAACTCATTTGATCCTGTCTCATGGGACATTTTAGCTTCTACTTTCCTCTGCTTACAAGATGGATGTTGTCTCACCCACCACAGCTTGCAGAAATAACTGATATTACAGAAGGTTTTACCAGGGAAATAACTGACTAGAAAGATATTATGTAATAAAATAATTTTCAAACACACTATTAGAAAAATTCTTAAAGATATTTTGCTGTAAATGAATATATACTAAAATGCAGAAATCATTTCATTATGTCACATGTATGTGAATATATTATGTATTGTAATTTTATGCTACTTCTGTAAAATTAGGTAAAATATAAACGGAGTAAAAATACTTCTGTCTTTTTTGTTTCTTCTTGAATTCATCTCAACAGGTCTGCTCTGTAATGTTTGGTACCCTTGGTCCTTGTATATTAGGTACTTTTTATTTCTACTTATCTTGCATTAAAGTACCTGGAGAGAATATTTTGAGGGACGATACACACAATCATTTTTGTCAAGTATTGCAATTCTAAGATACCTTGTCTTAGAGAAGAAGGAAAAAAATGAATAGATCTGTAAAGAGTATGTATAGGCATATTTGTAATAGATGAATTTCTAGATACAGCTGAACAATGAAAGCTAAACCAGGAAGAGATCAAGAACTTAAACCGACTTATAACAAATGAGACTGAAATGGTAATGAAAAACTTTCCCACTAAAGAAGCCGAAGTTCAGATGGATTCACAACAGAATCCTGCTTTACTCTCAAAGACAAACTACAACTAATCATGCTCAAATTATTCCAAAAATAGAAACTGAAGGAAAACTTTCAAATTCATTCTATGAAATCAGTAATATTCTAACAACACACCACGTAAGAACATAACCAAAAAAGAGAACTATAGGTCAACATCCTTGATAATAGATGCAATTTTTTTTTCAATAAATTACTTGAAAACTAAGTGTAGGCATATCAAACAGATAATGCACTATGAACAATTTACCTTTTTCCAATAGATACAGGGATGATTCAACATGCCTAAGACAATCAATGTAATAAGTAATATAATTGGCATAATGATGAAAATCACATGACACCTTTGAAAAATACAATAGGCCTTAATGAAAAGGGTCCTATAGTGAACAGGATTGGAAGAACAATCTACAAACTGGTAAATGCTAATAAAATATACCAATAGTCTTTTAAATGGAGAAAACTTCACCAGCATTCTTTTAAAAGAGAAAAACTTGAAGCTAGCTCTTTAAAATTAGTATGTGTCATGACTGTCTCATTTCAATGTACTGCTCTTCAATGTATTATCTGAGACACTAGCAAGAACAACAAGACAGGAGAAAGAAATTAATAAAGGTGCAGTCAAATTATTCATGTTTGAGATCATGTTTTTATACATAGAAGATCCTAAAAATTCTACCATAAAACTTCTAGGAATAATCATCATGTTCAAAAAGTGGGAAGATACAAAATTAACTCTCAAAAATCAGTACCCCTTCTATTTACAAGTAAGAAAAAAATGCTTAAAAGAGATTACGAAAAGACTATCCTTCATGATATCCTAAAAACATATATGTTATAACCTAAAAATGAAACCTAACTAAGGAGCTGAAAATTTTGGCACTGAAAAGCATGGCACTTTACATGAAAACTTTTATTCTCAGAAGAAGGATTTAAAATGACACTAAAAGAGATCAGGCTTGTTCAGGGTGGTATGAACTCACATGGGCATTACAATACAGCCAACCCCATTGTCAGAAGTATGGGTGACCCAACTCTGATATTGTGAGCATAAAAGAGCTATCCGCATTACTCACCTGTAATACATGGGCAGGGAAAGATGTCCTGTCAGTCCCCACTTATCAATGCCTGAGGGAAGTGGGAAAACTGGTCCTGTGAGAGCTGCCGCTGCACTTCATCAGCTGTATCATTCATGAGACTGGCTCCTATGCCATACCTGGGCAACAGCAGAGCTGGACCTGAAGGTGCAGGTCTTGGAGAACCAACCATGGGGACATGAAAGAAGAAGAACTGGCCCTGGCCCTTGCTCACCACTTTGGAGTGAACTTGACAGGGCAATGCAGGAGAATTCACCCTGATGGTGAAGACAAGGCAGAGCTGGAGGGCTGACCAACCCAGCAACTACCCAGGCCCAGAACCAGATTTATTGGTTGGCCCACCCCATTACCAATCCCATCTGTGATCTGCTGGAGAACATGAAAGGATCCTTCCTGTAGACCCAAAGCTGCAGGATTACCACAACACAGGGCAACAGCAGAATAATCAGGAGGAATTCTATGAAGGCCCAGCATGGTTAGTTTAGCAGAAACCAGAGGCCTCAAACCAGACCCATGTCTCTTTGTAATAAACATTTGCAAGTAAAGATATGTGGATAAAAGGGTTTACTGCGTGACTCACTCTGTCACACTACAGCTTCCATGATAAGATTTATTTTTCCTATTCTTCTTTTTTCTCTTAAATTTTGTTGGGGGAGGGTGTTGCAGTGATAAGGACAGATGCTAAGGGAAGGGAAATGAATTGCATCAAGACTCATGATGTGAAAGACAAACAGAATAAATAAAAAGAAAGTTAAAAAAGAAGAGGGCACCAGAAATGCAAAGTGCTCCATGTTCATTGATGGGCAGATAAAGACCATGCCACTCCAAACAATTTACAACTGTCTCCTACTTAATAAAGTTGCCAAAATACACATCCTAGAAAAGATAGAATCTTCACCAAATGGTACTAGGAAAACAGATGTCCATGTTTTGGAGAATGAGATTAGACACATATCTATCACCCCACACAAAAGTAAACTCCAAAATTGTAAAAAAAAAAAAAAAAATCAAACTAAACAACACTCAGTGTGTAACCTCAAATGTGGAAACTGCTAGAAGAAAACACAGGCAGTGCCTACTCAATATAGATACAGAAAAAAACCTTGAAGAACTTGCTGAACAGGCCTCTACCTACCCAGGAATTAAGGCCAAAAATTGACCAAAAGAAAAAACAAACAAACAGCAAACAAATAAATAACAAACCTAAACATTCTCAAAGGAAAAATGTTAGTTGAATGTAAAGGATGCCCATTGAGTGAAGGAAAATCTTCCCTTGTATACATCTGGAACAGGAGTACTACATAGAATATACAAATAATGCAGCAAATAAATAATCATAAAAACAAATGACCCTTGGCCGGGCGGTGGTGGCGCACGCCTTTAATCCCAGCACTCGGGAGGCAGAGCTAGGCGGATCTCTGTGAGTTCGAGGCCAGCCTGGGCTACCAAGTGAGCTCCAGGAAAGGCGCAAAGCTACGCAGAGAAACCCTGTCTCGAAAAACCAAAAAAAAAAAACAAAAAAACAAAAAAACAAAAAAAACAAAACAAAACAAATGACCCAATAAATAATGGTATATATAGATCTGAAAAAGGAGTTCTCAAAAGAAGAAAAATTATCTAAGAAATGTCTAAATTATGTTGAATATCCTCAGCAATAAGTTAAATGAAAATTAAAACTATGGTGAGATTTCATTCAGCATGGCTAAGGTCAAGAAAATAAATAATTTTAGCTAGTAAAATCTCCCTCTTCATACACTATGCAATTAATGTGAATCATATAGATTCTTATTTTCTTCATTCAACTTTTCTTTGCACTGTTAGGAGTTAAATGTTTACTTTAGAGTCACACATTTATTCTTTCAAAATGCTCAGATTGCTGCTGTCTTGAAAGAATGTATTGTCATTCAAATTTGGACAGTTCCTATAATTTGCTGTCTTTGGAATCAACTTCATGGATTGATGGATGCAACCTTAAGGAGGGGATAAACTCGCTGTCTTGATTTATATCTGTCCTCTCATTTGTATCCTTCAGAGCTTTCCACATTGCTCTGAATATATCTGGAGCTCAGTAATAAGTACAAAACAAATGAATGAGTCATATTACATACTGGGATGAATTTCCTTCTGGATTTCTTTCCTTGGGGAACTGGATCTAACCTCAAGCCATAAGTGCCTAAGAAGAACCAGACTGTAAGACTAGCTTTGCTTAGATTTGGAATAAAGTTTGGGTGAAACCATTAAAAAAAATCCAATAATCCTATTAGTACCCAAATATTGAATTCTTTCTGATATTAACATACAGCTTGTAAAAATATGTTAATATTTCAAGTCTTTCACAACATACTTCCCATAATCTTGTCCCCTAAAATCTTCATAACCACCTCTATTGGATACGTTCTTTCTTTTTTATAGTTTCACAATTTGAAAGAAAAATGTAATAAATACTACTCAAGAACTTGCCTACACTATATATTTCAAAGTTATAAATCAAGAAAGGTGCTAATAAAATATAATCTATGTGCTAATTTGTTAAATTTTGATCACTAAACTGAGTTTAAAATGTGTATTCCTTACCATTTAACTAAAATCATTATTGTGATTAAAAAAAAATCAGAGCTTACATTTTCTTTTTCTTTTGTGATAAGATTTCATTCTGTAACTTTCAGGCTGGCCTTAAACTCACAGTGACCCTCTTGTCTCAAATGTTGGGGTTACAAGTTTGCACTAGCTCACCTGGATGAGCTCATTTTTTTAATCATCATTTTGCACTGTATTTCTGGTATGTTCTTCTTATTTAATAACTCCATAACAACCACAAAGAGTAAGTTGCCACATATTTTTCAAGAAAAATGTTGATGATGATTAAAAGTTCAAACTCCCAATTTCTCACACGTAATCACTATGCCCCTGCTCTCCTCTCCTCTTTGCTTCTTCTACTGATAAAACACTATATGGGATATTTTTTACTTGACCTGTCCTGGACATCTTCTCATTGTCCAGTGTCACCAGAGACTCAGCAACTCTCTCCACCTGGGGAGTAACAGGGTTTGGTATGATTTGTGCTTCCTTATTCGAACTTGTGTAGCCAAGATGGCGAACCACATATGCTAAGCTCCCAGCATTTTCAGCCCCTTTTTCATTTTCACAAACGTCATGTCTGGAAGAAGGGTTAAGAAGATTACACTCTCCAGAAAAACAGTGGTAAGCATTCTTGAAAAGAAAGAATTTATTGAAAGGGTGTGTGAAGATCATACACTCTCTTAAAGTAGGTGATACAGGAGACACAGACATATAAACGTTTTGCAATAATTCCTAAAATAATACGAATAATTGTATAGAATTTAGGCAACGCTGCTTCCAAGGGACTGACATTTCCCCTTTTCAAAAGGCTCAAAAAAAGTGTCAAGAGGGCTGGAGATGTACTTCAGATGGCATACTTCTTGTCTATTGTATACAAGGCTCTTGTTTTGATCCGGAGCACCAGATATACTTAGCATGGTGCACATAGCTCTATAATCTCATCTCTGTACAGACAGGAAAATAAGAAGTTCAACCACGTCTTTGGCCACATAGCAAGTTTAAGGCCACCCTGAGTTACCTTAGTCCCTATCTCAGAAAAAAGAATAAATGAAGTAAGCAGTGAAGATTAAAAGAATCTTGTCATCTATTTGCTGCCACAGTTCAGACTCTTAGTGGATTACAAAGGTAGTATTGTTAAAGAATTGGGGATCTCTTTTAGGTGACATGGGTTTAACATGGGAAACACATTGTTAAGGTAAAATAGTTCATCGTAAACTGTTTCATGCTATTACATTAAATGTGTTAAAAGTTCGCTGGACAAGAAATCAAAACAAGCAAATAAATAAATAACAATAAATAATCTACATTGGAAAGAGATAGTGTCTGCTAATCCTTATGTTAAGTACTTCAGCAATTCTTCACTGAATGCAATTTAATGATGTATTCTACATTCTACATTTGCTTTTTTTTCATGCTTAACGTTCCTTCCTAATACAATTAATCTATTATATTCATGCTATTATAGTCAACATCATATCCCTCCTTTTAAATATGCATTAATTTGTCAAACTAATCATGTACTGTTGGGCATTTAAGATGTCCTCGATTTTTCATTAATACAAAAATGTAACAAATAGCCTTGTAAAATACACAGATTTACACTGCTATGATTAGCTTTTCAGAAGGGTAGGTCTTTTTCTCAGTGTTTGTGACAGTAATTTTAAAATTTTAATTATAAAAGCATTATACCAAGATAATGATATTTTAAAAAACAGAATTTATTATAGCAGAGTGACTATTAATTTTGCACATCATCTTCTAGATTCTGTGCCTTTTCACATGACTATCATTAAGTTAGGCCATTTATGGACTGATTTTTAAAATTAAATATTTCTTCAATGCAGTTCTGGTCTTTCTGGAAGAACGTAAATATGACTATTTCATTTTTCTAGAGACCAAATCCTGGGCTTTGCAATGTTGGACAAGTGTTCTTGGTCATTGATATATCACACTTTGATTATCACTATTCTTTTTTATGTATATCTATCTATCTATCTATCTATCTATCTATCTATCTATCTATCTATCTATTATCTATTATCTATCTATCTACCATTTATGTATGTGTGTGCTCATAGAGGTCAGAAGACAAGTTTCAGGAGGCAGTTTGATCCTTTCACCAGTGATTCTGTATATCAAAGTCAGGCATGGAGGCACTTGTCTTTACCCACTGAGCCATCTTGTCAAACCTGATTATCACTTTCTTAACATATGGATCACACTCATTCATGTTTATGTTCCATTATTGAGACTAGATATTTTGGTCTCTTCTGTATTCATATATATATATATATATATATATATATATATATATATATATATATAATTTACAATACCATTCAGTTCTACATATCAGCCATGGGTTCCCCTATTCTCCCCCCTCCCACCCCCTCCCCTTACCCCCCAGCCTACCCCCCATTCCCACCTCCTCCAGGACAAGTCCTCCCCCGAGGACTGCGATCAACCTGGTAGACTCAGTCCAGGCAGGTCCAGTCCCTTCCTCCCAGACTGAGCCAAGTGTCCCTGCATAAGCTCCAGGTTTCAAACAGCCAACTCATGCAATGAGCACAGGACTTGGTCCCACTGCCTAGTTGCCTCCCAACCTGATCAAGCCAATCAACTGTCTCACCTATTCAGAGGGTCTGATCCAGCTGGGGGCCCCTCAGCCTTTGGTTCATAGTTCATGTGTTTCCATTCATTTGGCTATTTTTTTCAATAATTGAGTAAAACTGAAATTTATTATAAGCCACAGTCGTCCTAGGGACCTCCATGCTATATATATATATATAACCTCTATGGTTCTATGGGTTGTGGTCTGATTGTTCTTTATTTTATATCTAGAATCCACCTATGAGTGAGTACATACCATAACTGTCTTTCTGGGTTTGGGTTACCTCACTCAGGATGATTTTTTCTAGTTCCATCCATTTGTCTGCAAATTTCATGCTTTCATCGTTTTTCTCTGCTGAGTAGTACTCCATTGTGTATATGTACCACATATTTTTCATCCATTCTTCCGTTGATGGGCATCTAGGTTGTTTCCAGGTTCTGGCTATTACAAATAGTGCTGCTATGAACATAGCTGAGCATGTATCTTTATGGTATGAATCAGCATTCCTTGGGTATATGCCCAAGAGTGGGATGGCTGGGTCTTGAGGTAGTTCGATTCCTAATTTTCTGAGAAACCACCATACTGATTTCCACAGTGGTTGTACAAGTTTACATTCCTGCCAACAGTGGAGGAGTGTTCCCTTTGCTCCACATCCTCTCCAACATTGGTTGTCATTGGTGTTTTTGATTGTAGCCATTCTAACAGGTGTAAGGTGGTATCTCAGAGTCGTTTTGATTTGCATTTCTCTGATGATTAAGGATGTTGAGCATTTCTTTAAATGTCTTTCAGCCATTTGTAGTTCCTGTTTTGTGAATTCTCTGTTTAGCTCTTTAGCCCATTTT
The DNA here is from genome assembly GCF_049852395.1 of Peromyscus maniculatus bairdii. Lineage (NCBI taxonomy): Eukaryota > Metazoa > Chordata > Mammalia > Rodentia > Cricetidae > Peromyscus > Peromyscus maniculatus. The sequence continues at coordinate 6,931,573 of NC_134856.1, forward strand.
TTAATTGGACTGTTCAGTACTTTGATGTCTAGTTTCTTGAGTTCTTTATATATTGTGGAGATCAATCCTCTGTCAGATGTGGGGTTGGTGAAGATCTTTTCCCATTCTGTTGGCTGTCTTTTTGTCTTATTGACTGTGTCTTTTGCCCTGAAAAAGCTTCTCAGTTTTGAGAGGTCCCATTTATTAATTGTGCTCTGGGTCTGTGCTGTTGGTGTTTTATTTAGGAAATGGTCTCCGGTGCCAATGCGTTCAAGAGTGCTTCCTATTTTCTTTTCTATTAAGTTTAGTGTAACTGGATTTATGTTTAGGTCTTTGATCCACTTGGACTTGAGTTTTGTGCATGGTGACAGATATGGATCTATTTGTAATCTTTTACATATTGACATCCAGTTATGCCAGCACCATTTGTTGAAGATACTTTCTTTTTTCCATTGTATAGTTTTGGCTTTGTCAAAAACCAGGTGTTCATATGTACATGGATTAATGTCAGGGTCTTCAATTCGATTCCATTGGTCCGTATGTCGGTTTTTATACCAGTGCCAAGCTGTTTTTATTACTATAGCTCTATAGTAGAGTTTGAGGTCCGGGATGGTGATGCCTCCAAGGGTTGCTTTATCGTATAGGATTCTTTTAGCTATCCTGGGTCTTTTGTTTTTCCATATAAAGTTGAGTATTTTTCTTTCCAAGTCTGTGAAGAATTGTGTTGGGATTTTGATGGGGATTGCATTGAATCTGTAGATTGCTTTTGGTAAGATTGCCATTTTTACTATGTTGATCCTACCTATCCATGAGCATGGGAGATCCTTCCATTTTCTGATATCTTCTTCAATTTCTTTCTTTAGAGATTTAAAGTTCTTATCAAAAAGGTCCTTCACTTGTTTAGTTAGTGTTATCCCAAGGTATTTTATATTATTTGTGGCTATTGTAAAGGGTGATGTTTCTCTGACTTCTTTCTCAGCCTTTTTATCATTTGTGTATAGGAGGGCTACTGATTTTTTTGAGTTGATCTTGTATCCTGCCACATTACTGAAGGAGTTTATCAGCTGTAGGAGTTCCCTGGTAGAGTTTTTGAGGTCATTTATGTATACTATCATATCATCTGCAAATAGTGAAACTTTGACTTCTTCCTTGCCAATTTGTATCCCTTTGATCTCCTTTTGTTGTCTTATTGCTCTAGCTAGAACTTCTAGTACTATATTGAATAAATATGGGGAGAGTGGACAGCCTTGTCTTGTTCCTGAATTTAGTGGTATCGCTTTGAGTTTCTCTCCATTTAATTTGATGTTTGCTGTTGGCTTGCTATAAATTGCTTTTATTATGTTTATAAATGTTCCATGTATTCCTGATCTTTCTAAGACCTTTATCATGAAGGGGTGTTGGATTTTGTCAAAGGCTTTTTCAGCATCTAAGGAGATGATCATGTGGTTTTTTTCTTTCAGTTTGTTTATATGGTGTATTACATTGACTGATTTTCGTATGTTGAACCATCCTTGCATCCCTGGGATGAATCCTACTTGGTCGTGATGGATGATTGTTTTGATGTATTCTTGGATTCGGTTTGCCAATATTTTGTTGAGTATTTTTGCATCAATGTTCATGAGGGAGATTGGTCTGTAGTTCTCTTTCTTTGTTACATCTTTGTGTGGTTTGGGTATCAGGGTAATTGTAGCCTCATAAAAAGAGTTTGGTAGTGTTCCTTCTGTTTCTATTGTGTGGAACACTTTGAAGAGTATTGGTATTAATTCTTCTTTGAAAGTCTGGTAGAATTCTGCACTGAAACCATCTGGTCCTGGGCTTTTTTTGGTTGGGAGACTTTTGATGACTGTTTCTATTTCTTTAGGGGTTATTGGTCTATTTAAATGGTTTATCTGGTCTTGATTTATTTTGGGTATGTGGTATTTATCCAGAAATTTGTCCATTTCTTCCTGGTTTTCCATTTTTATGGAGTACAGGTTTTTGAAGTATGATCTGATGATTCTCTGGATTTCCTCGTTGTCTGTTGTTATGTCTCCCTTTTCATTTCTGATTTTGTGAATTTGGGTGCTCTCTCTTTGCCTTTTGGTTAATTTGGCTAGGGGTTTGTCTATCTTGTTGATTTTTTCAAAGAACCAACTCTTTGTTTCATTGATTTTTTTATATTGTTCTCTTGTTTTCTATTTCATTGATTTCAGCCCTCAATGTGATTATTTCCTGGCATCTATTTCTCCTGGGTGAGTTTGTTTCTTTTTGTTCTAGAGCTTTCAGTTGTGCTGTTAATTCATTGGTATGGGATTGCTCCATCTTCTTCATGTGTGCATTTAGAGCTATGAATTTTCCTCTTAACACTGCTTTCATAAGTTTGGGTATGTTGTACTTTCATTTTCATTGAATTCTAGGAAATCTTTAATTTCTTTCTTTATTACTTCCTTGAACCAATGATGTTTCAGGTGAGCATTATTCAGTTTCCATGAGTTTGTGGGTTCTCTATAATTTTTGTTGTTGTTGAGGTCTAACTTTAAGGCATGGTGGTCTGATAAGATACAGGAGGTTATTCCAATTTTTTTGTATCTGTTGAGATTTGTTTTGTGGCCAAGCATGTGGTCAATTTTTGAGAAGGTTCCATGGGGTGCTGAGAAGAAGGTATATTCTTTTGTGTTAGGATGGAATATTTTGTAGATATCTATTAGGTCCATTTGAGTCATAACATCTGTTAGGTCCTTTATTTCTTTGTTAAGTTTCAGTCTGGTAGATCTATCTTTTGGTGAGTGTGGTGTGTTAAAATCTCCCGCTACTAATGTGTGGTGTTTGATGTGCGTTTTAAACTTTAGTAGTGTTTCTTTTATGAATGTGGGTGCTTTTGTATTTGGAGCATAAATGTTTAGACTCGAGACTTAATCTTGGTGGATTTTTCCCATGATAAATATGTAATGTCCATCCTGATCTCTTTTGATTGATTTTAGTTTGAAGTCTATTTTATTAGATATTAGGATAGCTACACCAGCTTGTTTCTTAGGTCCATTTGCTTGGAAAGCCTTTTCCCAGCCCTTTGCTTGGAGGTAGTGTCTGTCTTTGAAGTTAAGGTGTGTTTCTTGTATGCAGCAGATGGATGGGTCCTGTTTTCCTATCCATTCTGTTAGCCTGTGTCTTTTTATAGGTGAGTTGAGACCATTGATATTAACGGCCAGTGATCGTTAATTCCTGTTATTTTTTGTGGTTGTGTTGTGTTGTGTTGTCCTTCTGTGGTGTATGTTGGTGTAGGATTATTTATTGCTTGGTTTTTCATGGATGTGTTTAGCTTCTTTGGGTTGGATTTTCCCTTCTAGTGCTTTCTGTAGGGCTGGGTTTGTGGACAGGTATTGATTAAATCTGGTTTTATCCTGGAATATTTTGTTTACTCTGCCTATGGTGATTGAGAGTTTTGCTGGCATCCCTGGCCTCTTAGTGTCTGCATGAGATTTGTCCATGATCTTCTAGCTTTCATAGTCTCTATTGAGTAGTCTGGTGTTATTCTGATGGGTTTGCCTTTATATGTTACTTGGTCTTTTTCCTTTGTGGCTCTTAATATTTTTTCTTTGTTCTGTGTGTTTAGTGTATTGATTATTATGTGGCGAGGGGACTTTTTTTTGGATCCAGCCTATTCGGTGTTCTGTAAGCTTCTTGTATCTTCAAAGGTATTTCTTTCTTTAGGTTAGGAAAGTTTTCTTCTATGATTTTGTTGAATATATTTTCTGTGCCTTTGAGTTGGTATTCTTCTCCTTCTTCTATCCCTATTATTCTTAGGTTTGGTCTTTTCATGGTGTTCCAAATTTCCTGGATGTTTTGTGTTACGACTTTTTTGTCTTTGATGTTTTCTTTGATGCATCTATTTTCTCTATTGTGTCTTCAGTGTCAGAGATTCTCTGTTCCATCTCTTGCAATCGGTTGGTTATGCTTGTTTCTGTAGTTCCTGTTCGTTTTGTCAGGATTTCTATTTCCAGCATTCCCTCAGCATGTGTTTTCTTTATTGTCTCACATTCATTTTTCAGATCTTGGAATGTTTCTTTCATCTGTTTAATTGCTTTTTCTTGGCTTGATTTGATTTCTTCCCATTTTTTGTTCATTTTTTCTTCCATTTCTTTAAGGGAGTTTTTTATTTCCTCTTTAATGGAGTTTTTCATTTCCTCTTTAAGGAAAGTTTTTATTTCCTCTTTGAGGGAATGTTTTATTTCTTCTTTAAGGGCCTCTATCATCTTCTTAAAGTCATTTTTAGGGTTGATTTCTTCTGTTTCTTCTGTCTTGCTATGTTCATGTCTTGCAGGTGTAGAATCACTAAGTTCTGATGTTGCCATATAGGTCTTTATGTTGTTGCCTGTATTTTTGCACTGGCGTCTACTCATCTCTTCCTCTGTGCGGTGCAGGTGGTGTCTGTGTCTGAGAGTGCCTCTCTTGTTCTAATTTTTAGTCTTGGTTTAGTAGTGGTTCTTGGTTAAATTGGTGCTATTGGGCTATTTCTTCAGGGGCAGCTGATTTCAGTTGGTGAAGTATATACTTATGATTCTGGTGATCTGGTTTGGTGGCTGGGTAGCGCCTTCTTCTGTGTTCCCAGGTCATGTTTTGTTCATTTGTCAACTTCTCAGCTGATCTTGTTTCTTCAGACTTCAAACTGTAGGCATCTGAATCCTCTCCCAGATGGGTTTCAGCTGAGCGGGGTAGTCTCACCAACACCTCCAAGTTGTTGGGTTTCACAGGATCAGCAGCTGGGTCCTGGGTTGTCCTCAGACGGAGTGTTCAGATTCGTTCTGGTTCCGTCCCACAGAGATAGCTTCTTCCCCATGTGTTGGGGTTAGAGGTGTCCCTGTTCCAAGCTGCATCTGCTTGTCTCCATCCCTGGGCCTGTCTACCTCTGCGGTCCACCGCTGGGCCTGTATGTCCCTGTCAGCTGTCCCTGGGTCTGTCTGCCTCTGCGGGCCGCTGCCGGGCCTGTATGTCTCTGCTGGCTGCCGCAGCGGGCCTACCTACCTCTGCTTGTCACTGCTGCTGGGCCCGTCTACCTCTGCGGGCTGCCACCAGGCCTGTATGTCTTTGCTGGCTGCCTCCGGGCCTGTATGTCCCTGTCAGCCGCCGCTGCCGGGCCGTCTACCTCTGCAGGCCGCCTCTGTGGACCTACCTGCGCCTGCTTGTCTCCGCAACGTGGCCTGTCTACCTCTGTGGGCTGCTGCCGGGCCTGAATGTCTCTGTCAGCTGCCACCGGGCCTGTATGTCTCTGCCGGCCGCCGCCCGGCCCTTCTACCTCTGCAGGCCGCCACTGGGCCTGTCTACCTCTGCGGGCCGCCTCCGCAGGCCTACCTGCATCTGTTTGTCTCCGCAGGCCTGTCTACCCTGAATTCTTACTATATATCACTATAAACATTTATAAAATTTATTGTATACTATATAAAGGCATACATTCTTTGAGAATTTCACACATGCATTCAAGGTGCGTTTATCACATCAACTACCCACTCCCACTCCACCTCTTCATATCCTCCCCTTTGATAGCCATAGCTCTCTCTCAATTTCATGTTCTAGTTTCATAGTCTATTTAGCCCAGTTAGAGCTGCCTTAATGTATAAGCATGTAGACTCATATTATCTTTCTTTTCTGTTGCTATGATAAAATATACTCACCAAAAATCAATTGAGAAGGAAAGGAGTATGCCTATAAGTCACAGTTCAATATTCAAAGAACTTGGGGCAGTATCTTGAAGGCGAGGACCATGGAGGCATGCTGCTTACTGGATTACTCACAGCCATCCTCACTTACAGGCTTGTTTACCTTCCATATATATCTCAGGACTACCTCATAGGGGTGGTACCAATCACAGTGGCTTGGGAATTTCTGCATCAATTCATAATACAGGCAATTCCCCAGAGAGAGAATAACTCACAGGGCAGTATGAGCTACACAATTCCTCAGCTAAACTTGTCCTCTCAGATGACCCTACATTGTATAAAGTTGACAATTAAAGCAAATTAAGATAAACATCCATTGGAACATGGCCTACCTAACAAAAGACACTTTCTGAATATAAAAGGAATATGCTATTTCTAAGTTAGCCCTGACATGTCACTTTTACAAGCATTTTGGTTCTGTAAAGCCAAACCTTTTTAAAATTATGTATGATATAAGAGATAATTTAGAAAAATTTACTAATCACTTGAATTCTTTCATATTGTTGTTCAATCAATATAAAATAATTGTAACACCAACTTTTATCTCATAACTTAGCCTTTACAAAACTTATCTTTATATTTTAGACCTCAGACACGAAGCTAGTAATCCAAGATTAAAATTAGAATCATCTGTTCTACAAATGATAGCATATGTAATGATTGACTGATTACTCAGTTAATTGACAAAGGCAATTTGAGTTCATTTCACCTTCCTGAATTCAGTGTAACTATGTGGGAGTGAATAGTCACAGAATCTTAACTGGATCTGAGACTTCCTGGACAAAGTGCTTACAGATAAGCTGCTTTCATCCCAATTGTTTTAAAGGCTCACCTTGAAGGGAGGTCCCACTGTTTAGCAAGAGTCAGTATTTTGTTTTAATACAAGTATTTTGTGATGTAAGAAAATTTCACTAAACTAGAATGTTTAAGCTTCCATCATTTTGTATTTGATCTATATTGAGTAGTGAAGTCAAAACTTTTTTTTGTTTGGTTGGTTTTGGGGGGGGTTGTTTGTTTATTTTTGTTGTTTGTTTTGGTTTTTTGGTTTTATACTGAACCAAACAAAAATGTGTCTTCATTTAGGTCACATGGACTAAGGGAAGCCTTTCTAATGCAAGTGGATGACAGAAAAAAATATAAATGTCAAGACAAGAACTTCCCAAAGAGTTTATGTGCTTTCGGTTTCTATGTTTATGTTCGAACAAAAAGGGATATCCATGAATCATCTTTTGAACTTGTTTTTTAATCTCTAGAAAGAAAAACCTATATTGTGAAGAAGGCTTCTGGGACAATAGAAGAGACGATTATGGGAATCATTACTCCTCACCTAGGCAAAAATGTTATTAGGAGAATCCATTTCATATAATTATTTTGAAACTCTTGAATTAGTGAAGACTTAAGTCTAGTAAATTGTTTAAAACTTCAGAAGAAGGACTGGGAGGGGGAATTCCGTTGAATTTAAATCATCTTGACTTCCCAACATAGTACTAGCTTGGCACCCATTGTCCCAGAAACTTTGTAGAGAGTCATAAAGTTATACCATGCATACAGCTCAGGCGATCAGAGTAGACCGAAAGACATTGTTCTTCAATAAAAAAGGCCTCTTCTGTAACTTCTTCTTCTGACCACAGAGACATATATAACAGGCTACTTTCACGGATGTTCACATCTGCTATGGGGCAAGGCTCCCTACCCCTCATCCAAGTGGAAGTGACTTTCAAATAAATGAAAAGGTTAATATCTGTTTCTCATATTAAATATTTCCTCCATTTTCATTTTGTAACATTCATGTTAAATGTTGAGATGTTTAAGGGACACAAAATAAGTAAGAATAGTGCAAACCAAATATCTATGCCTAGTTAAAAATAAGTCAGCACCAGAAACATATAAAGATGTGTTTGCTGACACTTCAGCTGATTCTTTACAAAGAGATATTCCACGGTTTCAGCAGAGCAAAGAACAATCTGTAGCAAAAAACAAAACAAAACAAAAACAAATAAAGGATTTAAAGACAAATGAGGAAAAAATCCTAAATTATTCTACACAAATGAACTAAGGACAAAATAAAACAGTATTAAAGAAACGGAAGCCAGTAACCTGTATAGAAGTTATAAAATAGTTATAAAATAATCGAAGTCAGATCCCCTTAGTATTAAGAATTTTAAGAATCAATGCATTAACCACATAAGCAAACATCAGGGGTAGGTATAACAGATTAAAAACACACAAAACTTCTGTGTGCCAATCAATAAAAATCATGTTTATTAGAGCTAAAGATAAAAGCAGTTTAAAAGTAAAAAACATATAATTCATGTAAATAAACAACATAAAATATATAGTCGATGAAGAAAGTCATTATATGCTAATTAAAGCTTCAATATAGCAGAAAATATGATTTTTATGACATTTACAGTCCTAGTAATAAACAAAAAATACTTTGAAAAAAAACTTTTAGAATGCAGAAATAGGCATTTCAATGCTAATAAATGGGTTTTAATACACTGCTTTTAAAAATGTGTAGAGAAAAACTAGACAAAAGGAAAATAAAAGGGGGCCTTAAGCAAAACGGTTAGCCAGCTAGTTTAGGAGAGGACTCATGGCTATCTACCAGACACTAAATCCCCTCCTTCTTGCCTTGTCCTAGCCCCCGGCTCAGGTGGAGACCCCCTGCTAGACAAGAGGCTAAGCTGCCACCAGAAGTTCCTGTAGGCCACCTGCCAGTAAAAGAAGAAAATTCTGACATATGGTTGACCCTTGAGGTTGCTCTTGCACATGAACCAAGCTGGTCCTAGTAGGACAATTAATTTCTGAAGTCATTTACAACCAGGGAGTTGGAGTGGTCAAACTCATAAGAACAGACTACTTGACAGAATCCAGGGGCAAGAAGTAGGGTGCTGTGGGATGTTCTGTATGGCAAATGTGTTGCTCTGATTGGTCAATAAATCAAACACTGATTGGCCCGTGGCTAGGCAGGAAGTATAGGCGGGACTAACAGAGAGGGGAAAAGAAAGAACAGGAAGGCAGAGGAGTCACTGCCAGCTGCCACCAGGACAAGCAGAATGTGAAGGTGCTGGTAAGCCACGAGCCACGTGGCAAGGTATAGATTTATGGAAATGAATTAATTTAAGCTATAAGAACAGTTAGCAAGAAGCCTGCCACAGCCATACAGTTTGTGTTGCCTCTGTGTTTACTTGGTTGGGTCTCAGCAGCTGTGGGACTGGCGGGTGACAAAAATTTGTCCTGACTGTGGGCCAGGCAGAAAAACTCTAGCTACAGTAGGGAGTTGTTTAATTGCTAAAACTTATTTAGATGATGAAAAAAGATAGAGAGGTTGGTAATTGTAGGACAATATTTTGATTATATAATACAGTTGTGCTTTCTGGTTAAAAATAACTAAATAAGTCAAATTTTGTTAAATATTATTTATCATAAATTTGATGGACATAATCAGAAATGAAGCAATCAGTTTCCTGTGAAAGCAGAAGGACATTCACCATGGGATAATCTAGGAAGTCTTCTTCTCTAAGTGTGATAAAGGCATCCCTGGAATTCCAGAAGCTCACTCATTTAGAAGAGAGGCCAATGGTTATAGCAATAAGGTATAGTGAGAAATTTACATTTTTGGATTGTAGGAGCAAAAGAGTACTCTGATTCTGAATCCAAGGAATACAAAACCTGAAATGGTCCTGGACCAACCTTCAAGATTGCACTGAATCTAGGGAATTATTTTGTTTTTAATTTAAGATTTTTTTTCCACTCATTCTACATATCAACCATAGATCCCTTTTCCATCCCTCCTCCTGCTCCCCCTACCTCTCTCTTAACCCACCCTCCATCCTCTCCTACAAAAGGGTAAGGTCTCCCATAGGGAATCAGCAAATCCTGGTACATTCAGTTGAGGCAGGCCCAAGCCCCTCCCCTCTGCATCAAGACTGAGTAAGGTGTCCAACCATAGGTCCCACCAGAAAGCCAGCTCATGCACCAGGGATAGATCTCGAACCCACTTCCAGGGGTCCCTCAAACAGACCAAGCTACACAACTGTCTCCCATAGGAATTATTCAACATTCTTAGTCATCTGGGAAATGAAAATCAAAATGACTCTGAGAAACTATCTTATACCTGTATGAATGGCTAAGATCAAAAACACTGATGACAGCTTATGTTGGAGAGGATGTGGAACAAGGGGAACACTCCTACACTGTTGGTGGGAGTGTAAACTTATACAGCCACTTTGGAAATGAGTAGGGTGACTTGTCAGAAAATTGGGATACAATCTACCTCAAGACCTAATGATACCACTCTTGGGCATATACCCAAGAGGTACTCAACCATACCACAAGGACACTTGCTCAACTGTGTTCATTGCTTGGCAAAATTTTGCAAAATTTAAATGTTCTTTGAAAACAAAAATAAATAAATAAAAATAAAAGAAAGAAATATGAGCTCTGAAGTATGGATATGAGGTTCTTCTGAAGGAAAAACCAGAGGAGACTCATCAAATGACTAGATGAAGGAGAGGCATAACAGTGAACTGAACCTGTGTAGTTGTAGATCCAGCTAAATAATGTCCAATAGAAAAGAGCATTACCTCTAGAACTAACGACACATGTCTGCATTGTGACATTTGCAATGTCACTCTCTTCTAAAAGTAGGGTATAGAGCAAAGGCACTGTTACCATTTATGACTCCACTACTATTGGAAAAAGCACTTTCTTTCATATGACTCTTAATCTGTTCTAGATTTTTTCTGGAACTTCCCTCTGGCCAAAGTTTCATTGCTTTTTACTATGAAATTGTGGAACACAGCTTGATTATCTATCAATTCTATTTAAAAAAAGCACCACATGGTTAGTTTTATTTCCAAAAGTTATTTCTTCCTTAGGGAACTAAAACTGTTTTACCAAAAACATTGAGGATGACGCACTCTGGTACCTGGGATGGATGGGGGTTCTTTCTTTCCTACATGCATAGAGCAATTAAATGTCAGTGTGAAATCTAGTAAAAGAAGATAGAGGTCACATTTTATTATTATTAGAATATGGTTTTCAAAACTTGATCTTTGAGGTAAACATCTTAAACATAGACCTGAAAGAAAAATTTTGAGTATTTGTTTTATGTCATGAATGTTCACAGAAGTTAACTTTATTTGACCTTGTTTTTTTCTGTTCCTTTATCCTTGTGGTGTGTGAAATGACATTATGTCAAAGTTAAAGGATCATTCAATCAAGACTACATAACGATAAGTTAACATAAGATTGAAGGTTCTGTTTCATGTAAACCTCATTTTTGCATTTAATATACTCATTAATATGTATACAATTAACACTCATTCCTGGAAAATTATTACTATTTGTTTAATAACTACTCTTTGCTTAACATTAAACTAAAGAATTAGACATATTTTAACTTAACACATCTATATTCAATGGTATAAATACAGCCTTTTAGACTCAAGTTGTAATAAAATCCTTTAAAACTTCAAAACCATCTCTAAGTTACCAATATAGTACATAATGTGCTTATTGTTTTTCCATGATATTTAAAAATCTACAGAATTTGGCAAAGGATGACAATCTAAAATTTTCTTCCCTGTACTGAGATTAAGCATTAAAAGCATTTGAATTAGTACTTCTCTAGTAGAAACTGTTTTTTTCTGAAATCATGCCATGGCTTACAAGTGAGCAGACACACCATGTATAAAGTTTACTAGAGTGTAAAACTTTGGGGTAAACATGTAATATTGGTGCATGTGTGTCTGTGTTACACATGGACACAGATGCATGCTTTTAAAATAAAATTCTGCTAAAGATGAAGAATCCTCTACCCACAAACTTTCAAATCCTCAGCAGGCAGAAGTGTAAAATCCCTTGGCCAACTGCATCTGTCTTATCTGAATTTCACTGGCTGAAATGTAAAATAGAAAGGATAATGTCGGAATTGGAGAGCCAAGCCTGTCCTCAAGAGAATGAAACAGAACATGAATGAAGAAAAACAGCATATACAGAGCAGTATCAGAATTGGTGGGCTGTCTTCCTCTTCTCTGTTTTCTACATTCTCATACTCTGTCACTTCAAAATCATTCACCCTAAAAATCTACACTGATTTCCAGATTCAATCAAGTTTATATGCAGTACTTTGTTACTTTGAGCTGTTAGAATGTTTCAGCAGCTGTAAACACCAATCTTAACTTTGCAAACATTTGAATAAGTGCCTACAGACCAGTACATAAAATGTGTTGTTCCCTGGATCTTTTCCTGTTGTTTTTTGTGGGGTAAGAATGATGCAACATGGTGATTTCTCTGGGTCCACATAATATTTTCATAATCTGTGACCCAGGCTCCCATTTGACACTAAAATTTACTTTGTTTCCAACAGTAACAGATTTCATTAATTTTATATTGAAAATTATCACTATAATCATCATGCTTTGCCAATGGTACAGACAAAATTGAGTGAAATCATAAGAAAATTGAGTGTTTTAGTCACATCAGAGAAAGACAGGCTAGCTAATTTTCACGTTTAGACTGATTAAATTAGTTTCCAAATGGCATCCTAGATGAACAAAGCCAGATTGTCCTGTGTTTAAATGCATTAATGATCTGATTTAATGTTTCCTTGAGATGTCAAAAGTAAACAGATGGATATTTAAAAGGGGTACTCAAATATGAGCATCAGATGAATGAATTTTAAGCCAGTATCTGTTTCTTTGTTTGTTCTAATCCTTATTCATATGCTGAAAAGGATTTCAAGACAGCAGAGAAATTCGAAAATATGTAGCAATGCTTACAGAGCATTCTATGAAACCAGCCATGACTCTCTGAAGAAACATCTTACAGAAAAACAATTTACAGAAGTGCCTGTTAGCAGAAAGTCAAACTTGTGAGAGTGACTTTCTTATTCTTCTTGATATAGTGATCCTTTGTTCAAGAGTAATGTCACACAATTTCTGAACTCAAATTTGAATAAAATACTCCACATCTTTCTCAGATATTCTGTGCTAAAAAGAGAAATTAGAGCCTGGTAGATTACATGTGAAATAATATCATTTAAAATTGTTGCATTTGTCCACTATCCATTCATTTAAGTTACCGATGAATGCAAAGTTTTTCTAAATACAAAATATTGCAGGAGCCTATAAGGAGGCAGGGACATACAAACACATATTGCAACAAATTGTGAATTCTGCAAAGACAGGCATCTGTGACCTTAATGTTTACAATGTATTTGTAGTGGGATTTAGGATAGATTCACCCACATTGTTTGTGTTCAGTGAAGATTTCATGAATAGATAAGATTTTTGACATAGTTAATCATTTCTGCTATTAAATTTACATATGGTTGACACTAAGAAGATATTTTGTACACTTGATTAAAATCCAGCATGCAGGAATATAGAATAATTGAAAATGGTGAAGTGATCAAACCCAGTCATCTCAATATGTAAAATGTTGCTTTAATTTTTAAGTTCTTCTAACTTGGCTGCTAAATAAGGAGATCAATCCTAAAGTTTCATTATTAAACTGACAATTTTTCAATAGAAGTTTTATATTTTAGCTTCCCAAGACTACGCAGATGATTCAATATTGCAAAAAAGGACAATAGAGAAAATTCATATTACAAGAGAATTGAACTCATTACAGTCCTTACAGGCTTGAAAATCATTGAGTAAGATGATGGCAATATTAATATTGGGAACACTTTTTCTGGCTACAGATGTCTCATCTGTTATCCTTAGTAATACCAACACAATAATAAGTTCATTAAAAGAATAACAATTTGTGCTTCCCTCTAGTAATGGAATGGTTTTTGTAGAAGTTGCATTAATAATTAAGGAGTAAAATAATATTATTATTTTCTACATGATTAGAAAACAGAACAATTTGTAGCATATAAAGAAAAATGTATGTATTCAAATTGATTGTTTTTACATAACAACAGATAATTTGAATGCTTTGGGAAGGATTTCTTTTAATCAAAGTCTGCCTTAGTTGGAAATAAGAATAAATTGGACTTGCAAATATTTCATCACATCATATAATTTCATTCATAAAGATAAAATGCACAGGTTGAAGACAACAGAAATCAAGTCCTAAGAATTTCAAATTTGTAATCGAAAGGTTCATAGTTAATCTGTGTAGTCATAGCAACACAGTATGCAACCATAGGTAGAGAAAATAATGTTTCAGTTTTATGTTGTGAAAGGAGTATGTAATAATTCAAAGTATCAATGTCCATTTAGCTATTTGAACATTCATATATGTTACCATGTCAGCATATATTTGTCAGTGTTACCTATGTAAATATTTGTTCTCTGAAACTTTTTTTTTTCTGGAAAACTGAATTAAATCATCCAGCTTTTTCTTCATACTAAGCCCTTAGGGCTCTGAAGTAAGCAACATACTGTAGTGTCTTACTAATTGTATATATATATATATATATATATATATATATATATATATATATATGTAGTATATGTATGAATATATGTGTGTATGTATATGTGTATATGTGTGTATGTACAAACATACATATGTATATTATATATGTGTGGTTGTTATTGTTTTGTGACTATTTATTTTTGTCTAAGTGCATGCTCTTGACTTTAGACATCAATTGTGTAAGGAAGAGCTCCACTATATTACTGATAATAGAAACAGTAAATGCCATCACAACAAGTGTGGTACAGGTATTTATTGATTGCTTTGCTGACATTGAATAGATGATTATAAATTTTGTGAATTTTTTTTTATCATAGAAAATGGAACGTGATACATCAATATATATCATTAATGTTAAAGAAGAAGTGGAAGGTTTTATTTCATTTTTTCATTCACATAGTTGCTAAAGAACTTCCATGTCTCATTTTTCATCCAGGAGAAAATCATGACTAAAATGAGGCTGACTGCCAATTTCTGAAAGCATGATCTGGTGAGAAAGATTGATAATAAAATGCCCATGACTGTGTGTTAATTATGTGAAGAAAAGGACACTGCTATATTAGTTTGTGTTTATAAATCGCAGCTGTCACCAACAGGTCCCAGGAAGTAGACAGGTAATTTTAAAATGAGAGAGGAGTCAGAAAAAAATGTTTACAAATGCAATGAAGGAAGTGGGATGATAAACAGTCCCTGCACATAACCTGTGTCAGGAGGACAAAGGCATAGCTTTGGTGTTTGAATGGGGAAGACATTACCCAGACTCAGGAAAGCTATTGTCTTTCCCAAACACTAGTCTCTTTACATTCCTCTTAGAGACTCAGAAATAAATATGCAACTGCAAATGTTCTTCCTTTCGGTTACCAGAAACACATGATTTTATTATTTTTCATCACTGTGGAAAACATTCTTTATGACCCACTAGAACAAAAGCCTGATGGTCTGCTTGCTCCTTTTCTCTGTCGGTCTGTGAGCTCAATGATAGGTACAGGTAAAGGTTTAAAATACACTAGAAGGCCAGAGTGGAGGCGCAGGGAGTGTAACAGACAGGGAAGTCTGTCCACTGAAAGTAAGTGTCTGTGTCCTGAAGGCTGCAGGACCGCTGAAGTCAGTTTAGTGGAAGAGTGCTGGTGCTTCAGATGTGTTATGTGCCTACCTGGGTACACGAAACGTACTATTTTTTTTGGAGGGTGGGGGAGGACAGGGTCTCACTAGGTACCTCAGACTGTCTAGAAACTTGAGATATAGCCCAGGTTGGGCTCAAAACTACCTCCACATTGCATATCGACTTTTCGGGACATACTGACCACTCTGGATCATAGTAAGAACAAGAGACAGAGATCTCAGGAAATAGGACATGAGGACTGCCTAAGAATGATGACAGATTTTGCTTCCAATTGCAACAGAGAAAAGGTAAAATAAACCTAAAAATGACAGATATTAAGCTTCTTGCTGATTTTGCGAAGTTGCTGGTTGTAAGTAAATTTCATTCTATTCAGAAGAATAAGGACACATCTCATGAAAGGTTTTCAAATAATTCTTACTACTTGACCCTATTCTGGATAAATTGATACTCACAAACAAATGGGATAATTATAATATGGCCCTAATATTATACATGTAAACATTAACTTTAAAGATTAGTTTAACCAGAAACATAACACCAGTGTGAATTTGATTAATAGAACAGACATCCAAGACAGCAGCAAAATTTGTTCTAAAATCATGAAATTAGATTGTTTGGATAATGGGATGACAGGCCCTTCAGAATGAAATATTTTTTTATGTTTACATACAGATCAACTTATTTTTTGTCCTTGGGTAATTCAGAGTAGATTTTCATGTGTAAGTCATTATAATATGATATTAAAGTTTCAAGAATGTTTAAAGTGCAAAGTATATCATTGGTAATACTGATAAAATTTTCAAACTAGTAAGTGAAATAAAAATTTTAATTAGTGCTGGGTGGTGGTGGCACATGCCTTTAATCCCAGCATTCAGGAATCAGAGACAGATGAATCTCTAAGAGTTTGAGGCTAGCCTGGTCTACATAGTGAGTTCCAGTATAGACAGTGCTACACAAAGAAACCTGGTCTCAAAAAACAAAACAAAACAAAAAATTAAATTTATCAGAAAGATATTTAAAACATGGATACGTCTCAAATGTCCCTAATAAAGTCCACAGGATGCAGTGAGTGCCATTAGTGTTAACACTGAATGTGGGAGAAAAGAAAGCTTCACTTGTTTAAGCGTTCTGTGCTAAATTCCCAGTGATGTACATCTAATGAGAAGATGAGCTGTAATTTAAATGGTAATCAACTTAAATGTTAAGTCATACAGGTGAAGTAACAGCTTCATAGACCCTTGCTTCTTGTAAATTTGCTTTCTAATTCTCCTCTGCTTAATTTACATTGATATGATAAAGATTACATTCACAGGAACTTTTACTAATGCTAAGAAAAAATAGAAGTTTTTCTTTTTTTATAGTTACCATACTTTGCATTTGAGTGGCATATAAAACTGTGATAGAATTTGATTCTAAGATGAACAGGTCATGGCAAGGTGAATCTTTGATCTGGTAGTTGGTACTCCCTTTTAATTAAATCCAATTCACCATTGCCAGTCACTCACTCTTATTTTTCTTCACCCATCCTGGTTCTCAGCTTTTTACTATCATTCAGAGTTGCAAGAAAGCCTTACTAGGAAATTAGAGTTTCCTGTGTACTGGTTCACTGTATAACTATAAGCATATGAGGTAGTTATTCCCATTATGTAATAGAAATGCAAATTGAAAGGAAATACTAAAAGAAATGTCTCAAAATCACCTGTCATATGAATAATGATGTTAGTTAAAACTTTCCCACTGATTGAGGAAACTTCCAGAATATCTGTTCTGTATTTATTCATCCATGTGTGTGCTGTTTAGTTTCCCAAAATTTAAAATCCTTGCTAAAATTTGTGTGCTCTCAGTCTCTGTAGGTTTATAACATGGAAAAGCATGTTATTTCATTCATTTTATTTCATTTATTCATTATAATAGATATGCCTTAGGAAAGGGCCCATGAGTACACACAGTCACTACTGAGGCAACTGAAAACGAAAACCACACATTCAAATTGTAAATACTTACTGAGATGTCCTAGAAATTCAATCCATGCTTGACATAATTCTAGCAGCCCAATATGAAGCAAGACATATCTTATTTATACCATACGAGCTTCTCCAGCAGCTTCTTCTTAAAATTCACACATAAAATTTGAAGACTTCCTGTCGGATGAGTTTTCCAAATAAATGTCTTATTTTTATGTCTCCTACCTAAAAGTTATAGCACTGTAAGGAACCTGGAAGATGTCTGAATATGAAAGTTAATAGCATAATAAATGCTATGTGAAATGGTTATAATTCTGCAAGCGCAAAGAAGAAAATTTCTTCCAAAATTGTTTTCCCTGCCAAAGATGGTGTGGAAAAAAATAATGATTAGGGGGGTAGGAAAAACAAACCAAACGAAAAAACAAAACTGGACCCCACTCTAATCCCTGTTGCTTAGGGTTAGCGTGACTTAGCAATTGACTCAGGTCCTCTGTGTTTTGGATACATACTCTCTTCTTATTTATTATTGCCTCAATAAAATCGTGTGCATATATTCAAATGCAAAAGAATGTAATTAAAAATAACTGCATTCACTTGATGATGCTCAGTGGCTCAATGTGCCAGCAAGATCTTCACCAAATTTAAAGCTGTGACCATTTCTATCACTTGTGTTATTAATATGTGGTTTTTTCAATATTCTCCTCCTTTCCCAGTGCCACAGACTACTGTTTACCTACAGCAATTCATCACAAATTAATGTGTATTTACTATGAATAAAGTCTTTTGTTTGCTTTTTCACTCATAATAAACATCTTAAAATAGATAGTGCTAACCATTGAATTCAATTCATCTTCTGTGGCAATTGGAAACACAGCAATTCATGTGTATTTACTATGAATAAAGTCTTTTGTTTGCTTTTTCACTCATAATAAACATCTTAAAATAGATAGTGGATTTCCAATGGTTCTGGTTTGTCCAGTGTCTTCATTTTGATTACAGAGTAATATTCTGATATCTTCATGGCAAATAGATATTTTGAATTTTGTTTGCTAGTTTGTCTTTTGATGGACACCTGGGTTTCTTCATTCACACTGAGCTTTGTAAATGAACTTGCTCTAGGAATGTATGGATAATTTTTTGCGTGAACATGCTTTCATTTCACCTGGATTAGTCATTAAGGTTGAATGGAGCATCTGATAGTCTATAATTAATACTTTAACTTTCAGATTTTTTCATTAGAAATAATGTGTGAAAATGGTTTAAAATAATGAATCAAAATGGTCTAACACAGTATACAATGTTTATGAAAATTTGATCAACAAATTGGTCACAATTTCCTAGTCAAATATGTCACCATTGAGCTTCTTAACACAATGCTCATATTCAAGGATGAACCTGCTTTTCTTACAAGAGCTTAGTGATTCAGCACATCTTTGTATGTCTTCTACATTTTCTAGGTAAAGAGCTTTTATTTTTATTTTCAATAATAGTGTGAGCATTTTCTAGTGAATAATCATGTTCTGATTTTCCTGCAACATCGAACTGTTCTCATTATGAATTTAAAATCACTTTGGCATGTGCAGCTGTGACCAGTTCTGAATCCTCTGCTGAACTCAAGTCTGTGACTCTTTAGAAGGAAAATCTCAGGGTGGTAAAATATAGTGTTATTCATCCTCACGTGAAAAGGTATTTTATTAGGTAAAGTTGTTACTGCCACAGGCAGTGACTCCAGCCTCTAATTTTCTTTTGTAAGATGATTGGGATAAGATTCATCTGATGGTTTTGTTAAAATCAAAAGAGAGGGGAAAAGTCATTTACAGTTCTCTGCTATCTTAGTTCATTTCATTGGAAGGGAACAGAAGTGGTAATCAGGAAGAATAGCATATCAGTGCAGCCATGCCACTCTCATAAGTTTTCAGTTTGATGATTAGTGATAGCTTTTTTTAATTTTTCCAAGTCAAATAAATGTGTTGAAACACTTTACTTAAATTATATATGCTCATCGTTATTTCCTCATCTTAGTAAATGAAAAATTGTGTTTATTCTTCTATCAATCTGAGATAAGAAATAGGAACTAGGCCTGGCCTTTAATCTCAGCACTGGGAGGCAGAGACAGTCAGATCTCTGAATTTGAGGCCAACCTGGTCTACAGAGTGAGTTCTAGGACAGCCAGGGTTACACAGAGAAACTGTGTCTCAAGAAATAAAAACAAACAAACAAAATAAGAAACAGGAACTAGAGCATGTCTATATAAATGGAATTAATACCGCAGAGCACCTATGAACAAAATTCATAAATAAACTTATAAATAAAACAGATCAGGCCATATTAAAATGCTCCTGTCTCCACAGGATTGCTGCAGCTCAGTATCTCTAAATTTCTGTCCTTTCTTACTTCACTACCTCATGACAACTGCTCTTACTCTCAACCTACACTTCCCTACTTCCTCTCACATCAAGTTCATTTTTCTTAGCATTTTCTAACATCATTAGCTCATCTATTCATGATAGTTACCCTCATAGACAACATACCCAAAATTGGTTACCCTAACAATCCCAAGCTCTTATATTTTCTCCCATTATGTGTTTTTTGTCTTTTTTCTTCCTTTTTTATTATTAAGAAATTTTTTATTCATTTTACATACTAACCACAGATCCCCTCTCCTCCATCCCCCCCCCAGCTTCCCCTTTCAACCCATTCACTATTCCCACCTCCTCCAAGACAAGGCCTCCCATGGAGATTCAGCAGAGCCTGATACATTGAGTTGAGGCAGGTCCAAGTCCCTCCTCATGCACCAAGGCTTTGTAAGGTGTCCCACCATAAGCACTCAGCTCCAAAAACCATGCTCATGAACCAGGGACCAATCCTGATCCCACTGCCAGGGGGCCCCTTAAGCAGGTCAAGCTACACAACTGTCTTACCTATGTAGAGGGCCTAGTCATGTCTCATGGAGGCTTTAGAGCTATTGGTCCACAGTTCACGAGTTCCTAATAGTTCGGTTTAGTTGTCTCTGTACTTTTCCCCATTATGGTCTTGATGTGCCTTGCTCATAGAATCCCTCTTCTCTCTCCTGGAGCTCAGCCTGGTGCTTGGCTGTGCATCTCTACATCTGCGTCCATCAGTTACTAGATGAAGGATCTATGATGACAATCAGGGTATTCACCAGAATAGGCCAGTTCAGGTACCCTCTCCTCTCTCTAAGGTGGGGTCATTCTTGTGAATTCCTGGGAACTTCCCTAGCACCCTGTTTTTCTCTATCTCCGTGAAATGTCCCTATCATGGTATCTCTTTTCTTGTTCTCCCACTCCATCCCTGTTCCAGCTTGACCATCCGGTTCCCTTATGTTGTCATCTCCCATCCTCTACTCTCCATTGCCACCTTTCACCCCAGGTTTACTCATGGAGATTTCATCTGTTTTTAACTATGATGTGATATGGACAGCAGATTCAAGAACACAGCTATTGGAAATCCAGGTTGGAATCCACAGTTCCCAAGAGGAGGAGATATACAGGACATCCAAGGAAGATTCAGGGAAGGAATAAGAGAAATTTAATTAGTCTAGGAGCAGATTTGGAACTGGGTGATTTAAATGCTCTGGTCAGGCTCCAGGCAAGAGGGGTGCTCTTTAGATACCTTAATTCTGGTCCTGGTATATCACCACAAGGAAACATCAGCCCAGGACTGCAGAAGCCTACCAAAAGAAAGTGCATCAGGGTAGCAACATACTATTTGTTAGTTTGCAAATACATATCTAATTCACAGACAAGGTTTTTATTATTATTTCTGGAAATTAGCTATCTATATCAAAGCAATGTCCCTGCCTTGTTCAGTAAGGTATCAACCAATCATAACATATAATTACAAAAATCATGATTAAAGACACCTCTCTCCCCATTGTTTATAACATTGTATTGAAAACATCAGTGACTATGTGTTATGTGATTTATTGAAAACATTGCCATTTAATAGACATTTATTTAATAGAAATATGTTATTTTAGCAATATTTTCTAAATTTAACATAAGTCTCCATCATTTGTCAATATCCAAACAAAAGGTAAGTGGAGATTAATTCCTTTCATAGCTGATTGAGTCCTGTCGAATCCAAATTAGAATGAGGAGGGGATGAACCAAAGAAGAGATGCCAATCATGTAAAGGTGCAGGGTCAAACTGACCCTTCACAGGAGCCTCAGCCATGAATTGTATCTTACTTAATTTTTGCTGTTGTTTTGTTTTATTTTGTTTGGGAATGGGAGGCTCAGGTTGGGGAGGATTTCTAGGCCAGGCTAGCCTTGAATCATTGTCTTGCAGAGAACCTTGAACTTCTGCCTATACCTGCTAAGGCTCAGAGTGGTAGAATTACAGACAATAGCTATTCCACTTGATTTGTGCAGTGCTTGGTTTTGAACCCATGGCTCTAAGCAGAGTATAACAATTGAGCTTTATTTTACATCCCTAATTAGATAATCTTCTTTAAGTTAATGTATCAATATTTTCTAAATGATAGAATGGCTTATGAAGCAATATAGCTGTAAGTTAAACACAAATACAGACAGATTTAAAATCAAACTTACTACCACTTTTGTACTTGAAGAGAGTATATCTAATAATATATAACATTTTGCAATTTATATTGCATGTAAATACATTTGAAATCTCATGTTTTGTTCCTCTAGCTCCTAATACACTCAAACATTCAACAAACATTTATGGAATGCCAAATGAACACAGCTTACAATTACTATGACAGAAGCCTTTCAGAAAAAGAAAAAGAAAAAAATGTGCTCCATCTGCATAAGCCATTTTCTACAACAGTTAGATGATGGACTCAACTGAATTCTTTATTTCTAAGTAAAAAATATCTGCTGAGGAGATCTGGGGCCTGTTTAGATAGAGAGGCACAGCCACCTCCTTTGAACTCTGTCACTTGAAATTGCTTCACTCCTCTCAATGTACGCTTCTCCAATCTCATTTTAAATTCAGCGGCTGAGAAATGAAATAGGGTTTAACATTCTTGCAGAGCTAAGCTTTTGTGCCGACTGTAAGACTCTGCTTTCTTTCTTCATTTCTTCCTTTCTTTCCTTTTTAAGTTTTATTGGGTTTGTTTGTTTTGTTTTCAGCCAGACCCAGCTTCTTTCCACTGCGTGCAAGCACAAGCTCTTGCTGCCTTTCAATCAAGCACATAAATGAGCCCCAAGCCTTTGAATGAAGAAAAGAATAATGTCACCACAGCATAATCTCCACACAAAAGATGCAGTGGCCAATTGTGCTCACATGTGGATAATCCTCATCGCCCCACACAAGTGCATAAGTGGTATTAAAGAAAGAACTGTGACTTTCATTTTTCTGGACACCCAGTGTCCTCATTCATTCTTCCACCTTCCAGTTTACTGTGTTTAATATGATTGGCGCATACTCATGGCTACTTCTCTACTATCCTTTGAGATCTTCTATAAATCTTATTAAACAAACAAATATTTAGAGCCAATTAATGCCACTTTAAGATAAAGGTTTGCACACTGTTATGTGTTATAAAAGTCTTGAATATGCATGGTTTAAAACTGCTGGTGAGAAAAGTTCAGATGAAACAGATACCAGATTTGATGCTTGCATATGCCACATTTTCTGTTTTGCATTTTTATTGTTGTTTGTTTGTTTGTTTGCTAGACTTCCATAATAAGACGTTCACTCTGAAGATTACCCAGTTTATATCAGACTGGAAACTTGGGCAATAAACAAAGTATTGGAAGACATATATGCTCTATGAAAACAATTATTTTCTTCTATGGTTGACTGTTTTGGTTTTTTGTGTTAGTTAAAGATCAATTGTGGTTAATATTTAAAAACCCATTTCTTCAAGACATGCCCTTACATATTAGGCCATGAATCAAATACTTGGAGAATTTTCAACAACTTTAATGAAGTTAGTGGAAGAAACGGAGAATGAGAGTGGAGAGAAAGAAGGGAGGAAAGAGAGATTGAAATTAAAATTTGCACTGGGATCCAAAACTTTCAACAATACTAAGAAGAAATAAGATTTTGGGATTTGCAAAGCCAAGGGCACTTTAGCAGATTATAGGACTCTCTCTTTCCTAGAGGAACAATGAATTCTTTTGAAACTTTCTTTTCCATCTCTTCATGAAGCACAACCAGGTTAATTGTTCTTCTCTTTTTAAATAATGAAGTATAATAATTTAAATAGAAAATAAACTAGTATGTCTTAGGAAGGTAAAGAAAACAGTAGGCATAAAAAAAATTTTTGCCACTAACTTGAAAACTGAAAACCTTTTTGCATGCATCTCATAATGTATGTACATTGGTTGTGGCAAAACTGTAATTATATATAATATATATATTTATATATATATATATTATGTATAATTTTCTTTTTACATAAATATATTTTGATACATATATATGTAGACACATATACATATACATTCTACCAAAAGAAGTACTATATTTCAGTAAAGGATCTTTTATGAGTCATTTATTTGTTTATGTATATAGTTATTGTATATGTATATATATATATATATTTATATATGTATGTGTGTTTGTGGTTTTCAACATTAATATAATATAATTATAATTAATATAATATTTTGCTGAAAATGGATGAGAAAATATATATCTTTTTTTAGAAATTTGTTTTTAGAAAAATGTAGAGAAGAAAAAACAAATATGTAAGAACCAAGTTTAGGAAAATCTCTCTGCAAATATGTCAACATAATTATATGCACACACTATATCATATTTGTACATGTAAAATGAAATATCTAAGGTAATAGAGTTATCAACCAAAACTTTATTTAGCTCATAGAAATTAAAATTTAAGATCATAATTACTTTCAGAAGTATTCCAACTAATCACAGAAATTCACTCTTATTGTTCTTGATTTTATTCACTTGTGACTGTGATTTTGATTTGCTATCTTGCTATGTTGCTAACCATTGAATTCAATTCATCTTCTGTGGCAATTGGAAACACAGGCACTCATCACACTTGGTTTGGTGACTGGCTGTCTCCTAAAATGTTTGATCAAACTACCAAAGTTACTCCTCACAATGATATATTCAGAAACATGATATAAATAATTCACTGCTAGTGAGAAAGAAGATATGGTAGACTAGAGAATCCTGGAAGAATTCTGGCTCAGTGTGAAGATCAAGATCAGAGAAACCACCTCCTTTCCACAGTCATAGCTTTAGAAAGATCACTGTCAACTCATCATCTACCAAGCACCCTGTTTTCTCAGGCAGAATCATCATACATTACATTTCAGGAAGTATTTTAGACTTCAAAGAGGATAAACTGTGGTTTCTACCACAAATGTGAACTGCTAACTGAACCTTCTTAACCTTGTTGTGTCTAAGGACTTCAAGTGGTATGAGCAACTTTGGGGAAGGGATCCCATATTGACACAGCCAATTAGAAATGACCTTCCTTGCTGATTGTCGCCGCTGAAATCAATCTTATTGAAGATTCACACACACACACAAAAAAAAAAAAATGGCAATGCCAAACAATTAAAATCTAAGATAAACAAACCAAAGTCTTAAATATGTATCAATGGATAGATACACAAAGTAAAGATCAACTTTTGGAGAGTTGAAATAAAAAATGCAATTTTATTTACCTTCTTTTTAAAAGTGGTCAAAATTGTCACTTGTACCTATAATATGTTCATCTTAAAGCACACCTTTCAGGATGTGTTTTTGGAGAATTATTTTTTTTTTTCCACTTATAAGAGTTTATTAGAAATACAGGGATAGAGAGTGTGCAGGCCTGTGGGAGAGACATGTGCGTGGAGAAGAGGGAGGAGAGAAGAGAACTGGGAATATGGCGCTCCGCTTTAAAACAGGCTGGGGGCGTGGCCAGGTCACATCACTACTCTACGCGTGTGCGTAGACCACATGGTCACATTGCGCGCCTACGTAGCCATGTAGCGTCACGGATTCTGGTCATGCGAGATGCCTTGGCTGGAACTTGCTAGGCGGAGGTGTCCGGCCTGACTGGAAATGGCTAGGCGGAAGTGCCTTCATTCCCGACTCTTATTTTTTTAAAAAAAGGAAAAATTGTGGTTGACTGGGTACGGGGGCGACGTTTCTCTCAAAGACTGCTTCCAGCTGAATAGTGGGCGTTGGTTGGCTCTTGGGGCGGTGAGGGGTATCTTGTGAAGTCCAGGAATGATGGTGGAGGTCCTGGAATGACGTTCTGCCCTCTCCTGGTTCTGCGGCTGTCCATCTGTGCTGCTGCTGGGGACCTCCTGTGCCGTGGCTGGGGACCTTCTGTTTAACAAGATACTGTTGACATAGAGAGAGCTTAGAGAGAAAGAATCATTATTATTTTATTTTGGGGTTGGCATTTGTCTGAGGTAGATTTGGCCTGCCCAGATAGAGACATGTGACATTTACCTGAGGTAGATCTGGTCTTAGTACTCTGCTTAATTTCTATCTGAGACAAGCCTCATTAGAGGTAGTTTATTTAAGGCACCTGTTTCCCTTATTAGGTCAGCACTTGGGAAACACAGGTGATCAGTTGCTGAGTATTGAACAATGATAAATTATTGTATTACATTATTCCTTACCGCCTGGATATTTTTGATGGTCCTTTTGCCTCCGGCTTTGTGTGGCCCAGGTTGGAAAAGGAAGGGGTGGTACCTTATTCCTCTGGAATTGGTGGCAAAGCAGGGGATCCTGATGTCCTCTGGAGCTTGAGAGTGAGAAGCCCTGTTTGTTTCACTGTATATGAAGAGAGATTTTTCTGGGATGGAGGTGAGATAAAAGGTTTTAGGTGAGACAGGTGGACCCAGTGAGGAAAGCCCTCGAGTTTAGCAGCTGTAGGGGTTACAAGAATTACTTTGAAGGGTCCCTGCCACTTAGGGGAAAGAGGTGAAAGACGCTGACCTGGAGGAGAGAGAAGAACCTGATCTTCAGTGTGTATTGGAGATGGGCAAGGATTGTCACATGGCTGAGGCAGTGAGCAGTCCACATAGCTCCATAGAATAGACCTTAGATGACATAAAAGAGGGGTTAACAGGCTATCTGGAACAGCTGGAGGCTTGGAAAAAAGACCTGGTGTTAGAACTGGTCTGAGGAGATATTTAACTTTTCCTGACGGTGGGCATATGGGTAAAATCGAGCTGTAGCCCTGGGGAGGTGGGAAGCCTCCAGCATGGCCATTATATGGCCTGAGTTAGACACGGATCCTCCTTTTGCTGTGAGAAGTCCACGCTCCCTCCAAATAGCAGCGTGGGACAGGAGGATATGAAAAGCATATTTGGAGTCTGTAGAGTTAGTGGCTAGGAGAAGAAGTAAAAGAGCTGCTGGTGTGTCTGGGAGGAAGCAAATGTGTGGAGTGAAAAGAAATGGACGCTCCTACCTTAGCTAGGAGACCCCTCCCCATTAAAGGTACAGGGCAACTTGGCACCACTAAGAATGTATGTGTGAGAGGGATGCCTCTGAAAGTACAATTAAATGACGGTGTCTGCTGAGGTAGATAATGCTGTCCCCCAACCCTGACAATAAAGGAGGTGGCATCCCAAAACTCCCAGGACTGAGTCAATGGCTCTGGTGTCCAGAAGGAAAGAAACAGATCGCTTCCCTGCTGCGTTCTGGGTTCCCTGTCATGTCTGTAGTCAAGCCTAGGTCTGTTGGAGGTCTTAGCTTGATGTACCCATGCATCTTGGTGCCTGGGGGCAGTCAGCTGACTCTGTCTTTCTAGGTGGCACTTTTAACAAGGCTGTTGATGGCCTGTCAGGGCATTTGGTAGCCCGTGGCCTTTTTCTCACTTAAAACAGGGACCCAACAGCTTTTGGAAGTCAGCGAGTGCCAGCACTTGGCAATTTTGTTTTCGGGCTTTTATCTTTTCCCTGGCACACCTTAAGTGCCACAGATGACTCTTTTGCCTGTGGGGTCAGGAGCCTTGCTCTCCAGATACTTAAGTTTTAGTCGGGAAGGTCTGGGGAATAAGAGACGGATTCGTATTTATCCTGAACTATTTACTGGTTTTAGGGCAGCCTTACGGAGGCCTGTCAGGAGACAGGTAATAAACCTATCTCTGGCTAGACAGCCACTCTGGGTGTTGTAGTCCCAGTGTGGCTCTCGGTCAGGAACAGCCTCAGCTCCTGGGGGGTGTGAAAGGTTAGTTTGATGAATTTTGTCTGCATGAGTCCTAGCCTGCTCCCATACACACCTGAGCTCCTCAGGAAGTCATGAAAGGTAAGACTATAAGTTTGAGTCATATATTGAAACCGTTTAATAAAGGAAGCAGAATTAGACGTATAAGAACCCAGCTTACTTTTTATCTGAGAGAGTGGATGGAACATGAATTTTAATTATTGGTTCCTTAGCAAGATCTAGAGTCAGAGATTCTGGAGTCAGAGAATCCTCTGGTTTACGTATAGCTAGGAGCATATGAGCAGGAGAGAAGGAAACGAGAAGAGACAGTTTAGCATTGAGAAAGAAGAAAGCAACTCTTTCCATTTGCCTGAACGCTGACAGTGATTGGATAGCTCCCATGAAATATCAGGATCTAAGGAGCCGCTTGGCGGCCCTTTGTTATTTTTTAAAGCATACTTTGGCCACTTTTTTGAACATAAACAAGTTAGCTTAAAGCTTCAACAAGACAGCCTAACGGAGAGGAAGGACTAACAGGGTTGGAAGCCTTGTTTCCCATGTCTGCAGCGGAGAGGCAGAAAAATAAAAAATAAACGTGATCCGGAGCCAAGGCCCCAGGCGTCCCCAAGGCCAAGGGCGGATACCGGGCACAGGCTGCTCCTTGACTCGTCAGCCACAGAAGCAGGGGCCCCCTCCATGGTGAGGGAGTGGAATCTCCGAGAATCCGGACAGCGTTTGTCTCCCCGTCGGGAGAATGAACCTGTCGACCTCACGTGGCTCTCCAGGGCACACCCCGATGGTGGCCCCAACACGAAAAATATCTCAGGCTGCAGACATGGGAGACGGCTAGAAAAGTTAGGCCTGCGATAGGGGCCGACCGTAGCCAATGAAGACCATGGTCGGGGGTTCCCCCGGTCTCAAGAACACGTGTGAGGCGCAGGACAATCAACGGTCGCGGTCTCACAGGTTCAGGAAACCGTTTACGCTGGCCGAAAATGGGGGAACTCACCAATCCAAGAAAGCGGTGTTGGATGCAATTTGGATGCGATTCAGGCGAATGGAGAGCGGTCTGCCGCGTACGGAGCAGATTCCCCGGTTCGCGGGCTGCCAGGCGCAAAGCGCCTGGGAGCGCCCACTCGGTTTCGGCACCAAAATGTTAGTTATTTAGCTGCGTTGTGTTCTTACCCTGCAAGGAAACGTCACGAAACACGACAGAATCCGCTTATAAGAGTTTATTAGAAATACAGGGATAGAGAGTGCGCAGGCCTGTGGGAGAGACACGTGCGTGGAGAAGAGGGAGGGGAGAAGAGAGAGAATTATTTTTTAATTGTGAATGGATACAAGGTTTTTAGCTTAGTTTATGGTATAAAACTTTGTATTTATGATTTACATTGGTTTCTTTAAATAAAAAACTATGATTATTTCATAGTGCAGTACACTGAATATGTAAGTGTACACCAGATTGCAAAGATTTATTACTAGCACAGTAAAAATTATAAAGCTTTTCCATTGTTTTAGGATGGTGATATGTTTTGTTAATTAGCTTTTATCACCCACTTGACACAACATAGAGTCACATGAGAAGAGGGAACCGTGGCTGAGGAATTTTCCATATAGGATTGGCCTGCTTTCAGGTCTTCAGGACATTATCTTTATTGCTAGTTGACATGGGAAGACCCACTCTGGACAGCACTATCACTATACAGCTAAGGCTAGACTCGATGACAAAGCTAGCTAGGCAGGAGTCTGTGAGCAAGCCAGTACTCAGTTTCTCCTACAGTTTCTTTGCCAGTTTCTACCATGAATTCATGCCCTGACTTTCTTCAATGGTGAACTATTGCCTGGGAGGGTAAGTTTGAATAAAACCTTTCCCCCTCTAAGCAGCTTTTGGCTATAGTGTCTATCATAGTTAGAGAAAAGCAATCTAGAACAGAAACAGGGATAAGGAAAAGTGAAGTGGCACCATGATGAACCTGACGAAGTTATTTTGGGTAAGGATTGTGTAAGCATTTGGAAATTTGAGTTGGGAAGTCTGATGAGTGCTCAGAGAAAAATAAGTTATTCCAGGGGAGGTTGGATAATTAAAATCTAGAGAGAAATGTAGACAAATAAGCCTTGCATAATGTGGCAGTGTTGGAGTACATGAAGAGGGGCTAGGAAAGGTCATGGGTGAAGAGGAAGCCTCAGGTACAGTGAAGACATAAAGACATTGGAGACTGTGAAACTACACAATGTCCATCAAGGGCAGTGAGAGGTGTGGAGTGGAGCTGGCTTGATTGTATCAGAAGATGTGGTGGGTGCTGTGGAAGACAGAGAAGTGGACTGTATAGCAGAGGAATAGATGAGAGCTCAGGTCTTGGTCTCTTATCATGAGCATAGAGAAGGTAGCATATTGGGAAAGGTAGAAGACTTTTGAAGCCTCCCCCTACAGTTCTCCTGCTACCTCACTTTGACACACCTCTTCCAATGAAGTCATACCTCCTACTCCTTCTCAAATAGTTCCAACAACTTGGGACCAAATATTCAAACATATGAGCCAAAAGTGGCTATTTTTCATTCAATCAATCAAACTAAAGCTCTGGATCCCAGAAGAGCATGAGTGAGTCCCAAACGTTGGATATTGAGTTACAGAATTCAAAATTTTCTTCTGTATTTTGGGTTTGCTTGGATTTCATTCTAAATTTGACCTGCTCCTTACCTTCTAGAATAAGAAATATTTAATTTGTTTTTGATTATACAGAAGTCCACAGACAAAATATGTTGTATTACTAAAGAGATAAATGGATTTTTAAAGACTTGGGGTTTTAAAGACTCTGAAATTTTAAAGTTTCCCTGTATTTATATTATGATATAATATAATGCCTGAGATCTTGGAAACAAATAATAAAGGAAGTATTACAATTTAACAGTGATATGTTTATGTATCACATTGGCAAGGGGTCAACTGTGCTGGTTCATTTTTATTGTCAATTTGACACAATTAGAATCTTCTGGGGAGAAGGAACCTCAATTGGAGAATTACTTTAATCAGACTGATCTTAGCAAGATCTATCTCTAGAAGATAATCTAGACTTATGATTGGTAGTTCTTGCCTCCATGTTTCCACCTAGATTCCCTCAAAGATGTACTGTGGCATGGAATAAAGATGAAATCAACATTTTTTCCCTGACATGGTTTGGTTAAGGTATTTGACATAGAACCAGAAAACAAATAAGACAAAATACCATATTTATGACATTTATAAAATCTTGTATTTGGCATAAACTTAGTGTTATATGGAAACTATTGGACATATGTGCTCTTACTGTTTAAGGTTTGTTTGTTAGAATAGTACAAGTTACATTTGCAGTTTGCACTCTCTACCTCTCACATTGGTTAACAGATTCTTGCTTCATCTGAAAAACACTGTAACAAAATCATTTATGAAATAAATTTATCATGTAATAGCAATCCTCTTCTTGTTGAAAATAATTTTAAAGTATAGGTTAAGAAAGAAAAACATGATCAATTTGTGCAAAATTATTGAATCTTTTCTGTCTTTTGTTTTCCCAGGGAGCTTAGTAACTGTGTTTTAGAGACTTGAGGTGATATGTAAGAAATTCTTTAGTCATTTCTGCTTCACAGTGATAAAATGAATCAGAAATAGAGGCTTTAAGATATGGTCATTTTCCATGTTTTTGTATTAAAAGCTGCTCATTAACTGGATTTTTAATTAATTTCATTAAAAGAACTTCTTGACTTTCCTTGACCTTCTTGATGCTCATTACCAACTATGTTCAAGTCTGATGTCTAAGAGCACTAACTTCAGGATTCTAGCATCTGTTGAAAAGTTTATAGTCCTAGAAAATTAAAATGATTGTGATAAAGTGAGAAAAGATACACCTCTATGATCATGCTTACAAATTGTGATCATATTAATTTTATGATTATCAAAATAACTTTCCTCATTGTGTCCTCTAGCTTTGAAATCATAATGGGAATATTTAATTTGACTTGTATTTAATTAAAAATACATTCTTTCTCAATCATAAACATTCAATGTTGACAATGTAAAGAATATTAAAAAGAAAGAATGTCTTTAATGAACCATCAAACAATACAGTATTTCTTGTCATTATTTATATATATATATATACCTTTAAAATATATATATATACCCATATTGTTTTTAATACACTATTACAACAAAGGATTTTATAAACAAAAGTATAATTTATGCATAATCTATTACATCTGGTTGGAAGATATGAAGATACAATATAAATACGGGTATTATACATATAAACATATAAGTTATATATATATATATATATATATAAGATGTATATATGCATATATATATAGTCTAAGAGATAACAAAAAAATTAATAAGATAAAGCAAAGAACATCACATCAAGGCCTGGCAAGGCAGCCCAAGGAAGAGAAGATTTCTAAACCAGTTACAGAATCAGAGACCCACTCATTCACACACTCAAAGTCCTAAAAAATACATACATATGGATATATATATATATATATATATATATATATATATAATACCTATATATTATATTGTATCACATGTATATCATGATTAATATATCATCATTAACTTTAATTATTCCTTACTTAAACTCTTATTTTAATGGCTAAAATCAGATTGAAAAAATAAAGTGATTCTTATAAGGTCACATAAATGTATGCCAAAAATTTTGTTTTATTCAAATAATTTAAAGAGAAGTCTAATGTTCCAATCTAACTGCTATGAAACGTTGTAATTAAATTTGACCCTATTTCTTGTTAAGCAAGTAGTAATTTAAGCTAACTTGAAATTTAATCCAATATGTAAGAAAAATATGGAGTAGTTACACATGTCTACATTGAAAGAACACAGAGACAATTAATGTAATTATTAATATGTATCTCATGTCATTAAAAGACTCTAATAATCATAATTTACCAATAATTTAATTACATTACAAATGTGTAAAGTATAATTGCAAGGTACTATAAAGAAAACATTTTTCTAATGTGCACAAGCATAATTTATTAAAATTTGTTTTATGTCACAGCATTGTTTTTCCCTCTTATTGAAATAGATTCATTTATCAAAGAATATGTCCTGGTTACAGTTTCCTTTCCCCTCCCTCTACTCCTCTCCTCCACTCCCCTTGGGACCCATTCCCTTTTTGTCTCTCATTAGAAAAGAACAGGCTTCTAAGAGATAACTACCAAACATGACAAAATAAAATATAATAGTATAAAGCAAAAACCATCATGGCTTGATAAGACAACACAGCTATGAGAAGATTCCCCAAGACCAGGTACAAGATCAGAGACCCATTCGTTCTCATACTCAAAATCTCATAAAAAATACTAAGTTAAAACCGATAATACATATGCACAGGACATGGTGTAGTCTCATGTAGGACCTGTGCTTGGTGCTTCAGTCTCTGTGACTTCATCAGAGCCTTACTTAGATGATTAAGAGGGCCTTGATCAGCTGGTGTTCTTTATCTCACTGTTTTTGCCTCCTCTTCTTCAGGGTTCCCTGAGGTCTGAGGGAAGGGATCTGATGGAGACATCCCATTTAGAACTGTATGTTCCAATCTCTCTCTCTCTCTCTCTCTCTCTCTCTCTCTCTCTCTCTCTCTCTCTCTCTCTCTCTCTCTCTCTCTCTCCTTTTGGTTGTAGGTCTTTGCATCTCTTTCTGGCTGCTGCAGGAGGAAGCTTCTCTGATGATGGCAAAATAAAGCCCAATCATAATTCTAGATTATCTTCATGAGATAGATCTTGCTAAGATCAGTCTAATTAAAGTAATTCTCCAATTGAGGTTCCTTCTCCCCAGAAGATTCTAATTGTGTCAAATTGACAATAAAAATGAACCAGCACAGTTGACCCCTTGCCAACATGATACATAAGAAGAATACCATTAAGAGTCATTTTATTGATAATATTTTTGTTTAAAGAACAAGAGTGTTTGGTTTTACCCATTGTATCTGGGCTGTCTAGTCTCTGGGTTTGGGTCACCCAGGCAATGTAGTGTAGGGTATGGTTTTGATATCTTCCATATCA
Source organism: Peromyscus maniculatus bairdii (assembly GCF_049852395.1). NCBI lineage: Eukaryota > Metazoa > Chordata > Mammalia > Rodentia > Cricetidae > Peromyscus > Peromyscus maniculatus. The sequence continues at coordinate 6,964,944 of NC_134856.1, forward strand.
TGGAGTGGTCCTTAAGTGACACTTCATATATTGATTAGCTACTCCCACAAGTCTGTGCCACCATTGCTCTACCATATCTTAAAAGGATGATAGACTGTAGGTCGGCAGCTTTGTGTCTGGGTTGATGTTTATGTTTCTTCTGTGGTAGCCTCTAGAATATCTTCCCACATCAAAGATACTACAACACATGTGGGTGAAGGCTCCATATTGGCTTTTCCATGTCCAATGAGTTATATCAGTGCTGTCCTTCGTAATAGGGTCACACTTAAAATTTGTTGAGAACAATCCACTGTCATAGCAACAGCCTGGGTTGTTGGAGATTTCCAAAGACCTCCTTTGTCAACCACTCAATTGAATGCAGTCTAGTCCTGCTACTGGAAACTTCATTTAGAAACTAAGGGACCATTTGCTTTTAAAGGATATTTCTGAGAGTAATCATTGTACTGCTGTTGAAATTCTTTGTGAACTGGAAATGTGGTTCACCATGTAGAATGCACTGTGAAGCAGGAAGGAGATAAAATGTCCTTTCATGTCAGCCTAGTAAGATGAATCAGTTGGTAAAGAGCTTGCAGGAAAAGCTTGAAAACCTGAGTTTGCTGCCCGGCACCATGAAAAACAGCTAACTACAGCAGTGCATATTATTCCAGTGCTGTGCCACAGAGGCCGGAGGATTCCTAGGAGCTACTGGTTAGACATTCCAAGAAAACTGATGAGGTCCAGGTTAAAAGAAAGACCCTGTCTCTGAAAATAAGGTGGGAAGCAATTGAAAAAGACTCCATTTGGACTTCTTGTCCCTCCCCACACATATCTAAACACACACACACACACACACACACACACACACACACACACACACACACACACACACATTTTTGTCTGTATCATAATGGACAAGACGTCTGATCAGATTTTTACTGCCCTCTTCAGAGTTCCTTTGTTCAGTTATCTAGGTAGAAGGCAGCATTAGGATGTATTTGAAGATGTGCTCAGCTAAAGCCCTGGTTTTACAATCGAATAGTGGCTAGCATAGGATTGTACTTTAATGCAATAGAGAATGTAGAAATATAAGCTAATTCCTGCTCAAGAAAATTCTCATAAAGCATTTAAGTTTCAGAATATGTGTTACGGTTTCAATTAATAGTGATGCCTAGAAAATGCAGAATACATTTAGCTTAGAAATAATTTGACTTTATCATCTTGAATGATCTGATTTAAAGTTATCATATCTCTGTAACAGAGGCTAAGAAAACAATCTAAATTGATCACACACATACATGCACACACAGACATACATGAACACACATATGCACACAGTGGTGTAGAATATTATTTTAAGGAAGTAAAGATGTGTTACATTTGTTTATGTTGCAAAATGTTACTTTAACTATGTAAAGGTTTGTTGCATTTGTTCATGCTGCCTTTGTTTAAATATGTTAAGATGTGTTGCAATCATTTCACCTTGGCTGCCTAAGGCAACTGATAGGTCTAATAAAAAGCTGAATAGCCAATAGCTAGACAGGAGAGGGATAGGCAGATCTGGCATGTGGAGAGAGAAAATAAGAGAAGAAATCTAAGCTTGGGAGACAGCGAGGGAGAAAGAGTAGTAGACATCAGAGACCAGTCAGCCAGGCAATGAGACAGCAGGAAAGCAGGACATACAGAATGAAAGAACGGTAAAAGGCTCTGGAGCAAAATGTAGACAAAGGGAAACAGGTTAGATTAAGTTATAAGAGCTAGTTAGAAATGAAAATAAGCTAAGACAGAGCTTTCATAATTAATAATATGTCTCCTTGTCTTAATTTGGGAGCTTGTTGGTGATCAAAAAACAACAACAACAACAACAAAAATCAGCTACAACTCACACACAAAATCATGCTTGGAATAGACTTATTGGTAGTAGATTGTCCACAAATATCATTAATGTATAATTTTGTGACTCAAATTCTTTAAAAACAGGTAACTACTATTATACACAGATACTTTGAAACTATGAATACTTCATTCTGTTCACATTAACTAAAAAATTATGGAATATTTTTGTTATTTGCTATCTATTTCAATAAAGTTACTGATATGGTAACACTGTCATACAACCAAACTTTCCAAATATTTCAAATTACAGTGCTTCATAGAGGATGAAAAAAATTCAGTGGACCGAAAGTCTTTTGAAGCTCCATTTGTTTTATATAAAAGCATTTCAGGCTTAAATATTTTTGAAATATTTATACCAATATTTATACCACATATAATGTGTTATCAAGCCCAAGAAGATATCTTCTTTCATATTGATTTTTTCAATCCATCCTGAAATGTAATTTTTATTACTGTATGTATATACTCACATTTATGTCAAACATAAGTTTAAAAAAGATGAGCATTTTGCTTCATTTGCAAGAAATTATTAGGTAATGCAATCTTTATATGATTAAAAACAAGCAACCTTTCAATGTTTGTAAAATGTAATCTCTACAGAATTGGAAACTGCTACTTATTTTTTATTTTATTGGATTATTTATTATGTGAGTCTCAAAATATTAGGTATATGAAGGTATTCTTGAAATTTTGAAAGAAAGTGTTTTTATTGACTAATTCAAGAGAATATGTCAACAAAAATCTTCAAGAAATATGTAAAAATTAACATAAAAACTTGCAAAAATAACTACAATATGGCATTTATCATTTATCTATGACAATTGGTAGTCAATAGTATCATTTATCAGGGGTTTAATATATGTGTTACAATCAATTTTCTCCAACACAGACAATAAACAACACATTATATTTAGCAATGAAAGTTCTTAAATAATTTCTTAGCAATAATAATATTGCTAAAACAGTAATTTCTATGAATTAGAAAAAATATAAAAGAAATCTAAGAACCTGTCCTTAGTGCATGAGCTGGCTTTTTGGAACCTAGGGCCTATGCTGGGACACTTTGCTCAGCTTAGGTGAAGGGAGGAGGGGACTGGACCTGCCTCAACTCAATTTACCAGGCTGAGCTGAATCCCCCAGGGAGTCCTTGTCCTGGAGGAGGTGGGAATGGGGGGGTAGATTGGGGGGGGGGAGGAAGGGCAAGAGGAGGGAGGACGGGTAATCCGTGGCTGATATGTAAATTAAATTAATTATAAATTCAAAAAAGAAATCCAAGAAAATTATTTTTCAATTTTATTTGGTATGCATACACTCTCTGGATGTTTCACACACAATGTTTTATGTATGCCTATGCACTTACAGACTGTCCCTAGGTACTTGCATATGCCCATAACATACCACCACTTATTTTTTTTTTAAGACATGCAGAGTTGCCAAGGTTATTGTCTGAGGAAAGGCACTTACTAAATGCCTAAAGACTCAAATACATGGTTGGCTATCTTGCAAAATACTGTGAAGAAATACAAATCTCTACTGACAAAGCACAGGTGAAGTATACTTCGAAGCAGCAGGGTAGAGTGATCCTAGACCAGAAAGGTAGTCTTCATAGAGATGGACGGTCATCAACATGCAAACTGGTGCATTGCATGTCATTACAGATACATGTATGTATACAATTTCAAGAAATGCATAGACTCAACAGGTGAGAATTCTTAAGACTTCTTAAAAATCAAGTTGGCTTTAATAGGATTATTAATAATATCAAACATCACATTTTAAGTTTCAACCTCTTCTTGTGTTCTCCATTTCATTGGGAAGTGAAGGTATCAAAATGTGGAAGAAGAGTATCCACAGGACAGAGAGTATTTTCCCATTCAAAAAGAGTCAAGAATCTATTTTTCAATTTTCTTGTTAATAGCTGATTTCTCCCTGTAGGATTCTCTAAATGGGGTTGTTCAGGTTTTTTGTTGTTGTTCTTGTCTAGTATTTCTCCTTTATTGTGCCTCTCTGATCAGATGTATAATTTTTGCCATTTGCTGATGGCATTTTTCCAATGAAAAATTACTACAGAAACAAAATAAAAGTTTCCCAATTATTTTTAATGAAAGTAAAAGAAACTTAGCAATATTTATATATTTATATGTTCATTTGTTTGTTTTGCTGTAATGATGTCCTTAAATATTAAACATTCTAAAAGCTCCAGTGAAATATAAATAAAAAAAGAATGGGCTTTTGAGAGAAGAATGATTAGGTCCAGTGCCTGGTTATTTAACAGGAAATTACTATTTAAAGTCCCTTAGGGTTGGAATATAAAATGTCTACTGCTGTCTTGTGCTTTGAAAACTTCATTTACAGTTGGTGGTGCTATTCTGGGAGAAGTTGTAGAAACTTTGGGAGATGATCTACCTAAAGAAAAGTAGGCTACTTTCTCTGTGTCTGTCTTACTGTGTCTCTATCTTTCTGTGTCTCTTTCTCTTTGTCTGTCTGTCTCTGTTCTCTCCTCACTTAAGTCAGTTCTCCTTTGTTATCTCTTCTTCTGTCTCTCTCCTCATGTTTATCACTTTTATGAACAATTTCATATGGAGAGGCTTTATGTACCTAATCAGCATGGCGTATTTTGCTTAGTTCTCAGTTGATAGGCAGTGTGCATTACTACACAATTTGGTTAACAATAATTCAGATAATTCCAAATTGTAGATTAAATGTGGACTTAGTCACTACACATTGAAGCTTCTTCTGATGTATTTTTAGAGAACTAGAGTAGAATTCTCTATCTTGTACCTTCTTGGTACACAGAATTTATTTTACTTATTTTATATTATGTATATGAGTAGTTTGCATACATGCATGTGCACCATGTATGTGCAGAATTTACAGAGGTCAGGGGAGGGTCTATGGTATCCTAGAACTGGGGTTACAGATGGGATTGCCAGCTGCCATGTGTCCCCTGTATGAGCAACAAATGCCTTTAATCACTGGTGCATATTTCTAGTCAATGAAAACAGAATCTTAACAAACAAGTTTCATGAGTGGATGGTTTGTTACTAAATTTGGGGACAATTCACTTTGCAATAACAGAAAACTAAAAAAGACAAAAAGAGATAATAAACTCTCTTCCTCAAAGTGCAGAAAAGATTATAAAACCTTATGAGATCAGGTCAGTATAGCTAAATAAATTTCAACATGTTGTAAAGTTATTTTGAGCACCACTGATGTGTATGACAACTGTGGACCAGGATGTTAATTGGAATGTTAATACACATGTAGATATTCCAGTTAGTATTTTTGAGATCTGGAGTGCAAATTAACCAGAGATTTCCACTGGAATCCATTTCCATGAATTCATTACAATATGAAGAAAGATGAAACATCATTTATGCAAATGAATTTCAGTTTATTCGGCTAGTGTAAGTCAGATAGCACCGTTTGGTTTTGAATAACTGTGGAATTTTGTGAGTTCTGGAATGTAATGAAGTAATATAACCACAAAAGAAACATGGTCCGTATGCTTCAAGTTTTATTTAGTTATTTGTTAGGCAGACCTCAATAAAATAAAAGCAGAGTTAAAAGCAACTCAATAGATATGTTACTTTGAAATTACACAGGAATTTACTTCATTAGAAGGAATGTCCGCTCAAACACAGACCCTGTATGGGTCTGAGCTAAGTCCTCTGCATATACTTTATGGCTGTATATCTTGGTGTTCTTGTCTGACTGACAACAGTGGGAGCAAGGTGTGTCTCTGACTCTTTTGCCTGCACTTGGGACACTTTTCCTGCTGGTGAGCGCCTTCATTCAGCTCTCTTATGAGGGGTTGTGCCTAGTCTTATTGTAACTTGATCTTGATAGGTCATGTAGGTGGATATTGCTGGAAGACTTGCTCTTTTTTTTTTCTTTTTTTGAAAAGGAGTGGATATGAGGGAGAGAGCAAGGAAGGAGGGGATACTGGGAGGAGGAGTGGAGGAAGGAAAAACTGTGGGAGGAATGTAATATGTAATATATGAGAGAAAAATAGAAAAAAGAAAAGAAAGAGAGAAAGAAAGAAACGGTATCACTAAGACAACGCAATCTCAATGAAGTTCAGAAATTATGTGTAATAGAATGTTAGAAATAGAAATGAAAGTTATCACAGGCTGTTAATAGTTTGTGAAGTGATGTGGCATGAGGCACCATGGAAATAAATATGAAGTAATGAAGCAGAAATACAGAAACTGAAAGGGGGTCATGGGACAAGAAACATCTAGATTGCTAACCACTCAGACTCAGGTAGGACCCCTGTGACATGAAAAGACTGTGCCCTGTGAAATAAACAGTTCACCAACAGTGCAAGTACAAACACCTCATCTCAGATTTAAGATCTGATGTATTGCAAAATCTGAGCATTTTCTAACACTCCATTATATTTCTACTGATAGTATAATCAGAATAGATAAATCATGTGAGGAAGTATAAGTCAAATATCAATGTAAAAATGGGAAAAAGAAGACAAGAGTTTTGAATGTGAGAGTAAAAAAATAAACTCACTTCCTCTAGAAACATGGAAAAAAATCAGGCTAGGCTCTCCATTTGCCCTTCTGTTAAATCAGAGTCCCTCTTTGGTGTTTAAAGGCTGCCACACAGTATTTGCATGAGTTCAGACATTTTCAAGCAGAGCTCAGCAGATGCAAACTGGGTTCGTATGATTGTCAAGACTTCTTGAGTAGAGGGTTTGGTTGAACTGGGCTGCTGAGAATAACCTGAGCAGAAGGAAGAAGAGCAAAGAGTGGAACAAGGTCAAGTCTCTGTCTCTGATGCAAAGCTTTCAAACGAAAATATGGAAAGCAGTTTAGCATATTGATTTTCTCACTTTTCAGAACAGTAGTTTGTATTACTAATTATGGGATGTGTCCTGGTCTCAAGGGATACATAACAGATACTGAAGATTCACTCAGAAAATCTTCCCTATTCCATCCAGCACACATGAATTTACACAACAGACACACAGATACAAATACATATACATGCAGACCTGCACACTGACCCACAAACACACATATGCACACATGTGCACATGTGTATACACAGACATGCAAACATACTTACACTCAGAATGAAGTGCTTGATCTTGGAATAAATTGCACTACTGTAACTATTTTTGCTTTATCACTTTACTTTTATTTATTCATTTCTGAGATTCTGTAGTAAACTTGTTATCATGGGTCCTATATCCAGGGTAACACTACTAGATTTGAGTTGACAATTGTCAGCTGTGTATATGTATACTACAAGTATTTGGGGTATTTTTTAACTTGATATATAATACTACAGCAAACACTTTGCTCCTTTCTTGACATATGACAATGTGTTATGTGGTTGAATTTTATTTCTTCTGATGAAGTGACAGTACTTACAGCATATAAGTCCAAACATTCAATTCTTCCTTTACTATTATTAGTAAACATGGAAATTTCATATATACTTTTTCTGTTAAGTTCCTTTCTGTAAATTTTAGCTCTTATGCTTTAATATTGCCTCTGTAGTTTACTAAGGTTTTAAACAAATAGGCTTGTTTGTACCTCATTGTTTTAACCCTCCTGTATAATTTTCAAAATGCCTTCTCATAGAAGTACATTGTATCTGGATTTTAAAAACTCCAATCAGACAATTTTTGGCTTTCATTAGTGATTCTAGTCTAGTATTTTGTTCTAACTGTAGTGGTATTATTCTGCTGCATAGTTGCTTGTATATTTGAACTTAAAACACAATGGGATTGTCAGGTAGTCCTCTTTCACCATAACTCTTCTTAGTTTGTCTTATATTGGTTTCAAAGTTTTAATGATTTGAGTTTACATCTGTACTTCTTTGTGAAATTTTATTTTTTTATTCGCTGAGACACTGCCATACTTTGCAGCACCTACTGTCCTCCAGTTGACTGGGATACTCTTGTCTCAACCTCCCAAAGGCTGAGATTATGATTGTACACTACTACATCTGGCTTAAATTGTTATCCTTCAGTGAATATCACATTTTAGGATAATACACTAAATATTAAGACGTTTCCATGAACTTAGTCATTTGTAATTTCTGATTCTGACTGATACAAGCCAGACATTTTAGTCTATTTTTCTTTATTGGGAAGTTACTATGGTTTTCTCCCCCTGAAGCTTTACCTTTTTTAACTATAAAAAAGTAGTTTGATGTGAAATGTTCCCCATAGTCTGTTGTGTATAAACATTTTTGTCCCCATCAGGCAGACCCATTTAAGAATGTTGCAGAAGGTCTAGAAGATCAAGTCTTAATGAAAGAAGTATGTCACTAGGAGTCAGGGATTAGGCTTTTGGATTTATAGCTGTTACCCACTTTCTGTATACTTTGTTTTCCTGATTGCTGTGTATGTGAACAGCCAGGCCTCTGCAGCCAAACTTTTTCTGCCAAGATGGACTGTTTCTCCTTGAACAGTAAGCCAACATAAATCCTTCCTTGGTTAAGGAGTATCTTGCCAGTTTTGTGGGTCCAATAATGAAAAAAGTAATCTCATACAGAAGCTGTTACTCCATTCAGCTACGTTTATTTTTATTTTTCTCTTATCTCCTCCTAATTTCTACTGAATTTCTATTAATTCAGTATTCAATTGTGTATTTTTAAATGTGTCTTATTCAGAGTTTCTAAATGGATCTCTTCTAGATACTTCCAAAAAATGAAATTTAATTGTCCCAATGAAAGACAAAAGAAACTATTTAGTTAATGTGTCTCCTTTTCCAGCTTTCTAAAGGATTACCGTTGTCTTTTGGAATTCTCTATGGATGAGAAGTCTGTTACCAGTGAATTTAATTTCACTCTGAAGAGACTATACATTTTGGGGGTAAATTTTAATATTTTTTCTTCTAATTTGTATTTTCAAGAACAATTATGTAAGCTTGAGTCATCTATTCCCTTTGGTTCTTACAATATTTCAACCTGTTCTCCTACATAGTTTTCTGAACCCTGAGGGGAGGCATTTGATGAAGACATTGCATTTGGGAGTAAGTGTTCAAAAGTCTCATTTTCTGCACATTGTCCAAATGTGTGTCTTTGTGTTGTTCTCATCTACAGAAAGAGGAAGTTTCTCTGATGGCAGCTGAGCAAATCACTGATCTTTGGTAATAGCAGAATGCCATTACAAGCCAATTTGTTATCTTTCTTTAGTAGCAGAACAATGCTACCTGATTTTCCTGTAGGGCCATGACCTATCTAGTCTCAGGTTTTTGGCCATTTGAAGGTAATCCCCATGCCTACAAGTGGATAACCAACACAAAATAAACCCAATTGTAATTCTATAGACTTTTGCTCCATATTGTTCTGTTTGGACATTTTTGGCCTTACTGTTCTTTTACTTGTATATTATATTTTGGGGTTTTTTTTTGTATGTGTGTGTTTTTTATTCTGGTTTGTTTAGTATTTTGCCTGTTTTATTTCTTTTTTTTTTTAAAGTCATTTATTATATTATGTATACAGTGTTCTGCCTGCATGTATGTCTGCAGGCCAGAAGAGGGCACCAGATCTCATTACAGATGGTTGTGAGCTGCCATGTGGTTGCTGGGAATTGAACTCAGGACCTCTGGAAGAGCAGTCGGTGCACTTAACCTCTGAGCCATTTCTCCAGCCCGCCTGTTTTATTTCTAAAGAGAGAGAAAATAAGAGCATAAAGTTGAGTATGTGGGTAATTGTAGAACTTGGGAATCAGAGAAAATGTGGAGGAGGGAATCCATGATCAGAATTTAGTGTATGATAAAATGTTTTCAAATGTATATTTAAAATATATGTATAGAAATTTCAAATGTGTGTGTGTGTGTGTGTGTGTGTGTGTGTGTGTGTGTGTGTGTGTGTGTGTGTATGTGTGCGTGTATCAAGCTTTCTTTTGGGCCACCAATCAGCTCACAAATCATGAAACAGAAACATTGTTTGTTAGCAACTATTGGCCTTAGCTTGTGCTCATTTCTGGCTAGCTTTTTTTCTTTAACTTTAATTAATCTGTTTCCCTGTTTCTCTTTATCTACATTTGCCCTGGGGCTTTTTATCTTTTTTTCTGTCTGTCTTGCTCTGTGTCTGCTTGCTGGCTGTCAGCTGCCTGGCTGGCCCTGGGTGTCTGCCGCTTTTTCTCCTTGATTCTCTCCTTTCTTCTTCTCTTCTCCGCATTCTGTCTTCTCTTCTTCTTGTTCTCTCTAATGGCCAGTCCCACCTATCTCTCTCTGGCCATTCAGCTTTTTATTAGACAAATTAAATGCCTTAGAGAGGCAAGGTGAAGCAACAATGTATCTTTTCATAATTAAACAAACGCATCTTAAATAAATGTAACATCCTTACATCATTAAACAAATGCAGCAGAAACAAATGTAAAACACTTTAAGTAAAATAACATTACATATCATAAAGGAATGTAGCATATCTTTGCCCAGTTAAATAATATACTGTAACATATGTGTATGTGTGTGTGTGTGTGTGCTAGAAGAACTGCAAGCTAGAATTAGTTGGTGTTTATTATTCATGGTAATCAATAAAACTCTGAGCTTAAAACCAATACATTTCCTCATTCATGAAATTACAAATTTAAATCTTGGTTCTACATCTTTCCTTCCATTTTCAATTTTTAAATTATCTGAGAGATCAATCTGAAATTTTCCCCTAGTCTTCTATTGCTCCCAAGTTTATATTCTAAATATATAATTCTTTATCTCTTTGAGCTGAGTTCCATATATATTCTTTATTATGTACCCTATGATCATTGATTTTCCTAATAATTATTCAATTCAGAATTATTTGCCATTCACAATTAATTACATGTATAATTGTGTATAATTTACACAGCATATCATGACATTGTGTAAGATATTTGATTTATTTCCCTCTTCTTTCATCTAAAACTTCCTGTTTTATTTCTGCCTCTTTTTCCCTTTTTTATTTATTTGTTTCTCTCTCCCTCATACCCACTCCCCTTTCCCTCATTAAAGAAGTTATAATAAGACATACCTTCATATCAAAGAGGCTGAGGAAACCCAGAGGGAGGAAAAGGGTCACAAAAGCAGGCAAAAGAACCAGAGACAGCCCACACTTCCACTGTTGAAGTCCCTCAAGAATGCCAAGCTACACAACTATAATGTATATGAATAGTACTTAGTTAGACTTATACAGGCTCCCTGATTGCTGGCTTAGTCTCTGTAAGCCCTGGCTAGGTGATTCTATGGGCCATATTCTCATGGTATCCTTGAGCTCTCTGGCTCCTCAATTCTTCTTCCTCTTGTTGTCCAGGACTCCTTAAACTCCATCTGTTATTTGACTGTGGGCCTTTCTTCTGCTCCTATCACTTGCTGGATGAAGGCTTTCTAATGATTATGCTAGGCTTCACTATACAAGTAAAAGCAGGGTATCCTTAGAAATCATTTTATTGACCTTTTTGCCAGTCATGTTTGGTTCTAGCTTAGGTCTCTGATATCCTTTCTCACGTTCCTAAACCCACCAGGCAGTGTCAGGAGTGGGCTCTCTCCTATGGCATAGCTTTCAAGTTGGACCAGTCATCGGTTGGCTACTTCCTTATGTTCTGCACGATGATTACCCCAGCACATCTTGCAGGCACCACAAATTGTAGGTCTAAGAGTTTGTGGCTGGGGTGAAGCCCCAATCCCTCCACTGGAAGCCTTGCCTGGTTACAGAAGATGGCTTGTTCAGGCTCCGTATCCCCCATTACTCAGGGTCTTTCCTAGGGTCACCCTCCTAGTTTCCAGGGAGTTTCCTTTGCACTAAGTTTCTACCTCTTCCCTGCTGTTTATTTTATTTTAAAAGTCTGGTTGTTTTTTAGATTGGTCTTTTCCATTCACTTAATTAAATACATCTTTGATTAAATACATATTATTAATCTTCATATTTGTTCTTCTTAACAGAATACTAGTCTCTGGTGATGTTTATGAATACTGTTGCCCATTTTTAAATAATTATCTCTAGTTATGGAGTACTTCCAAAGAAGGTTGCAAAATTGTTAAATTGAACAAAATATTTTATTTCATCTACTTATTTTTATAGACATCCATGTTTATTAGGTAACATGTTTACTAATACTATTTAAAGTATAGGTAAGAGAAAGAGATCTTTAGTACCTATGCTCTTTCTATTTAATCCACTATTTTCATAACTACCTAATCATGAGCAACCACTTAATATCTCTCAGCTTATTTTTTCTTCTCAGTACAATGGAAATATAACCATCTTTCTTACAAGATTCTTTAACAAACTACAGATTAGTGTTAAACTTGATAAAAAACAAATACCTGTAATGTGACTCTTTTCCATTCAAACTCTCACATTCATATTTTGCTTAGAAAATAAAACTAAAATGCAGAAGAAAAATTAGAGAAATCATTTTACTGTCCCAAGTCATCAGAAATTCAACCTATTTGACAAAATATGTGAGACTGCTTCTGAATCCCATTATTTCTATGATTCTCCAGTTATTATGCCAGAAGTATGGAGACAGAAATCTTTGTATGTATTTCACATAACCATCTGTGCTTCTAGAAACATGAAAATAAAAAGGGCTGAGGTAAGGCCTTCAGTAAATCCCTTTCTTAAAGCAGCACTTAGTGGGGGTAAAACGAAATATCCTTTTGTTGTAGTGTCTGAATATCCTATAGAATTTGCAAACATGAGAGATAGACACAGCATTCATTCAATGATTAGAAAAGCAAATGGTTTTGTGCAACTTTTATTGGCTGGATATTTCTCAAGACGCTGGAAATACAGATGCAAACAAAACCATTTGTTTTCATAAATATAAAAGACACTTTTTCACCTCCTAATTGTCATCCAGCATGCTCTTAGAGAAGCAAATCTCTAGGGCTTTTGTTGAAACAAGTGCAATGTTAAATAGTAGTTTGTTCTTGCTAAATTGGATAATATGCTACATTCAGGCAACATCAGTAAGAGCATATGGTCTGTCTGAAGGCAAACTTTATCTCCTTGCAATTTTTACTGGCCATAGCACATGCAAAATAAAAAACCATGATACATTTTTGGCATCACATTTAGCCGTATTTTAAGTAAACAGAGACAATCTCAATATAGTTAGTGGTCTGGTGCTATTGAACATAAGAATGTGTAGTTATATACTGTGTACCCTAATAAACTTGCCTGAGGATCAGAGGACAGAGCCAGTCACTAGATTAGTAATAGAGCCAGGCAGTGGTGACACATACCTTTAATCTTAGTGCTTGAGACCCCATGCCTTTTCTGGGGAAGCACACATGCCTTTAATCCTATGAAGTAATATGGCAAGGCAGAGAAAGGTATATAAGGTGTGAGGAAACAGAACTCACTCTTGTTAGACTAAGGATTTCATAGAGGTAAGAACTAGTGGCTTGCTATTCTGCCTTGCTGACCTTTCAGCTTTCACCCTGATAACTGGCTCTGGGTTTTTTATTAAAAGACCATCTAAGATTCAAACAGCATTTGACATTCAACTTGTGGGGCAAAAATTCATGTAAAAACATCTTGCCTGTGAGCTTGCAGGCTCCAGCTCACGTCTGAGCTACATGGCCAGAATCTCCACCACACGTGGGAAGAGTCCCTAACCTGCTGGCTGTTTTTTTTTTTTTCCACCCTCTCCACAGCAAACTTTGTAGGTTTTGGGGGCTCCAACGTTCCTAAGAGTTAGCCACTTTCTCATGTTCTCTCATGCAGATGACTGGTTCTTTGGCTTCTTCTCTCCTGGTGGGATGTGGTATCTCCCTGGGTCCTCATCTTGGGCAACTACCACACTAGGCAGCTGCCTTGAAACCCACTTAGGCTTCTACTGTTCTATACAGAAGCAATCAGCCTCACATCTTAATTGTCCTTGTCAGCAGATTTGATGAGACATTTGGGATTTTTTAAAGGGAAAAATTAGTTAAAAGAGAATGTGTTTCCCACATTTAAAAAATGGGAAACATTTTTACAATGGTGGGAATTTGGTCTCTGTTTCAGAGTTCAGTTGACAGTCTGAAAATGGAGCACTTAAATGAGAGAATAATTGATGTAGATGGGATTTATGTAATGTCAATTATAAATATTATTTGTTTGATCATTTCTATTTTATTATTTAAAAAGTTGGTTAATGTGAGTGCCAAAATAAAAGTTTTAGAAAAATTTGTTAAAACAGATCATAGAGAAAATCAGACCCAGACAGAAGAATTTAAAGGTGAACCAATTTCAGCATTGCATTATACAGTTACAGAGAAACAGCCTAAGACTCTCAAACAGCCAACCTTAATCTATCTAGTAATCATACAGGTTGTGTAAGAGTTGGCTGGACTCTTGAGAAAATGTTAGATTTGAGGAGATTCAATGAAACAATAATGTCATATGGTATGCATTCCATATTTGTGAAGTAGATGTTAATTTAAACTAATGATCAACTTGTAATAGAATTATCCCTCAAACCTGGAGATATTTGGTTACAGCTGTCTTAGAAACTGGTGCCCAGTTGCAATGGAGAACCTGGTGGAAGGATGAGGCTAAGACCATTGAACAACAAAGTAGGGCTAGAGGTATGGAAATCTCCCGAGATCAATTTCTTGGAGAAGATTATGCTAATGTAGAAAGGCAATATTTATATGATGACCACAACTTAACTTTATGCTGAATGGCAACTGTGAATGTTTGGGACAGAATTGAAGAAGTAGGAAAGAAAATTAAATCATTTACAAAAGTTACACAGGGCCTAAAAAATACTTCACTGATTTCTTACAAAGGCTGTCTTCAGTAGTAAATAGAATGATACCAAATTCAGAAGCTAAACAGATAATAACTGAATGCAAAAGAATAATTAGGCTGATAAAGGCAAGATCAGCACACTTGGAGGAATGGATCTGAGATACAATTAATATTGAATCTCATGACAATGATGATACTTGGATAGAAGAGGTGATTTCCAGAGGTCTGAAGAAAAATAATAATGTCAGCTGCTTTAATTATGGTAAACACGGTAAAAAGGGACTATAAACAAAGCATTTCTAGAAACAATGGTTTTTAACAAGAATGGCAACAGAACGCCCCTCCCTTCTGAATTATGCAGAAGGTGTGGCAAAGGCAAATACTGGACTAAGGAATGTAGATCAACAAGGGACAGACAAGGTAATCCTTTGCCTTTGCCATCAGGAAACTCCCTGAGGGGCCTCTCAAAGGCACCCATGACAAACTCGGTTCATTCCTTTCTTGCCATCACAGAAGAACCCCCCCTCCCCTGAGAGAAATTAAAGAACTTAATGGCTATAGTGAAAAACCATACTGCTCTGAATGATAGAACAGCTGTAGAAAAGAAAACAAAAAATTAAGGAGAATCCACAAATCAAATTTGATAAAGATTAGATTTGAAAACTCCCCAAAGTTGGAGTTGTGGAAGGGTTTTGCATTTTTCTTTCAGGAGAATAAAAGCTAAGGAATCTTAAGAACACTGGACAAATGAGACATCTGATGAAAAAGGACAAATCATCCAGAAGAAAAGCCCCACGAAAAAGATTTTCTGCAGTGAACCATGACCATGCCTAACAGCAACTTTGAAGTCTAGAAAAAGATAATGGGACCCCACAACAATGATTCCAGATAGACAACGATAATGCCATTAAGCTAACAAACACCATCCAAAGGTCAGCTTTGGACTACAAACTGTTCAGGACAATTTCAAGATGGATAGCTGAGGTGATCCAGCCTCACAGACTGTGTGAGCAAAGACTTGAGATAAGCTGTGCACCTTCCCATTATGCAGAGACTGGACAATAAATGATACAGCTACCTCTCCTAGGATTTGACAGTTAATCCAAAATTTTTCTTCTCAGGATCCCCTAAAGATGCCTTCTCACCCAGACAGCAGGAAGTAATTTTAAGAACATGATACCCACATTCCCAAGAGGTGGGGTGGGTAGTTTTGATCTTTCTTTGGGTTATTCATAATTGTCATTATTTAGGATGGTTCGTTAAAAATTGTTAATTGTTAATGGTCAGGAAAAAAAGCCAAACAAAGAAAATTAGATTTGGCGATCTTGTTTTAAAAGAAAAGAAAGGGAAAAAAAGATGATATAGATATTATAAGATAGAAGGAAGATTATTGAATCTACTCTGAAAAAAAAAAAAACATATAGAAATGATGAACAAAAGGTTGATTAGTTAATTAACTCTGAAAAGAAAAAAAAGAGAATATGGATATGATAAGACAAGAAGGTAGATTGGAGCCGGTGGTGGTGATGCATGCCTTTAATCCCAGCACTTGGGAGGCAGAGGCAGGTGGATCTCTGTGAGTTCAAGGCCAGCCTGGGCTACAGAGTGAGTTCCAGGAAAGGTGCAAAGCTATACAGAGAAACCTTGTCTCTAAAAAAACCAAAAAAATTGAAGGTAGATTGTTGAATCTACTTTTAGAAACCAACTATTACTTTTAAATATTTTACATTGGATTGGATTTTTGTATAATGTATACAAATTTTGTATATAGATACAAATTTGAGATTGATTTTATTAGAAAATACTGTAGATATATTTCTAATCTTATTGAAGGTATTGTACCTATACAGCTAATTTAACAATGTAATACAAATTTCTAGTCCTGGAAAATTGTTATGAACTAATTAAGATACAAAGAAATGAAAGTTAGTATTTAGTCACCAACTATAATTAAACTTGCAGTCATATTAGGTATGTTTTCAATATAAATACAGGTCGGTCATCGTCAAACACTTCAGAGATCTACAGAATATGACATTTAAGATGTTTTAATAACATAGATTCTTTCCTTATGACAATAAGACATGTCTGCTCCTGGCAGCACCAACCTACTTCAGAGAAGATGATGGGCATTGATGAGTCTGTCAGATATGCTAGACCTGTAGGCCAAAGATGGATGCCCCAACATTGCCAAGAATCTTGGGTGACTGTCCAGGCAGCCAGCTGTTTCTCTCATTTCTCACAATTTTTGGAAGTTGCCTGTTTGCACTTCCTGCTTAGGTAATATCATTTCTTCTCAGGTCTCTGAAGTAGTTGAAGATTAGATAGTTATAATTATAGTTTTCCTTGTTAACAAATTCAGCAAAGAAACCCACTAATGAGGTATAAAGTATATGGATTAGAAAGACATCAAAAGATAATTTTCAGTTGATAATATAAGTTGGGATAGAAAGTGAATTAGGTACAACATTTTGGACTCACTCAAATAAGATACAGAATGGAGTATTTTCTGTGATTTTGTCAAATGTTTATGGACTGGACATTGTTAATGTAATTCTTGACTGTATGTATTGTATATACTTACTGTACTTATTGTATAATTTTCTTATATTAGCTATAACCTTTTATTATTTTAGACAAAAAAAGGGGAAATGCGGTGATATGTTGTGTTCCCTAATAAACTTGCCTGAGGATCAGAGGACAGAGCCAGCCACTAGATTAGAAACAGAGCCAGGCAGTGGTGGCATACATCTTTAATCCTAGCACTTGAGATCTAATGCCTTTGCTTGGGAAGCACACATACCTTTAATCCCAGGAAGTGATGTCTGGGCAGAGAAAGGTATATAAGGCACGAAGAAACAGGAACTTAATATACGTTTTAAATGTGTATTAAGACAAGGAACCAAACTGAAAAGAGTCTACATGCTGTGTGGTTTCAGCTATGACATTCTCAAAAAAAGGAAACTACACTAACAGTATAAAACAATGTGTGGTTACAAAGTATTTGGTCATTGGAAGAAACCAATGTATAAAAACATTCCATATGTAATAACTGTCTATATAATATGTTAATGCTAGAAGCTTATTCATACAAGGTTTTCCAAGTTCATAGACTGCATAGCACCTATGTGTCTATGCTAATATAAACAACAGACAATGCTGGCAGCAGAGAGGTAATGATATTATGTCAGTGTGGGTACATCTAACAATAGCCACAGGACAGATCTTCATCATCTCTTCAAATTTGCTCTGAAAAGAAAATGAGTCAGCTGGGCGGTGGGGTGGCGCACGCCTTTAATCCCAGCACTTGGGAGGCAGAGGCAGGCAGATCTTGGTGAGCTGGAGGACAGCCTTGTCCACAGAGCAAGATCTAGGAAAGGCGTAAAGCTACACAGAGAAACCCTGTCTCAAACAACAAAACAATAAAAAACAAGAAAGAAAATGATTCTTCTCTAAAAAAAAAATGCAAATGAAATTGTAGAGTCTTAGAAAGAGTATCTAACAAAAATTTCAGAAAGTCATGACAATCAAAATAGATTCATTGGGAAAAGATTTATTTATCTGAGATTAGATATATGAATAGGCACTCATTTAAGAAAGAAAATTCTAGGCTGATAGAAATAAATGCAAATGCAACCATACCATGCCACACTGGATTATTAGGCAGTCTGGTGGACATGAAAAAATTCAATATTCTTGTCAGGAGGAGAAAAGGATAATGTCATAAGTAGTTGTGAAGCTGTGCACAAGTCAGACCAAACTCAGTTCGCGGGGAACATCTTTAAACTATTTTGCTTTGATTCTGATACTAATGCCAAAGGAAACTAATGCCAAAGGGTGCAAGTATTTTAAGGAAACAGAGAGTGACATAATTAGAACACCGTTATGGGATAAAACAAGCAAGTCTTAAAATGATTGGTAATCAAGGATGGGTATAGATGAACTCAATAGGAGACTGTTGAAATACTACACTACACTGGCTGGATTCAGAAAGCATAGCGAATAATGCATGGTGAGCCACATCTCAGGAGCACTGCCCATGTTTGCTTCTGTGTGTCCACTGTGGCTAGTGTCAAAAATAATAAAATGCATGATTTCTTGTGAAAATTTGGTAGAATATATATGTATATATGTGTATATATACATATATATGATTTAATCACTTTGATATAAATTTTTGAGATGTATCAAAAACAGAAAAAATAAGAAATTAGTTGCTGTGCTCAGATTATCATTTTGACTTATCATTTTCTTCATTTATTGAACTTTCTCTTCTGATTTCTTCCAATATTGTTATCAAACTTTTTTCAGTTTATGCTAGGTGGTGTTCACAGTTCACACTAGGTTGTAAATTACTTTCTTCCTTAAAACAATGTTGGAAATTGGCCTGGCATTAAAATTTATGACATTATTTTATTCTTAATACTTTATTTGTAATAAGTATTTCCTCAGTTGAAATCTGTGATTGATATTAGTTTTTAAGGAAGAATCTGACTGTGTAGATAAAGTTGGCCTTGAATGTACATCAGTTCTTCTGTCTGTGCTGTCTGAGTTCTGGATTTATAGAACTGATCAGCCACTTTGGTCTTGAGTTTTATCCTCAAATTTCTTTTAGTCCAGTGCAGACATAGTCTAATGTACTGAAGTTATTTCAGATGGAGAACAAGTACACCTGGGGAAAAGGGGGAATTAAAGAGACACCTGGAAATGTTCCAAATGTACATTTTCTTAATAATTAGCACATCACACATCTACTTAGCATCTCATAAATAATCATAGAGTGTATACTGAATGAATAATTTTACTTTGCACTGTCAGAGGTTAACAAGAAAGCAAAATGGTTTGCTTATTTTAAAAATGAGACACATTTGTTCTTAGGGTACGGTATGACTAAAATATAATGAAATGCAACCAATAGGCAGATACCATGCCAATGTTTAAAACATTGATAGGAATAGATATATATGTATATATAAGTGTCACATCTGTCAAAACACCCTATATTTATATAGTTAGAACATAACTATCTATATACATTTATGGTATGGCAAGAAAATGAATATGCATGTTCCATGTAATTGTACATTTACTTTTTAATGAAAGTCTTTCTGTCAAAATCCTGTCCCAACTTTCATTCAGCAGTGTGCACCTTATTTCTTCTCTAACTGCTAAGGAAGAGACTCATAACATCAGGAAGCAAAAACGTTTTCATCTTCAACTTGCCTTTCATACCTCCTATCAACCTTGTCCAAGTTTTAAGATATTTTGTTTATTAATTATACTAATTTTGAAGATCATTTTTACTCCCCCTTAGTGTGTTAAGCCCATATTGTAGCACAAATCTTATTATTTTATTTTATTAATAAAAACAAACCCAGAGCCAGGTATTTGGGGTGAATTCTGAAAGATCAGAGAAACAGAACCAGCCACAGCCTCACCTCGCCAACTCCTCAGCTGATCCTGTTTCCTCAAACTGGAAGCTTCTGAGTCCTCATCTCAATGCATCTCAGATGAACTGCTACTCAAAAGTCTAAAAGCTTAACAGGTTCTAATTCCTGATCCTCACACCTCATATACCTTTCTGCTTCCTGCCATCACTTCCTGGGATTAAAGGCGTGTGTCACCATGCCTGGCCGTTTCCAGTATGGCTTTGAACTCACAGAGATCCAGATGGATCTCTGCCTTCGGAATGTTAGGATTAAAGATGTGTGTGCCACCATTTTCTGGCCTCTATATCTAGTGGCTGTTCTGTTCTCTGACCCCAGAAAAGTTTATTAGGATGCACAATATATTGGGGAACACAATATCACTATATCATATCAATATTAAATGTGTCAAAACTACCAGAAACTCTACATCCTGATAAATTGAAGAGAGTTTGGAAAGTTCTTTTTGTGGTCTCATAGTTGTTTACGCAATTTTTTGGCTGGAGCAGGGCATTCTAAGATGGCTTGTCTCAGGAGGTTGAGATGTCAACTGGGATAGTCAGAATGGTAGAGATTACAGAGTCCTTGTTTCTACATGATCTTTGTCTTTATCATATTCATAAAACAATGGTCATGATGAGAAAACATAGTAACTGTGAGATTTATCATTGAAAGTCAAGCAATATCACATCTACCGCATTCAAAGTAAACCATAATGCCAACTCATAGGCAAGACAAGAATAGATAAATCTGTTATCTTGGTACATAGGCTAAAAATATAGAATGCTATTCTCTTTTCCATGCTATTATGTTCAAATAAAAATCAATAATCTAACTTACATTTATACTAAACAGAATTTATGATTGCTAATGCCCATTTGACTTGGCCCTGGAATGGAGGCAGTTAATGACTTACTTTTAAGAGATGAAATGATATGAGAATACTCACCTTCATCCAAGATATTAGAAACTCAACTCTTTAAATTTTAGAGCTATGAAGTCACAAATATCTCTAGTGTTACTTTATTGTGTGCAAGCAGAACAAAATGGATCCTGACAAAACTTCCTCCTTTGCCTAGACATTTTGCTGTATTTCTAAAGTGAAAATTTTTGTTTGGAATTGTTTTGTTTGTTCTCATAAAAATAGCATGGCAACACTTCTGGTGTGTCATCTTCCTGTTTAACCTTACTATTTTCTCAACCATCTTTACAAGTTTCCAAAATTAACAAAAGCATTGTGGAGTGCTCTGACAGGCACATTAACAGTAAATGACACCACTACTTCTCTATGTTGCTCTTATAGTCAATCATCAAAATAAATTCTTAAAAAAAATATGTATGCTTTTTTCCAATATGACTTTGAAACTCAAAGAGTAATTTCTGGAGTCTTACTTCAGTTGCTAATCTCATGACATCCTTATTCCAAAGCTTTCAGTAAATTGTGGAAGAAAGTGAATTCACCATTCCAATTTTTGAATAAATATAACAGCCTTGAAATTTTGAATTTTTCTTTGTAATATGTGCCTCATGGTTATGAAGAATAGGTGTGGAGGGAGGAGGGGAAGGACAGAGACAGAGAGACAATGACAAGTTCTAGTAGAGGTTTAAGAAAGAAGAGAATAAATTGAAGAGTTGATATCAGGAGATAAACAAATGACAATACTGAGACATGGAAGGCCATCATGTCTGCTAGTGTCAAGAATGGGTTACCAGATGCTGATGAAAATATTTTGTTCCACCTTTCCTAACATTCTAAAAGATTGTTTCTTGTACTACAGATGGCATCTTGTAATAATTACTCTAATAGGAAGTACATTTAAACACAAAAATTAATTTCATTGATTAATTATTTAACATAAATAATTAAAGAGATATCTTATAATAATAGCAAGTTCATTTAACATAGGAATCATGTTTAAATGGATTTTTTTTCTTTTCAATTGTTAAATATCTCCAAAGCCTGGAAGAAAATCAAATCAGCATTCACAAAGGACAAGTTTCATCTGATACTAAATGTCACCCACATAGGACAGGGAAACTCTTCCTTTGATCCAGTCACTGCCATGTGCATGTCATGACTATGCCCTACTTTGAGGAAATAAGTTTTTCTCAAGGGCCTTAGAACCTTGACAGGTGTGTATCCCCATGTCCACTTGGAATGCACACTGTACACCTTGGAAGCACATAATGTCACCACTGCTGAAGCATTCACAGGTGCTATATGGAGAACTTGGGATGGATGCTGTGGTGTTGCTAATGATCTTCACTTCAGGTGTCAGGCTGGCTTTGTTCCTGGCCTTGGGGAACATGCTGGCTGACTGAAATGGGGACTGAAAGAACAACTGCTTCTTTAGGCAGAGGAAGTGCTAATGACTCCGCTGAATACATGATGTGACCATCTCTTTGGTCTTTCTCTTGTTTGTTCAAAATAATCACCAATTTAAAGACAATTTACCCTATGGGTTTTTAATCAGTGCAGTCCACTTGTTTCTCCCACAGTGTTTATTTAATGTAGAAAGTTCTGTGTCATAACAGCACTTTGGTCTTTCCAGTTTGCTATGGAAACATAATTTGGAAGCCAGCTATTTTTGTTTGTTTGTTTATGTTTTTTTTTCATCTGATAGGTTTTTGGAAATTGGCTGGTTCCTCAGGACTCAGACCTTCATAGTGGATGAATTCCAGGAATGGAGTAATAATATGATGGGATTATTTGGACGTGGAGGATTGTTCATACTGTGGCTGAATAAGAGAAAGGAGATCACTTATTATGTAACATGAAATACTTATTATGTCCTCTCTCCCTTTTCTATATTTGTCCCCTTGCATTCATTGGGTGAGCAGTTCACTTTATTATGCCCTTGTACCAGGATGCTTTGCCCCACCATGGCTGAGAAACAATAGATCATGTTCACCATGGATTTATACTGCTTAAGACATGATAAATCCAGATAGTTTCATCTTTCTTTGAGTTGCTTTTTCAAGATTTCTATTACAACCATGAAAAATTCAACATGTACACTAAGTACTCTTCCCTACTTACCAAATGAAAATGACAAATTTAAGTAGCGTACAAAGTGGCCATCTAGGGCTCATGTGCCTTCCTCATTTCTCATCTTCATGAATTTGAAAGATTTGTTATTTGTGACCTAGTAGTTCTTTTAAAGAAGAAAATATGTGTTTGTCAGTATATTTCCTCCTACAAGACAATATGTATTTCATTTCATAAAATAAGCACTTGAATATTACTAATGTTGGGGTTGTATATTTGGTGAAAATAAAGAGCATTTATCATTCTTATTTATAAAATGGAATTCAACAAAACACTTTCTGAAAACAGGGGTTGCAACTTAATCACATTACATTACTAAGAGATCATAGAAGATAATTCCCTGCATTTGTCAGTGTTGTACACCACCCAGGCATATTTTGTTAGATGTTGTCAAAGGCATAGAAAACCACCAATCATAATAACAGTTAACTTCTTTTAAAAGCTATCCAATTGACATTAATAATGACTAAGTATGTTTGAATGGAAAGAGCATTAAATACTTAGTGCCTTTTGGCAGACTTTTTAGTGTCTAAGCTGAAACAGTATCTACTCAACAAGAAGAAACAATTTAATGTATTCCCCCCAATAGAATATAATGAATCAATGTCCAAATTTATTTGCATTCAGAGAAGAGTTTTTTTTTTTATTTTTGTGGGAGAAAAATAACAAAGAGAATATACTTTCTTAAAACTCAAGCAAGCAGAGTAATAGCACTATTGTTGCCCCAAGCTAGGACTTACAAAAAATAACTATTTGTAACTGCCCGCCACTGCCGAAACTTAGGCTAAAGTAAACTAAAATTCACAAATCACAAGAGCATTTTTCACAATGCATTTTTTTTTTTACTCCTGGGGCTACTGAATTTTTGTTAGCACATGACACACCCCTGGTTCTGTTCTTCTGTTTTGTTTCATAAGATAATTCTTAACACATTTTTTTTCTCTGAAGGACTAGTGGTAAATTCTTCCCTGAAGAAGCTTGGTAAATTTGTGGATATAGTTATGGGACGGTCAGCATTTTTGTACAGTGATAGTGTTTGGATGGGATGTAGCTGATGGACCTCTAGAAGGGAAAGGAAACAACCTCCAAACAAAAGTCACCACTATTTTATCTTCTTATAGAGCAGTTTTTCCAGGATTTTTTCCAAGAAGTGGTACTTCAAACTCTTTTTTTTTTTGCTGTGATCAGTACCTAGTCAATACCTTCTCTCTCTTTTCTGTAGTGTTATTTCTATCAGCAACACACGTTTCCTAGTACTCCTCATCCTGTCCATTAGGAAATTAAATTTTCAACTAGCTTATAAATCTAAGAAGCAAAGCTCATGTTTCTCAATATGTACCATTTAACCTAAAATTTGCATTATCTATGAATAGTAAGTCTCCTCATATTCTATTTATAAGCATGCCCTTACACAGCATCTAGATCTACTCTTGAAACAAGTTTATAACAAATGTATTCTACTATTCTCAATATAAGGCCCCTTACCCATATATATGTATTTATATATCAATATCTATCTATCATATATATATATATATATATATATATATATTCTCTCTAAGTTTCCTTATGTAATTGAAAATACAAATTTTCTGAGTCTATTGTTCATCATTGATTGGCCTTTCCTAAAGTGAAATACCATGCAAGAATATTACTCATTTACTAGCTTAAATGTTTGGGTGGTTTGGCTCTGTGACTGCTGAATTTAATAAGATGTCAATGTTGCTTGTGCTTTAGAATAAATATTATTTAAGACTTTCTCCCCATATCTTTTAAATACCAACCTTTAAATTTTTTTAATCAGGAATAAAACCCTGAGAAGCAGGGGAAAAGGCCTTCCCAGGGCATTCAATCCGTATTGTATTATATCCTCCCAAGTACAGGTGTAAATCATAGCACTGGTTTTGAATGTAAGCTTGGGGGATATCTGGTGGACACTTGCTGCTTATGAACTGACAATTGTGACAGTGACCCTGAGAATTATCTTGATAATTGAATGTGGAAAGGCAGTTAAAATAGAAACATACAGTAATCAGAGGAAGACTGATATACTAGAACTGGTGTGTGTGTGTGTGTGTGTGTGTGTGTGTGTGTGTGTGTGTGTGTGTCTGGGGGGGGAGACAAACCTCCAATTTCTACTCTGTCAATCATCCTGGATACACTGATCTATAATGGGTGTTTTTAGTCAACTTTATGGTGTAGACAGTAGAGTTCTTTTACATTCTTCTGAGATATTTATCTCTGCCTTCTTTCTTCATTTTGAGGTCAACTCATCTATATCTGAGTTATAGGAGTACTTCCAATAGTTTATGCCATAAGAAAGGCCTGGAATTAGCGAAATCATTATTTTCCTTACAAAAAGTAGTATAGGAGGAAACTGTAAATACTTCAACTCCATTAAGGAGCAAACTGGATTACCACACAACTTACTGGAAAATAAGAACTCATACAAGAAGTAAAAGAAATAGATAGTATAAGGATTAGGGGAAGACTGAGCAGATCCAACAGAGGTGACTCTGGTATAAAGAACTCTGTACTGTTTCTTTGAGATGGCATCTCTGTGACACACGTGGAATTCTGAGAAGGAGATAAGGAACTTTCCCAGGTTGCACTTTCATCTATGTGTCTTCATTGCATTCATTTCCAGTAACTGTATTTTCTTCTTAGCAAAAGAAAGACAATGCTTTCTTTACCTTTATAACTAAATTGTATTAGAGAGCATGACAAAGAAAATATAATTACACTAAATCAAAAACCTATGGATAATTTTAGAGAATATTTTCAGAGTCTTTGCTAAATGATTATCTACATCAATACACAGTTTAATTTCTAAGGAAGTTAAAACATATCCCCACACTATTTATTTGTCAAAGTGATTATACACCAGTTTTAGTTGGCATTAACTATTAAGAACAACAGACTGAATAATAATTGTTCCTTGGTTTTACTTAGTACATATACATTTTCTTATATACTTGTGTTTTTTAATGAAATACCCATCTCCTCTTTTAGGAAAAAAAGATTATAACTCCCTACTCTGTGAAAGGCGTAGCCTCCAGGAGATTTTATACCTCGTCAGTGGTGAATGTAATAATTTTTTCTTACCTAAAAAGCACCAGTGGGAATAAGACAAATCATTGGTTCACTGATTAGAGCAAGTAATGTATCTGCATTACACCTCAAATCTGTTCTCTGCAGAGCATTTACTGGGGGTCATTAATTTTGTCACTATTTTGTATTGTTAGCCACCATAAAATAGGATGAACATGAATGAACAAAGATACTTCAGAGTAGAAATGAGAAAAGATACTAGTTATCAGGGCTGAGGGCACATATCATAGGCCTTATACACAAGCGTTTTATGTACTCACTATAAAATATACAAATTCAAAGATGCCATTTCAATGGATGATTGAGCAGAATATTTACATATATTAATTTTATTAGAGGATCCTTCAATTCTATGATGTTCTAGAAACACTGAAGTTTCATATGGCTCAAAAAAAAAAAAAAGAAAAAGAAAAAGTTTACAGTTCTACCACTTTCCACTTTCCAGGTGGTGGACTCTATTATTAAGACACAGATGCTGTGTTATTTTACTTCTGTCTTGCTTTGATAACACATGGACTAAAAGTAATCTGGGAAGTAAAGGGTTTATTCTATATTATACTTATAGATCATCATCAAGAGAAGTCAATACAGGAACTCTGTATCCAAAGTGCATGGCATCTTCAACAATAGGTTGTTACCATCTAGTCATGATGAGAAATGGGAAGTCACAATAGATTATTTTGTTGTGAAAGCCGCTAATAAATTTGTAGCATGAATCTTAAAAGGTTTTATTAATAAAATCAAACCTGAAGCCAGGTATTAGGATGAATGCGGGAAGATCAGAGAAGCAGAACAAGCCACAGCTACCTCACCTTGCCAGTTCCTCAGCTGATCCTGTTTCCTCAGACTGCTTGCTTCTCAGTTGAACTATGCTGCTCAAAAGCCTAAAAGTCTAACCAGCTCTAGTTCTTGGTCCTCGGGCCTTATATACCTTTTTGCTCCCTGCTATCACTTCCTGGGATTAAAGGTGTGAGTCACCATACCTGGTTGTTTCCAGTGTGGCTTTAAACTCACAGAGATCTGAATGGATCTCTGCCTCCCAAGTGATAGGATTAAAGGTGTGTGTCCCACCATTTTCTGGTCTTTATGTCTATCTAGTGGCTGTTCTGTCCTCTGACCCCAGATAAGTTTATTAGGATGCACAATATATTGGGGGACACAATATATCACCACATAGATTTCTGGTCATTTTTTTTTTTGGTGTTCATCATTTTTAGGAGCTGGCAATAGCCATAGCTCCCACTGGTTTTTAATTTATGATGGATTGAGAGTCTTGTCTTGAATGCTGTATTGATGCAATAGAAATCTGCTGGATAGTTTAGTGATGCCTGTCACTGGAAAAATAAAGGGGCTAGCAAAACAATGTTGGCTCAACGTGATCTAAGATCCGATGTGTAGACAAACAGACCATTTATTTAGAGATAATACAACAATTTCTATGGTAAAAAACATGCATATATTGGACAAATGTTGCAGAACATTTGTTTATATTGTAATGATGTGTCATTGCCAAGGAGCTTTCTGATTGGTTTAATAACAAGCTGAACAGCCAATAGCTAGGTAGGATGAATAGATAGGATTTCTGGGAAGAGAAAGGAAGAGGAGAAGAATCTAGGAGCACAGGAGAGTGTAGGAGACACCAAGTGGAAACAAGAGTTGTAAGATGGAAGAGAGGTAACACTGTGTGGTAGAATGTATAATTAATTTAAGTTATAAGAGTTAGTGGGACAAGCCTAAACTAAGGGCGAGCTTTCATAATTAATAAGTCTCTGTCATTATTTGTAAGCTGGAAGCCCAAATCAAAGTCTGACTACAGAAAAAAATATCCTATTTTATTCATATTTATTGTAACAAA
The DNA here is from genome assembly GCF_049852395.1 of Peromyscus maniculatus bairdii. NCBI lineage: Eukaryota > Metazoa > Chordata > Mammalia > Rodentia > Cricetidae > Peromyscus > Peromyscus maniculatus. The sequence goes on from NC_134856.1 coordinate 6,992,953, forward strand.
CACTATTTATGCTATAAAGTAAGTTAATACGTTTGAGAAAATAGAAAAGATGTTTTTATATGTGCCCGGAGGAGTATAAGAAAAATATCAGAACATAGGGAATTTTGAATGTCTCTGGATGGCATTGAATGTGAGCAGGGATAATGAAGGCAGTATATGAAAACCATAAAGTTCAGAAGAGTAACATATATATGTTCATGTATAAACACATACATGCATACACACACACACACACACACACACACACACACACGAAATTGGCAGACCAATGAGGTTGCATAAAAGAAGGTAACATTGACACTGGACAAAGATACAATGTCTGGGTCATAAAATACAGTGCCAGTGATGTTCACAGGTTTAAATAGGATCTTTTAGCAGTTTTCTACCAAGAAACTGTAATACTGTCAGATTTCGTGGACTTGTCAGTGATCCCTCGCTGATGACTGCTTCCTTCCAGGCTTACATTCTTCACAGGAACTCTCTTCCAGCTTCCAGTGTTTCTTTATGCTACTGCTTATCAGGCCTCTCTGAATCTTTGTTACCTCCACAAATCACCCTATGTGAGGTCAAAGAAAAAGGCCTGTCTTCACCCTAATGTCACCCAACCAGTTCCCTCACCAGGCTTACTATCTTTGTCACTCTCTTTCAGACCTCTACAGTTTTCTCCTGATCTGTTTGATATTCAGACACATTGTTATAAATAGGGTATGTCTCTATTGAAATAACATCGTTGCCATAGAGGATTCTAAAAAGCTTTCTAGGCAGGGCAAATCATGAAAAATAAGAGTAGACAGAACCATTAAAGGAGGGAACCTAGAGACTACACTCCACAAATCAATTTTGTGCCTCCATTTCTCTTCAAATGTGTCTTCATTCATATTTCAATATTCTGTCCCAGCTTAACTTTAGAGAACATATTTTCACATCAAAATCCTTTGAGATGGACTGAAATAAATGCAAATGTAGATTGCTGTTGCCATGCAGTTTTACATATAGATTTTTAAACTTCATGGGAATTTAAAGACCCTTATTTGTCACTTATATTGGGTGCAAGAACCATCAGCAATCAAAATTTCAGTTTTGGGATGTAGTTACATGTTCTTAGCTATAGTTTTCCTTTTATGTTTTTTAACCTTGTGTTATTAATGATGGAATTGGAGGTGCTGTAGTCAAGAGCATCTCCTTCTCTCATCATATGTGAATTTCTGCATGTTGTTTGAATATTTTAAGCCTAATTTTCCCTTATCTTTAAATCTATACTACAATGTATCATATCTAAGTATCATTATTGTATGGTTTCAACCAGAATATAGATAATTAAGATGTTTGACATTTGGGTATTGAATTGTTTATATTTATACATTACAAAGTCCAGGTTGCCAACATAGGAATCTGATAATATTTTTCCCAATCTTAGGCAAATTATAAGCTTCTCTTTAAGATATCTATGAAGAGGGAGAATCTATGTAATGAGAATTGACATCTTTTTCTGTCAAGTTTTTGTCACCTTGGTACAAACCACAGTCATTTGGGAAGAAAGAGCCCCAGATGAAGAAAAGTCTCCATTAGATTGGCCCATGGGTGTGGGTGGGAGGAGTTTTCTTGATTAATAATTGGTGTTGGAGCATTCAGCCCACTGTGGGTAGTGCCATCGCTGGCCAGGAAGCTCTGATATTTATAATTAAACAAGCAGACAAACTGAAAAGCAAGTCAGTTAGTAGCATTTCTTCAAGGTCACTACTTTAGTTTCCTCTTCCGTGTTCCTACCTTGAACTCTGTCCCTGGGTTGCCTTCATGATGGGCTATTACCTGAAAGTATAAGCTGAAATAAAACTTGCCCCACCACCAAGTCCATATTGGGCATGATGTTTATCGTAGTAACCGATGACAAACTAGGACCTGACTGTACCAGTGACACCTAGAGACAGAATCATGCTGGATCACCATAGCAAAGCCAACTTAGTTCATTTTACATAAATATCTATTACAACTATCAGATGCCCAATTAGCTGCTGAAAATTTGGATGGACAATTTGAGCAAAATAGAGAGTCAAAAAGTTAGTAAGACAAAATTGGTTAATATTAGAATGTTTCTTTGCTAGTCATTTGCTGGGCTATACTTTACAAAATGTGTCTTAGAGTTTTCTGCATCATAAGTTGAAGTCTGCGTATCTAATGTTGCCCTTATCACAATGCACAGTACATACCCCACAACACCAAAGGACTGGATTCTGTATTTTACAATGAGGCATTTTGGAAATATATTCTCAAATACCTTCAGGAAAGAATTCATATGTTTTCTCTCATTTTAGAAATGAATAGAAACCTTTCCAGGTCAGGTGAGTTCCCTGGGGACAGATAGTGGAAATGGAAACACTTGTGTGAATCTGTCTTTGTAAATATTTGTTTTTGTAGTTTATGATGTGTTTAGGCTTTCTAGGCTATATGAAATAAAATTATAATTTAAAATGCATCTTCATAAAAATTCTGTCCCTAAGTTATAATAAATTATCAGAAAGTTGTTTATATGAAAATGCAACATTCTCTATTTTTATGTATGATTAGACATTGATTTATATTTCCCCATTTCATGGGAGCAAAGGTGATATAGAGATAATGGTGTTGAGTCACCACTATGGGACTAATATTTCACTATAGACTCTTCACTAGTTTATTATTTTGTTGAATATTCATAAATATATTCCGTATCAAATATTATTTCCATTTTATAGAAAGAAGACAAAATCAGAGAAGTTAAGAAACAAAATTCTAGGTAACATTCAAATATCAAAATAGTCCAAAATGAATACCATTTAAAATAGTACTTCATTTAGAGTATTATACAATATATATTGATCATATTCACTATGATCCCAACTCTTCCCAGATCTATCCCCTCTCTACCTTCCCAACTTTGTGTCAAACAAAGCAAAACATTTCTTAATACCGTTTTTTTTTCTCTCCAAATATTCTTGAATGTCTAGTCTTTCACTGTTGTGTGGTATACCTAACCAGACACTACATGCTTAGAGAAAACTGGCTTTTCCTCTCTTAGGAGCTAAAAATTGTTAATAGCTACACAGATACCAGTGAGATTGTGTGCACAACTTCTTTGTATTTGGTACCTAGTGCTTGTTTAGGTTTTTTTGTGATATTGTATTTGTTGTGTATGTATATGTGTTGCCCTTCTGCTATGTCCAGAAGATGTTTCCTTCACTGTTTATATCCCTTCTTCTGCAATTATCTCTGAGCTTTTAGTGAGGTGTGTGGCATACATTCCAGACATGAACATTCAATAGTATTACTCTCTGACTTTTGGCCTGTTGTGGATCTCTGTGCCAGTCATCATCTATGGTATGGAGAAGCTTCTCAGATGAGAGATGCCTTGTGCATGAATATAATGAGGTCATCCATAGACATCTTAATTTTATGTTCATCTAAAAGTTTAGTAAAGGTAATCTCTGCCCCAGTACCTATATCATATTTCCATAGGTTGTTGGCCCAATAATGGTGACAGGTTTCATTGGGTGAATCTGACGTAAATATAACCAGAAAGTATCTGGTTTCTCTCATGAGGTTCCTGCCATTATTTTACAAGTACATGCCTTGCCAGTTCAACCACTGTTGTAGCTTGCATGGTTCACCAGTAGGTGTGATTTGAAATGACTTTTTTCTTCTGCTGGTTTGCATTGCACCTTCCAGCAATATGAAAGCTAGCTATTATGGACGACACTTCCATACTGTGCCAGATTTGTATCATCATGTTCTATGATTCAAACAATTGGCGCCCTCAGCAATATGATCTTACTGGCCATTTCTGGAGGGAAATAATAAGCAATGGCAATAGCCTAGGATTTTTTGGAGGAGGGTTATCTGGGATACTTCATTGGTTAACATGTCAAAAAGGAAGAATTATTTTTAGTTATTACTTATTTTGAGACAATGTTGTAGATGTAGTCAACCATCTTATTAAATAAGAAACACAGAACCAATGTAAAAGAGAAAGCCAAGAGGTCAGAGCTCAGAGCTAAAATCTTACCCTTCCTCCTGCGGTGGTCCTAGCTCTCTGAAAGAGAGCTACTTCCTGTGTGTATGTCTTTAAATAGTCTTTCAGTTCTACCTTCTCATTGGTTATAAACCCAAACACATGACTGCCTCATCACTGCCTGTAAGTACAGCCCTCCAGGTCTTAAAGGCATATGTCTCCAATGCTGGCTGTATTCCTGAACACACAGAGATCTATGGGATTAAAGGCGTGCGCCACCACCGCCACACTTTTTCTATGGCTCTAATAGCTCTGACCCCCAGGCAACTTTATTTATTAACATACAACTAAAAGCACATTTCAGTACAAACAGAATACCACCATACAAAGTCTCACTGTGCAGTGCTCTTATTCAGGAAGTTTTATGTATATGTGTGTGAAAACCAGGCTGGCCTCAAACTCATATATATCTGTTGTCTGAATAATGTGATCAGAGGGGTGTAATGTTTATGAAACCATATGAATGTTTATGTCACACTTATTTGATTCAGTCAATATTACCAAACCGTTAAAAGCATGGAGTTCATGGGAGCAACAAAATATGAATTATAATAATAACTATATCCAGTAAGGTGACCTATTCTTTAGAATTTCAGCATTTAGAAGACTGATGCTGGAAAATCACAACTACAAAGAAGACTAGCCAACATAGCAAGTTTCAGACCATTCTGTACTATACAGAATGATCCCATCCTAAAGCCAAAAAAACCAAGTATGCAAGCAAAATCCAGATAAGAGTCAGTGCATGCATATGTGTCGGGGGTGGGGAGAGGAAGGGCTGGGAAGGATGGAAAAGACTTGACTTTAAAAGACTTTTAGAAACTAGTTTCTTTGTAGTTCCTTGTTGTGACTTCTAATCTATATAATATTACTTTAATAAGTATCTTTATTAGTTAATTAGTGATTTACTAGTAAATAATTATGAAGCTTCCTTTGACATATGTTCCAGACATCAACTCTCATGCATCATATGAGATACTGTACTTGAATATAAATATGCATGTGCTCATATAAAATTTTAGGCTTATAGCAAATCAACAAATTGAACCTTCCTTGTATATAATTTAAGCCATTCTTCTGGCAGTCAATAAAGGGACCAAGAATAAAGAAAGGCATTATACTCTCACTGCCATGTCAGCAGCCCTATCTCCTCAGTTCCAAAGGGGAGGGCAAAGATCTAGGACCAACAAATATGTGTTCTCTGGTGCATACATTGGTTTGTCCACTCAATTTGTTTATTACTGTCTTCCCGAGGTCAGCTCCTCCCTTCCTTCAAGAGTCTTCTCTAGTTTTATCTCCTCTATTTCTCAAATCACTTAGGCACAGAAAAACATCTTATGTGTTATAAAGAACAGGAAATCTACATGGTGGAAGCCTCTATCACATCATGCCTTCTGCTCGCTCCTACCTTTATTGCCACAGGTTCTTGATATTTTAGGTGACATTCAATCATATGAACATCAAAACATATAACTGATGGTAGAACAAAATTGCCTAATAAAACATTTTAAGTGAGAAGAACTTCTAAAGACATCTTTCAGTGAATATAAATATGAGGGAAAAAGTTAAGGCTTATTTATAAATTTTAGAAAGTATTAATACTAGAATCAATAAAAATATTATTGACTTCCCAAATGTACCTTGGTGCATTGCTTGTACCCCCTTCTCCAGATCACATGCCATCTCACTTGCAGTACCTTCCTATCTGCGTCATATTTTCCAGCCCCATCCATCACAGAAAGTGAGTGCTTTTTCTTATTAATATTCTTAACTTACTCAGAAAAAAAGGAATTGCTGTGTTATTATTATAATTGTGTGGTTGTAGATTTGTTTCGTTTTGATCACTAAAATAATTCAATGATGAAGGAAAGAGCAAGACAGAGTGGTTCACCTAAGTCTCATGTTGTAGCAGTTGCATATTAAGAATGCATTGTGGCACTCCTTGTTCCTGAGACAGAGAAGAGGGCTAGGCAGGGGGCATTATAAACTGAATTGTGTTCCAGATGTATATATTTGTATGTTAGTATTCTAATGCTGATTACCTCACATTTGTGACTAATTTTGGAGACAGGATCTTTATTTTTGGTGATTAATCTCACACAATGCCCCAATGATAGACAAACTAGTGTTCTATAACAAAAGATTAGGAGACAGGGACATAAAATGAACATGATGTGAAGACAGGGTTAATCAAGACAGGGCTCCAAAGAAAACAACCCATCCAAACTTCATCTTGGACTCTTAGGCTTTAAAACTCTAGAAAAAAAATCTCATTCCTCTTGTTTACCCACACAATCCATGACACTTTGTAGTGGTTGTCTTGAAAACCAACACAGTGTGACATACACATTCCAATATTACTCACTGTTACAGCAATAAATGTCAGGAGTTAGAACTCAATAATCCATTTCATAGTACCATTTACTATACCAAACTATACCAATACAAATTGGCAAATTCACAGTCCCTTTAATTCCAGCACCTAGTTTGTTTGTTTGTTTGTGTTTGTTTTTCATTTGTTTGTTTGTTTTCTATGCTACTTTTGGTGTTGTATTGCAAAAAAGGAACAATTCATATTTGATGACATATCTTGGGATGTTAAGTTCATCTGGGTGGTAAAACTAAGATTTGACATTCCTTCTTGATCTCAGCCTGGCAGCTGGTACACAGAAATAAGTGAGTGGCTAATAAAGGATATGGATATATACTTACTTAGAAAATGAACTTTGGTCCTATATTTGCTCTCACCCTTTTCTTTCTTTTTTTTCTTTTTCTTTTTTTCATTTGACATAATTTCTTTGTTGATTCTATGGGAATTTCACATCATGCACTGAAATTCCACTCATTCTGAAAAAGCCAACCAAACAAAAACCTCTTTGCTCCTCTGTCTTTCCAGCACATCATGGGGCAGATGTTAGGATAGGTCAACCCAAGGCCCTGGATGTGAGCCTGAGTAGTAGCTGAGCTGGTCAGTCCAGGCCACTGGGGCCACTCCCTCCAGGTGAGGGACAAAGCCATAGTTCTTCTATGCCCATGCTATCGGGGTCAGTTCTGCCACGCCAGATGGTGAGGGGTGGAGCCATCCCTCCAGAGTGAGGTGTAGTGGAGGGGGCAGTAGCTCTCCCATGAGGAACTGGGCCAGCTCTCTTGTTGCAGTGTCAAGCTAGGAGCAAGGCCAGTTTTCCCACAGCCAGCAAAGGGCAGGACCAGATTGGAATGGCTGTCTGACTTCATTAGGTGGGATTCCTATGACCTCCTGTGGTAATATAGGCCATAGGCATCAAAACATAACCCAGCTGCAATGAGACCATGAACCTTGGCAAAAGCTTGGGTAGGATGACCCCATGACTCCAGGTCAGAGAGCAAGCATGACCCTGGTGCAGGCATGGCCCTCGGACACCAAAAAACTACAGGTTGCAGCCCAGAGTCAATGCTTCCTTGTGGCCTTTGGTGGCTAAAATAGGCCATGGACTTCAACACAGACCCTGACTTGTGGTTCCAGACATAGTCCTTGGAAGCAGCCTGAGCCTAAATGTCACCATGGTCCCAAGTGGCAGTGCAGGTCACTCAGATTGGACACCAATGTGGTCCTAGTTGGAAGCCCAGGCCCAAGTATCCACATGGCCTGCAATGGTAACAGGAGTGATAAACATCAATACAGACCCTGGTAACAGTAGTGTTATGGACCCGGACATGGCCCTCAGTTGAAACTCTGGTCCAGATGTCACTATGGCACTGGGTAGCAGCATAGATCTGTATGTCCCAGGCTTTAGCATGACCCTTGGACACCAACATGGTCTCATGGTGTTGCCAGACCACAGGCAATCACACAGCACTCAGTTGCAACAGGAGTCATGGATGTTAACTCAGACCCTGGCAGCAGCTCAGGCCTAGATGACACAATTGCCCCAGGTCTCACCCTTTCCTTAAGTTATGCTCAGTTTGAGCTCATGTTCTTTTCCTTTTTGACATTGATATGCCTTTATATTAATAGTTCTTAACCAAGGACAACAAATGAACAGCTTGGCAATACTTGGAGATGTTTATCATTTCCACAAATGAGGAAGTGTTACTTGCATTTATAGGAAGAGGTCCTGAGTGTTGCAAACTTATCACAATGTGAAAGGCAGCCTCTCCTATCAAATAATCATTGAAGCTGAAATACCAATCATTTCAAAGATCAAGAAGCTAGTTGTGATGGTGAGTGTCTATGACACAAGCTGTTTTTCAGTAGAATGCTTCCTGAGAACCACACATATTGAGTAATCTGCATACTATCGAACTCTGATTAGCAAATAATGAGATAACAGCCCTCATTGATGATATAATGGTTCTCCAGTTGGGAGCCATTGTGTGGTAGTACATTTTATATAGGCATGTGTAGATCATGAGAGGGAAAAGGAGCTACAGTAGATTCAGCCTGAAAGTTACACTCACATGCTTTTGTGAACAATGAGGCCTTTTTGGGTACTGGTGTCCAAATTCTGTGGGAGGTGAAGACTCCCTCTTCTAGGGAAGCCATCTGCTTCCCCCCATGAAATGACTAATGAGCTGAAGTTCCTGGATGTTCTACTTATGTCCCAGCTCAAGCTAGCAATCTGTGAAATTCACATGGGACTGGCTCATAGCATGGATTACAGCTCCAGAAAGGGGTGATTTCAGATGTATCTACAAACCTTGACTGCAACAATGTTAAGAATGATTTCATTACCATCTTCCATTTGCAATTCAGTTTCCTAAAAGGTTAGTTGATTGAAACTGGTAATGTCTGTCATGATTCCACAATACCAACATCATCTTAAATGATTAACCTGGAGATAAGTGGCATGGCTTACACTAATAAAAATATTTTAGAAGTACTATTTCGGTTAAATTATTTACCAAAAAAATTTGAGGGAGGAGGAATGTTTACCAATTGCATGGTGTACATGGAACTTGTTTCCAAGACCACTTCTAGAAATTAAAATTCATAAAACTTCATGATCATTATACAAATTAGAGTTGTATTTTCATGTGCTTTGTAACCTATATATTTAATCATATTTGTATTAATTACAACACACAAAATAATGCTATAGAAATACCTCATCCTATGTCTTTAAGAGAAATGATAGAGAAAATATTTTACATTGCAACCTTTTTCAAATATTTCCCATGTGCATATATGTAACATGGAACTAGTTAAAACAGATTGCTGAATGCTAATAGGTGATAATGATAGAATCCAATATCTCCATTACAATGATGCTGAGACTACTTTTAAAATTCATTATATGGGTTGTTATAAACCTGTAGGGAAGGTAATTTATTTTTAAAAATGTCCTTTGTTGTTATATGAGACCACAGAGCTGTAGAGCATCAGTGAAACAATATGCAAATGGCTGTGTGTTATAGCTACATATTTATCAACTTATTAGCAGCCCTAAAAGTACACATGACAAATTTCCTAGAGTGAAAACATTATAAATGATGTGTAATTTTCTTTGGTCGTTTCCCTGCTCAAAGCTCCTCACACAGTGACAGATGCCAGGTAGAAATTTAGTTATTTATCTGTTGACTTAATGACAGAGCAAAAACATGCAGGGGTTAAGGAAATTTGTTGAAAGTCAATAAACAACAGAGGTTTGCTAGGTTTCAAAATTATATTTGTTTAAATATCTAAGCCAATTGAAAAGAAAATCTTATTGGAAAGCAGAGTAGAGATTTATATCATTTATGTATTTTATTATATTTCTAGAAAGATGAAAGAAAATGAGTCGAAATAACTAGGTTTCATTTTTGTGAACTGGAAATTTAGATTTTTCTCAGTCATGTTTCTCTTCTCACAAAAAGTTCTTGCAAGTGTGTGTGACCAACCAAAGGTTAGGTTGATGGCCCTGCTCACTCTATACATAAGTCCTCTGTGGGGGAAAAAGAATTCTGGCATTGTCACAATGTCCTGAACACTATATTTAATGCATCAAAACAAGTCCTTAAAAGTCAAAGAAATTTAAAGAGTAAGGAAATGCATGCCACATCTTAATCAAAAATACTTCAGTTACATAGAAACGAGGAAAAGATACAGGGAGGAGATGAATTGAGCAAGTTCTTACCAATAATCAATCATAGAAGGCTCTATGTAGATCAATTCATCAATTTTTTCCCCTTTATCAGGATTAACAGTTTAGTAATTCAAGTACATAGTTATATTTCTGATTATTTGGAATATCAGATAGAACAAGATTGTTAAGTTGTTTTTTTTTTTAATAAAGATTCTTATTCTTGGATTAAGTATATTGAACAAATTGATATAAATCCTTCTTGGAAAAGAGCCAAAAATGATGGCCACATATTACCACAATACGAGACATTGCAAACAAGGAAGGCAGATTTTAGAAGTACTCCTGGAAAAGCTCAGTTACTTAAATAAGATGTTGATGACCAAATAAGCAGTTGCCAGTATTTGATCTCAAGCATGGGGACCTTCTGAGCCTCTAGAAGCCAAACCTGCCTAAGGAATGTAGCCCGCTATGTGTACATTTACAATTCCAATGTGAGCTGCATTGTCTGACCTGTGCCAATGCAGTTCAGAATCTGCATTTCGAAGGGACACCTTGGATTATCTGCATGCAAACCAGAACCTCAGGAAAAAAAGTAATTTCTATTGATTGTGTTATTGTTGTTTCCTTTCTGATACTAATTTTTTCCCTTCTTTTATGAAAAAGCTGGACATCCAAGATCCAGCTGAAAGGGAAGACAATGGGTTCTGGTACCTTTGAAACATTTAGTCTCCTAAAGACTTTAGGAGCATCTCTGTTGTCTGGGAAGAAAAAGATTTGTCTCTTTCTGTCTCTGTCTCCCTCTGTGTGTCTCCTTTATCGTCTACTTCTTTTCAAACCATTCATCAATATATTATTATTTATGCAGAGAAGGAAAAAAATCACTAAATTTATGCCTCCCCTTAACTCATCCACTCCCCACCCCCACAGGCACAATTGGGTTTTGTAAATTACCAGGGGCCTTATGGAGAGCCTGCTCCAAGGCCACATCCAGGGTAATGCAAGAAAATCCCTGAAGGCAGCGAGGGCTAGACCTTTTTTATCTGAGGGTATTTAGAAATAAGTTTCTATCTATCTGACTGGTAAAATAAGAAAACACACATGCTTTCTGATGTTAACTTTCTCTTTTCCTTCTTCTTAAGAATGGTCTCTGATTCTGTCTCCACATTGCTACATATCTCCACACTGCTATATTTTATACATGCAGCTGAAGATCTGTCTTCATATACAAATGGCCATACATCTCTATACACAGTTACATCTGATTTCACATGTCTACACATCTATCTTTTACATACATTTCTCTTCTACATCTCTTTTCTAAACAGCTTCATCTTCCTTGCCTCCACACAGTCACAAATCTCCACACAGCCACAGCTAAACATCTCGTTTACATAGCTCTCTCACCACAGAGCACTTTACACAGTTCTTAGGCACAGCTCCTCTATGTAGCAACAGCTCTTTCCCATAGCTCTCTCTCTCTACTACTCACACACATACTTCTAAATTATTTCCTTACTCTTTACTCATTCTTCTACCCACTCCCTTCCTCATGCTTCTCTCCTGCTTTTTCTCCTTCATGCTTCTTTTTCTTCATCTCTCTCAGCACACATACACTTCACTCATATTCTGCATAGCTTCCTCCTCTACGTTGCTGCTGTCCTCATCTCTCACTCTCTCACACTCAGTTCACATTCTACAGCAGCCCTCACATAACTCTATACACCTCTCTCTCTCCATACCACCTCTGCTCTCTGACAGCCAAATTCTGGACAATTATAAATTACATTTCTAGGGTCCTATCCATTCTCAAATCACAAGGTAAGTCACATAGTTTCTCTTAGGCTAGTATGTCACATTGATCTGTGCACATAACTCTAAGTTGGTGAAGGGTCCCAGACACTGTACAATTGCTGGACCTTGAGCCGTCAAGGTATATGCACAAAGAGAGCTACTGCAAGTAGCTTTGTTTCAGTGCTAACAACCTGGCCTTGATTTAGCAATAAACAATACCTGGGAATTAGTCTTCATGTATATTCTGTAGGGGCAGCTCAGTCTGTTTTGGACTAGTTCTAAGGTCTCTGCAAAATGTGTAAAAGGCTGTCTTTGAGACTGACAATACTGTTACTTTCCTGTGTTGGTAAAGAATATTCTGGTAATATTTCTGTTCATCAGAATTATACAGCTTAAACAGAAATCATAACCTGACCATTCACAGCTATAAGTGTGCCCAAAGATGTAAAACACACTACCAAAGGGCTGTGGAAAGCACCCAACACTGTTCTTATTAGGGAGGCATGACAGTGGCACCTGAGAAAGATACAGACAGAAAACAGCCGGTTTCCACAGCCAGTGACCCCACAGCTTCGCCGGGTGGGGCTCCCCATCAGGGAGTTATACATCTGGAGGGTCGACTTGTCAAACACTAGTTGTCACCTGCTGTATAATCCCATGGCCTTCTGCAGTAAACGTTTAATAAGACTCAAAAATACTTTTGTTGACTTTGCTTAGATCCTCATAGGAAATAAACTTAAACCTAATAAATACTAATGTCCATATCATTTATATTGCATGGATACCGATATATAGATATATAATTATAAGTCTATCTCTATCATTTATCTGGTATATGTGTTTATGTGTGTGTGTGTGTGTGTGTGTGTGTGTGTGTGTGTGTGAATATATGATTTAAAAGACAGGATGAGTAAAATTCTTTACTTCATGACATTTTCATAAAAATAGTGAAGTTTCCATTTTAGGAGTTTTAAAGTAAAAAAAAAAATCAAAGAAATGGTTAAAGTGAAGGGAAATGCAGTAATAAAAGGATTATATATATTAAATGCTATTGAAAAGTCCTGAGTTATGAAGTTTCACTCACTATGTTTTTTTGTTTGTTTTTAAATTATAAGTTAAATGTGGTATAATAGGTTTTAGCATATTGTTGTTGTTGTGAAAATAATTGAAATCTCTCTTTGTCTGCATTTTATAGTAGAGATCAAAAGGTGGGGCAAACTGGAGTAAAGCACATGCGTGATGATTTCAAGGATGGAGTTGAAGAATGCTTACACATTTCATGGACTTCAGACTTCTCCCTGCCCCCCGGCCCCCCAAAAAATGTGAAACTAACAGTAGAATGGCTAGTTTGGTCTTATGGTCCAAAAATAACACTGGAATGTCATGCTGAAACTTGAGGATTCGGATAAACAGACAATGGGGTATTCTGGGAAGTTTCTTCTGAAACCAAGTCTCCTGATTCTTAAAAAAAAAGTTTCTGTTTTGTTAGTTTTTTTAATGTTTCCAATCATATTTCCCTTAAAAAGTTATTCATCTGTAAGAATGTAAAAGAAGGAACAAAGTATTGAATAGAGTATGTGATATAGTTCTTTCTAAGAAAGGGCAATAAAACTTAGATCCAGGTTCTTTACAATGTAATAGTAATCACAAAGGAACATGACTTCATATGATTAAAACCAAAACTTGAAAAGGAGTTGAAGTGTAAATGGTAGGATTTGGAGGAAGGACAGGGAAGGAGATAACAATATAAAATTTCATTTTAATTTTAAAATAAAAATTAGTCACATGAGATGTACCCCATTAAGGCAGGGAATACAGTAAAGAAGGGTCCAGGTGTGGCAATGTCCCTGCCTAGAGCTCGGTGTGACACAGCCCCTCAAGAAGATTATGTAAGCAATAGCTCAGTGTGCTTCCATATAAGGAATTTTCTGCCTCTCTTCCTCAGTATTTTTCTCATCAAATTTCACTTTAAAACAAACAAGAGTAACAGTAGAGATTATTGAAATGATTACTACCAATGCATAATGTTATCCCTTTTTTCTCTACTGGCCCAGATTGGTAAAAATTATTTCCTCCTGGGAAATCAGACTAACTCTGGAAATCTTTACAATGACAGACTTTAACAGTTTCTTTGGAAGAAGCCTTTCAAGTAAATTCAGGTAAATATTGTTTTTTGTCTTAGCTGAGATTTCATTTTCAGCTTTCTGATAACTTGGTGCTGTCAGAACTTTAATTAAATTGTAAATTGCCTATGTGTTGAAGGAGGGCTATTTCTGAGGCAGTTTCATGTCATAAATTCAGAGCTACCTGAATAAATGTGTGGGGGTGGCACACAAGTATTGTTTTTACAGACACAAAATGATTTAATGACATATTTACTAGTAAAATTCTCTATTTCAAAGCATTGAAACAGCATGACTAAGTAACAGAAGAATAATGAACATAGTAAAATATTACTCACCTTTAAAATTGAAAATAAGGTGAAAAAGGAAGAACCAGAGAAAGAGAAAAATACAAAACTTCTCGTGTTTAGCATTATTATATAGGGTGGTATGGATTCCCCCAATAGCTGTGATTCTCATGCTGTTATAAATTTGATAGCTCATGTATTTGTATGTTACCTTAAATAAAAGGTAAGAATTAATTAAATTAATAAACTGACAAGGTATCATGTACAAGGTAAATGAAAACAATATTGTACAACAGCTAACTGGGATAAACTATTGAGTATTAATGCTTATGAATATGAAGTGAACAAACAGAAAATGAGTAGACAAAGCAAACTGGACAGGAAAAAGCCCATGAGGTTCAAGCCTTGACAAAGAACTTCAGACAACTAAGGAATCATGAGTTTTAAGGAAGAGAACACCACTTGATTATCATATACCAAATCGTCATCCTTGAAATAATATACATACAAGTAACATTATACATGCTGAGAAGGCCATATTTATGAATATATGTTTGTATGCATATGCATATATACATGTAAAAACAACTAATGAAAGTATTATAATAAAATAATATGGGCCATAAATTTGAAAAAGAGCAAGAAGGATGTATGGGAAGTTTTGGAGGAAGAAAAAGGAAGGGAGAAATGATGTAAATATATTATAATCTTAAAAAAACAAAATGAAAAAGGCATTAAGTTTGTTTTCTATTTGAATGTTCTCTCTTTCTCTGTCTTTCTGTCTCTCTCCTTCAAATGTGTGTGTAGTTGCTTTTCAGTTTGACACAGTTTTAATCATGATGCCCAGGCTGGCCTTGTACTTGCAATCGTCCTGAATCAGACTTACAAATTCAAGGATTTCAGGTCTATGTTACATTTTGCTGAAGATTCTTTTAGATTTTAGCAAACACATGCATCATTGTGTCATCTTTAAGTAAGGGAAGTGTTATTATTTACCTTTCCCCAATTTATATTTCTCATTTTTTTGTTGGTGATAGTCTGGAATACTGAAAAATGGATAATATAATGATGACAGGTGTCTGCTCATGTCACTGACTTCAAGAAAGGTGTTGGATATATATATATATTTTTTTTTTTACCAAAACCGATAAACAAGTAAGATGCTTGCCATTGTGTTATCAAAGTAAAGATGTTGTTTACTCTTTTTCATTAGATGACATCTTATAAAAAGTGGAATTCCAAATTTGAAAAAGGTAGATGACAATTATTGGGTATTAGTAAGTATAAATTGTTGAAGAATTTACTATGAGGACGTCTGATTTCTTTTCCCCTTTTATTGAAAATAGATTTTTTTTTCACATAATATTTCCAGATTACATGTTCCTCTTGCTCTACTCTTCCTGATTCTTCCTCATCTCCTATCCAATCTGGATCCACTCCCTTTCTGCATCTCATTAGAAAACAGGCTTCTAAAGGATAATAAATAAATAAAATTAAAAAAAAAACTAACACATGTAATACGAATCTTAAAAGGTCTTATTAATTAAAAAAAAGAAAAAATCAGAGCCTGAATCCTCAGACTGGAAGCCTCTGAGTCTTCACCACTGAGGGGTCAGATGATCTGCTTTCGCCACTAGCTTTCCTCTACAAAACCCTCATTCTAAAGAGAGAGACTTCCTGTTTCCTCATGCCTTATACACCTTTCTGTGCCCTGCCATCTTACTTCTTTCCTAGTGCTTGGGACGATAGAATTTGCTTTTCCTCTAGTACCCTGGCCTAGCCAGTCTCAGGTTCTTGGTCACCTGTGCAGTGTCAAACACAGGTTAAAACTCTAGGAGTAATTCTTAAGCCAAATCAAAAATTGGTTGGTTACTTCCATAAGCTTTGTGCCACCACTCTAAGCATATCTTCAAGCAGGACAGCATTGTGGATCATAGGATTTTTGGCAGGGTTGGTGTTTATTGTTCTTGTTTGTTAGCATACAGAGTACCTCCCTGTGCCAAAGACCCTAGCACATACAGGTGAAACACCATGTTAGCACAAGGTCAACTTCTCCATTTTCATTGAGTTGAGTAGGTGTTGCAGGGCCTTGCAGTCAGTTTGTAAAGAGAAACTTATAGTCTTAGCAACAGCCGAGGTTGTTTGGGGGTTCCCATGGGACCTCTTTAACAAACAATTCAAAATTGATGTAATCCAATTGTGGTATTGGAAGCGTCATTTGGTAACAAGAGATGTCCCCCTGGCTCCTTATTCTATGCCTAATTTCTGTGATTCTGCAGTTATAGCTGGGTTATGAAGGATTTGAAGGATTAACTCTCATTTCCTCAAATGGAAAAACAATTCTTTAAAAAAATTCACTTACAACAGCTTGTATATATATATATATCACAGAAATATTATTAACTCATAGAGAGGTTGCTGACAATCATGGTGTTTTGCTCAATAAAAGAATAAAAGTGTGGGCAAAAACCTGTGTTTTTTTATTTTGGAAGTTGCAAGTCAGTAGATCTATTATCAGATTCTTTCTAACAATTTACATTGTATACTTCTTGCATTATTTATTTTTTAAATGTAAGTAATTCTATATGGAAGTAAGATCAGACCATTGCCTCTAAGTTTTAATACACTACATTTAAAAGAAACAGTAGTCTTCACTACTAAATATAAATATTTCAAGGATAAGTAAAGGTGTGAGGGTTATAAAAACAGAGAGAGAGAGAGAGAGAGAGAGAGAGAGAGAGAGAGAGAGAGAGAGAGAGAGGATGAATGAACCGTGCATATTCCTAAATTCTCAAAGGAATACTGCTAGAAGAGCTGCAAGTAACCATTCTGTATGGAAGACTCAAAGATGATTAGTTCTTCATCTTACCTCTATGCTTTCTCCAAAAACATATACGTTTCTAGGGCTGCAACAAAACATTTTATTTTCACATTTGGCACTATTATAAATATTCATAACCACACATCTCTCCAAAAAGAAAACACCATGGAAAGTATTCACAGAGGAGGGAAAATTCCTTGAGTGGTCCTTGAAGAAACAACAATGTATGTTCCAGCCAATTGTTCTACCACTTGAGTTAAAAGTCCTGACCTTCAATAAATAAATAGTGTTTACCTAATGAGGAAGCTTCAGAGAAAAACAAAACCTTTTTTTTTTTTTAAAAAAAAAAAAAAAGGAAGAGTGGAAACAGTATCTGACTGTAGCATTATTTAATCCAGTGTTTGTATAATTTTGATTTTTGTGATTTTACTTTTTTGGAGACCATTTTCAAATGTCAAGGTTTTGTTTTGGGGTTATTTTTCCTTTCTTTGTTTTAATTAAGATTTTTTTTTTCATTTTACATACCAATCACAGATCCCCCTCTCTTTCCTCCTCCTGCCACCCCAAGCCTTCTCCCCAACCCACCCACTCCTAGTCCCTCCTCCAAAAAGGTAAGGCCTCTCATGGAAGGTTGACAAAGTCTTGTACATTCAGTTGAGTCAGGCCTTCTGCTTAAGGGAGACAGTTGCATAGCTTGAGCTGCTTAAGAGGACCCCTGGCAGTAAAATCGGGATCCGTCCCTGGTGCCTGAGATGGTCTCTTGGAGCCCATTACCTATATGGGGACATCTTGCACAGCCTTGATGCAGGGGGAAGGGCTTGGACCTGCCTCAGTGGAATATACCAGGCTCTTTTCCCTTTCTTATGTCTCTATTTTTCTACATTTAGCAAAACATGCTTTGTTTAAAATCCTGACCCACATACTCCAGGGATCCTGAGAGTTGAGGAGGAGTGGTCAGAGAAGCTGTCAGTGCAGGCTCATCACAGAGATTCAGGACCTATGCTGTGAACTCTGAATTCTAATTAACATGGAACTCATGGCAACTGACATAGAAAGAAAAGACTTAGGCTCTACAGGAAAAATAAAAATGCAATCTCAACCTTGTTGTTTATATTAAGAGTTCAGGATTTATCACCTTACCTTTTTCTGAGATTGTTTATTTTATGACTTACTTTTCTAGCTATATCAACCATGTATAATTTTCCTATTATACCAAGATTGAAGGAGGATCAGTAATCTACCAATCAAATTCAGAGCATCTAACTATGATTTTGAAATCTGAAGCACACTGCCCATGAAAGCACACTTAGTCAGATTTTTTTAAGACCACTTTTAAATGTGCCTTCATTCTTAAATACAAGAAATGTTTCCTTGAAACATCTGGAGTTTTCTTTAATGGTATTTAAATTATATGTCTGCAACCAGGAGTCTCGAATCATAATCTTGAAACCAAACATGATTTGTAAAGAGCTCATGATTACAAGATCAAAAAGACTACATTAATATGACATCAGCTCATTAATTTGTACCTTCATCTGTGCCCTCCTGCAATTTAAAAATAGCTTCACTGATTATGGCAAGGTTTTCTTCCTTTTGGGGCAAAAAAAAGGTAGCATAATTGAATTTTTTGATGTTATCTTTGATGAACATTTAGAAGCTTAGAGCCAAACCTTATCTTGGAAAAATTTAAATTTATCTATACAAAACAGAAGAAGAGCATAGACCTGAGGAGGAATGTGAATTGGATATGCTGCTGCTGCACATTTCAAAGAGTACAGTCTAGGAGTTACGTCTCAGCAAGCACCAAGAATTGCCATGCCTGCTATCCTGTTAACGTTTGTGTGTTCGTGTGATTTTCTGAGACCTACCATCATTTAAAACAAATGAATCTAAATCTCTCTGTAAGTACCTAGAGGTACTTACAAGTGAAAGAATTCTGTGTATTGGGTACTTTCCTCTTCTCTCCCATCCTTCATTTTTAGGAAAAGAAAAATTCAAACAGCTCTATGGTAAATGAATGTTGTTTGTTGCTATTTTAATGTAAGTCCAGTTGTTTTCTTTATAAATCTGGAATATCCAGAGATTAAGAAAGCTTTATTTTGTAGGTCAGAAAGCTCTAGAGAATTAATGATTTCTCATTTTGTTACTTTGTTGTTGATTATTTTTTTTTGACAAGAAAAATCAGTAACCCAGAGATATAACAACTATTGTTTTTTAATATCTAGAAAGAACTTTGCTATGGCCCTTTTCATGCAGAACTTTTTCTTAATAGTCTGGCCTAACTGAAGCCCCACTCATTCTTAGAGGTCTTTGCTAACTACTATCCTTAATGCCCACCATTTCACACCTTGGGCTCAGAGGAATAGGTGGTAACCTCACAGCTTTTTCTCTATTTACTTGTGACTCCTTGTTTACTTCGTTTTCTAGTGTATTCCTAGTACCTAAGCCCCGTCCCACATGTTTGTATTATTTGAATAATGCAAGTTCTGATTGAACTGACTACTAACTGATGTTCTGCCATATGGAAGGTGAAAAGTGGTGGAGGAGACAATCACTTGCTTTTGTATGGAACAAAGTAAAGAAATAGGGAAAAAAACTTACTTTGGTGTATTTTCAAAAATATATCAGGGCGTTTAATAAACATTAAAATAAAATAAGTTGTCATCTGCTGAGTTTTTTTTAACAGATATTTGTACTGAGGAACTCAACCTTTAGAAATAATTTTAAGTAATATAAAATATTCCTAGTCATTACAGTGTGAAGTATTCAGAAGCAGGTAGTATCTTCATGATAAAGGCATAAGACCAAACAAATCTTCCATCATTTGAGCTACCAGCTAATTTTTCAAAGATCTAAAGACCCTTCCCACTATTCAACTGGTCATAGCCTCCTGAATGCAAAACAGACTCTTGCATTCATTAGAATATCTCTGTTTTCAAGAACATACTATGCTTGTAATTACAGATTATTTTATGAGGCATACAACTAGGATCACCAAAAAGTGTATAGTCCATGGTTCTGAGAGTTCATGGCATTATTCATAAGTTTCCTCTTCTTTTGGAATCAGATTCTTATCACACACAACTATTAATGTGGTCATCAACCATGATATGTACCCAAGATATCTGCTTTCAATATTTGTACTGGGGTTTTGTTATATAGGTATAACTGAATGAGTTAGTGACTAAGTGATTGAACACAGTCTACTGCTTCCGCTCCTCCTCAAGTCAGTCTATCACTTGTCTTAGAGAGCCAATCTTTTAATCACACAATTAGTCATTTTCACTTGCCTCACATCCTGAAACTGTCTAGGAACCCCCTATAGCTCATCATAATCACAGATTGAGTTGAAGAATCCCACCATTAATAACAGAAATAAAAGCTAATATTGAAACTTTTCCACGTCTCAAAGGTTGTGGTGGATATATATTGTGCACCCCAATAAACTTATCTGGTATCAGAGAACAGCCACTAGATAGACATAGAAGCCAGGTATGGTGAGAAACACCTTTAATCCCAAAACTTGAGATCTTATATCTTGCTTGGGAAAGACACATGCTTTAATTGCAGGAAGTGATGGGAGGATTCATAAAGGTATATAAGGCATGAGGACTAAGAACTAGAGGCTTTTTAAACTTGTAGACTTTTGAGGAGAAGTTCAGCTGAAATTCATTCAAGTGAGGACTCAGAGGCTTCCAGTTTGAGGAAACAAGATCAGCTGAGAAATTGGCAAGTTGAGGTTAGGTGTCGTGTTCTTTTCTTTTCTTTTCTTTTCTTTTACAATATAATTTAGTTCTACATATCAGGCACGGATTCCCTTGTTCTCCCCCTCCCACCTCCCTCCCCTTTGCCCCCAACCTACACCCCATTCCCACCTCCCCTGAGGATTGAGATCAACCTGGTAGACTCAGTCCAGGCAGGTCCTGTCCCTTCCTCCCCGGCTGAGCCAAGCGTCCCTGCATAAGCCCCAGGTTTCAAACAGCCAACTCATGCAATGAGCACAGGACCCTGTCCCACTGCCTGGATGTCTCCCAAACAGATCAAGCCAATTAGCTGTCTCACCTATTCAGAGGGCCTGATCCAGTTGGGGGCCCCTCAGCCACTGGTTCATAGTTCATGTGTTTCCATTCGTTTGGCTATTTGTCCCTGTGCTTTATTCAGCCTTGGTCTCAACAATTCTCACTCATATAAACCCTCCTATTTCTCGCTAATTGGACTCCCAGAGCTCCACCTGGACTGCTACTCACATCACCAGGGAGGCTACCTGGAAAACAGGACCCCAAGAAAGACACAGGGATCGCCCAATGACGGAAAAATGGATGAGATCTACATGAACAGCCTGTACATGAGTGGTGTAATGAAGGGCCAGGGTTGAGGAAAAGAGAGCTTGGGGGAGCAGGAGATCCCAGCTGGATCAAGAACAGAGAGGGAGAACAAGGAATAGAAGACCATGGTAAATGAAGACCACATGAGAAGAGGAAGAAGCAAAGAGAGGCCCACAGAAATCCCCAAAGATAACCCCACAATAGACTGCTGGCAATGGTCAAGAGACAGCCCGAACTGACCTACTCTGGTGATAGGATGGCCAAACACCCTAATTGTCATGCTAGAAACCCCATCCAATGACTGAGGGAATTGGATGCAGGTGTGGTGTGCTTATATCTTTTCAGGGTGATATATTTTCTTTGAACAAATACTGTGAATTGTGAAGTTATAATATCACATATACATATAAAACTATATAAAATATCAAATAAGTCATTTAATATAAGCTTTCCTGGTATGTTTGATGACTTTTAATGGATAATTATCATTTGGATATTTAAAGCCAAAAGACCATACATTAAATCACATTATTGTACAAATTATTCACACACATTATTCTTCATTAGTTTCTTCATTCATCATTGTCAGCAGAAGAAACAGAGGAATAGAACAGGACAAAAAGAACTAATATATCTTTTACATAAAAAGTTCAAATATAACAGGAAATTAGAGTTGCTAGCTGGGCTTCTGGTAGGACTCCAGAGATCATGCGCAGGCAACTTATTTTGTTGCCAACTATCTAGCAGATCAAGATAATAGTGCATACTACTTTAATAAGTAAACGAAAAACCACATAAAACAAGTGCACCATCAAATGTCAAAGAACTTCTATGACATGAGATGAAACCAGTCATAATCACTATATACTTACAGTTTCTTGGAAGCTCCAGTGGAAGCCAATATCTTCCATCAACCCAGTTAACCTTTATGTAGTAATAACCCATCATTATTAAACAAAGCATCTAAAAAGACTGCAATCCCCTTTTGGGAAGGCTTGCCTTCTATCCACTTAAATGATAAAGCTTGATGCTACTGATGATTGAAAGAAAAAGAATTAAGAAGAAATACATTAAAATTATTAAATGATTAGTTTAAAAATCTTAAATACATTGACTGTTGAATTGAAAAGAACTAAAGGGACCAATACATTTTATCTAATGTGGATCTAAATTGCAAACCTAAAAATAATCCTGCCAAATCAACCCCATTATCCTGTTTAAAACCAAGAAATTTTAGACTTAAAAGGAATGCCAGAACTGACCAAGGTTACAGAAAAACAAATGGATGTTCTAGTGCACCAGTTTGATTCTTAACCTGCCAGACCATTAGTTATTATTTATTTTCACTGCACAAATTATGAATGAACAAATTATTATTCCTTTTTTTTGTTTCTTCATTCTTTTAGTGTTAAAATAGACTGGCATACTGTAAACCAAAGCAAGTATTTATGACTTTACATGTGTTTCACTGTCACATATCTCTTAATGGACAATTTGATGATGGTAATATACCATAATATGTCTTCAGGAATGATGAAGATAATCCCTTTGGATGTTCAACATACATCATTTTCTGGCAACTATGCATGAATGCGTGAAGAATCTGGTTGATACTGTAACTAACTAAATATTGCTATTCATTAAATATTCACTCCTATTTATATGAAAACTATGACTTTTTCTGCTAGTAACAGTTTATTTCTCCTCCATTATTGCATATATAGACATACTGTTATAATAAGATATGAATTATTTATATATTTATTTCTATGTCTTTGAAATGTGCAAGGAAAGGAAGAAACTTTTTGATGTTTGGATCATTTTCATTTGACTCATCTGTTATTTGTCAAAATATTCCATATACATTTTGATATTTTGATCAATGTTGGTGCTCCCTTGCTTACATTCAATCACACTGAAATATTCAATATATGAGTTTTGTTTTATTGCCCTAAAGTGTGAAATCTTTCAAAGAAGCAGACACTTGTCTGGAAACAAATAAAAAGTTAATCTGAAAAGTATTTTCTGAATCTTAACAAGAAATATGATCTGTATATTTGTTACTCCTTTTAATGAAATTATACTTTCCTACGTCAATTATATGTAAAATTTACTTGTCATTATTTTATCATAATCCCGTGGGCAAAGCCTATATGGAACTTTTTTTTTCTAATCACTAGTTTGCATGTTTGCTTTTTTTTTTTTTTTTTTTTGGTTTTTTCAAGACAGGGTTTCTCTGTGTAGCTTTGCGCCTTTCCTGGAGCTCACTTGGTAGCCCAGGCTGGCCTCGAACTCACAGAGATCCGCCTGGCTCTGCCTCCCGAGTGCTGGGATTAAAGGCGTGCGCCACCAACGCCCGGCGCATGTTTGCTTTTTTAATTGATCCAGGGTTCACATAATATAAAATTGACCTCTTTATGATAATAAGGCAGAACAATTATGCATTTTATGCATATTTTATGAAGTAATTTCTGTAGACTAAACTGTATTCAAGTGACAAAAATACTAGGTGAAATGAGAATTCTAACATTGGATTCATTCATATAGCAAAGGATAAAGTATCACTTAGTTATTTGTAAGCATTTCCTGCTCCTAATGTCCCTATATGTCTGACTCATCTTCTTCTGAAGTTCAAAGTCATATTCCTTCACACAGTGTTATCCAGGTGGTATAGACTTAAGAAATTATTAGTGCTATAACAATCAGTGCTAATTAAGTTGGGTGTAAAAATTAGTGATAATCATGTGTTTGTTTGTTTGGAACCTCCAGCGCTATCCTGAATGGTCTTAGAAGGCTTATTCCTGTCTCTCCAAACCATGCCCACTCAGAGAATTTGCTGAATAAAGGGAAGGCACCAAAAAGCCTAGTTCCACATTCTTGCCAGCCACTCCAGCTTCCTCCCCTGAAGTTGCCATCCATTCAAGCACTCACCTAAAGTGTTCAGGTTTTTACCATGCTTAGGCATAAACCCAGCTTGTGGTGGACACATCATTACCCCTTGCCTACAACCTATATAGTCTCCCTGCTTTCACTTGTGGATACAGCTTCTCCAGCCTTGATCTCCAGGACTGGAGAACCGGTCCTGGAGTTGTCTTGCTCAATAAATCTACTTTCGTACTTTTTCAACTTGGCTTGATTTGGCTTATTGAGTTGGCCGAGAAACCCTTAATGGGGGGAGGAAGAAGTGGAGGAAGAAACCCTATTAGTATTTGTTACCAATTCATCACAAGATAAGTATCAAATTTAAAAGTAAGAACTTGAGAAATTTTGTAACTGTCTTAGCTGAACATTAATATATACATTGAATCTAATAATGAACAATCAATTGTGTTATTTTATTTATTTTCTACAGGGCTGAAAGGGTCTAAGCATTCCTAACATATCAGATTTCCTCATCCTGAGAGCATCAGGAGTGGCTGCTCCCCCACCTTGGGCATCAACAGACACCTAAAGATAGGCTTCCCTGGGGTGCATATGCCCTGGTGCATGTAACAACTGATAAGCTCATGCATCTCCAAGGCTAAGAGATACCTTATCTGACCCCTGAAATATCCCAGGCATGACTTCCTTTCTTTTCTATATGACCTTATAAAGTTCCTTCCCCTGACCCCTGCTGCTCCTGAGTATACAAATAAAGCACCCAGGATGTTCTTGCCCAAATCAATAACATACCACTGCATGGATCCAACTGGCTATTCTTCTGGGAGTATAACTACCCCCTGCCCCTTCTTTAAAAACAGCTATCCTTCTCTCCACCCCCATTCAGGCTAGTGCACAACCGTTCAACCATATCAGAACAAGATGAGACTCAAGCCCAGCAATTTTCAAAATCTTTTTTACAAAATCATTAATTCCCCAAAATTGGATGGCAGAAAATTGAAGTAGTTTCTTTTCCTGTACAAACATTGTAGTTGAGTGTGTGCAGGAGCTGATGAAACAATGACTCAGTTTAGAAAGAAAATAGAACATTGATTCATGGCAATGGAGCCAAAGATCAGACACAGGCTAGCAAAGTTGTTTATGTGAAGGGCTTTGATTTCAAGGAAGACATTATGGTCTAGACCACTAATGGTGAAAATTCATATAAAATAATTAGAAAAGTAACATAAAAATCCTCCAACTAAACGGATTCCTTTATTGATAACATAGGAGGAAAGAACTGGGGACAAACTTTCTAGACGGTCAGAAATAATATCAACTATTAATATTCTCCTAGAATTGATAAAATTGATATATCATGTAGGAGTCAAAGTTTCTTCTAAACACATATTTCTTTGTTTGTTTGTTTGGTTTGATTTGGATTTGGGGGGTTGTTTTGTTTTGTTATTCAAGACAAGTTTTGTCAGTGTAAATCTTTTCTTTCCTGGAACTCACTTTGTAGACCAGGTTGCTTCAAATTCATACACATCTACCTGCCTTTGCCTTACAAGTGCTGGAATTAAAGGTGTGCACCACTGCAGCCCAGCCAACCCATATTAGTAAGCCCTCATATCCTTTCTAACTTTCTTGCTTCTTCTTAGATACGCCTACCTTAGCCTTTACATGTGAGAAGATATGAGTTTTTAAGGCTTTTTTGAATGATCACTGAGTGGGTATCTGTGAAATCAAACCCGAGCTCTCACACTCACTGCTTCCATAATCGTAGCATGTCATCTCCTTGAGTCTTGAACTCTTCTTGGGAAAATATCAAAAACATCTTCATAGAATATTCTTAGATTTGGAAAACGATGTCTGTGAAACAGTAATCAGGTTGCAGATTTATCTATTAGTGTTTCCACACATTTTTAGCAACAACGTCCATACTTTTCATTAGTCCAGAGTCAAAATTCATCCTTGTTCGTACAGAGGTTGTGACGAATGTCTGAAATTCTACCACATGTTTTCCTCTACCAAAGACTAAGGCATTTTATCTAATTTATTTCCAAAGTTACGCACTTATTCAGGAACATGCTATTTATCCTAAGGCACCAATATCTTTGCTGATTAGAACCTTGAAACATTCTTTTCATGTTATATATCTCTCTCATACACATGCATATGTTTCAAATAACATTTATATTTGGAGAGGAACAGAACAGTTGGAAGGGAAAAAGAAAGTTCACTAAGCCATGGAACTTTAAAATTGCTTATTGAACTTAAAAGTTGTATTCTGTAGAGATCATTAGTATTATCTTTATTTTTCATCTTTGAAAGAAAGATTAGAATGTAATATGACTATGGGGAATGTTTATGTGTGGCAAAAAAGTGAAATAGAAAATATTTTTATTGGCTTAAAATTGTTATTTTCTCAAAGCAATGCATATTTAAAAATGTACATATGCTTATTTTTGACATAGTGATTACCTATTCCATTTGGGTACAACATGTCATTTCAATACACGTATACCATAAGTGATGATCAAATCAGGGTAGCTGACAAAGGATTTCTAAATCATACAGATAATAATTTTGTTTCTAATTATTTGAGGCATCTCCTAAACAGGTGAACTAATTTTATAATTCCACCATCATTGTATTGCAGACCCTACAAAGAGAGAAGGGATTCTGAATGAAATCATATCTCCAGACATGGCCAAACATCTCCCATTGAATGATGCTGACCTTGATTGATAACTGTTATTCTAGTTGTCCTAGCAGTTTTCAATGTTTTTCTCACTCAAAACCACTAAAGAGCCAGACAGAACCCAGGATTATCAGAGTTTGAAGGTAGCAGATGTGTTGAAAGATACTGTAACCCTAGAGATTTTGAAGGTGGTGCTTATGATGAGTGTCTCAGGATACAGTTTGAGAACACTTGCTTTTGGTAGTCACTTGCTTACAAGAAAACACTTGCTTTCTTCAGGATCAGTTCTCAGCATATGACGTACTCCTCTATGTCCTTGTGTACACATTACATCACCCCTTTTCTCTAGGTCACTAGAGAATTTTGATCTCTCATGTGAAAGACGCCCATGCTATCACCTTGTCTTCCCATATCAGCATTCTGGTGCAGTCTATAACTGAATGGAGGCTGTGAGATTGTTTTCATGTGATCCTACCTCACTCTCGTCTTTGCTAAGGAATCCTGGAATGTATGACAGCACACCTCTGCATCAAGACTGTTATTGATGAATTCTTATTGGACTGGACCTAAAGTTTTCACTTTGATATAATAATGGAACTTACTTTCCTCAGGGCTCACTACTCCTTGACAATTCTGCTACATTTGTTTTTAATTTGCTCTTTGATATGCAGCCCCGACTTTGAGCTACCAGTACAAAAGGACATGAGAACAAGAGGGAAACTCTATGTTCTAATCTGCTGTTTTTAATATCTTAGCTGCAAGACTATATAAGCCTTTTATCCCCCATTTGACTGATCAGAACATCGAGTACTCTGACAGCTGGTTCTATAGGAAATTGTAGATAAGCTTATATACATTATCTTATTTGATACTCACAAAATTTTCAAGTAGTCACAATGACTACTAAATTCTGATTCCCATTTTAAATTTTCCTCTTTCTGATGGCATAGTGGAACTCTTAGGAGATATATTTTTAAAAATCTGCTGAGATAGAAAATACTGCTTTATATATAAAAATATTTCACAAAAAGATGCAGTCTAGGAAGAAAGGGCAAATTATTATTTACTTGAACTGTTGAACTTTCTTTTATATGTTTTTTATATAATCTTCACATTCTCAGGGACTTTGAAGATAATGGAAGTGAAATGGACTCTTCCCACCTAAGCTAACCATGGTAACAAAGTCATTGTTTATTTTCTGAAAGAAGACACAAAATCCCAGACTTTCCCTTGCTGGAGTCTCTGCTGATTTTGTAACATTCCTTTCCTTCCTTCAAAGCTTTAAGAACTGAGAAGCAATAAGATGGAGAATCTGGAAAAAATTGAAGAAATTTCATGCATGAAGATCCTCTATCCCCAATCTATGGGAAAGCAGAGTAAAAATTAATTCTCATTCGAGACAACTGAGAAATGAAATAGTTGGAATTCAAGAGATAGACCAGAGAGACAAATGGATTTGACTTATTTATTTTCAATATCAAAGCATGATCAAAAATACAATGTTTGGACAGGTACACAGCAATTCACTCTGTGTTCTTACTTTTCATTCTTGAGAGTGTTCAATCAAACATAGCAATTGTTCAAACCAAAACATAAAACTATAAAACTGACCTATGCAAAAAAATAACATTTCAACATTTTTCTCACCATCGTAGTCAAATAAGACACTTCCATATTCAATTGTCAACTGACTACCTTATCCACTATTTCCCTTCTCTCACAATACTTATTATAAAACCTTACCACATCCTGCCTTTTCTAAACAATTTTTATTAGAACCCAAATGAATTATAATTGACTATATTTATTCTGACCTAAAAGCTGATGTCTATCCCTGTTTATATTTTCTCTAAGAGGGCACTGAGTATATTTTACCTCATTTGCATACTAGTACAATTTCTTAGTACTGAATCTGGGCTTTGATCCTTAAGTTTTAATTTGCTACAGTCCTTTACTGATAGTTGGAGTCCTGTAATCTAACTCGTAATTTTCACTCTCAAACTTCTAGCAGGGCCTTGAACTTGATTCTTTTCTTCATTTTATTTCACTAAATTGGCTCAAAAGACACTTGTAGCTGCAGATACCTTAGTAGGCTTATACAAGGAAAGAACTTACTAGGTGAAAGTTCAGACATAATCACCAAATACTCATCACAGAGGTTTTCCACACTGGCTCAACAACATTACTTATTCTCATCATGATGCCAGATTGGTATGAGTGTTCATATTTGTTCCAAGAAAGTTTCTACATTCATCTTGTGACTCTGTACTAGGACAGAACAGGAGTAGGTCCCATGCCATATGATCACTTCTCTATCAAAGCTACAACTAGCACCAGGCAATTTTAGATTAGCAAATACTATTCATCTACAAATCAAAATACAAAAACAGCTTATCATCTTTCTAGATGCAGAAAAGGCCTTTGAAAGAATCCAACACCCCTTTCGATAAATGTCTTTAAGAGACTAGGGATATAACTCTACAAATTTTACTCTTTTTTAAAGTGTATTTATTTTATTTTACAAGTGTGAATGTTTTGCCTAAATATATGTATGTACACAATGTGTGTGCCTGGTGCCCAAGGACACATCAGATCTTTAGAACTCAAGTGACAGATGGTTGAGGGCCACCATGTGTGTGCTGAGCTGTCTTTCCAGCCCCCACATCTACAAGATTTTATTTCATTTGCTTTCAGTAGAAAAATTTGCACTGACATTTTCTATACTAAGACTTTTTTGTAATTATCAATTTAGAGAAATAAAAACTGTAAGGATGATAAGAAAGTCTTTTTAAGAGTTCATCAAAATGGTATGTTGGCAAGTTATCTATTTTAGAAGAAATGTATTTACCTATTACCCACTGATGTATAGTTGGCAA
Source organism: Peromyscus maniculatus bairdii (assembly GCF_049852395.1). Taxonomy (NCBI): domain Eukaryota; kingdom Metazoa; phylum Chordata; class Mammalia; order Rodentia; family Cricetidae; genus Peromyscus; species Peromyscus maniculatus. The sequence continues at coordinate 7,022,825 of NC_134856.1, forward strand.
AATATGCTACAAATATGGGTGGTATGTAGTGATACTGCTCTCCAAGACTGTTATCAGATACTCTGTGGTAACATAAATGGTTCTTACACATTTGATATGAAGAGAATTAAATAGGTCCACATCAGATCACAGACATCTTGATCACTCAGGGCATCATTAATTTTTCAAGCCTTTCTGTTAAATCTCCTTTATAATTTATTTATTCAAAAGTATCTCCAATGTCTTCAGATTTTGCTTCAAGTTTCCCCATGTTGTTTATTTACCTTGATTTTTCAACTAAAGCTTTGAAGACCCATGTGATAACCTCCAGATCCCTTCTTCCTTAGGTCCTAGTTCAGCACTGCACAAAAATTTTTATTTAAATGAAATTGACATCTGCTCCCATTAATAAAGTTTATGCATTTTTAAACAAAAATGTGTGTGTTTACCTCCCCCATAACAAATAAAATTATTTAGACATAAGAGCTAGCTAAAATCCACCCAGCTAAAACTTCATTTGAATCTCAAGGAAACTTCTGTGATCTTAAGCATGAATACCACAGGGATGCACAGTTCACATACATAAAAGACAAGAAGAAAAGAGAGAACATTCTGAAGCCACATTACATCTAGGTAAAGCCAAGTCTCTTTCATTTTGCATTTCTTCTTTGTGTTTGTTTATAAATAACATTCTGATTCTCCTATCACACAGAAAATTCTTCCAAATGATGGAAGAAGAATGAGGCATAGGTTTTCACTCTCTCTCTATTAAAACCCATGAAGTCCAGTTTGTGTTAGCTAACTATTCTTGGTAGTGGAGTCTACCATGGAGTATAAGAAATATATCAGAAAAAAAACCAAAAGAAATGGCTGGAAAAGAAAGTAATTAGATGTGCTGTGATCTTTGCATCACTAAAATATTTTAAAATGTTTGTCTTTATTAAACTATTTTCTATAAGAAATAATAATTAATAAGTTGAAAAGTGAGAATCAAACCCTTTAGAGAATGGAAGAGCCAATCATTTCTGTACTAGACTGTACTTTTGAACATGAGGTGTGGTCAATGAGGAAATGAAAATGAAACACAGTAGTTCTCAGTCCCTGAAAGCACCTTCTGTGTTCTTGCCACATGAGTTAAAAGAGGCTTTCCTCCAACACTTCCTCTTCCACAGACTCTGTCAAGTACTTCCATGTATGGCTTCTTTAGGACACTCATGTGTTCTGTGCTTCAGATTAGACAGGATGCTACATGAGGCTCCTACACAGGAAGCAACATGCAGTCCACAATACATAAGCTACCCAGATCACTGCTTTTTGATTACTCAATTTTTCACGGTGATTTTTCAATGAAATGAAAGCTTCTATGTTTTATCTAGCTGAAATATTGTTTTGTTTTCCTCTGAATCATGCTGTGTGTGTTAACAATGTTTACACATCATATGACAGAACACACATTCTGAATTTTGACAGAGAATAAATAAGGTCAGTGTTTGTTGATACCTTATGCTAGAAACACCAACACATGCATACAAACCGTGAGAATATTCAACACAAAATAATTTGTCTTTTCTATGAGCAGCTGTAGCTATAAGGACTCTGCAGTGTCAAGTCATTTTTTTTTTAAGATATTTTTCCCCAAGAAAAGAATCACACTGCTTGTGATGGGGGTTGGTAGGAGAGTATGTGAAAGCAATTGAATGTAAATATAGTTTTGATTTATTTTTTTTCAGCAAGCAAAAGGAAAACCTCTCCAATGTAATGCTAATTATCATAACACATAGCATTATCTAAAATCAAGTATTAAAAATTACCACTAAATCTTGTTGTTATTATTAGTGGCATTTACCATTTGTATTTCATTTTGTATTTGTCATATATTTCTTTAGATAGTATTCTTGTATATCAGTGTATTGGTGAAGTACATCAATTTCTGTTTTTGTTGTTTGATATCAGCTTCTTAATTTCTTCTATTAAAAAAAAACCTGTATTGTCATTGTTGCCTGACTGCTGAAATCTCAGGAGGGTTTTTTGTCTCTGATTCCTAATTAATCCATTATAGAAATTCTAATACTGGAAGTCAGATCCCTCTCAAAATTCTATATCCTGAAGAAGTCAAATATACCACATAGAAAATAACTTTAGATCTTGATATAGACCAGTAAGACCTTCTATTATTGGAAACTCTCACTAATATATGCATAGTGGCCTAAGGTATTATGAGAAAATGATGCCATCTTCATTTTCAACAAATAAATTTATTTTTGAGGTATCATAAGATGTTTTTTAATTTAATGAATTCTCTTGCAGCACTTACTATTTCATACACACCACCCCACACACACACTCACATATAAATTCCAAATCTATAATTTGACCCCTTCTTCCTATGACAATAATGTAAAAATTCTTTATAAATTCTGTTTACTAATAGAAAATGCACATAAAGATTAGAACATATAATATTGCTAATATACCACAAGCAGTAGAATGAGACTTCTCTGAGGTTATTTATGGCATTCTTGAATCAATTAGGAAAAAGAAACTAACTTATAAATTTTAATTTTATAGCTTATTATGTGATTGAGCTGGAGCTGACTTATTCTTAGGAAAGGAACAATAAAAAGGTCAGGCTACAGCTTTCCTAACCATTTTTACAAAAGAATAGCATTGGCAGAATGTTATGAAATGTATGCCTTTTGCCTATCCAGTACATATATCTATGGTGAATATAACTAAAAAAAAAAAATTAAACTCAAGTTTTTTGATGCTTCTTAAATCACCACTGGGGAACCTGTGAATAAGAATTCCCTCATCACTGATCTAACTGCTAGTGAATGGGCACTCCATGTCCTCCGACATAGGCCACCCAGGTTTCAATGACTTCAAGAGAAAAATGAAACACTATCTTAAGGAGAATTGAGGTGGGTCAATTTGGATGCCTTGGGAACTGTAATGAAGTTCGGAATACAGATGTTCCAAGGAAAGGTTAAAATATTTTGGGTTCAAAAGAAAGAGATTTCTATTAGAAGAAACTTTTTATTCCATTCTGAATTGCACACCACTCTCTTGCATGTCTTACACATTAATCAAGGCTTCTCTCATGCATTTTAGTATGATTCATTCTCCTCTTCCTTCTGTTCCTCCCTTTGACTGATAGAAAATCAAATAAGTATAAATTCCAACTTCAGAAATGAAGGCAGTCTTTTATGCCTTTTTGCTCAGTAGACTAAAAACTTAATTACGAGTTTTAACCAGGAGTAATACATATTAAGAGATATTGCAAGTCCTGGCACTATGAAAGTTGATGTAGGAGAATCAGAAGTTTGAGAGTAGTCTGGATTTTCTAAACACAGCAGGCTAGACTACAAATTTAGCACAAGTCTCTGTAATCCATAAAAAATATACTACAAGTAATGAGTAGCTCTCAGACAACACAGCATTAGGTACAAGGGGTTCCAAAGCAACTTTCTTAAAAATCTACTTGCTCAAAATAATTTTTAAGGTAAGATAAACAAGGCATAAGTAAGCAGGCAAACTTAAAAATCTTCAATATTTCTATCTATCTACTGCATAGGGAAGGTGTAGCAGGAATCTTAAAAGTTCTTATTAATAAAGTCAAACCCGAGGCCAGTTATCGGGGGTCAATGCTGGTAGATCAGAGAGACAGAACAAGCCACAGCTATCTCACCTCGCTGGATCCTCAGCTGGTCTTGTCTCCTCAGACTGGAGGCCTCTGAGTCCTCATCCGGAATGGGTCTCAGCTGAATTACTGCTCAAAAGCTTGAATGCTTAACCAGCCAAAATCTTAACCAGCCAAATGTCTCTAGTTTCTGGTCCTCACGCCTTATATATCTTCCTGCTTTCTACCACCACTCCCTGGGATTAAAGGCTGGCTTTCTGGGATTAAAGGCATGTGTCACCATACTTGGCTATTTCCAATGTGGCCTTGAACTCACAGAGATCCAGAGGGATTTCTATCTCTGGAATCCTAGGATTAAAGGTGTGAGTGCCACCATTTTCTAGCCTTTGTATCTAGTGGCTGTCTGTTCTCTGACCCCAGATAAATTTATTAGAATACACAATATTTTGGGGAACACAATACGACCACACATAGTATTTATGAAATCTATTCATGTGTGATTTTTAGTAATTTTTTTTATTTCATTGTCAAGCAATAAAATTACATTTTGATTCAAATATATACTTGAGTGTTTGGTGGAAAGTGTAAAGAACGTTAGATTTCTTACATGGTGACCTCTTGCACTTCCTTCCCACAGCCATGAGAGTTTCTTTCTTTTTGATCCTCTCTGCTATGTTATCACAGTCACCTTAAGGTTTTATTTTCATTGTCCCTACTACTAAGAATCACTTCCCTCTGCATCCATTTTAACACCTCTAAGCTCCATCAACTTCCAAACGAAAATGTACTTTTATTCTTTTGATTATTTATCTCAAGCAAGCCCACTCCTGCTCTGCACTGTAGCACAATGACTTTACTGCCCGACACCATAGAGCAATTCTCAATTAAGTCTGAAGTACAGAATCATCCACAACAAATCTGTTCCATTATGGTCTATCATAAAAAATTGCTCCTATGTCATGTCTGAGAAGATGTGGTTGTTGATAATAGATAGGGGCAAATTCCACAAGTGATACTAGAGTACAACTCTACAGTAAGAAAAGCTTTTTATACATGCATTTCATCAAATTCAATTTCTGAATCCCAAGAGGCCCTTGCTATGGGAAATTTTTAAATAAATAACTGTTTCAGATGAACTCTCTAAACAACCTATTTTAATTGGAGGACATCACAAAGAGGAACATTAAAACTACATTGAGGAGCTCCAGACCCCAGAGCACGCCATTCACTGAGGAAACCACAATTTATTCACTGCTCTCCTGGAGGCACTGCTTAATATGTCAATGAAAGAAACATCTCCCAGTGAGAGGAGGAAGCAGAAGAAAGTGGCCATCTGAACTTTGCTATGGTTTCTTCTTAAATATTTTTATCCTCCATTCTAGACACATTTCTCAATTTAAAGAGAAATATCAGGTTAATAGATTTTAATGGCTGTCTTGCTCTACCAGTATGTATAATGAGCAGGTGAAAGACTCCATTCAAACAGCTGACTGATTGATTTTGTGTCACCAGGAAGCTACACAAACCTAAAGTCATTATTTTCTTTTTCATCCACTGGCATTAACCTCAGCTAGTATAACAATGGAAATCTGTAAAACTTCGAAAGTATTTTCATTTAAAATGGCTTGTAGGAAAGGAATTTTCTTTTAATGTTTCCATACCATTAGGTAAGCTTTTAAAAAAAAATCAGCCTAGATGATTACAAGTGATAGTTACTATTCATTGAGCAATTATTACACATATCCATGGTTAAGCTTTGTATAGGATATGAAATTATATGCAGTTTTCTTTGCAACCTTGAGAGCTACTGGTCTACTTCTTAACCTGGAAGTAAGGAATTCAAACCTTAGATATATCCAGCATATTATCCAAAGTCACACATTTCTACAAAGGTGAATGCCAGATGGAATAAGAACATTTGTTGTGTTCTTTTCTAAACAAAAAATGACAGGAGTTCTCATTAAAGAACCTATAGGCATAAAAATAAGTTTCTAGCCAATAAGAAACTCAATGTTGTCCATTTCTATCATTGATGCTCAAAAATAATAATGTATTAATGTTTCCATAATACTTCAAAAGAACAATTTCCTTTGCCTTCCTTAGGATTTAAGCACATTTCACTTAACTTCCGAGAATGAATCACAAATGACTGAAGTGACAAAGTATGTTTCTCCCTAAGTGACAAATTGTTTTTGAGCCATTTGTTTTAAAGGTGTCAGAAATTTTGAGACCTTTGAGACCTTCAAGATATATTGAAGATTAAAACAGAAAAATAAATGAGTGAGGGCAAAGCAAGGTTGAAGATAAGGAAGGCTAACAAAATTTTAAAAAGCAGATAAGGGGAGGAAGAGAGAGAGCACGAGAGGGGAAAGAAGGTGAGATGGAGGAGAGGGTGAGGGAGAAAAGAGGAGAGGAGAGCGGGGAAGGGGGAAAGAAGAGAGAAGCAGAGGATAAGGTGTGAAAGAATATAAAGGAAGGTAAGGTAAGAAGGGAGAGGAGAAGGAGAGGAAGGAGAAGGGAAGAGGAGGAGAGGAGAGAGAAGGGAGGAAGAGAAGGGGAGGAGGAAAAGGAATTTGAGTCTCCCTGTTGGTTTGGAATTGGCAACATTCACCACGACTTTTCAATACGGTTTATCTGTCTCCCATCTCCAGTCCTTTGATTTCTACTTGATATACATTGCTTTGCCAGGTTTGTGGTGTAATCCACAGTTCTTACATTAAAGCTTTTCTCAGTTACTCTGGCCATGTGTCTTCCAACAATAGGTACCAACATTCCTTCTTTGTGTCCTAGTTACTGCCAGCTACCTTACTGTTGTTTATGAAGGCTCTAACTTCCCCTTACTTAGCATTTACCCCAGTCCAATTCCTGTTTACATGGGAGCCAGAATTTTCCTCAGTACATCCAGATTGAGTATTATACCTCTTTCAATGACTCCTGATACTTAGCATGAATTAAGCTCCTTAATAAGATATCTAAAGTTCTCAAAATATACCAGTGTTGGGTTTTATACATTGCTAGTTCTTATATGGGATTCTGCCATGATTTGGCTGATGTTTTAAGGATCACCTCCATCTTTGGCATTTTGCTCGGCTGTTTCCTCATTTTTTAAATTTAAATTTAATTTAATTTAATTTTGTTTTTCGAGACAGGGTGTCTCTGTGTAGTTTTGGTGCCTGTCCTGGATCTCAGTCTGTAGAACAGGCTGGCCTCGAAGTCACAAAGATCCCCCTGGCTCTGCCTCCCAAGTGCTGGGATTAAAGCCATGCACCACCACCACCTGACTTATTTCCTCATTCATAAATATCTATTGTGCCTCAAGTTTTGGTTGCTTCTGTTGGTGGTGTCAGGGATGGAGGCAGAGCTCTATACTGACATCTTCAGTAGTGTGGAAGAATCCTTTGATTTTTGGTGAACTCAACTCAGGTAAAACTAGACTTATGGCTTTCAAAATGAAGAGAAGTCCAAGGTCGACCAGTAAGGTGAATGATTTGAATTCATTGAAAATAGGTAGGAATGTGCTCAGAGAAATAATAAAGATATAACCAAGTATGGCCATAGGCTTCTTAAGAAGAGTTGCAATTAAATATCTAAGCATTGGCCATGTAGAAATTTTGATGCCCTGAAAATTACATCTCAGAATGGTGCAAAGATAATGTCCTTCTCTCTTATTTCTAAATGGTCCAACAGGATGGGACTGGAGGTATCTTTGATGTGATTATAATTTGCCAAATCAATCTGGAAGCCATCGTCATTGTACATGATTATTTGGGATATGACTTTTGCTGTAAATGTGACTTCTGGTGAGATTCCTGGGAAGTTTTAGGTTTACAGTTGGCATGGAAAAATTGCCTCAAGCAACCATCCTTAATTATATTGGAATTCTTGTGTCTCTGCTGGTAAGAAGTTCAAACCATCTTCCTGGGGCTGAGGCTCACTTCTCTTCTCATTCTCCTGTAGTTTTTCTTTGTGTTTCAATTCATCATTACTGAACTCTTGTTTTTAAATACAATTACATTTTCTCTGACCCAAAGTGCACGTCCAACATCTCTGTTTTGCTTCTGTATATATGGATGCCACTCTTAGATAATTTCCTCATACTGTATAATTTAGTTATGTATCACCCTCTCATATATATCTTCTGAGAAAAGAATAGCATCTCTGTGTATGCTATGAAGTGTGTGTGTGTGTGTGTGTGTGTGTGTGTGTGTGTGTCTGTGTGTACCAGGAAGCTGACTAACTCAGGATGTCAGATATACTAAGGAAATGTTATACCTTAGAAAAAAGTCATGTTTTTTGTGTGCTGGTTTGTTTTGTTTTCAGTTTTTCTTTTCTTTATTTTTATCTCATACAATATATCCGAACCACATCCTCCCCTACCTCCCCACTCCACAGTTTCCTCTAATCTCCACTCTCCCTCAGATCCACTGGACTTCTGTTTCCTTTAAAAAGAAACAGGCCTCTAAGTGATATCAACTGAGCATATCTTACAAGATGCAATAAGACTAGTAAGACTAGACATAAACCATTATCCTGTTTTTAATGCATTATTAGAGAATTCCATACATTCATATAGTGATTTTATCAAATCTAGAATCCATTCCCTTTTCTCCAATTCCTTTCCTATACCCACCCACCTCTTTTCTCTCCAAACTTTATGTTGTTTTTTATAGAGCCTCCCTCTGCACTAAGGCCATTTAATGCTTCCAGTATGTGTGTGTGTGTGTGTGTGTGTGTGTGTGTGTGTGTGTGTGTGTGTGTGTGTGTGTGTGTGTCAGGGGAGGTGTGTAAAGCAATCTGTCAGAGAAGGGACTGAACCCCTGAAGTAAAGGGACTGTCCTTCTCTCTGCAGCCATCAGGTAAGAATATCTCCTCATCTAAGTAGGAACTTTATGACTCCCTCTCCCATTCATGATGGAATTTTGTCTGTCTTCGTCTTGTGCAGGTCTTATACAAGCAGTCACAGCCACTGTAAGCTTATGTGTGCAATAGCACTATCATACCCATAAACACAATTTCATTGCACTCATCAACTACCTGTGGCTCTTAAAATCTCTCTTTCTTCTTCAGTGGGGATACTTGAGCCTCAGAAAGAGGGCTTTTGATATAGATTTATCATTTATGGCTTCACACTCTACATTCTCTGGGTACATGTGTATTGACCAATTGTGAGTGTCTATATTAATGAATCACTACCAACCACAGAAAAGAGCTTCTTAAGGCTTAAGGCTTTCACTGTATGTATAGAGAAAAGTACCTAGGGTTTATTTCACAACCACATCCAGAAGCATCTAAACACATACATGGCCTTAATCCAGTTGCACTTTGGTGAGAACATATCCTAAATTGAGAGTTAGGAATTGTATTCTCTGCCGTCTGGTGTCTGAGAAATGCAATGTCAATATGACAACAGAGTCTGTATCTGTAACAGGCCTGCTTCCCAATTCATGTATGACTGCTCAGTATTGCCTCACATGTGAGGACAATTTTTGAAGGGCACTAATTCATGAAGGCCAAGCTTCTGTTGTGTGTCCTAAGCACCTCCCAGAGGCGCACATTCCAGTACCTTCACATTAGGGATGGCCTTTTATCATAAATATTTGTGTGCGAGCATTGGAGTAGATATAGGCTCAAACTTCAGAACATTGCAAAAGGTCTGCAGGAATGTAAATGCAGTGAAATAGGAAACAGTCAGCAGGGCCAGGCTGCAAAGATCCTAAAAGCTCATCAGGAGTTCAGCCTTCTTACCTCATCTTTCATTCCAGACTCCCTCCTGAGATAGCAACTCAAAGCTCAGTTGGAAATTTGTTCCCTGCTTTGATTCTTGAGTGCCCAGTTCACTGACTGTTTCCACTACTTCCCCTTCCTCTCCCTTGGGCCCTTATAAAAATGCCTGCTACGTTCGGTCCTCTCTTAGCTATACGTGTGCAGAAATCCTGAGAGTGAAGCAAAAGATCACCTGCCACACTGAACAGGGCAACATTTATTCTGTGCTCTACATTTGAGTTGTTTTTCCCAAAGGACTTCTGCTCCTACAGGGAAAGGGTTTTGTCACAATAACTCTGTTTTTACCTATACATATGCAATGAAAGCGTAAGGAATATCTAACAACTTTGATAATTTCAAGAGCTGATCAATTAGAACCTGTCCATTTGTTGCCTCATTTGGTGAGTTTTTGGAGGTAATATTCACTCCATTCATAAGAACAACTACAATCAATTGACAATGTTTTCTGCATCAATTTTTAAACTACGCAATTTTTCTGTAGTGACACATTGAATTTTCACAGCAAAGCTTTGAAATAAGATGTCATTATGTCGATATGAAAAGTAAGAATAATTTAGCTCAGGGATCCCTGACATCCCATAACTAAGCAGACCAGAAATCAGATTTGAATGTATGTTGCCTGATTCCAGAATCCTTGCTCTGTTAAGTATGCGATGCCATTGTATGGAAGAAAGCAGAAGGAACCTGCCTGATACACTGCTTGTCAATTTTACCTGGACTTGTTTTGACTGACAATCATTTGCTCAAAATCCTCCAACTGATAGGGGCTGAGACGGAATGTAAACTAAAGTGAACACAAACAGAGGGGAAAAGTGAAAGGAAGGTATCTATTTGACTTTCGTGCACACAATGTTGACAATTGGAGAAAGTGGAGTTAATTTAAATGAAGTAGTTATCATCAAACTCTATATATAGTATCAAAATTGTCTACTAGTTTTAAAATAGATTCGCCGTTTTATAAATAATTGCACATTGAGGAAGGGAAACAATTGGCTTATGGAAAATAAGTAAAACAATGTACTCACCACCAAGAATATATTTTTATACTTTCCAAATAGTGGAAAATGGAAAAAAAAAAAACTTGGTCCATTACTTTTTGAATTGACTAGAGGGGACTTGGCCCAGTTGATAGCCTAGGTTACTTGGATTCTGATCTCCTATTGCTGTGATGCACCCAACACCACCCCTTCTAAAATTTAAATTTGTTTATTTTAAAAATACATTGGGCCAAGCAGGACAGTGGTGGTGCATGCCTTTAATCCCAGCACTTGGGAGTCAAAGCCAGGTGGATATCTGTGAGTTCGAGGCCAGCCTGGTCTACAGAGCAAGATCCAGGATAGGCACCAAAATTACACAGAGAAATCCTGTCTCGAAAACAACAACAACAATAAAAATAAATAAATAAGTAAATAAATAATAAATAAATAAATAAAAGTACATTGGTCCAAATGTGTAGCATGAATCTTAAAATGTCTTATTAAGCCGGGCGGTGGTGGCACACGCCTTTAATCCCAGCTCTCGGGAGGCAGAGGCAGGCGGATCTCTGTGAGTTCGAGGCCAGCCTGGTCTCCAAAGTGAGTTCCAGGAAAGGCACAAAGCTACACAGAGAAACCCTGTCTCGAAAAACCAAAAAAAAAAAAAAAAAAAAAAAAAAAAAAAAAAAAAAAGGTCTTATTAACAAGCCACATCCAACCTCACCTTGCCAAATTCTCAGCTGATCTTGTTTCCTCAAACTGGAAGCCTCAGAGTCCTCATCCAAATGAACTGAACTGCTGAACTGCTGCTCAGAGCCTAAAAGCTTAAAAAGCCTCAGAAGCCTCTAGTTCATGGTTCTCAGTCCTTATATACCTTTCTGTTTCTTGCCATCACTTCCGCGAATTAAAGGTATGTGTCTTTTTCAAGCAAAAACATGAGATCTCAAGTCCTGTGATTAAAGGTGTGTACCATCATGGCTGGCTCTGTCCCCAAGGTGTTCTTGAACTCACAGAAATCTGAAATGCTACCACTGCCTAACCTCTATGTTTAATATAGTGGCTGTTCTGTTCTCTGACACCCAGATAAATTTATTGGGGTGCATTATATACCAACCACACAAATGTCCCATAGGAACTTTCTATTCTTATCCCTAATTTCATAGAGGTCTTCTAAAGAAACATGCTGCCTTCATTGTTTGCTATGAAATTGATCAATGATGGAGATTCTAAGAAGGGAAAGGGGCTGGTTACCACTTAGGATGTTAAGACACCCATAGCTCAATGGTGTCTGTCATGAAAACTTGGTAACATAAATTGGATCCCTGGACCAAACCCAAAGCTGGAGAAAGAGAATCAAGTACACAACTGGTCCACTGTATCATATACTTAGAAGCATGTGCATGACCTTACAGACCCAAACAGTGTATGGATCTCTCTGTGTGTGCTATGCCCACGTACACACTAGTAACAAATAAAAACTTTCAAAACAACATTCTCTTGTCTAGCTTGTTGTTTTATTTCATAGTGAGAAATTTTGCCCTGCTACCTACCTCTTAGCCGTTGGGACATTCTAGAAGGGATGGAAGCTTGAGAGAAATGGTATAGCATACCAGTTGACAGCTCATTCTGGAATGGCAGTGAATGAAGGTACTGGACACAGAGAAAATACCTTTCTGGCATCTCTCATCTTAGCCTACAGAATATACCTGAGTCCAGACTATAAATGCCTCATGTCATCCACAGTTACTCAATTATCTCCTGTCTTTATTCTCAGGTCCCTAAAACATGGAACACAGAAACTGTGTGAAGGGAGGAAAGAAAGGGGTAAAAGAGTCATGAAAAATATAATTTCATAGAAACACTTGACAGTAATCCTATTATTGTATTACATGCCCCAATGAATGTGTGCAGTGGGCATGTTTAATACCTCCATGGGAGACCATAATGACAACTCTACAAGGGATGTCCATGTGTACACTGATCCTTGCTAACAAATTGACCAAATGAAAAAAGAAATGTGATCCTCATGAATAGCCAAGTCTGTATAGAGACTTTAGGCTTTCCATCTTTGGATATATCCTTTAGACTAAGCTAATCTATCACATTGCTAGATAGAGTAGCCTAACAAGTAAAGGATAATCAAAACCAAGATTGTGGCATCTAGATAAGAGGGCTGAAATCTTCAAAATACCTTAGAGTTAGCTAGCTTGCTTCCACTTTAATTAGTAAAATTAGTCAACCATGCAACTTAGCAAAATAGGAGCTTTTCCCCAAACTGGTTGCTCTTTTCACCTTTCAGATGTATTCAAAAGCTCTAGCTGTTGGAATTAAAACCTCATTTGCCTCCTGATAGCACTAGGAGATTATTTCAAGCTGCACGTGCTGCTGTTTGTTAGAACAATTGTGTTTAAAACTGAGGACAATAGCCCAATGAAATCTTTTGCAAACTTATAAAGGATTCACTGAGTGACCAAATCAGCTCCTCTAAAATTCACATGCAAAATGCTTTGAATTGGGAGGTATTTTGAATTGTAATGAATGTAGCCCTGAATACTTCACCATATTTATCACAATTCAAAAGTTTTGCCATCTTGGAAGAGGTCCTGGTTATTCTCTAAGATTAAATCTCAGAGATTCCTTATATGTCAGCTCCTCTGCTGATATTTAGCATTGCAATGCCCTCAACAGAGTTCTCACCATCTGCTCCATGCTTGAATAGTTACTAGCCAACACATACCATGCGATTTGTTATAGAATATTAACTATTAGAATCCTCTTCCTTTACACAATTATGTGCCTGCCTGCAATTGTCAGACACAGTTTTCTATATATTAAAGTTAGTATAACACATCTCTATGTACACATATGATGCTTTTATTTTTAATCTGCAATCAAAATGTAATGGTGCAGCACTCCTGACCAGCAGTCTCACTTATCAAAATCTATTCTAAAGGATGTTTCCTGCTTTATGAATTGCATTGAAATACTCCAAGAAAAGACCACATAAAGTAAAATTTAAGAGGAAAAAAAGAAAAGAAAAATTAGTCTTGTCATGGAAGCTGTAGTGTGACACAGTGAGTTGCACAGTTAAACCTTTTTTATCCATGTGTTTGCATGTGTTCATGGAAAAGAGTCATTGGTTTGATCCAAGGCCTCTGGTTTCTGCTATACTATGGATACTGGGCTCTCACTGCAACTGGTGGTGGGCAGGGGCAGCTTTCTGGCTCTTATGGCCTAAGGGCTATCTCTCCCACCTGCCTCAGACATTGATGGGGGTGGGGATCTCCCAGAAAATTTTACACTTAAATTTTAAAGACTGTAGCAGACAGTCTAGGAGGGGGACTTATGTATACAATCTGAGACTGTTCACATATTCCATACAGGAACTAGGGCTGCTGCGGCTGATGATTCCAGGAAGAAAAGAAAAGCATGTCTTTGTCCCGGGTTTAAGCCACCAGCATGTCAGCAGAGGTCTTGGTCTTACCTTAAAGGGCAACATGTGTGAGATGACAATGGAAACAGATACAAAGGACAACTAATGGAGGCAAAATGATATCCTAAATCAATGCTGAAATCCAAAAGTTTATGAAAGGAAGAGGACGGAACTCTAGGACAAGGCATCTCCACCATCATGAGAAAGGAGGTGGAAAGACAAATTTAACAAAAGGTTTCTACTTGCATCTATCCTTCTAATTATTCAATAAAAAGGGTCAAAATCCAAGGCTTCAGAACAAAGCTTTCCATTTCATTCACAGTGTGATTTAGTTGAGAAAAGTTAGAGGAGCCATCACCATAGCTAGCTAATTGTTTAAGTCTCAGATCCTGTGTTGTGGGGCTACTTCCACAGAGCTAACGAATTCCCTCTAGGAGCAAAGGGGGGGGTCATAACACTGAGAAGCTGAAGGTAGCTTAGCAGCCTCAGGAAGTGAAGATAGTTACAGGATCATCAGCTGACTCTCAGAAAGGACATTGGCAGTGTACAATTGCTAAGGAGAAGAGATTCTTTAGCAGAACAACCTGCTGTATGGGAAGGGAGCTTCAAGGGTACAGATCTTATTTCTTAGTTCTCACCCAAGCTCAAGTGGGATTTTGAGAGACACACCAGTCGTGGAGTCATCCAATCTCTTTTAAGGAACCCTAGTGTACTCAGTGGTATGCCAATCCAGACATGAGTAGTTCATCTCTCTGATCTCTCACCTGTATAGATTTTTTTTTGTCATTTATCTACAAAGAAAGTTAGCATAACTTTCTGCCCCATTGGTTTAGTTTGTTTTAAATGAACATTGAAATTTGCCCAATTCATAGAAAATTGTCCTAAATTCTGCAGCCAAAGATCTAGAAAAATTGGCAATATATATATATATATATATATATATATACATATATATATATATGTGTGTGTGTGTATATATACATATATATGTGTATATGTGTATATATATATGCTATCTAAGTTCTCCCTCTATTAAAGAAACTGAAATGGTAGGATAGTGTTGAAAATACAGATGGGGAAACACTAATGCTGTTTTCATATTGCTTAAAGCCCCCTAGAACACAAATGATATGGGGTGGACATTATCTCTCACACATAAACGTAGGTTAGCTTTTGCTCAACATGACTAAGTATGCGGTATAAGCAGTATAGAAGGCAAAATATTCAGTTTGGCTGTTATCATTTGTTTCTCTCTGAGTGGTCATTTGGTTCAGTCATTATTTATTTATTTATTTTTTATTTATTTTACATCCAGACCACAGTTTCTCCTCCCTCATCTCCTCCCATTTCCTCTCCCCACCTCCCTTCTACTCCCCACCCCATCCACCCCTCCATAGTTCAGAAAGGGGCAGGCCTCCCATGGGTGTCAAATTAGCATGGCACCTCAAGTTGAGGTAGGACCAAGATCCTCCCCCTGCCTCAAGGCTGAGTGGTTGATGCAACCCAGCATTTGGAATATGTTCCCAACAACCAGCTCAAGCACCAGAGAGAGGTCATGATCCCATTGCTATGGGTGTCAAGGTCATGATGGGAGAACCCACAGAGAAAGCTGATCTGGGCTCATGGTTGTTTTAAGACTATGGTGTGACTAAGCATCATGGCCAGGACCATATGGTATAATCAAGCTTCTCATATCATGGTTGCCAAGAAAGTGGAAATAAGGAAAAAGTAAATTTAAAAAAAAAAAAACATTCAACCTGATTACTTAATTTCATTCATTAAGGCCCAATCTCCAATTCTCCTAACATCTCTAAAGAATGTTACTTTGGGAGAAAACATCTTTGACACATTAAACTTTTAGAGGATATTTGATTTGCAAGGAGTGATAGGAAGATAACAACATGGTGACCATAGTGTAGCCAGTCGTGTTGTGAGGGAATGCTCCTCGATGGTACCACTGAAAGAAAAGCAGTTTTTAATTCACCAAAAACATACAACTAAAGAATGGGAAAATGTGGGTTTTACAGTTAAAAAAAAAAAAAACACTGATAAAGTAAACAATGCATTCTCAACAAGAGACTGATCTGAAGCCACTAGACCTGGCGCCAATATATGCTTCTGGGTTTTACATGTAGAACTGCAAACTCACATTGATGGTGCCTACTGTGTGTGTGAGAAGCACTCAAAAGTACTCCGACGGGGAGGGTCTCCTTCACTAGCCTCCACCTTGGTTCCTTATCACACAGCTGCAGTGTTGGGTAGGGAATGTTAGAAGTAACTTTAAAAAAAAAAAAAAAAAAAAGGTTAAATGTCTGTAGTTGTTTGACTGTATCTTGAATGTTTTGATTTTTTTAATTTCTAACTTGGCTCACAACTATGCTGACTGATTGTGTTCATAAAATAGGACTCTTAATAAGGGATTAAAATGAAAATCCTATTTTGGTTCCAAGTGAAATGGGTTTTTACACTAATTAGGCCATTTTAGAAAGTTTTAATTTTTCTTCTCTGTAGGTGTTTCTTTAATGCTGCCATTATGAGAAGTGGAAGCTTGGTGATATTATTCAAGAATTTCCCAGAACCCTCAATTGCAACAGATTTATACATAGTAAAACACTAGCAGCTCACACACTTAGCCACTTACTAACACATTCTGACACACTGGTATACTGAATTTTATAAACTGAATAGTGGATACACATGATCTGTTAAAACATGTGTGATAAGGCCTCAAATATCAATTGTACACTGGGCATGAACTGGGAAACATAATATAAAGGGGAGACTATTCATTATGAATTCTAACTCCACTCATTGTAGAATCTTTGAGTAAGTCTGATTTTCAGTTGTCTTGGCAGTTAAATCATGATAACTTAGGCAAAACATGAACTCCCAGTAATTGTAGGTATCTACACGGGGTATAAAAGAATGGGCCTTTCAACAGCCAGACATGGATAGAGGACAGGTTCGGGCACTCAAGCTTGCACTGATAACTCAGTTATCACTAATAGATTCAGGGAGAGGGAGAATGATTGTTATAATCGATGATCTCTAAGCCTGGAAGTGGGAAAGTGATGTGTTACAGATGTTTAATTTAAAGCTGAATATTTCACACTCTAATTCTCTGCACTCTGTCTAGCTGTGGATCTCTGCATTAACTGCAGTCTACTTGACACAAAAAGAAGCTTCCTTCTTAAGGAAGGGTTAAAGAAATGAGTTAATCTGTGGATATAAAGACAAGAACTCAACGGTCAGTTTATTATATGTCCATTTGGAAGACTAATGACTACAAATACTCTTCTATGGTTTATGATCTAGTCATCCATGGTTTCTTGGGTCACTTAATGGTACCAAGTATTGGTTCTATTGTGGGAGTCCAGCTTCCACATTTTGATGGGTTTGGGTGAAGGAGAGAGGGATGAGAAAATATTAGATATAATGAAAGACAGGATAGCTTTGGGAGGGCTTGGGTCAATACTCAACAACATCTTTGTTTATTCAAAATGGCTTTTTTATACTATGCCAAAGGGAGGGGCAAAAGACCTCCCCCTTGAAACACCAAAGCACACCATATACCCAAGTGTAGACACTTCCAAACACCTGGTAACCATACCCATGGCCAAATCATCTCCTTATGCAGGCCTGCTGGGTAAAGCAAGCTCAGATTCTCTGACCCTGAGTAAGCTCTCACTAGGAATCTTCTGTGAGCTCCCACAGGTCCTCCTTCTTAATAATTTAAAGGACCCCTCAGACTCCTGAACTGTGGCTGTCTTAGGTCTCCTTCTTCACTAGACAGCCTTACCCATCTTTGAGATACACTTTCCACCAAGTTTATTCTGCCTTAGGTTGACAGCTAGCAAGAAGGATTTACCAGTCTCTGACTACCAACTTCTGGCAGAGAAGGATGCAGAGCTTAACTCTATGCAGCTCTGAAGCTGCTTTTACACTAAGAGCTTGAAAATAGCTAGAATAATTATAGCAATACTCCAGCTCCTTACAGCTGCTATGCTTCCTAGTAAAGGAGTAGAGGATGATAAAGATGGAATGGCCTTTTTGAATGAATCTAAGATGTCTATGGCAGTCTTAGCTGCACTAAGCCCTTTTTAAAATGATAAACTCCTGATGCAAATGCATCAAATAAATCAGTGAACTTCTGATGCAAACTCATCAAATCTAAAGACTCTTTAGCATCACCATTAACATTAACAGGTTAACATCCTAATTCTAGCATAAATATTACTACACACAATTACAATTCTTATAAACTTACATCTATTTACAAAAATAGAGCTATTTATAATTTACAAACTTTAGCAAATATCCAAAAGCAATTTCTTAATAGAACTATTTACACTTTTTGCTAATAAAACATAGGGTGCACTAGCACAAATTGACATCAATCCACTCAAGGGTGAAAGAAAATTTAAAAAAAAAAATTAAAAAACTGAGGAATGTTACCTGTCTTTTACCTGGGTAGAAAAAAAGCACATATTTCTATTTCTACAACAAAACAATTCCATAAACAGCTCATTTCCAAACAGCTCATGAGTCACTACAGTCACACTACATGTATGTGTACACAAACCAATTCCATTACAATTGAACCACACCTGCCCATCCCATTTCTTAAGTCTGAAAAGATCAAAACGTCAATTGTGATACCAGTCTTAATGTTCCACTGACAGCTTTCTGATACTAGTCTTAAAGTTAAAAATAGGAAGAAACCCACAACTAAAAACTTTTTGCAGTTCCCTTGAATGCCACCCAGTTCAAAAAAGTGTCTCTGAAGTCCCCCTCTAAGCTACAGAGACAGATTGTGTTAACTTTCCCCTAAGCAATCTGCTCTAGGGCAAAAGATGATAGGTGGCTGGGGAAGACCTCTTTGTAGAGGTAGCATGAACTGCCAGTAAATAAACTGCACAGGTTTTGCTACTGGCTCCATTCAGCTTCCACAGTTCTAGTCTACCTGTGTGTCCCATAACCATCTGCCCAGGACCCCGTGGCCTGAGGCTCTGAGGGTTCCTGCCTGCATGGAGTTGAACAATTGAATGCTACCCTGATGCTATGGCCAATGGCTTTCAAGCAGCAACTCAGCTCCAGGAGGAAACCCAGCCTAAGCCAGTCATAGCCACTGCACCCCAGCTCCTTTACCTGCTTTGCTGGGAGTCCTTCATGCTCTACCCTAATTGCATGGCCGAATGCTGCCCCCAGGGCAACTCTATGGCTCAGCCACATCTTACTACTGGACACTCGGGCTGCTCTAGGTTTCCAGCTTATCTCTGCCATTCAGCCCGTAGCACAGCTATGCCTTACTCAGCAGTTCCCATGCCTGCCTTTCCACGCAGGGGCATGTCTCAGGTGCTCATTGGATTGCTGCCTCTGCTCCAGTTGCCAACACCACTCATCTGATTGGAGCAGCAGCCTTGTGTTTGCAAAGCTTCTGCTGCTCACCACTGCTGCCTCTCCCAAGGCATCTCTGCTAGGCTCTGGCCACCAGGGACTCCACCTGCTGAGGTCCAAAGTCTCAACTGCACTCACTGATCTCACAACATGGTGTCTTGGCTTGTCAAGGTTGAACACAGCTGTGGTGATAATATTGTGTACTCCAATAATGCTTATCTGGGGATCAGAAGACAGAGCCAGCCACTAAATTTGACATAGAGGTCAGGCAGTGGTGGCACACACCTTTAATCTTATCACTCCGGAGGCAGAGATCCATGTGGATCTGGGTGAGTTCAAGGCCACATTATGCTGCATGAGAGAAACAGGTAAGGCAGTAGTGGCACACACCTTTAATCGCAGTACTGGGAAGCAAGCATGCCTTTAATTCCAGGAAGTGATGTCTGGACAGAGAAAGGTATATAAAGCATGAAGAAACAGGGACTCACTCTATTTAAGCTGAGGATTTTGTAGAGGTAAGCTGGCTGTTTTGCTTTTCTGATCATTCAGCTTTCACCCCAATACCTAGCTATGGGTTTTTTATTATAAGCCCTTTTAAGATTGATGTTTCATGCAGCCTCAAGCCATGTCTCTCCAGGGCTCTGACAAGCACCCTGGATGACTGTGCTTTTTTTGCTGCAGCCCTCTCATGGCAGAAAGTATGCAGAACCCCTTGGTACACGCTGGCTCTAGGTATCTGCTGCCTCTGGAATGATGCCCCGAGAGTCTCAGCTGATGGTGCCTGGCTGTGGGAACCTCTCATGCTCTGCTACTGATGCTTTCTGAAGCTGGCAGTCTCTGAAATGGCTTTTTGTTCTCAGACTGCCAGGTTCACAGTGTCTGCTCATCTGCTCATTCCTGGATACTGCTTTCTGTGTCCCAGGTCCTGTCCATGCTTGGTGCAAAAACTACTCTACCCTAAGTTTCTATTACAGCTAAAGCCTTCACATTATCCCTTCACCAAAATACTATTCTATCCTAATATGCTTAAGCCTACATTTCCCAAACTAAACTTCACAAAACTCCTATGACTAACTTTAATAGAGAGAAAAAGAGACAGAGACAGAGACAGAAACATCGACAGAGAAATACTTGTTGCAGCCTAACTTGAACTACTTGCTGCAGCTTAACTTTAGCTATTCTACTTTATATTTACAATTTTCCTCCTGAAGAATCAAATATCACAGCCTTTCATTCATTACTGGTCATGCCCCGTAACCCATGGTGCCCCCTCTCTTTTATCCTCTGTACCTAAGTTCTACATTCAGAGCTCCATCTGTGGGAGACCAGCTCTGAACTGCTCTTACCTTTCAAAGGGTTCTTAGGTGGAGGAGGGAGGGATAAGAAAATATCAGATAGAGAGACCTAGACAATGAGATGGAAGACAGAAACACAGAACAGCTTTGGGAGGGTCTGGGTCAATACCCAACAGCCTCTTCATTTGTCCAAAAGGGCTTCTTATAATATACCAAGGAGAAGGGCAAAGGACCTCCCCCTTACAAGATCAAAGCACACTGTACAGCCAAGTGTAGACCCTTCCAAACACCTGGCAAACATGCCCATGGACAAATCATCTCCTTATGCAGCCCTGCTGGGTAAAGCAAGCTCAGATTCTCTGACTCTGAATAAGTTCTTACTAGGAAGCCTCTGTGGGCTCCAACATTGTGTCTAATGGAGCAGGCTTTAAATCCAAACCTAAAATCCTGTTACTCCCATGACATTCATGTTGCTGTTGACTAGTGCACTTATTTGGCTACAGAGGCTGTTATTGGAGTTTGAATAATCACCAGTCATATCCAGTCTGGTAGAATGTATGGCACTTTCTATCACTGGAAAAGATAGGCAGTAGGGATGAATCTTGCAGTTGAGTACCATCTTGAATTTTTTAGGTCCTGTCACTCAAGTGTGTGGTGTCTTTACTGATAGACTCTTACCACCAAACTCTGGAGGAGAATAGATAAATAGTAGCAATGTTTGGAGTATCTCTAACACTCCACAGACCATAAAAAGGTCACCCACACCATTTCATTTGTTTGTTCATTTTGATTTTCAATACTTTAGAGCCTATGATGTCTGGAAAAGAAATTTTGGCCCTTTACCAATTATGGGGTGTGAGAGGACAACCAAATCACATCTCCTGAATTATCCCTAAGAACTGAAAGTGTAAACCAAGGCAAATGAGCACAGGAGTGCAAACTGTATCAGCTGCCTCATTTTTATTGCTAAAGTTCCTTTGATAAAAGAGTTACAAGTTTACATTTTAGAAGAGAAGCCTACTTCACAGGCATGCATGGTAAAGGTTATGGAAAGCACAACAATTTGTCTTCAAAAGCATCCCAGGCATGGGATTATCATTTGTCCTAACTATTCTCTTGTGGTTGAGGAAGTTTTCAGGGATTCATTTTTTTTTTTATAAATCTTCCAGCATTAGTTGCCATTCCAAATTCCCTTTTTGAGAAATATTAACATTAGATGTACCTATGCACATGCCACCAAATTCATTATATCCTCATATAACCTTAATTCAAACTGCAACAATAAGGTAACTCAATTTCAACTCCATATATGCATGTGCGAATGTATATATGTGTTTATATATACATTTATGTATATTTGAATGTATATATGTGTGCATATGTGCATTTAGAAGTTTCCATAGTAAGTTTTCATGTGACCATTTCAGAGAACTTGAGTCTTCACTGTGCCCCCAAAATACCCTCCTCTACCTGACTTTCCCATCACCATGAATTTAACACTTTTTCTTCCATTATTCCATTTCTTCCCTCCTGTTACACATTTGCTATCCATCTTCCCGGAAATACTCCTACTGCCATGGTTATTTACTTGTGTCATGACTTTTCTCGGTACTTCAATTTAATACATGTATCTAAAGACTCCAGGCTGCCACCCACATATGAGAAAGAACATGTATGTCTTAGTTAGTTTTCAATTGATGTTGCAAATAGTATGACCAAGACAAGTTACAGAAAGAAAGATTTATTTGACTTGTGATTACAGAGGGATAAAGAGTTCATGATGGCAGAATAGAGGTGTTCTATTTTTGCCAGCTATTCCTAGCAAGCAGCAGGTAGCTAAAGCAGCAGCTGAAAGCTCACATCTCATTCTACAATTTAGAAGCAGAGTGTGCTGACTCAAAATTGGAGGGAGTTCTTTGAAACTTTAAAGCCTGACCTCAGTAGTGTGTTTCCTACATCAACACCATACCTCCTAGTCCTCCCCAAACAGCTGGGGACCAATTATTCCAATGCTGTAGACTTATGGTGGGCATCTTACTCAAACCCCTGCATTTCACTCCCTGGTCCCCATAGTCTTATGGTCATAATATAATGAAAAAAAAAATCAGCCTAACTCTTAAAATCCCCTAGTCTTTCAGTCTCAATAATATTTAAAAATCCAAAGTTGAAAATCTTTTCTGAGACTTAAGGGAATCTCTTAATTGAAATTTCCTGTAAAATCAAAAGGCAACTTACATACTTCCAACAAAAAAGGCATACAATATATGTTACTATTCAAAGGGCAGTAGTTAGAATATAGTGAGGAAATACTGTAACAAATTAAGAGCAAATCCAGAAGGAAAAACTACAGACATGGTAGCCCAAAGTCCAATGTCAAAGGGCTTAGATGACTCTATCCTTCCACCCTTATCCCCTAAAGATATGGCTTTCTCTCAGGCTGTTCCATTCACAGTGCACAGCTATCTTGGGCAGATTTCCCTCAGTTCTAGCACCTCTAATTTCTTGCTGTCTCTAGTGTAAATGAGAATTCACAGTCACAGTTTCACACAATGATCTCTCAGGACCTCTATGTAGAGACTTCTCTGCCAAGTCCCTGGCCTCAGCAGGTTTTCATATTCATGGAGTAAGAGCCTTCAATTCCTTTTCTCACTTATCCTCCATCCTTCTAAATCCAGAACACCATGTGGACAATGCTACGAGGAATGACGTCTTCTGGAATCACATTTCTAGCAGTTTTGATCTGTAGCTTTTTCTTTCTTCCTTCTTTCCTTCTTTCCTTCTTTCCTTCTTTCCTTCTTTCCTTCTTTCCTTCTTTCCTTCTTTCCTTCTTTCCTTCCTTCCTTCCTTCCTTCCTTCCTTCCTTCCTTCCTTCCTTCCTTCCTTCCTTCCTTCCTTCCTCTCTCTCTCTTTATTTCTTTCTATTCTTCTTTCATATATTACATCCAAGTTTCCCCTCCCTTCTCTTCTCCTCATCACTTCCCCCTACTTCCTCTTAGACCCAGAACCATTCCTCCCCCATTTCCCTTCTGAAAAGAGCTGCCCCCCACCCCAGGGATAGCAACCAAACATGGCATAAATATTTACAATAAATCTAGGTACATCTCCTATTATTAAGGCTTGGCAAGGCAACCCAATAGGAGGAAAAGGGTCCCTACAGCAGGAAAAAGAGTCAGAGACACCCCACTCCTACTGTTAGAAATCCCACAAGAATGCCAGGCTACATAACCATAACATATATGCAGAGGATCTAGGTCAGTCCTATACAGACTTCCTGATTGTTTGTTTTGTTTCTGCGAGTCACTTTGAGCCTTGTTTAATTTGTTCTGTTGGCTATCTTCTTGTGGTATCCTTAATCCCTCTAGTTCCTATAATCCTTCCTCCTTGAACCCCCCCCCCCCACTGTTTAGCTGTGGATCTCTGTTTCTTCTCCTATCAGTTGCCGGATGAAGTCTCTCTGATTATGATTATTCTAGGCTCCCAACTAGGAGTGTAGAAGAACAGGGTTAAAAATCATTTCATTGATCCTTTTTTCAGTCATATTTGGGTCTATTCTAGGATCTAGCCTATGCAGCATCTGGTGCCTGGCGCTCCAGGCACTGTCTGGTATGGGCCCCTCTCCTGTCATTGGTCTTAAGTTTGACCAGTCAGTGGTTGGCCACTCATAGAATTTCTCTGTTCCCTTTACCCCAGCACATCTTGCAGGCAAAACAAATTATTGATTGAAAGTTTTGTGACTGGGTTGGTGTCCCAATCTCTCCACTGGAAGCCTTGCATGATTCAGGCTATGTATCCAAAATTAATAAAAATCTTTGCTAGGTTCACTCTCATAGATTTCAGGGATTTTCCATTGTCTTTGCTAGGGTCACTCTCATGGATTTCAGAAAGTTTCCATTGCTCTGGGTTTTTACTTCATTCCTGAAATATGCTTCCCCAAATCCAGTCATTTCTTCCTCTACCACCACCACCACCTGATCCCTCCTGTTCCCATCTCTGCCTGCCCAGAGTCCACTTGCAAAATCTATTCTATTTCTCCTTCCCAGGGAGATCCATGTGCCCCCAATCCACTAAAATCTCCTTCTGTCTGGATCTTTGGATTGTAGCATGATTATCCTGTATTTTACAGCTAATATCTACTTATGAGTGTGTGCATGCCATGTTTGTCTTTCTGTGTATGGGTTAACTCACTCATGATGATTTTTTTTCTAGTTCCATCCACTTTCCTGAAAATTTCATAATGTCAATTTTTAACAGCAGAGTAATACTCCACTGTGTAAATGTACCTCATTTTTTATCTTGACTCTGACATTAAATTTTCTGTTGTTCATTTTTTCTCCAAACTGTAAATTTTGATTTTATTTTTAGCATACTTATTCATTTTCATTGTAGTTCTGAATACAAGTAAATTCTAATAACCACATGGCAGAGTCAATATTAGGATTCCTTGGGAGACCAATGCCTTACCACTTGGCCAATGTGCCTGCCAGAAGTATAGCTGGGTCATAACATAAATGTATTTATAGCTTTTTTGAGTAATTCTCACACTGAGTTCCCTAGTGGTTGTACCAGTTTGCATTCCAACTAACTATGAATAAATGTTCTTCTTTCCCCTTACTCACATAAGTATTTACTGTCAATTCCTTAATTCTATCTATCTATCTATCTATCTTAGTCATTCTGATTAGAGGCAGGTTTTCAAAGGAAGAAATACAAAGTAGAAAATAGTTTTTAAATGCTCAGCATCCTTACCCATCAAGGAAACAGTAAATAAAATCACTTTGAGCTTTTTCTCTCCGGGCCAAGAACTGTTCCATATTGTCTTGTTCTTCATTCCTATAAAAACTTAAAGGGAAGCTCATATGATGTCCTGAGGGTTTAATGTCCTGCAGATGATAGATGAGGATGCCCTTAAGTTCCTTGCCACAGGAAACCACTTAGATGCCACCAAGCTTGATTTCCAGATGGAACAGTTTATCAATAAAAGGAAACAGTATATCTGTAAAAGTGATGGTTTCTATATGAGAAATCTGAAGAGGAAGAAACTGTTACTCACAGCTCAAGCCATGCTTGTCATTGAGAACACTGTGGATGTCAGTGTCATCATCCCCAGAAGTGACCAGTGAGCTGTATTGATGTTCGGTACTGCCTCTGGAGTTACTTCAAATACTGGCTGTCTCATTCCTGGTGCCTTCATTAAACCAACTCCAGCAGCCTTCAAGGAGCCACACTTTCTAATGGTGACCAGTTCCAAAGCTGACCACCCGGCCCTCACATAGATATTTTATGTCAATCTGCCAACCATTTCTCATTTGTGTTATGTAGACATTGCCACCACAATCAGCAGCAAGGTATCTCACCCAGTAGGTCTGTTGTGGGAGATGCTGTTCCAGGGCTTTTTCCAAATGTGTGGCATCATCTTCAATGGGCACCCATGGGAGGCTATGTGTGATCTCTACTTCTACAGAGACGTGGAGGAGATGGAGAAGGAAGAGCAGGCTGCTGCTGATAAGGGAAAGACCATGTCAGAATTTCAGGTGAATGGACATCACCAGCTCCTGTATTCACTGTTTTTCAGTTCCCTAGTGAAGAACTAAGGAACTCCAGGTTCCAAGCTAGCTAATGAGGTTGGCCTGAAATTCCCACTGAATAGGCCACCAAATGGTTTGCATCTACTACTGTGTGGTCAAGAGCTGTTCTACATGCATGTAAAAAATAAAAAGAAGGTAGAATTCAAAGTTTCTAAAAGCTGAAAAAGAAAAAATAAAAAAAAATTGTGTGTTTTTTAAGAATATCTTACAGTTATATTTTTCTTGTTTACCATGTATAATTTTACATTTTGCACATCAAATTACACATGAAAAATATAAAGATTGGAAACCTTAGATTAAATTGTGCTATTACTGTGGTTGATTTTACATTTCATGGACATCCACTAGAATTGAGTATTTCTGGGGTGTGGCTGTCTCTTCAAGAGCAATTACTAAGAGCTAACTTTCATTAATTTCAGTAATCAATAGTTATATTGAAATGAAAGCTCATAAAATGTAACATTCACTGATCTCCATTCATTGGGTAATATGCTTATTGCATTTTGTCCATTTCCTTGTTTTTTTCCATCAAACACAAACTCCAATGTGTAACACCTCTGTAATGTAGACTTCATGATTTAGTCTTAAATGTCTTCTGAAGTCTCTTACACTAAGTGCTTTGTGATAAACCTGTGGCACTATCAGGAGTTGGTTGAATCTTTAAGAGTTGGGGCCTTTATATTTCTCTCTGTGTGTTTATTGCCAAAGAAGTTCTACCAGGTACTTCCTGCAATGATGTTTGGATTCACTGATTGGACAAACTAATTAGAACTAAGATATTAATAACAGATAAACCTGGAAACATGATCCAAAAGCTAACTAGCTCCCTTTAATCTGTGTGTCAGCTATTTTCCCACTATTGTGATAAGACACTATGACCACGAAAACTTAAAGAAGGAAGGGTTTATTTGGGGCTTAAGGTTCTGGAGGATTGCTGTCCTGTTGGGGATGACTTTCTGTATGCTGTGAATGTGTTTCTTTTATTGATTGGTAAATAAAATGCTGATTGGCCAGTAGCCAGGCAGGAAGTATAGTATAGACGGGATGAGCAGAGAGGAGAATTCTGGGAAATGGAAGTCTGAGTCAAGAGTCGCCAGCCAGACACAGAGGAAGCAAGATGTGAAGACATAACTGAGAAAAGGTACCAAGCCATGTGGCTAAACATAAATAAGAATTATTGGTTAATTTAAGTGTAAGAGCTATTCAATAGTTAGCCTGAGCTAATGGCCAAGCAGCTTTAATTAATATAAGCCTCAGTGTATTTACTTGGGTCCAAGTGGCTGCAGGACTGGTGGGTGAGAGAGATTTGTCCTGATCATGGGCCAGGTGGAACACAGGAAAACTTTAGCTACAGTGTCCTTAATGGTATATACATCAAATGGCATACCAGGAGGTCAGAGGCCATGCTGAAAGCTGAACACTCACGTTTCCACCACAAACAAGAAACAAACTAGGAAATGACATATAGGAAACAGAGATAATATAGGAAATGACATATAGGAAATTGACATATTTTGTCCAGTCAGGATGCGATTCCAAATCATCCCCAAAGAGTCACCATCCTAGTATTCAAGTTCTTGAGACATGGATATATCTAATTCAAAGGACCACGAGTTGTTTACCTACTAATAGTGAATTTTGTCATAGTTACTGAATGGTGGCAAAACAGATGAACTAATTAAACATGAGGCTACATGAAGCAGTGAATGTATCTATGTTTTCTGGTTTGGTTGCTAAGCTAGATATCCAAGATAGATGTAAAAAGCCAATTCAGGAACATTGACTGTTGAGCCAAATCAGTTAATGTGGTTATTGTGTTCATTTACTATATCATGTGATTCCTTACCAAATGTTGAACTCTGTTTATGTATTCAAAGAATGTTTTACTGGGGCTAATACTTCAGAAACATCTCTTTCTTAGTCAGAGGAGAATATTAATGCCTAAGTTAGAACTGGGCTCTCTGAGTCACTTTAAATGTCTGCAATAGCAATATTAATTCATGAAAATATCCAGCCCTTCTTTTTCTAATGTTCATCTTATAAATAACATTTTCCTCATTCTTCATATATGCTTTTCTTTGTCTGGATTTCCACTGCTTGAAATGGTTAAAATGTTAATGAAATTCTTATAGATATGCCACATCATTTCAAGTTATAATTAAGCATTTGAATCTTACTCTATTATTTCTCTCATTTCCTGGCCACCTAAAAATATAATTTCTTTTTTTTTTTTTTTTTTTTTTTTTTTTTTTTGGTTTTTCGAGACAGGGTTTCTCTGCGTAGTTTTGCGCCTTTCCTGGAGCTCACTTGGTAGCCCAGGCTGGCCTCGAACTCACAGCGATCCGCCTGGCTCTGCCTCCCGAGTGCTGGGATTAAAGGCGTGCGCCATCACCGCCCGGCCATATAATTTCTTATAGTATAATATTAAGCAACTTATCTGCAAATATGCTGCCCATGTCAAGACCAATAACACAGCTTGTCAGATCTATGGAACCCCTTTCATTTAACATGAAATCAGAGAGGAGGGTAGGGATAGGTATGCCAGTGTGTGTTTAATCATTTCAGAACTGAAATTCAGCATGTCTTTCTACCACATCCAAAGAATAAGTCAGAATCTTGGAGACTATGAGATTGATAAGAGATAAACAACAGAATTAACAAACTTCTAATGTAGAAAGCTAATAATGATTTGTAGTAACTTAAAAATAGAATAAAATGGAATGGAAAGGAAAAGCTTTAAAAATTGCTTAATATTCAAGCTGCTTATCCTTGAGCTAATTTTGAAAGAGCTATAAAAATAATAATTCAGATCATTCTCTTTAACAACAGATATTATTGCTTTAAGAATAATGACTAATGAGGCAACAGCTGACAATTATGTTGATCAATAATTTCATAATTAATGAAGATGGAAAAAATCTTAAGACTAGTTTAATTCTTATGTGCAAAATATATTTAAGTTTATTGTGATTTTTAAATTTAATTAAATATTCGATCATTGTATTGCTTTAAATGTCTTCATTTTCTGATTCTTAATGATATTGTGCTATTCTCATACATCAATGCCTAGCCCAATTGTCATCAGAGAGGCTTTCCCCAGAAGATGATGGGCACAGACACAGAAATCCAAAGCCAAACCTTAGGCAGAGAGAGCGCCCAAATTAGAGATCTCCACTGGGTCCTTCCCCTTAGAGCTCCAGCACCCCTGAGGAAGAAAGGGAGGAAGAGTTGTAGGAGCCAGTGATTTCCTGGAAGCCAGGTGACTACAGCCCACAGAATCAACTAATCAGGGCTCATAAGGACTCACAGAGACTTAAGCAGAAATCACAGGGCCTATAAAAGTTTGTGCTAGGCTGTCTGCAGTGTGTTATGTTTGTTAGCTCGGTGTTTTTGTGTGACTCCTAATAATGGTAGTGGGGGTGTCTCTGACTCTTTCACCTGCTCTTGGGAACCCCTTTTCTCCCACTGGGTTGCCTTGCCCAGCCCTGATATGAAGGTTTGTACCTACTCTTATTGTATCCTGTTATGCTGTGTTTTGTTGATAACCCTGGTCAGCCTGCTCTGTATTTGAAGGGAAATGCCAGAAGAATGGATCTGGAGGAGAGGGGAAGTTGGAATGGGGCTGGGAGGAGTGGAGGGATGGGCAACTGCAGTCAGAATATATTATACGAGGGAAGATCAAATTTAAAATATAAAATAACTATCTTCATTTCAAAATCCATAAAATACAATTTTAAAAATTCTGATATTTAGCCTTAACATATTTAAGTAACTAAATTCTAAAAGCAAAATGGAATTGGAATGCTTATAGCAGAGACAGGTAATTATTTTCTAGTTTACTATGGAAAGGAAGGTGAATTCCTGTTCTAGTATCTTTTTTCTTTTTTCCTTTCAGAGGATTTGACTACAGATTTCTCAAAGGTGACTCCAGACTCTGTTGAAATGTATCCTAGTATCTTTCCTTCATACTGTTAGGCTTTCAGAGACACTCTGTTAACTTTTTAGGCTATATAGTGAGCATGTGTAATTCTCACATTCTCTAGGTCACAAAACACTTTGAGGGGAGGTATACTGTCCACATGTCTTTTGTCTTTAAATTTATTTATTTTTTTATTTTTTCCTTCCTTCTAATACCCCCACTTCTCCAACCTTCTGAACATTCTGATTCACCCCACTTCTTTCTCTTTATAGAGAAAAATACAGGCTTCCACTTTAAAATAGATTTGGAATCATTCATAGGCTCATTTGTTACATATTCAACTCTAGTGTTCATACACAACACAAGATACTTGAGTTACATATTAAGCACAAGTCTTTAAACAAAGTAATCAAATGAAAAATACACAGTCAATGCTTTTTATGTGAAACAAGCCTAGTAGGCTTATTTTGAATGCTTGTTCCCCAGAGAAGTGTGTGGTTTGGGGGCAGGGGGTAGATGGGACCCTTGGGTTTGTGGCCTCTCTATCAGAGTGGGTGGGTTGGCCTTGAGTGTAAGATCAGTTTCTAATTACAGCCAATCTTGCTGCTTCCTAGTCTGTCAAGATAAAGCAAGTCACATTACAGGCGCTTGCCACCAAAGGCAGTTGTTTCTACCATGACTCCTTCCTAGGCATGATGGCATAGAGCTTCTCAAACCCTGAGTTAGAATAATTTTTTCATTCCTTACATGGCTTTTGTCACCTTTTTTGTCCAGTGACTAGAAAAGTAATTAATAGAGTTTGAAATATATTGAGTATGTAAAAAATATTGTTAAAATATGAAAAATGAATCATTTAAAATATCATATATCCTTCATAATAGTATAGTATCAGAAGAGATGAAATTTTCCTCACATTTTTCAGCACACTGGATGGCTGCATAATTTTTGACATACGTTTGTCAGAAAATAATTGGGATAGTAGATACTTTCATCTTTGGAACTGAAGAAATTGTGAGAACTCCTTTGTCTTCTGTCAGAAATTGGTCTGTGTTAAAAGAGGGCAAGAGAGTGAGCATAATTCCGAGGTGTGTCATCTTCCTGAGGCCTTCCAGCTAGATGATGTGCTGCATATTGAAATATAGAGAGGCTTCTTCCCCAGGGAACATGACATTTAATCCCCTGCTGGCATTATGAGCAAACCCTGTCATTGCAGCAGTCACAGGAACACAAGTCTATTTCTTCTCAGAAGATTCTCGCTAATATATATGAAATGCATTGGCACTCTCGCTTTGAGATATACTCTCTCTCTAAAATACTCAGAAGGTGGCCCAGTGGGTGATCTTTTCAGAATCACACTGACTGTTAAGAAAACAATCAGAAATCCCCCTTGGGGGCTCTGCACCTTAGGAATCCTTTCATGTGAATGTACAGCATCTCAGCTGTGCCACTTTCTCGTCCTAATGAAATACTGGTGAATTTATCAAGAAATTATTTTAATTTTTCTGAGAGGTCCATTAATATTCTAGGAGTTATTTATCTATAAAATATGTCTTTTCCTTAAAGTGATTTTGAATCTATATTTATTGGAAAATTGGTATTGAATACATGTATTAAATATAACTTAATAATGTATATGCATAATTATTTACTCATGATATTTTATGAAGTATAATGACCATATTTTACAGTTATGGACCCAACAAAAATTGCATTAAAAGTGCTGTTTATTTCAGTTGTCACTTGATGTGCATATATGTGTGTGTGCCTATGCAGATATATATAGATTCATATAAACATATTTTTATATAAGGTAAACCAAGTGTGATTTCATTACTATGCATTTAATAAATTACTATGCATGGTAAAAGGTTTTCCATAACTTATCATGTGAGTGTGATTGATAATACAGAGTCTAATTTTTCACTGAAGCTTTAAAATATCTAAGTGGACTTGAAACATCAAGTACACATCTTGAGACTAATATTTGCTTTCTTAATGGGATGTGGTAAAGAAGAAAAAAAGTTTGGTGGAATGGGAATGGATTAAAAAAGGCATCCGTGTAAAGGATGCACATTCTAAGAGGATCAAGAAATGATAGGTTTGCCTACTAAAGACACAGGTAAGCTGAAATGTCTTCTGCAGGCTCTGTGTTAAACGGTAACCATTGTGTGGTGGACAGTGCCCTGGCAACAGGTCTTCTTATTGAAGGACCGGTCCCTGTTTTGAGTGAGCTCTGCCAAACAGTTTCTTTCTGCTATCAGAGACCTTGAGGGATGTTTCTATTGCAAAGAGCCATCTTGTTTGAGGTCACATTAGCACTGAAAGATCAGTGAGGGAAAATAATAGCAGTGCATCTTGGCCCCATTTGGGACTACTTTTAAGAGACAATTCTATGCTCTGATGCTTTCAGTGTTTTAATTATAACATTTTTTATATGTATATTATACTTGGACCATCCTACCGTCCCCCACCTGCAAAACTGTCCTCCTTTTCTTGTGCTAACCAAACCTATACCTTAGTATAAACAAGTTGCATGCTATAATCTGAGAGCTACTTCATCTGGGAATCCAGCATTCAAATCTGTAGGATTGGGGGAGACTAGCTGTCTTTGAGGAAATTGTTGAGTACATTTGCATTATTTATCCTCATGATTGGGACACTTATTTAAAAATGAGGATTATTGTTGATAAAAGAGAATAGAATGGATTGTTGAGATGGAAAGATGTTCATTCTTTTAAAGTCTATTAAACTCTGGGAAAGAATGTAACTTGACCATTAGAGCATTCTTTTCCATGATAATTATTCTCAGAATAGATTTCCTTCTTTTGAAAATTTGTGAGTCAAAGTAAACTGCCTTTATTTAAAAATCACAGAGTAATTCAGACTGTGCTGTGGCTGCCAGATCTTGGGAAAATAATCACTTACTTCTTGTCTATTTGTGACATACTACAGCAAAAGTATGGTGTTTTAGAAAATAATTCCTATGTCTAAACATACCTTTTCCCTATTCTCCTTCTTTGGGGTGGTTAGAGATGTTGAAAGAAAACAAAACAACCCCAAATACCAAAATAATCATCCTCAAAGTAAGAAACATGTGCTAAAAGACAGACATTTCTACCCATTAGCTTCTCTACTGAGTTTCTGTTAATCAGGTTTAATAGCATTTTATATTTATTTATGTTTATGCATGTATTTGGTTTTGACTGTATGTGCATCAATGTGTACAAGTTTCCCAAGATGCTAGAAGAGTGTGTCTGATCCCCTGAAGCTGGAATTACATGTGCTTGTGTGTTGTCCCATATTGATGCTGGAAACCTAATTTAGGACCTCTGCAAGAGAAAAAAACAGACAGCCACAGAGTCATTTCTCAAGCATCATCTTCTAATATTATTTATTGTCACATGACTTATGTAAATAACTGGTACTTCCATAGACCAGGGATGGAAAACCATATTTCCAATCATTTCAAATATTATTTATTAGTATCCCATACATTATTCAATGCAAATCAAACATTTTCATCCATAGCTGCATCTCTCCAAATCCTTTTATTTATTTTTTATTAGTAAAACTGTAAGGCCAATTATTACTTCCCATATGCAAATGGACAGGTGGCTACCCACTATGGCATGGCACCCTGTCAGCATCCACAGGCCTAAAGAAGTATGACTTTCTTACTCTTAGCAGCCATCAGTAGCTTCTTTGATAGAATTAGAGCCTCAGGGCTGATGCTTCAGCCATGCTTTAATTTCAACTGGCTTGATCTTGTGCGGATAACCACACATGCTTCAAACTCATATGATACAGCCATGCCATGTCCAAATGCCAGCATTTCATTACTCTCCTCTTTTCACTCACTCTTCCTCAAGTTTAAGTTTTGATCTACTGCTAGAGGGATTGCTTATTTGAGACGCTTTCTGAATCTGTACTTTTATTTACTTTGCTATTTACTTTTTAAAATAATAGTAATCTCAAATTGTATCACTGGAATATTAGAACTGGCTTTTATATATTTGCAAAAGACAACTATTCTAAAATTATCAATGGCATGTCTCATCTATCAAACATGAGCATTGCAGAAAATAAATTCCATAAAACTTAATTTATTACTTAATACACTAAAAGTATTTTACATTGCTTCTCATGATATTGTAGATATTAAACAATGCATACAATTAACTTGTATTGATAGGTAAAAGTAAAAAATTAATTTCACCCTAATTATTTTATGGTATCTTAATAATAGCTATATTATTGATATTGTATATGGCTATGGAATATTTTCAATGGAATTTGGGGTAGCAATCTATTCTTAAGTGCAACTTACTTTTTTTTAAATACAGGAATTCATTTATTTTACATAATAGCTGCAGTTCCCCCTCCCTTCTCTCTTCCTAGTCTCTCTCCCCAACACTCCCTCTGTTCCCAGCCCCCACACCACCTCTCCATTTTTATTTAGGAAAGGGTAGGTCTCCCATGAGTATCAATAAAATATGGCACATCAAGTTGCAGTAGGACTAAGCACCCACCCATGTATTAAGGCTGGGCAAGGTGACCCAGTATGAGGAGTAGGGTAACAAAAGCCAGTCAGAGTCCGAGTCTGTTCCCACTGTTAGGAGTCCCACAAGAGGACCGAGGTACACAACGGGAACGTTTGTGCAGAAAGCCTAGGTTAGTACCCTGCAGGCTCCCTGTTTGTCAGTTCAGCTTATGTGAGACCCTTTGATCCCAGCCTAGTTGATTCTATGAGTTTTCTTGTGGTGTCCTTGACCCCTCTGGCTCTTACAATCCTTTCTGACCCTCTTCTGTGGGATTCCTCAAATAAGCCTAATGTTTGGTTGTAGGTCTGCCTCTGGTAAAGCCAGTCTCTTTCAGAATTGTAGACCAGGATAAGGAGTCCTGGTGTGTGTGTGTGTGTGTGTGTGTGTGTGTGTGTGTGTGTGTGTGTGTGTGTGTGTTGTGCTCTGTCTGGGGATTTGGGGAGAGCATAAAGGGGTATTGTGGACAGTAGGTAGTGTCTTACTGTAAGGCCTCCTGTAAGGCTTTCTGGGCTGTGGACCCTAGAATAGAACTCTGAGAAGGGGATACAGTCTGGAGTTGCTGGATAGACCTTAAGGAATCGTAGCTGGCTGTGGGCAGTGTTATAACTGGAATTCCTTTTTTGTGCCTGCCCTCTGATAAAGCCAAAACTTTTTCCAAAATAGTCGGCTGGGATATGCAGCCTAGGGGTGGGGGTGCAATCTGTTTTTTTTTTTTTTTTTTTTGACAAGATAAATGGAATTTAGCGGTTGGTAAGTGTTTTCTTCCCTGGTGTTCTTAGGACCACTCTGGCCTCTGGTAAAGCTGTCCGGGCTATGGGCCCTAATGTGGAGACCAGGGGAGGAGGCTCACAATTTAGTGTTAAGATCAAAATCATGGGTGCAGCAAGGTAGCTCAGTAGGTACAAGCATTTGCCGCCAAACCTGAGGATCTGAGTTGATCTCTGGGATCCACATGGTAAAAAAAGAACTGACTCAGGTATGTTATTCTTTAGCCTCCAAGTACATGCCAAGGCATACATGTACCCCCCCTTCCACATACCACAAACACACAAACACACAGGCATCAAATAATTGTAGCAGCATTTGAAAAAATTCGGTATATAAAGAATAATTATTTCAAATGGCAGTTCTTTTAATACCATATGTGATAATGCAACTTTGGAGCTTTAAATTGGATACAGTTGCGACTTATACAGCAGAAATAAGTAATTATTACAAATTAAGGCTAATCCTATCTCGTTTCCCTAGACACAATTGTTAAATGTTTACTAGAACACCAATACAAGACCTTTTTATTTGATACTTGCATCAAACTGAAGGAATGATTGTTATTGGCCTACTTTCCTGATGTTGTTATACAGCAAAATATTTTCCCTTCTAATGTGTATGCCCTAGGTCTGTTTGTAGGTGTTGGAGATGTTTACCAAAAGGCAGTCTTTAATTTACATGCCCTTCCTGAATTCTTTGTTTTCTTTTCTATGTTGTAGTTTATGGACATACTCACTGTTGAGGAAGAGATGAACATTACTAGAATTACATCAAACAGGGGCAAGATATATGTCCAAATTATTTCCTCCCTCTGACATGTAGGTACAGTTAGTACATCTTATGCTCTATGAGACCCAAATGAGAATGTAAAGCCATTGTTATTTTCTATGATGCTTTTGCATCATTCCTATTCTAGTTCCTTTCTTATAACTTTGTTGTATGAATGAAATCTTGAAACATGAAATTATTCAAACCAAAGGAGGCTACTCAAGCTCCTGGTTGAACCTAATAATATCTCCTTGTCCTGATGCGTGGATTACATTTGTTATAGGAAATTCTGATAACTCCCAAAGCCAGAATTTTGTGCCTTCTCAAACTTTTATCACTCCATGGAGGTTCTTTGCATGGAATTACAATCTGAGAAGACAGGATTGAATAATATTGTAAAAGAAGGTTAGGGCATGTGTTTTACTTAAATGGAGTTTCTGGTTTGATGCCTAGAAATAAGATACAGGCCATATAATTAGGCTGAATACATAATTGCATATTTATTCATGAAAAACTATGGTTTTTTGTTTTTTGTTTTTTTTTTTCAGCCAGGACATACTCCCTGTTGAGGAAGAGATGAACATTACTAGCATTACATCAAACAGGGGCAAGATACTCCTTATGTAATGTAAGGTGCTTTAAACTTTTTGGTAATCCTCATGTTTCAGCCTCATGAGTGCACTTTCCACGCTAAGGAGGAATGTGGATCAGGAAATAGGCAAGGGAATGTGAATGATTGAAGACTGACATGTCCTTTGCTCTAAGACACATGACAGCCATTTTTATACCCAATTCTTTATATGTAGCATCTGATCTTAGGAGCCTATCATGGTGGAAAATGATAGCCAAGTTTTGGGTAGATTACAGGAATAAAGCAAATGTTCTATCCTGGTTAGTTGTTGTTGTTTTGTTTGTTTGTTTTTAGTTTTTTTGCCCATTTGATTTGAGCTAGACTAATTTGAGAAGAGAGAATCTCCAGTCAGAGAGTGTCCACATTAGACTGGGTTGTGAGCAAGCCTCTTGTGTGTTTCCTGATTGATCACTGATTTGCACAGGTTCAGTCCACTGTGAGCGGTGCCATCCCCAGGCAGGTAGTCCTGAAGGGTATAGAAAAACAGGTCAAGAAAACCACAGAAAGAAGCTACTAAGCAGTGTTCCTCCATGGTCTCTGCTTTAGTTCCTTACTCCAGATTCCTGCCTTGAGTTCCTACTCTAAATTCCCTGGATGTTGTACTAAAAGCTACAAGATAAGATACTTGCACCCAAGTGGCTTTTGGCCTTGGTGTTTTATCACACCAATAGAAGTGCTAAGACAGTAAACCATGTCTTTTCAAAAGTAATCATTATTATTCAGCAAATATTCATAACAGAATTAATTCATTAATGAATTAACATCCTCATGATCTTAGAACCTCTCAATACTACTTCAAGCTGTGACTTTGTTTTTCTTTTTTTGGTGTTTTGAGACAAGATTTCTCTGTAGTTTTGTAGTGTAGTTTTGGTGCCTCACCTGGATCTTGCTCTGTAGACCAGGCTGGCCTCGAACTCACTCAGATCCATCTGGCTCTGCCTCCTGAGTGCTGAGATTAAAGGCATGTGTGACTACGGCCACGGCAGTGACTGTATTTTTCAACACATGAGTTTTGGGGGAAGGACTTCACATCCTATCCCCAGTCCATATTCACTGCCTACATCCAAAATGGATTTCCTTCGTCCATACTGAGATGATGTATGCCCATTCCCCACAGCAATACACTTTGTGAAATTTTACTCTATATTTTAGTTTATAGATTAACCAATGTGTATTTCATTCCAAGGCTTTTACTTCTCACTGTGTTTGGTAGCACTTGCATCAGGATCCATGTCATATTAGAAACAATGTAAAATGCAGCAGGTCAATTTGAGCCTGTTTTTTAATGAGTCAGACTTAAAAGAGCCAAAATTCTAATTGGAGAGGAGGGGAGCTTTGGAAGTTATGCTTGTTATTGTTCAGTATTTCTGGATGGCAGGGAAGCTTATCTATTAGGAGTCCTTGGATAGCTGGTTTCAGACTCAATGCCTTTCCCTCCAATTCTAATTGCTAATTCATGTGTAAATACTAATCCACCTCAAGAAGTGGCAATGAATGTTATCCAATATAATGTGCATTATGTGTGGTGAACTAAACTCTATAATATGTTCAAAGATCAACAGTGGCTCATGCTGTATTACTGAATCTTTCTCGTCTATTAAGAGAAAAGAAAAACAGCTGAGGCTGGGTTGTATGGTACATTGGCTTCTCATAATTTGCCCTTATATCTTTCTGTCAGCATTATTTCCCTTGGTCTATCATTTGCAACAAACAGATTAGTAAACACCATTAGCTAGAGTCTAGTAACTACAATCAAATTATCTTTGACCAGAGAAATAACCATGCCAGAAATCATTTACTACTAATGTGATCTAACTGTTCTTCTAAAGAGAAAACCCTGGTTATAATTACTGAATTACCAAGAATCCCACATATCGATTTATAAGCATCAACAACATCTCATTAAAAAGTACATACCACTTCATTAAAAAAATCTGTTTATATGGTATTTGAAAAACAATGGTCTCTATGCCAAGAAAACAGAACCTGAGGTTAAGTGGTTAGGAAGGTCAGCATTGGTTCAGTAGTCCAGCATTCTATGTGGATATCTTCATGCTCCGAGTATTATGGAGTCCCTGAACTTTACAACTGTATTTCCAAGATGAAAATTTGATCTTAGATCCTCTTTCCTTGTTGCATATTCATATTTCAAAGCACAATGTCTACTTCATCATAAATGCCTAAAATAAAATAAAATAAAATAAATCTCCCCAATACAAATCCACATCAGAGAGAATTCAGAATCTTCCAACCATTATACAGCTTCAAATTAGATTCCCCCAAAAGTCTATTCCAGCACATTTTAAGAAATAGGTAGATCAGGGCCGGGTGGCATTGGTGCAAGCCTTTAATCCCAGTACTCGGAACGCAGAGCCAGGCAGATCTCTGTGAGTTTGAGGCCAGCCTGTTCTACAGAGTGAGATCCAAGACATGCACCAAAAACTACATGGAGAAATTCTGTCTCAAACAAACAAACAAACAAAAAGAAGAAGTCAGAAGACATTCATTAGTGTTTCATAAAACAGTGTTATACTGTGGAAACTACATGCAAAAGTGAGGTCAAAGTAGAAGCAAGCAAATAAGATATTTTAAAAAAGAGGCTCCAAATATAGTTACTGGTCAATTTATGTGCAATATTTAATTACACAATTCAAGATTAAAAGTTAGAAACAATTTGAATAATGTGTATTAAAAATAATTTTCTACTTATACTAATGTTAGTTGCTTACATGGAAGGGAAGTGCTGTAGAATGAGCCTGATTAATTGTCTTTCGGCATTTGAGATAAAATAATACTATTTAACAATTTCATTTTCTCTGAAATATGTGGACAGGAAATTCTTTCTATATATTTTACAAAGAAAGTTGTTTTTATATTCTAATTTAATGTAGAGATGTTCAATATTTCTCTTAACAGTATCCCTAAGATAATCCAAATAATTACAGGTATTACCTTGAAGAATATTATCTTATTGAGTCAATAGATGTGAATTTGGATGAAATTTAGATACAACATTAGAGACAGAATTGATCTTTTGTTAATTCTTTATGTTAACAGTTGTTCAAAAGGAAAGTGGCATAAATGTCTGTTATCTTGACAACCATTCTTTTCATCACAAACTGGTCTAGATAATATCTAAAATGGGTTCTCTGATTCTGAAAAGCCTTCAAAATCCCAAGTAGTCTTACCCTAAACCCTAAGAATCTCTAAAATTCAGACGCAGAAAACACAATAATCAGTTGTATACCTTGTTTTTGCGAGGAAAAATTTTGCTTAGTATTCAAATCCCAGTTCTTTCAGCTCAGAGGACAGAGGTATGATGAGAAAGCAGACATATATTATTACATAATTACATGGATTTCTGAAAGTTTGCATCACAGTCTTTCAAGATGTTGGCTGAAGCACTCAGGATATTATACTTAGAAAATCTACATGTCACTCATGATTGTAGCCAATATGTCCACTGGGGTAGACATTTGAAAAAGAAAATTGGACTTTGTACAAGTATTTCATTAGTTTATTGGAGACTCTGTATACTTAGTTTCATCAGCACAAAACAGAAGGAGTTATACATTATTGATGCTTCAACAACTGCATGCTGTGGTAGTTCAATTGTTTCCGCTCTCTCTTGTTTTGTGACGGTTGTGCTCAAGGCTTCCCATTTTCCCAAATACTATTTTAGCTGTATCACACAAACTTTGATGTGGAGTGCTTTCATTGTTATTTAATTCTAAGTGTTGTGCAATGTTCATGGCTTCTTGATATGGAACTCAAAATTCAGTTGCAAATAGAAACCATTTTCAAATAGCTGTTATAAATAACTGAAATAATACTATTGCCATAGCACCTCAAGTATATTGAGTTTAAATAAGGTTTGGGCTGCTGTCTGCAATCCCAAACACTAATCTACTGAGAAGTTTTATGGAACAATGAACCATAACTTGAAAAGCAAGCCTTAGTAACAATGATTTCTTAGACTAAATGAACATTTTAGAGTTGATGTCTGCCTGTATTGGTAATAACTGTTATTATTGAATATAACTGTAGCATACTGAAGTGCTAAGAAAAATTCGAGATGCTGATTCTAGTTCTTTCTGTAAATATTTTATTTATATAGCTATATGGAGATTTCTTAACAGAAAACATATTCCAAATATACTATGCCAGGGCCTTCCTAAGCAAATTTCTCTACCTACACCTGTTCCAAGGCCCTTAAATTGCTGTGCAAATGTGGTAGGTCACAAACATAAATGGACAGTAGTTGTATGTAACTCAGTGGCCATTAACCCCTGCCTAGAGTTTTCAATTTTAGTTTGAAAGTCTAGTGAGTGGCTGTAAGAAGATTATTTTTAGCAAATAAGCTACTTTTCTATAACTGGGTATATTCTGTTGGTCATAGGTCTTCTTTCTTATGAAACAAAACTTTATTAGGTGGAAGATCAACCACAATACTGTTGAACTTATGAGGAGACAGTAATTACTTTCAATGATCTTCTAATTAATAAATGTATCATCCCTTGGATTTTTTATAGTGTAATTCCCTAATTAATCTATCTGATCAGAATATTAGTACATCTTTTAATTTTATCATTTCACACTGAGAGTCTATACTATTTTTATGTACTCAAATCAAGTATTTTCATTATGTTTCTGTACCTTTGATAAAACACATGACCAAAGCAACTCACAGAAGGAAGGGCTTGTGGGGTTTATGGTTCCAGAAGAATAAGTTGACCAGTGCATGTATACATGACAGCAGAAAGCTGAAAACTCACATCTACAACAAATTTGAAGAGATAGCAAACTAAAAGCTGTTATGAACTCATAAAACTCGCCATCGAGGGGTTGGGGATTTAGCTCAGTGGTAGAGTGCTTGCCTAGCAAGCGCAAGGTCCTGGGTTTGGTCCTCAGCTCTGAAAAAAAAAAAAAGACAAAAAACTCATCAGAACACAGATTTTTGAAAACTACTTTATTGAATGTAGTCTTAAGATATTAAAAATCAGCCCCAAACAGTATGAAATATTTCAGTTAACTCATTTGCTGTTGTTGGTTGTTTCTTTTTATAAACAATGCCTCATCATGCAGTCAGGCTGGCCTGGAACTTGTGTTCCTTTGTCACCATCTTCTAAGGACCAAGATTATATGCAGATGCCACTGTAACCTGCTATGAACTCTAGTTTGTTTGCTTTTTAAATTAATAATTTATTAATTCTTTGAAAATTTCATGCAATGTATTTTGATATTTGGTATTCACACTTTCTCACTCAACTTCTCCCAGATCCATCCTTTTCTCCCTCCTGTCCCTATCTACACAACCTCAAGTTTTCTTTTTTTTATTTTTAATTCATTCCAACATCTTTTGTACACCTACTTTTTGGAGTAGGGTCTGTTTTGGAATGTTTTCAAAACTGAATCTTCCTTTCACAGCAACTATAAAATGTCCATAGGGATGGTGTGCCCACCTTCCCTCTTCCAAGGTGGAATTTTCTCACACATGAGTACTCCACCTTTTGGGTTGTGGTTGAATACTCCACAGGCCCTTCTCTCTGCACAGTGACAAGTTGAGAGTTTCTGCTTAAATGGCATCTACTGCAAAAAGAAACAGATTTGATGAAGCTAGAGAGACACATTAATATATGGATATTGACAATATGTAATTAGGAATAATTATAATATTATGTCCATATAGCAGAATAATAGTAATAGATTGTCCTCTAAGGCTTATGACCTACCTGATCACCATGCTCTTGGCACCATTTACTGTACCAGTTAGGGGTTCCATCTTAGGGAGTGAGCTATAGTTCCAAGCAAAATATAATTGTTTACTCCCATTAACATTCATGCTACCATTGTAGCAATGGGCATATCTTCCCAAGCCAGCCATTATTTTAGGTTGTAAGGTTCACAGTTGGGTGAGACAGCAGTTGGTAAATTTTTAACTTCCTGTATCATGCATAGTTCCTTGCAGCATGATGAAAGCTAGGGATGATACTTGTAAATGAATACCAGCTTAATATTACCATGTTTCATGACTTAAGTATTTGGTGCATTCAGCTTTTCTCTAACACTATTCCTTTTAAGATTCTTTAAACCATGTATTCATCATTCTTCTGGCCCTATATGAGATTATTGATATTTCAAATAGATTGGTTCTTAGAAGTTCATTATCATTTATACTGAAGACAAAAGTAGTTCTGTATTTTAACTATTAATTAAATGTTTATCTCTGGATTTTATAATAGCAAATATATTAAGTATATGATACTAAATGTTTTAAAGATACACATCCTATTTACCTTATGTAAAGTAGTAACTAGAATGCACTCTTACTAGGGCACTTGCTAGATAGGAACTTTTGATTGTCATGTACACACACTCTAGCTTTATTGTAATAACCAGTTTCTTTTCCAATTCTGAGAAACCCTTAGAGGCAATGATTCAAAGAGCAAATGAATAGAAATGAATGTCATACTAGTGTGTCCTAGAGTTAAAGATGTAAACCTCAATATTAACCTGCTTCTATTTAGGAGCACAAAAACAATAATAACTAACTTTTCTTGGATAATCACTTTGTTTTTTGTTTTGTTTTGTGTGTGTGGGTGTATGTGTGTTGTTGTGGGGGTGTTGTTACAATTTTTCTGCTGGGAATTTGTTACTTTGTGAGATGAATTTTCTATTACACAATATAAAGATTAATGTTTTCCTTTAAATTTATCATAAAAAACACAGGAGACACACTGAGCTGTACATAAACCCTTATCTACCATTCTGAGCATTTGAACTTGATTACACAGTGAATATAGCATGGTTTCTGAAAAGAACAATAATTATCTGTGAGTATTGAAATGTAAATGTTTGGAAGAGAAGTTTCCATTGAAAAGGTTCTACTTTTCATAAATTATTTGCATATATCTACTCAGGTACTTTTATGTCTCATAATCACACATTTATATTATGGACACTAGAAACTTTCATTAAGAATAACTTGTTATGTGAATGAGTTCTTTTAACAAGAAATGGGGTGTGTCTAACACCCAGTACATCCTAAAAGTAAGAACTTTGCCATGTTTTATGTAGTCTTATAGGACTATCTACATCAACTTTCGTATCTGACTTGGAGGGAAATGATCGAAATATTAGCAAATGTGTAGTTCATATTCAGTTCCTCATCAGTCACTTGATAAGGAAACAGCCATATGCTCTCTCATCTCCAGAGTTATTAAAAAATAAAATAAAAATGAAACTTCAAAGTGAGCACTTCAAGTTACTTTCTATTGTCCAGAGATAAAATGAAATTCTAAGCATAAATTCAATTCATCTACTACCTAAAATGTAACTCTTGGAATCTCCATTATACAGCTAATAAAATAGTAAAAGAGGAAAGCAAGCCTGATCAATACAGGAAAGATAAAAGAAAGAATGACATCAAAGAATATTGTGGACCACAGGCTTTCAAATATACTCTCACAGTAAAGCAATAAAAACAAGGGTGTAGAGTTTCAGAACTAACTTCATCAGATTTCTGTAAATTGACTAAACACATGTTACAA
Source organism: Peromyscus maniculatus bairdii (assembly GCF_049852395.1). Taxonomy (NCBI): domain Eukaryota; kingdom Metazoa; phylum Chordata; class Mammalia; order Rodentia; family Cricetidae; genus Peromyscus; species Peromyscus maniculatus. Next base: position 7,067,089 of record NC_134856.1, read on the forward strand.
TCCAGGAAGCATTGATTAAGTAAAAAAAAAGCCTAAATATTAATAAGAACAGGGACACTTCTAGTGTCTTTGAATTAATTCTGTTCTCCCAAGTTCTGCAACAGCCATGAAAACCAAACAGAGCAATGTCAACAAATCAGGCAAACATTTGAGTAAGCAAAAGGGTTGGGATCCCTCTAATACTTCATTCATGAAGGCTTGTACTATTGTATCTCTCTGCTTCCTTCATAAATCAGCAATTTAATTGTGGTTAACAACTGATTGTCAAACACATCCTTAAGGAAAAGAAGTTCTGCATCAGATCAAGCAAAGAACATGACTGAAATTAGGCAGTTAGCTTCATCAGATTTCTGTAAATTGACTAACCACATGTTGCAATTCAGGAAGCATTGATTAAGTTTAAAAAAACCTAAATATTAATAAGAAGATGGACAATTCTAGTCTTTGCATTAATTCTGTTCTCCTAAGTTCTGCAACGGCTAAATAGTCAAATAATGAATGGACAAACTTCCTTAGAATGTTAACCACATTTTTGCCAGTGTTCGGTCAAATGGCTCTATGTACATACTGAGGAGTATCTTTAATATTCAATGAGAAAATTTACAAGCTTATCTTTGGCTTCAAATAATGCTTACAGTGTCTCAGATTAACCAGAGATGGACTCTTAGAACCTTCCTAGCAATCCTGAACACAGTGCAGGGTAGAACAAAGGCATAGCTTTTCCTATGCATGTGGACTTTATAGTGATTGGGAACATGTGATAGCTTCCCAAATCCTTTTATGGTTATTTTATGGATATTTCTAGAAAATTCTACAGAACTCTCTTTTAAGGTTTTAGATTTTTAACACATTGTTTTCCATCTCTGGTTAATCTTTATTTGAATACCAAAACAAATAGTATGGATATGTATTTTTATAAGCATCATGAATTGTTGACCCTGTTTACAAGTCTGTTTTGAACTCTATTTGGCTACCTTGATCAACATTCAGATTATTACCATATTTATTTTACTGTTTGAGTACTGAAATTAGGCAGTTGCAATTGTCAATATTGTCCTTTTGCAGTATTATTTCTACTATCATCTTCACTTGCATTTCCAAACACAGCTGAAACTGGTTTGTTACTGTTTCCAAAGATCTACTGTTGTTCTAGGGATTGCAGTTGCTGTGTTCCTCAGCTAGAGAGAGTCATCTTTGTTTATCAGATATTCCTAACTACAGCTATGGTTTAGTTTTTCTTTATTCTGTTGTTTTCTATTATTGTTTGGTAAATTTTAATATAGATAATGTACATACTCCCACACAAGGATACATAACATTTTTGGTCCTATAATAAGTATTATCAATGAATAATCTCTGACAATATAAGTATGGACCATTTTTTTGTTTGATGACATGGTATCTTACCACGTGTTTTTAGCTCAATCAGTATTTCAAAAAACTTTTTTCATATACTACTTGATATTCCTTCATGTAAAGATTCAGGTTATTTACAGTCTGATAACTTTTAACTCCAGCTTTCTAGTCTCTTATTTTAAATTGGCCAGAATTTTTTTCATGCAATGTTCTCTTGCTACATGTATGCCTTGGAAAATAGAGACTACCAATGATGCTCTGACATAGAAGGAAGAGACCTTTTGAAAATCTCTTGTTGAATCTAATTCACACATCTGTCCTGTGAAAATTAGTTGTTGTTTGCTTATTTGTTGTTTTGTTTGTTTAAGATTAACATTCCCTTGGAGTTTAAATTGTCTGATGCTTCTGCCACAAATAAAGGACTGAGGTGTCACTTGATGTTAGCAATAGAACACAAAAGACACGACAGACTGGGACCTGTCCTTAGTGCATGAGCTGACTGGAGCCTGGGGCCTATGCAGGGATACTTTGCTCAGCCTGGTAGAAGGGAGGAGGGGACTGGACCTGCCAGGCTGAGCTGAACCCTAGGGCAATTCTTGCCCTGGAGGAGATGGGAATGGGGGTGGGTTGGGGGGAGGAGGCGATGGAGGAGGGAGGACAGGGGAATCCGTGGCTGATATGTAAAATTAGATTAAATTATAAAATAAAAAAAAGAGAAGACAGAAATAGAGAAAGAAATTTACAGCTACCTGTGCTCAACCTGTCAGGTGCTCAAAGATGGGATTTTGCCATCAAGTTATAAATGTGATGCTGCACTTTAGCACCAAGCCTTCTTCTTAGCCTCACCTCAAAATTTTGAGAGGAAATACACTAGAAAAATCAAACAACAACAACAAAAAAAACCCACAAAAAAACCTTGAAAAATTCTCCATACATCCTTGAAATTATGGTGTCTTCCCTATCTCTGCCTGCTTCAGAATTCTTCAGTTGTTGGCCAAAGATATTATTTAGTCCAAAGATATTATTCAGTCTAGTAGCAGAAACAGGCTAGAGTAAACTTATTTATTACTAAGCACAAGAAAAGTTATATATTTGTATAGAAAAATGCATATAAACCCTTAAGACAAAAATCATCAAATGCTGTACAAATTCAGAAGAATTAAAAGAAAATATTACTAATTTTTCTTATATAAAGCTAATATATTTTGGACAGAAAATTAGAAAAAGGCACTGGGAAAAAACAAAGTTTCAACTTCTACCCAAGTTATGAACTGTGGTATTTTTTATGAACATGTAGCTTGTAAGATTGCATTTTTCAGTCCTAAAATGAAGAACTAGTTATTGACTGGAAAACATTATTAATAAATTGTCCTGAATAAGAACACAGCACAAGCTTTAAAAACAATATAATACTTTAATTAATTGAACTATGAATTTGAAAGACATGAGTGCTAATATGTAAAATACATTATTATTTTTCCTCTAACTCTTCCCAAAACCCCAGATCACAGCTTCTAGTTAAGGAGTTTTAAAGTGCCTTTTTTGATTTCCCTGTTGCTCTACAGCTCTCCCAAACTTCTGGCCCCTATAATCTTTCTGCTTCTCTTCCATGATGGTCCCTGAGCCTTGATGGTGGGGTGAGAGGTGATACAGATGTCCCTTTTGTACCTGACATATTTTATGCCCATTGTGAATTTTTCTATTAACCATCCTTGACTGCACAAAGACACTTCTGTGATGAGGTCTGAGAGCTATAATATTATTTGGAAAGAGAGATATAAATTTAAAGCAGAGTTTCTTGCTATGCCATTTAGTGAAATAGTAATTAGTGTTAGTAATCTCATTCTTGTGGTTTTTGAGCCTCCCAAGCATGGGTCCTAAACTAGGTTTACATTACCAGGCATGCATTTCCTCCTATGGACTAGTCCTTAAAAACATTCAGAAAACTGTTTACCCCCATTCATTCATGCAATTTGCCACATCCATGGGCACATCTTGGCACACTAGTCATTATTATAGTTCATGGAGTTCATAACACAACTTGTTCCTAAGAGAGCTAGCAAGTAGGAAGTGTGTGTGTGTGTGTGTGTGTGTGTGTGTGTGTGTGTGTGTGTGTGTGTGTGTTTGCCTGTGTATGTGTCTATATGTATCTGTTGTATGCAAATAGATGAATAACCTGCTGAATCAATTTAGCTTTGAGCATATATACATGTGTACAGTGCTGACCTCTTGAGATTGGACACGCTAGGTGGAAGTTCATTCCTGACAGTTATTTCCACTGATTCAGAAGCCATTGACCACCTGTAGCTCTTTAGCTTGGGGTGACAATGTCTAGAATTTCTTCTCTCAACATTGACAAGTCAACTGCTGTCATATTGTTCTCGTTCAGACAATTACATTTGGGGAAGTTCATGTTGGGTGCATTTTCTCTGTCTTGTCTAAGTGACACTTACCTAGCAACAGGTCTCCTGGGCCTCCCGTTCTTGCAAATATTTCCCCCATCCTCTGTGATTTTACTTGAGCCTTAAATTTATGAGTTCTGTTGTAGATGTCTTGTTTGGGCCCATGAAGCCCACATTCATTTATCCTCTACATTTTCACCAGTAGTACTTCTATCTGTTGTGAAATCAGTAGTTTTCATCTGTTTCAAAAAGAAACTTCTTTGAAGGGGGGATAAAGCTACACTTACCTGTATATATAATGACATATTTAGAGATATAATTTTTATTGATTTAGGAAAATGGCAGTAGTACATTCTTTTGGGTTTATGGCTCCTCCAGCTATAGGTAGTTGGCTTGATTAACAATACCAATTATTAATTCCCTCTGTCAAGAGAATCTCCCGTACAATTAGACAGCTGTTAGTTATTCCCAATGTAAAAGTACTACTATTTCACAACTGTGGCTACATTACTGGTGTTGTTATTGTCATGAATATAGGCTTTATAGCTCGGTCAGAGTAGAAATGATTGCCTCTCCTCCTTAGCAGTTTGCATAGCATCCTTAAACACCTTTAGTGTTAGTTATCTATCTTGTACACCCTCCCATGCCCTGGTGCCCCATCTCTCTCTTCAAGAAAACCCCCCTCCCATAATTCCCCCTTTCTGTTCATTACACCTGTGTTGTAATACCCATCACCCTCGCTGAAGATATTTTTCCCTCTCTAGTGACCCCCTTTTAGTTCCCTGGATTCTACAGGTATTCCAGGTTAATTATAAATACCAAAGGGTTGTACACTAAGATACTTTGAAATAAGAGTTTGTTTCATGGGTCTCAGTAGCTGAAGAGTTTTCTCTCTCAAACCCCAGCAGTTGACAGCCCACTTATAAAATAAACACACAGACACTTATATTGTTTAAACTGTTTGGCCTAATGGCTCAGGCTTCTAGCTATCTAGTTCTTACATCTTTTTTTTTTTTTTTTTTTTTGGTTTTTCGAGACAGGGTTTCTCTGTGTAGCTTTGCGCCTTTCCTGACACTCACTTGGTAGTCCAGGCTGGCCTCGAACTCACAGAGATCCGCCTACCTCTGCCTCCCAAGTGCTGGGATTAAAGGCGTGCGCCACCACCGCCCGGCTAGTTCTTACATCTTAAATTAATCTATTTCTAGAAATCTACACCTTGCCATGTGGCTCATGGCTTACCGGCATCTTCACATGCTGTTTGTCATGGCGGTGGCTGGCAGTGTCTCCTTCTGCATTCCTGTTCTCTCAATTCTCCTCTCTGTTAGTCCCACCTATACCTATGCGTACTGCCTGGCCACTGGCCAATCAGTGTTTTATTTATTGACCAATCAGAGCAACACATTTGACATACAGACCATCCCACAGCAGGTCTCCTCGGGAACTTAGAGCAGAATCTGAGAGGGCTAGTTGGCAGTCACTTTGCGTAAATTCTAAAAGCTTTTGGCTGAGTTACTGAACTTTCACTTCTGCTCTCCATGATCATAGGCTGGTTTCCAACTCTTCCTTATCAGATATGATTCCAGGTTCACAACAAAATCATTTTTTTTAACTCTACTTAACAGCAACATATAATCATTGGGCAAACTGGCGAGTGTGGAGGTCTTGGAGAAGCACAAATTGGACTGGAAGTTAGAATTCAAGTGGTAGCTTAAGCTCCAGTGCTGAGCCCATGGCGGTTTTGGATCTTACATGGTGTATGAGAGTTTCTGTAATGCACCATATGTTTCAAAAAAGCTGGTAGTGTTTTAAAAGTGTCTACTCTAAAACAATGATGATGTTTAAAATCAACATATTTAATTTGATTTAAAAAGTATGTAGTGCATATGCTTTAAAATAGCATATAATGTCCCATAAGCAGACGCAATTTTGTGACCAAATAAATGTATTTTAATATTGAATTTGAATGAAAAATTATTTGAATTTCAACCAGTAAATATTGAGGAACTGGTAAAATCTAGGAGAGAAAAGAAATGGCAAAATAATCAGGATTAATTGAGTAATTCTTTGGGTATGTGAGCATGGAAAAATTCAACAAAAAAATATTGAATAACTTTAAAAGTTGTAGATCTCTAAAGGTCAAATAATGTGAAGACCAGCTTGTAAATAAGAGTGTTTTCATCAGTCTCCCTCTTCTTCCTCTTCCTTTCTCTCTCCTCCTCTCTCTCTATGAGTAATCATATGCAAGTGAAGAAAAATAATTTCTTTTTCATGGAATTTGGAGTTCTAATGAGTATATGAAGTAAGTGTATTTATTCAAACAACTGTTATCTTTGATACTCTAACTTTAGCTCTCATTACTGCTATTCTTACTATAAACACACTGCAATGGTTACTTATCATTGTCAGTTTGGCTGGACTGATAAAGCATGGGAGCCTAATGAATCATACTTCAGAACTCTCTGTGAGATTTATAAGGATATAACTAGAGATGACAATAGCATGAGCAGTCTGTCTTCACAAATGGATTACTCATGGGATCACTCCATAATATGATGGCATATTAGGATGATGACAGGTGGTGAGGGACAGTAGTACCTGTTTAGAAGTATGACACTGGGAGTGTCCCTACCTCATAACTTGACCTTCTGAATATCTTTTTCTCTGCTTTCTGGATGTATTTGAATATGCCTTGCCTGAAATGATGGACTGAATTTTCTGAAACTGAGACCTAAAGTAAATAACTATTCTCTGTTGTCTATTTAAGGTATTTCATCACATTGTTTAAAAAACTGACTAACTCAAACATTAGTAAACAATACTTTTCTTCCTATAGGATGTATACCTACACATTGAAAATTTTCCATCTTTAACTTGTTCTGTGGTAGTTTCAGATTCCATATTTCTCTCTGGTAAGCACTCACAAAAATTGTTAAGTTAAATTAATATGTTTTTCAAAATAAGTAACGCTTTCTTATGTGATTTTCTATTATTCCTGCATTCTAAGAAAAATTGATATGTGACAAGCAAATTGTGTTTCATAGAAAAGTAAACCTATATATATATATTAAAGATACAGAACCAGTCTTATCTTTTAAGCTTTCTAGCATATACTGAGATGGAATAATATAACATATACCTATGGAATATTGCACAGCTATTTCAAGATGTTTCCTTCCTTCTATTTTACCAAAAGTTGGAAGGCAAATTGTGAATTGAAAACATAGATGTTCACTACATAGAAGTAGTTCAATATATTTGATACATTCTCATTTATTGTTATTGGGGTTTAGAGTATCAGAAAAGCCTATGAGATTGGACTACCTCTTCTAAATCATAAAAATTGTTCTTTTCATTTTAGTTCACAGGAAAGATGTAAAGACCTCTACCTATCAATTTTTAATGATTCTGTTTATTATCATTCTAGGGGAAGAGAAAGTCTCTGAAAAATATATCATTTGGTAAGTGAAATGATGTTAAATCTTTATCTTTTCTGTTTGTTAACAGTGGTACATGGTACAGGTATAACAGGTCTACCTTTCTTCAAAACAACGGAAATGTAGTTTTTGTCTCCATGCATAACTGTCATGCAAAATTGCCCAGGAATTAGTGAAACTTTATCATTCAAATTATATCCTAAGATTTTGGTATTGTGAGATTTTGATAGTGGTATGTGTAAGTCTTAAATACCCATTACCCACTAATATTGATTTCAAAAAATAAGTCAAAGCACATGATAATGTCAATAAATAGGTTTTTGGAAATGGAATAAGAACTAATAACATTTGTGGTAGAAATATTCTAGACCTGCCTTGGCTTTGATCATTCATTCTATAAACACTGTGTACAGTATTCATTTAGATACACAGGTGAAGTATTTCTGCTTTAATATTTTATGACCTAAATATATTTGCTGAAATGACAATAATTTTTAAGGATATTTCCATAAAAGTCAGTACTTTGATCATTCAACCTTAAATGTTGAAGATTAAAATTGGCTCATTGACCACCATTATTATATTGGGTAATTATTTTTTGACCTATAATTAAAGATAAATAAAAATTATAATAAATTTTTAGAAAACTATAATTACATTTTCCACTCTCCAACCTCTCTCTTCTTACTCTCAATGGATGGTCTCTCTTTATTTTATCATTATTATTATTATTATTATTATTATTACATATATAATATACAACTATATATATATATAGTTAGATAGATAGAAATATTTATTTTTTATTTTTTATTTTATAATTTAATTTAATTTTACCTATCAGCCACGGATTACCTTGTCCTCCCTCCTCCCACCCTTCCAACCCCCGCCCTCCCCCCAATCCACCCACAATTCCCATCTCCTCCAGGCCAAGGACTCCCCTGGGGATTCAGCTCAACCTGGTAGATTCAATTGATGCAGGTCCAGTCCCCTCCTCCCTTCAACCAGGCTGAGCAATGTGTCCCTGCATAGGCCTCAGGCTCCAAACAGCCAGCTCATGCACTAAGGACAGGTTCCAGTCCCACTGCCTGGTTGCCTCCCAAACAGATCAAGCTAATCAACTGTATCACTTATCCAGAGGACCTGATCCAGTTGGGGGCTCCTCAGCTATTGGTTCATAGTTCATGTGTTTCTACTAGTTTGGCTATTTGTCCCTGTGCTTTAAGCAATCATGGTCTCAACAATTCTCACTCACAACATCCCTCCTCTTTCTCGCCAATTGGACTCCCGGAGCTCCACCTGGGACCTGGCCATGGTCTGCATTCACTTCTATCAGTCATTGGATGAGAGTCTACCACGACAGTTGGGGTGTTTGGCCATCCTATCACTAGAGTAGGTCAGTTTGGGCTTTCTCTCAACCATTGCCAGCAGTCTATCGTGGAGGTATCTTTGTGGATTTCTGGGGACCTCTCTAGCACTTTGCTTCTTCCTATTCCCATGTGGTCTTCATTTATCATGGTCACTTTTTCCTTGTTCTCCCTCTCTGTTCTTGATCCAGCTGGGATCTCCTGGTCCCCTAAGCTCTCTTTACCTCGACCCTTGCCCTTCAATACCTCCACTCATGTCCAGTTTGCTCATATAGATCTCATCCATTTCTCTGTCATTGGGCAATCCCTATGTCTTTCTTAGGGTCCTGTTTTCTAGGTAGCCTCCCTGGAGTTGTGAGGAGCAGTCTAGTCATCTTTGTTTTACACCTAGTATCCTCCTATGAGTGAGTACATACCATGTTTGTCTTTCTGAGTCTGGGTTACTGCACTCAGGATGATTTTTTCTAGATCCATCCATTTTCCTGCAAACCTCATGATGTCATTGTTTTTCTCTGAGATAGATATAGATATTTCAAGCTATTGCATCTCTTTAGTGTGGCTTGTGGGGATATTATTTCAGGGCTGACTACTTATTTTAGATAATGATTTAGGAGACTCGTTGATGGAAGTTTCTAATTCTCCCTCACTCAGCAGTCATTAGTTTGCCTGTAGGCTTTTGGGCAGGGACTGTTCCTGTGAGGTTTCCCCTTTCCATGATAGTATGTTTATTGATAATGTCATCATTCAGACCTTGTTTGGACAGTCATAGTATCAAGGCACCATGAGTATAGTTTCCCTATCCTTTTTAGGAGATACCATATCCTATCAAAATTCTTTGTCCTTTGGCTCTTACAAACTTTTCTTTTCAATATTTTTCTACAATACATTCTGATCAGGGTTTCTTTTCCTCATCTCTTTCTAGATCCTCTCTTCACCCCATCTGTCTAATTCAATGACTTCTTCTTCTTCTTTTTTTTTACAATACCATTCAGTTCCACATAACAGCCACAGACTTCCCCGTTCTCCCCCCTCATGCCCTCTCCCCTTCCCCCCAGCCAACCCCCCCTTGCACCACCTCCAGATCAAGGCCACCCCAAAGGACCGAGATCGACCTGGTAGACTCAGTCCAGGCAGGTCCAGTCCCCTCCTCCCAGATTGAGCCAAGCGTCCCTGCATAAGTCCGAGGCTTCAAACAGCTATCTCATGCAGCGAGCACAGGACCTGGTACCACTGCCTAGATGCCTCCCAAACAGATCAAGTCAATCAACTATCTCACCTATTCAGAGGGCCCAATCCAGTTGGGGGCCCCTCAGCCTTTGGTTCATAGTTCATGTGTTTCCATTCGTTTGTCTATTTGACCCTGTGCCTTATTCAACCTTGGTTTCAACAATTCTCGCTCATATAAACCCTCCTCTTTCTCGCTAATTAGACTCCCAGCGTTCCACCCCGGGCCTAGCCGTGGATGTCTGCCTCTAGATTCCTCAGCCCTTGGATAGGGTTTATGGCACAACTATTAGGGTGTTTGCCATCCCATCACCAAAGTACGTCAATCCTGGCTGTCTCTTGGCCATTGCCAGCAGTCTTTTGTGGGGGTATCTTTGTGGATTTCTGTGGGCCTCCCTAGCACTTTGTTTCTTCCCCTTCTCATGTGGTCTTCATTTACCATGGTCTCCCATTCCTTGTTCTCCCTCTCTGTTCTTGATCCAGGTGGGATCTCCTGCTCTCTTTCCCTCTACCCTCACCTTTCATTGCTCCCACTCATGTCCAGGCTGTTCACACAGATCTCATCCACTTCTCGGTCACTGGGCGATCCCTGTGTCCTTCCTGTGGTCCTGCCTTCCAGGTAGCCTCACTGGTGATGTGAGCAGCAGTCCAGTCATCCCTGTTCCACATCTAGTATCCTCCTATGAGTGAGTACTTACCATATTTGTCTTTCTGAGTCTGGGTTACCTCACTCAGGATGATTTTTTCTAGATCCATCCATTTGCCTGCAAACCTCATGATGTCATTGTTTTTCTCTGCTGAGTAGTATTCCATTGTGTATATGTGCCACAATTTATTTATCCATTCTTCAGTTGAAGGGCATCTAGGTTGTTTCCAGGTTTTGGCTATTACAAACAATGCTGATATAAACATAGCTGACCAAGTGCTCTTTTGGTATGATTGAACAATTCTTGGGTATATGCCCAAGAGTGGTATAGCTGGATCTTGGGGGAGATTGATTCCCAATTTTCTAAGAAAGCGCCATATTGATTTCCAAAGGGTTGTACAAGCTTGCATTCCCACCAACAGTGGAGGAGAGTTCCCCGAGTTCCATATCCTTTCCAGCATAAAGTGTCCTCAGTGTTTTTGATCTTAGCCATTCTGACAGGCATAAGGTGGTATCTCAGAGTTGTTTTGATTTGCATTTCCCTGATGATTAGGGATGTTGAGCAATTCCTTAAATGTCTTTCAGCCATTTGAGTTTCCTCTGTTGAGAATTCTCTGTTTAGTTCTATAGCCCATTTCTTAATTGGACTGTTGGTCGTTTTGATGTCTAATTTCTTGAGTTCCTTATATATTCTGGATATCAGTCCTCTGTCAGATATGGGGTTGGTGAAGACCTTTTCCCATTCTGTAGGCTGTCGCTTTGCCTTGTTGACTGTATCCTTTGCTCTACAAAAGTTTCTCAGTTTCAAGAGGTCCCATTGATTGATTGTTTCTCTCAGTGCCTGTGCTACTGGTGTTATATTTAGGAAGTTTTCTCCTATGCCAATGCATTTTAGAAATTAAAGAGGCAAACAAACAAAAACCAAACAAACCAAGAGAAGAAGAAAAATCTAAGAAATGCACACAAAACCCATAATAACACAAAATTAGAAATCAAATTACTCTAGCAAAGAACCAGTAAGACAAAAATGACCCCTAAAACCCAAAAGCAGTAAGAGTCAAGAAGTCTACAAAAATACCATTAACTCCATTTTGTATTGTCCCTCTATGGCATGGGGCCTACACTAAGTGTGGTTAATATACACAATGAAAATCCACTGGGGAGCACCACCTTTTCCTTTGCAAGTGGGTGTCAATTGCAGATGGCTTCTTGGTTAGGGGCATGAGCCTGTGTCCGTGTCCCCCTGTCAGTATTGGGACCCCTTCTTGCTTGTAGCTGTACAGGCCCTGTTTTAGCTGCTATAGTCTCTAGGAGTTCCTATGTGCAAAAGTTCTTTTGGGTCTAGGAAATGCTTTTTACTTGGAGTCACCCATCGCTTCTGTCTCTTACAATCTTTCCACTGTTTCTTATGCACAGTTCTTGGAGCACTGAAAGGAGGTGTTTGATGAAGACATTCTATTTAGGAAAGTGTTTCAAAATCTCTCACTCCATACACTGTCCACTTAAGGATCTCTGTGTTGGTTTCTCATTGACTGCAAGAAGAAGCTTCTCTGATGATGGCTAAGTGAAGTACAGATTTGGGGGTAGAGCAAAAGGTCACAGGGAGTAGTTTAATTGGTACGTTACTTCAAGAGAACAATAGTATTTGGTTTTTCCATAGGACTTTGACCTATCTAGTCTCAGATTTTGACTACCTGAACAGGAAGGGTCCATAGCCTGGAGTGGATTTCAAATCAAATCAAGAATTGTTGGTTATCCCCATATTTGTGCCTCTATTACACCAACATATGTTGAAGGCAGGTCACCACTGTAGATAAAAGGATTTGGAGCTATGTTAATGCTAACCTTTCTCCTCTGGCTGCGTACAGAGTATCTTCAAATACAACGCACACAAGTCATCCTAGGTGAAGGCTCTAGTTAGGAACTGGCTCTATTTTGTGTGTGTATTAAATGAGATATGTAAGTCTCCAGCAATAAGGTCTTACCATCAGTTTGTGGAGAGCAACCAACAACCTAGGCAAAATCCTGGGTTGTTTTGGGGTTTCCATGGTGCCCCTTTGGCCAATGACTGAATTAGATGTAACTCGTTCCTGTCATCGGAGGTTTCATTTTGGGGCAAAAGATTTCTATTGGAGCATTGTCTCCCTGTTATTTAGTGAGTTCGTTTAGCTTCATTTCATAGATGTATATGTTAGGAAGTTTCTACTGTACTAGGTTTGCATATGACCCCTCAAGTGATCATTAGTGTTAGTTGTTGCTTCCCGTATTCCCTCCCTTACCACTCTCAACCATCTCTTTCTTCCCATTTAATCTCCCCACAAATTTAAAGAACTACTAAGGAAGCATGAATCCTTTGCTACCTAGATAACAACCAGCGACAGCATAAATGTGACTGTCTGTATAATTAATGTACAATAGCAATACAGCACCTCATAATTGCTTTTTCTTCAAGTAGTACTACTGTCATTGGGATTCTGTACCTCAGCACCCCGCTACCTCTGCTCTGATGTCTCACAGGCATCATTAAAAACAACACAGCTTCCCACCTGCATGGGACCAAACTAGGCTCTCTGAATGTGGATGAAATTTATGTGACTTGATGTGTTTGTGGGTCACCTGGCAATGGGACCAGGACTTACCTTGGGTACACAAACTGGCTTTTTAGAGCCCATTCTCTATGGTGCGAAGCCTTACTCAGCCTTGATGCACGGGGAGGGGATAGGTCTGGCCCCAACTTGGTATGTCAGCCTGTGTTGACTACCCAAGGCCTTACCCCCTATGAGGAGGGGATGAGGTGGGGTGGGAGTAGGTGGGGGGCAGTGGAAGAAGGGGAAGAAGGGGGAACAGGGATTGTTATGCAATAGGAAAGAAAAAAATTAAAAAATTATAAAAAATGAAATTAAATAAAATCATCGAAATGGGTTGTCAGACCAAAAACTAAAAAAAAAAAAATTAAAATTTACAAATCTCCTTCTCTTTATCCCTATAATGGCTAAAGAATCCCACATCTGCTATTCTGCTTTTCTTGATTAATACAGATGTGTAAAATAGAAATTATCTTTCCATCCTCAATTGGAAAGAAAAAAAAAAGACTTGTATTAACTAAACAAATTGTAGATGAAATACAATATGTTCCAGCAACTCAATGCCCGGAGGGCTTAAACCATTGTAATGGCATGAATTGTGGTGGCACACCACTTCATGACAGATTGAAAGTCATTTCTCCTCAATTTATGAATAAAAGAAAATATTTCCTTTAAGTCACATAAAGATCTCCTTTCAACCTGAGTTTTGCCATGAGTCTGTGATAATTGATTACACTATTAATCTTGAAACAGTAATCATTTGCCATCAAAAAATCACTCACAAAGCTTCTGTACAAATAGTCCCATTTCCCCCCAAATGTTATTGAGTATAATGATAACAAAATAATGATGCAAATATCAGTGAGGAATGATCTTAGTTTGTAACAATGTGAATATTATTGGCAGAACATAGTCTATGTTTCAGATACTGAATCAATGAACAAGTTGGAAAACCCATAAAAAGTAACTTTTTGGAATTTTTGTTTTCATTATATTATTTTGAACATAAAATATTTTGTGGACATCTTAGCATCTATTCTATTAGCAATGTAATGTACCTGACAGGTTGATTTTACCTCTGCATAAAACACAGCAGAGAACAACTTAAAACTGAAATTTTTCATGCTAATTTTCTCATTGTACATTCTTAGAAGGTAAATTTGGTTCTAGAAGTACGCCAATTTCTGAGACTTTGCATTTTGATATATACTGCTGGTAAGAATGCAATTTGATTCAATTTTCAGTGAGGAACATTTGACAATATCTATACTATCTCTACCACCTCTTGCAATAATCTATCATTCTGTATGTATGTCACATTTTGCAATTCAGGTGCTAGGATCTAGGTCAACCTCTGTTTGACAAAAAGTCATTTTAAAAATTTTTGTCAAACCAATAAAATGTGTATGGATAGATGGTCAATGAAAGAGATTTTTATTTCATTTCTTGCCTACCCACTGCTAGATTTCATCACAATCGCACCAATTGTGTCAACAGTATGAAATTAGTAGGGGCTCTGTCAAGACAAAGATTAGATTAGGTGTTTTGTGTTCTTTATTTCTGAACAAACAGACATAAAAAAAACACCTGTCAACAGAGTAACAGCCAAAGAATTAGGACAAACAGAATATAGAAGCCAATGTCACTATTACTAGGGAGCTTTTTATTATTTCCCTAAAAGCAGTAATTTTGTTCTGTTTTTAATACAGCAAAGCAATATTTTGAAATAACTCTATTCTAATTTATGCATTCAAAATCCTCATTATATATAATCACAAATCCCTGTAACAATGAAAAGTAAGAATGATAGTGAATATGCTTATAGTTATCCTCAAAAATAATATTCCCAGATTACTTAAATCCAAATTAAAACTGTGAGGGATGAACTTAGTGATAACTCAGTAAGTAAATGGAGTGATAAAGACATCTAATGTCAATACTTACCTCCAAACTCTCTCTCTCTCTCCCTCTCCACCTCTCTCCCTTGCCCCTTCTCTTTTCCTCTCTTTCTCCATCTCCTTTTCTCTCCCTCCAACCCTCCCTTTTCCCTCCCTCAATGTCTCTCTCTCTTCCTTTCTCTCTCACACACACAGACATACACACACAGACACACACGCACACACTACTTTGAGGGAATAGATTATCATTAGCATGTACAAGCACAATAAATATTTCAAACTAGTAGGGCATCACATGCAAAACTATGCAATATAGTTTTCTATAAAATAGATTTCATTTCAGTTGAAATGAAAAGTGAGTTGTAGATAATGAAAGTAAGATAACTCTTACTTCTCAAAAATAGGCTGCATGTTGCCCATTATTGCCAACCAGAAGCACTGATATCTGTACTTAGAAATGTACTGGAGAGTTAATTGGTGCAAACAGACAAACAAACAATACCCAGAATATTAGTTTTTGTTTGTGTTTTAGTTGAAAAATACAAAATGTAATGTGATAATGTGGTCTGCTGACACATGATAGCTAAATTCAAACCCCAAATTCAAAGTCTTTAAAACCAAAGCCATCTGTGAGTAATTAGCCTTTTGACTAGTGACATCTAAGTTCATCTATAAAATCCAGCCAATAACCATGTAATCTCATTTTGAGCTGGCTGCAATACCTACTAATCTGGAGAACAACTTGTTAACTATTCACATTAAGTTGAATTGAATTGGAGGATGTAATTGTTGCAGAGGTTTAAGTGAATAAACATCTGAATTTCAACCTTCGTTCTCAGCACAATAAATGGATTAAATCTAAGTGTAGCCTCATGTGATGTTTAAGCTCACCATTTTTGACAAGATAATGGAGAAAAATGTTAATAGAGGCAAGCTCTATTTGGGCTCACAGTTTGGAAGGTGAAGTCCTTCTTGGTGGCAAAGACATGGGAAGTTTATGGCCATGGGATGAATTCCTACATCCCAAATCAAGAAACTGAGTGTTCTAGTCAGAACAGATGTCAACCTGTAACTCTCAAAGATCACCCCCCAGTCATCAACCTCTGACATATATGCTTCCTTCCCTAAAGGTTTCATCACAACCAAAAGCATAGCCATTATCCAAGAACCAACCAATTAGACAAACACATGAGCCTATAAGGGACAGTTACCATATAACATTATCTTAAAATTAATTTTTGTGTGTGTGTGTGTTAAGGTATGTGTGTATTGGGGGATGTAATCCTATTTATGGTTACTGCATGTGTTGTTTTGAAAATCAAATAATGTAATAGGCAAGAAAGAGAGTTGAAATTTTATTTTAAAATTTGTTGTCAGAAACAACAACAAAATCACACCCTCTCTATATTCCTTTCCAAATGTATTGAAAACCTCTTTCAAAGCAAAAAAAAAAAAAGAAAAAGAAAAATTATACACATTAGAGAGAATGAAATACAATTTATTTTTATTTTAGATGACTTCATTGGAGACCCAAAATAATCTATCTACAATGCAGATGTGTCTAATAAACAATATAGCTGATTTTTAAGTTTATTTAATGTATAAAATTAGAATGCTTGCCTACACATCTATAAGTAAAGAGTTGAATTTGAAATTTAGAGACATAATCTTATTAACCTTAGAAATAAAACTACACATATGTGGTTTTAAAAGTTAAGAATAACATACTCTACATGTAGGTGTCACACATGTTTAATCCCACCCAACACTCAAGAAGAATTGCAGGTGGATTGCTGTATGTTTGAGGTCAGCCTGGCTTAAAAAGAAAACAAAATAGAACAGAATAAAAAGGCAAATTTAACTAGTTTATGTTTAAATGTTGCATTATGATACATTGTTTCTAGTAAAAGTAAATTTTCTGACACTTAAACTGCATTTCTAAGCCAAATAATAAGAGAAATGAATAGTAAAAACCTATATAGCAACATACAGTTAAAAATTAATACAAGAGGGAAGTAGTGAAAGATGAGGCAATATATTATTTTACCTCAGTGTATGGAAGAATGATAATTATATTATATTATATTAAAAACTTTTTGGTGAAAAGGTACTATTTCTGTGAACGTGTGAGTGACTCTAGTGAACAATGTTGTGTCACCCAGCAGCAGGCCAGAAAACAGCTGCTGTATTCTGGGGACAGCAGAAAGTTCCATGAATAAGCATATTGCCTTACCAGTTAAAGTATTAATAAATAAAAATATATTACTGGCAAAAAATGAAAGATTATTGAAACAACGCAAAGAGAAAAATAGGCTTATGTGAATGTACTTACATCATCTTTGACAAAACAGTGAAATCTATAAAATGAAGAATTTACATAATTTCAATCATTACTTCTGGAACTATAGTTTGAAAGTAGATATATCATAGGCACAAAAGTGCATTAAAAATTATAAATTGCTTACTTGTAGGAAATATAAAAATCAAAACTGAAAAAAACAATCAAAACTGATGTTATATTGATGAAAGACAAGATTAATGGAAGAAATAAATGATAAAATAGATTTATAAAATAATGATTTTTGATGAATTAATGACACAAAAGATAATGAATATAATTCACTCAAAGAGAACATTTATAATATTTATATTTCATAAATGACTATTTTCTAAAATATGCAAAGAACTCTTAAGCTCAGAAATAAGAAAATAAAAACACATTGAAAAACAAGCATTTCTTCAAGTAAATAAACAGTATGTCATTAAAAGAATCAAATTTAAAACAAAAATAAAGTATTACTTCATACCTACTACAATGGTAAAAGCTCAGCAAATGGTCAAGGTCAAATATTGATGAGGATATGAAGTTGTTGGTGAGAATACAAAGAACAAGATGGTTTGGAAAACATTTGACAGTTTCTTATAAAACTGAGGACACCCATGGTCCAATACACAGCAACTCTGCTCCTTAAAATTTATTCACATGAGTTAAAAACACATCCACACAATACACCTTACACAAAGGTTACCCTTTTTATCCAGAATTTCCAAAACTTAGGGGCAACGAGATTCTTCCTCAGTGAATGAACTTATAAACTCTTGCAAAACCAGAGCATGTGGTACTATTCATCATTAAATGAACTAGTTATAGTCTATAGAAAGGGGTGAAAGGAATTTATATGTATATATTAAGTAAAAGAAACCAATGTGAAATGGCTGAGTGATTTATGATTTCTCCTTTGTGGCATTCTAAAAAGATCAAAATGATGAAAGGTAAAATGCTGTGGACATAGTTCTATATAAATAAATACTGAGTGGCCAGTGGCCAAGCAGGAAGTATAGGCAGGACTAACAGAAAGGAGAAAAGAGGAAACAGGAAGGCAGAGGAGGAACTGCCCGGAACCTCCGCCAGGACAAGGAAGATTTAAGGTACCAATAAGCCATGAACCACGTGACAAAGTATAGATTAATAGAAATGGACTAAATATAAGAGTAAGAGCTAGACAATGATAGGCCTGAGCAAATGGCCAAGCAGTTTAAATAATGTAAGAGTCTGTGTGTTTATTTTGTACGTTGGCTCCGGGATGGGCGAGACTTGGTGGGAGCTGGAGTAAAATTCTCCAGCTACAAATGGCGCCCAATGTGATGGCAAGAGTTTCCACCTAAAACCTGAGTAAAAAGATACTAAAACGAAGCTGAAAACAGTTCCTAGTTGTCTCTTTCAAGTTAGGGGCAGCCTGTGAATTTGACCTACTATCTACTATTGCGGGTTCCTGATGTGCATGCTTGACCTGCTGTATGGCAGAAATGAGGCCTCTGCAAGTGGCACATTAAGCTATGTGATGGATTTAGCCTTTGCTAGTACAAAACAAAAAGAGGTTTCTGGGCTACACGCTGCTTTGATAAAAGCATAGACCAACTATTTCTGAGAGTTGAGGGCTCCCAGAGCTGGTGGAAAATGTACTACCGCCATGTTGGGAAGCTGAAGTGGGTGGAGCCAGCAGCTACAGTGCCATTTCAGTCTTAGAATGCTGCAGTTTAAAGCAATAGGTTCACAATAAGACTGATTCAGATGGAATAGTTTGCAATGTATATAAAAATGTGCATAGGCTTGAAAGAGAGAGAAAAAGAAATATACACAGTTATATAAACAAATAGATAGTTTTTAAAAATAAAGTCTTTAAAGAGACAGTAAAATTAATATAAAAAATAAGCCATGTAAAGATGTCTATCACACAGAGAATCTGGATTATATTCTCTTTGATATTTGTAACTGAAGAAAAAAATTTGATTGTAAAAGCTGTTGAGTGATGCCAAAATATAAATTTTAAAAGTACCTTGACTTCAAAATTTGGATGTAAGGATATGTTGCTTTGGAAAAGAGGCTCTGCTTTTGTTCCCACAGAAAGCCAGAGGCTATGGATTTGTTCCAGATTAAGATACATCAGGTTTGACCAGCCAAAACCCCCTGAAGGTCTCCGATAACACCATGGCCCAAATGATCCAACGTCCAGATCGGATTCAAGGCAACTGGCTCACACAATACAGCCTCATGGACTATTCTATAATCCTAAAATTTTCTTTATAGCCCCATAAGATACAGCGCCCCCCTCCAGCAGGAAGTAGTAAGAGAAGCTACCCCCAAATTCCCAAATTATATGTAATTTTACTTTGTTAAGGTTAAAACCTTCCTTTTTGCCGGGCGGTGGTGGCACACGCCTTTAATCCCAGCACTCGGGAGGCAGAGGCAGGCGGATCTTTGTGAGTTCGAGGCCAGCCTGGGCTACCAAGTGAGTTCCAGGAAAGGTACAAAGCTACACAGAGAAACCCTGTCTCGAAAAACCAAAAAAAAAAATAAAAACTAAAAAATAAAAATAAAAAAAACCCTTCCTTTTTGAAAAAAAGAGGGGGTGGAGTGCTGTGGGATGTTCTGTATGTCCTGTGGGAGCCCATTCTCAGGTTCCTAGTGGCTTTACCCAGCAGGTCCGCATAGATGGGATGATTAGGACCACGGGCCTGAGTGCAGGTGTCTGAGATGATCTGCACTTGGCTATGCTGGGGGATGGTCTATATATCAAGTTGCTCTAATTGGTCAATAAATAAAACCTGATTGGCCAATGCTAGGCAGGAAGTATAGGCAGGACTAACAGAGAGGAGAAAAAAAAGAACAGGAAGGCAGGAGTCACTGCCTGGAGCCGCCGCCAAGACAAAGAAGATGTAAAGTACCAGTAAGCCACGAGCCACATGGCAAGGTATAAATTTATGAAAATGGATTAATTTAAGATATAAGAACAGTTAGCAAGAAGCCTGCCATGCCATACAGTTTGTAAGCAAAATAAGTCTCTGTGTTTACTTGGTTGGGTCTGAGTGGCTGAGGGACTGGCAGTTGACAAAAATTTGTCCTGACTGTGGACCAGGCAGGAAAACTCTAGCTACAGCAGAATGCTTTATATTTTTAGGGCAGTGACACAATGTGATGCTGTATTGAAGAAAAAAAAAATATCATTGTACACTTGTTTAAGGGACAGAAGACATAGTACCTGGTGGGACCAACACAAACTCTGAATTACAATGTATCAACTTAGTTTCTTCAGTTTAAATAAATTTACCTCTATTATGTGATATGTTGCCACTTGCAAAGTGTATGCATATATTCAAATCTATGAGATATAGAGTATATACCTGCTTTCTTCTCAATATTGATGTGAATCTGAAGCTCCTTTGTAAATACAGTCTGTTTAGCTAAATGGAAAAGTTAAACAAAAAAATTATTCTTTTAATAATCACTAACCATCTATTGGAAAAGTAGAACTAAACCTATCTTTACTCTAAATCTTTAAAATTCCAGCTAAGGCATTTAATGTAACAGTTGCTCTGATCAAGGACAATTAAGAATTTGTCCCAGAAAATCTTCATTAAACATGATACACAACAAATTTAAACTTTATCAATGTCCTAAGAGCCTTTGGTATAGAATATTTCAGCATTATTTTACTTTATCCCAAGCCAAACACATAATCACTTGAGTATGAACGTTACAGGCACCTGCTTTGAATGTTTAGTCCAGATTCAGTGGCAGGAATATTTCAGAAGGCTGAAGACACTTTGGAAGTTATGGTATAGCCTGGAGAAATATGTCACAGAGAAGCATGCTGTGGAAGGTTCCTTCCTGTCACCCCCATATACTCCTGCTCTCTTTCCTAGAGGCCTTGATGTAAACTATATTCCATCATCCTCTCCTGACATACTGGCTATACATTTCTGAAACACGGAGCTAAAATAAATCCTTCCTCTGTTATATTGTTTTTATAGATACTTTACATACAGTGACTATAATTGACTAATATATAGACCAAACAGGAATTTTAAAGGCCTTATGCCAGAAATGCAGGCTTCCTGCATTCTCTAAGAATTGTATTCATTTTCTAATAACATGGATACAAAGTGTTCTTTGTACACTTTTCATGGACTCTCATTTGTTCTTTAAGGATTTAAATGTCCTCCAAGCTGTAGAATATTGCCACCAATAGATTATTATCATTCTAAAGTAGAAAATGAATGACTATTCTTGATGAATTAGATACCCACTAATTGAAAATAAAATATTTGCTTGCTTCCACAGCCCTTAATGTATCTGGAGCTTTCAAAGTGTACTTGAGTACAAATGAGATCATAAGTATCTACATCTTGAAACATTATATTAATTTAGAAAATGAACCTCATTTATTAAAACTTAAAGCCTGTATTTCAGGCTTATAGACAACAAAATTTGAGAGTTGGTGACGCATATGTACTTGATACATGCATATAAAATTTCCAAAATCTTGGAAAGAGAAGACACCACCAATTTAACTGTTTTTCATACATGTTTTATATTTTAAATATTTGGTGATATTACTCATTAAAACTACAGAAATCAAAATTATTAAATATATGACATTATTAAAGTAATGTAACTTGGTTGAATATTGAGGAATCACATGCTACTATGAATGAATTGTCAAAAAAAAGTCTAGATTCATTTCCTTTCCTTTGTAAATTTAAAGCAGAAGTTGGGCTTCCTAAGTAAACCATTGCAGACTGAAGACTCCACAGTCTTCACAAACCTCCTTAGTGTTAACAGTTACCCCATTTGTTCGAAATCTACCAACCAGATGGAGGTATCTTATTGTAAATGGTAATTCATTTATTATCTACTGAATGCAACCTGAATATTCTACTTCATAAGTGCTTTATCTTTTTTTTGTACTTATATTTAGAGCAAAACATTCTATTTTCTAACTATTGAGGCATGTATACAACATTGATAGTTCTCTTTACTTTTGAGTTTAACCCTTCTAGAATATTAAATCAATGCTGTTCATAAAACAATAAAGGCAAACAAAAAATCACCTTGTATTCGAAGAAGAAAACAAAGCAAAATAATAAAATAATAAAAAATAATAAAACCCCAAGCAATTGCTTCTTAATTAAAACATCACATCCATTTCTACTTTGTAATAAAACAATTTGAATTTTTCTTCAGCCAGAGGTGACAGCTAAGGGTCAAATACTGAAGGGTGATGAAATATCCAAAGTATTCTTTTTAAAATTCAAAAGTTGCTTTCCAAAAGACAAACAAACAAACAAAAAAAAAAAGAGCTCAGTTGTTCTCAAGTCTGCTGACTAAATGATCCAGATTCTGGATGTCAATCACACATGACCTTAAAGTGAAAGAGGTACCTGTGCAGCAGGTGTTTTTACATTTTTGCTCTTGGTGGCCACATGGGCACAGTGAAGGAAGTCTTGGTTTCCTGTGCTGTGTTTTGATCTAATTATAAATGCTGATGTTTCACTGTCAATTTATCCAGTTTATCCTTGAAAGTACTTTTGAGGAAATCTGATAAAAATGAGGAAAAAGAAACTGTTTCAAGCACCTAATAGACCCGAGTAGGTGTAAGTCACAAAACCAATGTACAGTTTAGGACAGGAAAGGTAGTCTTAATACTATGTATAGTCCAATATTGCTCAGAGTTACAGTTCTGGATGAAATGAAGTCTTCTGGCTAATGTGGTGCAGAAAAGACAGAAAACACAAAGTCTCTGATATGTTAATAATGAAGTGTTTCGTTTTCTTAAGTTATCACTAAATGTGGGTTTACTATTACAATGCAATTGCAATTAAATCACAGCAAAATACATTTAAAACACTATGAAGGACCCCAGCCACTTCCTAAGGCTAGAGACAGGCCCCCTGCTCCCATCCTGTCCCCGACTTCCCCTCTGGACCAGAGGTGAGTATCCGGGCCCATCCTGGACCCCATCCCTGGGCTCCAGCCACCCCTGGGAACACCTACCCAACTTGGCCCCAGGTTCTGGCCACCGAGCAGGTCCCCTTCTAGTCCCACCAGGAAGGATCCCCTTCTCCAAGCCCCCGGCAGTCCCTGCAATCTCCATGCCCTGCCCCCAGCTCCCATCCTGCCCCTGACTTCCCTTCTGGACCAGAGAGGGCTCCCATTCTGCCCTGGACTTCCCTTCTGGACAAGAGCTCCCATCCTGCCCTGGACTTCCCTTCTGGACAAGAGCACACATCCTGCCCTTTAATTCCCTCCAGGATAAGAGCGCCCATCCTACCACTGACTTCCTGTCTGGACAAGAGCTCCCATCCTGCCCCAGTTTCCCATCCAGATAAGAGCTTCCATGCTGCCCCGTAGTTCCCATTTGGACAAGGGAGCTCCAATCTGGACAAGAGAGAGAGAATTCCTGAATCTGTCAGCTCTGTCTGAAACAAGTGCACTGGTAAGGCCAAGAACGAACCATAAGGAGATGGGCAGACATCAAGGCAGAAGTACATACAACAAAATGAAGAGCAATACAGCATCACCACAACCTAGCCCGCCTCCAACATCTAGATCTGAACATCAGAAATTGGAAGAAGCAGAAGAAAACAGCCTTATGAATAACATCATGAAGAAGTTAGAGGCTTGTGTAGAGGAAAAGACAAAAAAAAAATGGGAAGAATGCTGTAAACAACAAGAGGAAAGGGCAAACAAATTAGAAGAAAACAATAAAGTCCTAGAAGAAAACAATAAAGTACTGGAAGAAAAGAATAAAGTACTGAAAGAAAATCATGAAAAAGAAATGATACAAATAAAGGAAACAGTCCAAGACCTGAAAAGGGAAAGAGAAAAAAATGAAGAAGACACAAACAGAGGGAATGCTGGAAATAGAAAATCTGAGTAAAAGATCGGGAACTTCAGATGCAAGTATAACCAAGAGAATGCAAGAGATGGAAGAGAGGATCTCTGGCATTGAAGATATAGTAGAAGAAATAGATTCATCAGTCAAAGAAAACACTAAAACCAACAAAGTCATGAACCAAAATGTCCAAGAAATTTGGGACACCATGAAAAGACCAAACCTACGAATTACAGGGATAGAAGAAGGTGAAGAATACCAACTCAAAGGCACAGAAAATATATTCAACAAAATCATAGAAGAAAACTTTCCCAACTTAAAGAAGGAAATGCCTATGAAGATACAAGAAGCCTATAAAACACCAAACAGACTAGACCCCCCAAAAAAGTCAACTAAATGTACAGAATAAAGAAAGAATATTAAGAGCAGCAAAGGAAAAAGGCCAAGTGACCTATAAAGGCAAACCCATCAGAATAACACCGGATTTCTCAATGGAGACTTTGAAAGCCACAAGGACCTGGACAGATGTAATGCAGACACTAAGAGACCATGGATGTCAGCCCAGACTAATATACCCAGCAAAACTTTCAATCATCATAGATGGAATGAACAAGATATTCCAAGACAAAACCAGACTCAATCAATACTCATCCACAAACCCAGCCCTACAGAAAGCACTAGAAGGAAAATTCCAACCAAAGGAAGTCAGATACACACCAGAAAACACAGGCAATAGAGAAAGCCACAGGAGTAAACCCCAAAGATGAGAAGTACACACACGGTACCACAAAAAATAACAGGGATAAACAATTACTGGTCATTAATATCCCTTAATATCAATGGACTTAATTCACCTATAAAAAGACATAGGCTTACAGAATGGATATGAAAGCAGGACCCATCTTTCTGCTGCATACAAGAACCACATCTCAAATTCAAAGACAGAAACTACCTAAGAATAAAAGGCTGGGAAAAGACTTTCCAATCAAATGGTCTTAAGAAACAAGCGGGTGTAGCCATCCTGATATCCAACAAAATAGACTTCAAACTAAAATCAATCAAAAGAGATCAAGAAGGGCATTACATACTCATCACAGGAAAGATCCACCAAGATGAAGTTTCAATTTTGAACATTTATGCCCCAAACACAAGGGCACCCACATATGTAAAAGAAACATTACTAAAGCTTAAACCACATATAAAACCCCACACATTAATAGTGGGAGATCTCAACACCCCACTTTCACCACTGGACAGATCTCCCAAATCGAAACTTAACAGAGAAATAAAGGACTTAACTGATGTCTTGACCCAAATGGACCTAATAGATATCTACAGAACGTTCCATCCTAACAAAAAAGAATATACCTTCTTCTCAGCACCCCATGGAACTTTCTCTAAAATCGACCACATACTTGGCCACAAAGCAAATCTCAACAGATACAAAACAATTAGAATAACCTCCTGTGTTCTATCAGACCACCATGGTTTAAAGTTAGATTTCACCAACAACAAAAACTGCAGAAAACCTACAATCTCATGGAAAATGAATAATGCTCAACTGAATCACCAATGGGTTAAGGAAGAAATAAAAAAGAAATTAAAGACTTCCTAGAGATCAATGAAAATGAAGACACCACATACTCAAACTTATGGGACACTATGAAAGCAGTGCTAAGAGGGAAATTCATAGCACTAAATGCCCACATAAAGAAGTTGGAGAACTCTCACACTAGTGACTTAACAGCACACCTGAAAGCTCTAGAACAAGAAGAAGCAAAGTCTCCCAGGAAGAATAAAGGCCAGGAAATTATCAAAGAGAGAGGTGAAATTAATAAAATAGAAACTAAGAGAATAATACAAAAAATTAATGAAACAAAGAGTTGGTTCTTTGAGAAAATCAACAAGATAGACAAGCCCTTATCCAAACTAACCAAAAGACAGAGAGAGAGAATCCAAATCAACAAAATCAGAAAATAAAATGGGATATAACAACAGACATTGAGGAAATCCAGAGAATTATAAGGTCATATTTCAAAAACCTCTACTCCACAAAACTGGAAAACCTAAAAGAAATGGACAATTTTCTGGATAGGTACCACATACCTAAGTTAAATCAAGACCAGATGAACTATTTAAATAGTCCAATAACCCCTAAGGAAATAGAAATGGTCATTAAAAGTCTCCCAACCAAAAAGAGCCCAAGACCAGATGGTTTCAAGCAGAATTCTAGCAGATCTTCAAAGAAGAGTTAATACCAATACTCACTAAATTGTTCCACATAATAGAAACAGAAGGGACATTACCAAACTCCTTCTATGAGGCTACAATAACCCTGATTCCCAAACCAACCAAGGATACAACAAAGAAAGAGAACTACAGACCAATCTCCCTCATGAACATTGATGCAAAAATACTCAATAAAATACTGGCAAACAGACTCCAAGAACACATCAGAACAATTATCCACCATGATCAAGTAGGCTTCATCCCAGGGATGCAAGGGTGGTTCAACATACGAAAGTCTGTCAATGTAATACACCATATAAACAAACTCAAAGAAAAAAACCACATGATCATCTCACTAGATGCAGAAAAGGCATTTGAAAAAATCCAACACCCCTTCATGACAAAAGTCTTGGAGCGATCAGGAATACAGGGAACATACCTAAACATAATAAAGGCAATTTACAGCAAGCCAACAGCCAACATCAAATTAAATGGATAGAAACTCAAAGCAATTCCACTCAAATCAGGAATGAGGCAAGGCTGTCCAGTCTCCCCATACTTATTCAATACAGTACTCGAAGTTCTAGCCAGAGCAATAAGACAACATAAGGAGATTAAGGGAAATTGGAAAGGAAGAAGTCAAGCTTTCCCTATTTGCAGATGACATGATAGTATACTTGAGTGACCCCAAAGATTCCACCCGGGAACTGATAAAGCTTATAAACACCTTCAGCAACATAGCAGGATACAAGATCAACTCAAAAAAATCAGTATCCCTCCTATATACAACGGACAAAGAAGCTGAGAAGGAAATCAGAGATACATCACCCTTTACAATAGCCACAAATGACATAAAATACCTTGGGGTAACACTAACCAAGCAAGTGAAGGACCTATATGACAAGAACTTTAAGTCCCTGAAAAAAGAAATTGAGGAAGATGTCACAAAAATGGAAAGATCTCCCATGCTTATGGATAGGCAGGACCAACATAGTAAAAATGGCAATTTTACCAAAAGCAATCTACAGATTCAATGCAATCCCCATCAAAATACCAACACAATTCTTCACAGACCTGGAAAGAATAATACTCAACTTCATATGGAAAAACCAAAAACCCAGGATAGCCAAAAGAATCCTGTACAATAAAACAACCTCTGGAAGCATCACAATCCCTGACTTCAAGCTTTACTATAGAGCTACAGTAATAAAAACAGCTTGGTATTGGCATAAAAACCGACATGTGGACCAATGGAATCGAATTGAAGACCCTGACATTACCCCACACACCTATGAACATATAATTTTTGACAAAGAAACCAAAAGTGTACAATGGAAAAAAGAAAGCATCTTCAACAAATGGTGCTGGCATAACTGGATATCAACATTAGAAGGCTGCAAATAGATCCATATCTGTCACCGTGCACAAAACTTAAGTCCAAGTGGATCAAGGACCTCAACATAAATCCAGCTACTCCGAACCTGCTAGAAAACAAAGTAGGAAGTAGTCTTGAATGCATTGGCATAGGAGATCACTTCCTAAATATAACACCAGTAGCACAGGCACTGAGAGAAACAATCAATCAATTGGACCTCTTGAAACTGAGAAGCTTTTGTAGAGCAAAGGATATGGTCAACAAGGCAAAGCAACAGCCTACAGATTGGGAAAAGGTCTTCACCAGCTCCACATCTGACAGAGGACTGATATCCAGAATATATAAGGAACTCAAGATATTAGACATCAAAACAACCAACAGTCCAATTAAGAAATGGGCTTTAGAACTAAACAGAGAATTCTCAACAGAGGAAGCTCAAATGGCTGAAAGACATTTAAGGAATTGCTCAACATCCCTAATCATCAGGGAAATGCAAATCAAAACAACTCTGAGATACCACCTTATGCCTGTCAGAATGGCTAAGATCAAAAACACTGAGGATACTTTATGCTGGAGAGGATGTGGAACTCAGGGAACTCTCCTCCACTGCTGGTGGGAATGCAAGCTTGTACAACCCTTTGGAAATCAATATGGCGCTTTCTTAGAAAATTGGGAATCAATCCCCCCCAAGATCCAGCTATACCACTCTTGGGCATATACCCAAGAATTGCTCAATCATACCACAGGAGCACTTGCTCAGCTATGTTTATATCAGCATTGTTTGTAATAGCCAAAACCTGGAAACAACCTAGATGCCCTTCAACTGAAGAATGGATAAATAAATTGTGGCACATATACACAATGGAATACTACTCAGCAGAGAAAAACAATGACATCATGAGGTTTGCAGGCAAATGGATGGATCTAGAAAAAATCATCCTGAGTGAGGTAACCCGGGCTCAGAAAGACAAATATGGTACGTACTCACTCATTGGAGGATACTAGATGTGGAACAAGGATGACTGGACTGCTACTCACATCACCAGTGAGGCTACCTGGAAAACAGGACCTAAAGAAAGACACGGAGATCACCCAATGACGGAGAAATTGATGAGATCTACATGAACAGCCTGGACATGAGTGGTAGCAATGAAAGGCGAGGGTAGAGGGAAAGAGAGCAGGAGATCCCACCTGGATCAAGAACAGAGAGGGAGAACAAGGAATAGGAGACCATGGTAGATGAAGAGCACATGAGAAGGGGAAGAAACAAAGTGCTAAAGAGGCCCACAGAAATCCACAAAGATACCCCCACAAAAGACTGCTGGCAATGGCCGAGAGACAGCCGGGACTGACCTACTCTGGTGATGGGATGGCCAAACACCCTAATAGTTGTGCCAGAAACCCCATCCAAGGACTGAGGAATCTGGATGCAGACATCCACGGCTAGGCCCCGGGTGGAACGCTGGGAGTCTAATTAGCGAGAAAGAGGAGGGTTTATATGAGCGAGAATTGTTGAAACCAAGTTTGGATAAATCACAGGGACAAACAGCCAAACGAATGGAAACACATGAACTATGAACCAAAGGCTGAGGGGCCCCCAACTGGATCAGGCCCTCTGAATAGGTGAGACAGTTGATTGGCTTGATCTGTCTGGGAGGCATCCAAGCAGTGGGAACAGTCAGTCCTATGCTTGCTGCATGAGATAGCTGTTTGAAACCTGGGACTTATACAGGGATGCTTGGCTCAATCTGGAAGGAGGGGACTGGACCTGCCTGGACTGAGTCTATCAGGTCGATCACAGTCCTTGGGGGTGGCCTTGATCTGGTGGTCGTGGGAATGGGGAGTGGGCTGGGGGGAAGGGGAGGGGGGCAGAAAGTGGGAGAACAAGGGAATCTGTGGCTGTTATGTAGAACTGAATATTATTGTAAAATAAAATAAATAAAAGAAAAAATGTAAAAAAAATAAAAAAATAAAAATGCAAACATAAAACACTATGGGAACTGAAAACAACTTTTGCACTTTGTTTGTAGTTATTACTGGAATATTGAGTATATAAATTCAATGAATATATATGTATTAAGCTACTTTCCAAGTAACTTTATCAGAAAATACTAACTTGCTTTCATCATATTAATATAAAACTCATTAACTCCACATTATTAAACTACACAATAAAAGTTTTACAATGAGTAATAATTGAGTAGAAATTATTTCTAGAAATTAAATCTTCATAAGTTTATTTACCATTGTCTTATAGAATAACAATTTACTACTGTAAATTGGCTTAAATATAAAAACAAAGATGTTCTATTTTATATATCTTTATAACTTGATTATTTCATTTTCTCTACTTCCATCAGTAACATGTTCACTATTCAAGGGCAAACAAAATTCATTCTCCTTCTGTGCAGACTGTATCTATCCTAAGACTGTTCAATGAAGATGAGGAGCTGCACTATAGACATTAGGTTCTCAGAATTTGGAAATACTCACTGATTCTTTTCAGAGCCTGTTTTCTTTTTACGTTTCACCCTGATGCCTTTTCTCTTTATCACCTTCGCTTCTGAAGACACCCAGACTTCTCATCTATCTGTATTTCTTCTTTCTATCTCACCTGCAGCCTTGGAGTGCTGGCTTCTGAATCTTCTAAGAACTGAAATCTTTTTTTTGATGGGATGACTAGAAAGGGTCTGTGTGCATTCTTCATAGGCTCAAGTTCAGATTTTAGGGATTTAAATGTCCTCTGTGCTCTAAAAGAGTTATCTGAGTAGTTTATGTTCATTTAGGATTAGAAAATAAGTGGTTATTCTTGATGAATTAAATATCCACTAATTAAAAATAAAATATTTGCTTGCTTACTACAGCACAAGGATTTTAAGATGACATGACAGAATTTTATCCTATTATATTCTCATGCCATATTTCCTTTTTTATTTTATTTATTTTTATTTTATAATTTAATTTAATTTTACATATCAGCCACAGATTCCCCTGTCCTCCCTCCTCCCGTGTCCCTCCCCCCAACCCATCCCCCATTCTCATCTCCTCCAGGGCAAAGACCCCCCTTGGGATTCAGCTCAACCTGGTCAATTCAATTGAGGCAGGTCCAGTCCCCTCCTCCCAGGCTGAGCAAAGTGTTGCTTCATAGGCCCCAGGTTCCAAAGAGCCAGCTCATGCACTAAGGACAGGTCCTAGTCCCACTGCCTGGTTGCCTCCCAAACAGTTCAAGCTAATCAACTGTCTCACTTATCCAGAGGGCCTGATCCAGTTGGGGGCTCCTCAGCTATTGGTTCATAGTTTGCATATTTCCACTAGTTTGGCTATTTGTCCCTGTGCTTTTTCCAATCATGGCCTCAATAATTCTCAATCATACCATCCCTCCTCTTTCTCACAGATTGGAGTCCTGGAGCTCCACCTGGGGCCTGGCCGTGGATCTCTACATCTGCTTGCATCAGTCATTGGATGAGAGTTCTAGCACAACATTTAGGGTGTTTGGCCATATGGGATCACCAGAGTAGGTCAGTTTGGGCTTTCTCTCAACCATTGTCAGTAGTCTATTGTGGAGGTGTCTGTGGATTTCTGGGGACCTCTCTAGCACTTTGCTTTTTCCTATTCCCATGTGGTCTTCATTTATCATGGTTTCTTTTTCCTTGTTCTACCTCTCTGTTCTTGATCCAACTGGGATCTCCCACTCCATATTTTCTTTTAATAGAGCCATAAAATATTCATTTTATGTATATATGATGCCTGAGCTCAAATTCCACTCATGCATGGAAATCACATCATCCAAAATGTTTATATGTTCTGTAGAAACTCCATCTTACAACTTTCGTATGATTTGCTGGTTTCTTGTTTAATATTGCCACTTGCTTTAATTCCCTCCTATGCCAGTCTCCTTCCTCTTCCCATGCACAAGTGACCTTCCTTCATGTGGAGTCACCAAGTTTGCCATCTCACAATGCCCTGTACAGCCTGCAGCAATGCCAAGCAAAGACAGTCTGGGTGGTTTGACTATGGACTCTATAGAAAATAGAACAGGTTTCTGTTTCTGTTCAGTATTGCAAAGTAAATATAACCATGTCTTAAACATTTTAACTTCTGAAATACCTCAAGTTAACACATCATTAGTGTGATCTTATTACAGTCTTTCTCTGTTACCACTAACATAATCGTTTAAAAATCGTGTAGTCATTTATGTTATGCTAGAAATCAATACACAGTGTTAAACACAGTAGATTTGGTCTCTATTCCAGAGGTAAACTAAAGAATAAAAATAAACATGTAAATATGTAATCATATTGTTATTGATAATACATATTATATATAAATTACAATGTATAAATGTGGTAGAATATAATTTATAAGTGTTTTCTCATATGAGTATTATAATTCATTATATATTGTCCTTGCAAGCATTCTAAGTTTCTGACTTGGGGATATTTGAGAAAATTTTATATCCATTTGATTATGTCTTAAGATATGACTGCATCAATTCAGTATCTCCAAGATTTATATTTTGAAAATGAATGTGGATTATCTTTAAAGAGAAGTGACCTAGACTTCTAGTAATGGTATTACAACATTTAGATTATATTATTCCTTCACATCTACATACATAGTGGGAAAATGAATATATATATATATATATATATATATATATTGGGTACTAATTCCTAGGAAATATTATTCCAGTTATTCAAATTGGTAAAATATTAAAATCAACTTTCTCATCTAACAAGTGTTGGCTATTGTTTTATATTTCCATGCACGGTTCTTGTTGTGTTTCAAATATTCTATGTCAATATTCACAGTAAGATTTTGAGTTAAGGACTTCATATCTCTCTATTGTTGATGGGGACCAAAATAAAAGGCTGAAGAATTCCCCCCAAATCTGGAGCCTGAAGATACAGTGTTCCATTTTAAAAATATACTATCTGAGTATGGAACTTCTGCACTGTGACCCAGCAAAGTCCACTTAAGTTGGATGGAAAGCTCAGCTGACAATATTCATTATTAAACATGTTGCAGGATTGTAGAAATATTGTCCTCCTCCCAAATATTTCTCCTAAATAGGAACTGAAAAGGGAATGGTATTTTAAATTCATATACTAAAATATCTTGAGTTCAGTAGTTTAAGACCCTATGCCTTATCCAGACAGGGTATCAAACGCTTTCTACTATGATTCCTAAATGCTCCAAGGAAGTATTAGCTGTTTACAATTTGTTGTCCACAAATTTATTATCGGTTGTGATGATTTGAATGTTAATGGGTCCTAAAGACTCACATGTTTTAATGCTTGATCAACAGTTGTTAGAACAGTTTGGGAAGGATTAGGAGGTATGGCCTTGTTGGAGAAAGTATGGGGTTGGCTTTGAGGTTTTAGAAGTCCAGGACAGGTTCAGTCTCTTGCCTCTTTCTCTAACTTGTAGGTCAGGATATAAGCTCTTAGCTACTGCTCAAAAATCATGCCTTCTTCCTGCCATGCTGCCTGCATCCTCTAAAACTCTAAGCGAGCTACCACTTAAATGATTTCTTTTATAAGTTACCTAGGAAATGATGCTTCTGCATAGAAATATAAATGTAGCTAAGATACTTATTTAGGATGATTTTTACGAGTATAAAGACTATTTTTTAATCATTTGCGAATGACTGGTTATGCAGCAATAGGAAAACAAACAACCAAAAACCCATTTCAGATCCTGAAATACACATATTTTATACTACTAGCTCTTCATTTTTGAATTGAGTTTTAAGATGGTATCCATTATTAGTTATATATTTGATTTAATACAATATTTTGGGAAATATAATTTAACATATGCATTGAATGCAATATTCAACCACAATGCAAGCATTTGGAAATCAGTATGACTTAGAATAGGACCAATTTTAATATAATATTTTGTGTTGGTCTTGTGTACATATTAAAGTCATATTTTCTTTTTATACTGGAAATTGTAAAGGTTGAAAATGAAGATGAAAGGAAATGGAAAGTTCCCGAAAAAACCCAGAGTGAAATGTCGTATTTTTAAATAATTTAAATATGGCATTTTCAAGAAAAATAATAGAGATTTAAAAGTGATGTCTTTTTTGGCAGTAAAGTTGTATTATATTTGCTCTTGCTATCTTATTTGTTGGGAAAGGAAATTCTTGACATTTATTTTAAAAAAATGTTTGGAAAAATTTTAATTTGATAAAACAAAGAAAATGTAAGGTTTTAAAAATAATTGATTATAATATGGATATGGCATGAAACCAAAGAAGAAGATTTAGAATTATTGATTTAACTATCACAGTGTTATAATTATTGAATACGCTGAATTAAAGTTTATTAAAATAATTTGATACCATAATGAACAAAATAAAATGTAGTTTCAATTTTAACCAGAGTTCATCATTCATTTTTCATTCTTAGTATTGTTATTCTAAGTCATTTTAATGAATATTTTTAATAAACCTGGAAGTCCTGTTTGCTATTGGAATTTCTTAATCAGTTTATTGGGTATCTAATAGTATTCAAGAAAAAGCTAATCAGGAATTGAGAATACTAAGTGTAATGTAGCTTGTCTGACAAGAAGATCACATTTCTGTAACATGCTCTGGGTAATAATATGAAAATATTTCTAAGTTAATACAAGTATTTAGGCTTTTGTGTAACTTAATTGCCTCAAGTCATTGGAATGTTGTTCATTCTATACCACTGCTTGTCTAAGTTACCATTCTTTTCTGAATCCTTCCTAAACAGTTTCACCAAATAGAAATCAAGCATTCAAATAGATGAGCCCATAGGAGCCATTTTCATGCAAAGCACCACAAGTGCAAAATTATTTTCAATCCCTTTTCTGTAAGTTGCCTAAATAACATAATCTCTCCCACACACCAGAAACTTAGTAAAATGGTATAAAGTATGAAAAGTGCACATAAATCAAAGTGATTGGTGCTAATAAAATACAAGTGTAGTAAGTGACAAATATAGGAAATATTTTATAGATGGTAACAGGACAAAATCATCCACAATATTTTTTCAAATAATACTGTTACAAATTGTAGGCTGCCACACAACCAACTGCTTGGTATAGGGGAGGGGTCTTTAAGCATGAATGTGCTCAATTGTGATAAGACTGTATTGACATACTAAGTTATAGGCAAAATATTAAATTTTTCTAATTTTAATTTAGATTCTAAATTAATTTGTAAATAGCATCCATCACCAAAAGTCCTACTATGATGTTGAATTCAGAGACACTCTTCTCCAAGTCTGATATTAACAAAGGGGAAACTTCCACTAAAACAATGCTGAGTGTGAAATATAGGCTTTAGACACTGGACACCCTGTACACTTGGTCATGCTGAGAGCCCCAAAATGCAGATGATTTTCTTTGCTCCACACAGACAACAGAAATAGACCAGAACTGTTCAGGGTCTCATGCTAAGCTTTAGTGCAAACGAACTGCCCAGTTGATACAGTAAAATATTGTAAAACCATAGAAAATAAAGTAGCATCATAAAAGCAGTAGAAACTATAGAAACTGGCCATCAGAGAAGAGAGAAGAGGAGAAAAAGGGGAGTATGGAGACAGAGTGTATGAAGAGTAGGCGAGAAGGAAAGGGACAAAAAGGCATTTTAATAGACAATAATAAAATTTTTGCATTCTATAATACAGATCTTGAGTAACTGAAATATCAATCATATTATAAAACTTAATTGATATTATACCTATGCCAAGTTTCCTCTGATCAGTAAACAAATATGTTATCTTAATAAAAAGTGAGTCAGAATTTGTAAAGAAACAATCATGTAATACAAAATGTGGAGACTTTTTAAAAACAATTACAAAGAATTTAGATAAATTCTATGATTTATTTAAAAATTTAATCTCTACTATAATAAAAATTACATCAATACAATGGCTTTTATAGAGTACAACATAAATATATCAGAGTCAGATTTGCATAGTTAGAACAAGCATAGAATAAATTAATCTGGTATTTCAGATGAATAAATGAAAATAAATAAAGTAATTGAGGATAAATGTTAAAAATCATAAGGATGGATTGTTATCACCCACAGCTCAAATCTTCCAAGGACAAAATAAATTACATTAATCTGTTATATACAATTAATAAATTATATCATAAATATATATAAATAAAGGAAATGCAGTGTAATTTATTTAGAGTCTGTATTAGGCAAGATTTTATTAAATAAATCTTAAAATATGAAAATAAAAAGTAGCTTGCTAGGTATCATATTATATCATATCAAATGTTATCCATTGTGGAACTCTAAAAACTCAGTGAAGCCAACCAGGAATTTGACCAATATAATTGTGACATAATAATTATAATAAATGGAAGCTGTTTTATGCCACTGTTTATTACAGCTTGCTACACAACAATGGAAAAATTAATAGTACTTAAGAAAGAGAATCTCCATATTTCCCTGCGTTAATGCACAAATTTCGAAGTTCCTTTCTGTTGACAGACACATTTTGTTCGCTCAGATCTATGATTTCACTTCATTTCCTATTTCTTCCTCAGGAATCCTGATAACTCCTTTACCTCCAAACCCCTATTCACCCTTGTTATCGCATCTACATATTAGTTATTTCAGAACTTTCAGTTTGAATCATTCCCCACTCATGATCTGATCCTCCCTCTCTCTATTGTCCTCTCCCATTTTTCATTTAAGCTCAGTATTTGTTGTAGCACTGCAACTTCGATTACTGGCCTATTTATCACATTGCTGACAGAAGAGCTTTCTTTGGATGCCCTACAGGCAGCTCTCTGGCAATAGATCCCATACAGTTGTCATACATTCTTGCTGCCTCTTCATCTCAGAAAATGGTACCAACATCCATCCAATTGATCCAAAGGGAACCAGTCCACCACATCATCCCATATCCAATAACTTACCCTACAGACACTGTAACTCTCCTGACTTTACCCCTTCCACCACTAGTCTTTTCAAAATATCATGTATTATCTCAATTAAAAATAGACTGAATGTTTTCACCACTTTGATCTTACGCTGGAACTCCTAAATAGCCACATTGCACTTAGGAATGTTGTTAATTCAGCAACCATGGCAAGTGGGTGATATTTTAATTTAATTCTTAAAACACACCCCAGCTCATCAATGTGGAAACTGAATATTGAAGAGGTCAAGTTGCCCACATCAAATGCAGGTAATGTAAAAGCTGCTTGTCAGATTTCAGTACTCTGGCTGTAGCTATTAGCTGTTAATTATACTGTTGCTTTATTTTCCTGAGCTCTACAGTTTATACATTAAAAATAACATTGACAAGGGTTACCTAACCTCCTCAAGCTAGTTTTGAGTGAGTGAAAGTAAGAGCTCAGGTTAGCATTCACTGTCATCTTTGACCATCACTTTAAACTTAGTGAGATCATCAAAGAAAAATACTGAAGGGTTTACCTGGCCTGTGAAATATTTCATTACTGTTACAGTGTTGGTGAAATAGAAACCAATTTCCTAAGCTCCAAGCCACTTATTACAATTTTAAATTATCTCCCAAATATTTACCAAGTACCTTTTTATAAGAAAAACAAAGTATTAAAGTTGAACACTAAAAACAAATATAATAGGGAACCACACAGGCATCTTTCTACTGCTTGGTATATTAAATTTTGGTGGAAAGGGGAGACAGGTGAGTGATGCTTTGATTGTTAGTGATTTATTTATATCTCCTCTATGAAAAGAGAAAAGTGGCATATGAAAAGAATGGAGTTGCATGACCTGGGCTGAGCATGCTTCCAAGGTAAATAGTGATTGTGTTACTTTTGACCACAGTTAGGGAATGATTGAATGAATTTAAATACTGCCACCACCAAGATCTGTGCTTGTTCAACTTCTTACATGAGGAATGATGAGAGTCAGAATCAACATTTCCTTTCAGATATAAAATGATAGTCATTGCAGAGCCATGAGTGAAGTGTCTTAATACTTAAATTTTTCTGGATTGGTAAATGAATAGCTTTGAAATGCCTGTTATCCTTGATTGTTCAAATAAATAATTATCTGTCAGGGAAGATATCATGATCAAATAAATCTGGAAGTAACTGATAAATAACTATGAGTTAGGTACCTTGCCCTACATTAACTTTTATAATTTTGTGGAGGTAAGATGTAACTTCTACAGGTTAAACGATGTAGAGAACAGTATTTTATAATGCACACAATAGGAAATAAGGTGTCACACTAGGTATTTATGTTCAAATGTGACATGCTTCTTTGCTAAATACTTCCCACACCAGCTACCTGATTTCAGCATGCTATTTGCTTTCATTTACCAGACATTCTGCCTCATTTAACATTAACTGACACATGATCTCTTTTCCTATCCTGTTTGTTTACTGTCAGCAGTTTCCAACAACTTAGAAAAAAACTCAGGTGGTGTAGCTGAATGTTTTCCTGTGTCCCACCCAGTCCGCAGCTGCTCAGACCCAAGTAAACATACAGAGGCTTATATTAATTAAAACTGCTTGGCCATTAGCTCAGACTTACTACTGACTAGCTCTTGCACTTAAACTCAGCCCACTTCTGTTAATCTATATATCACCATGTGTTCTGTGACTTTACCTGTATGCTATTATATGCTGCTCCCTGGATGGCAGGCTGGAGTCTTTTGACTCAGCCTTCCTCTTCCCAGAATTCTCCTTATCTGCTTATCCCACTTTTACTTCATACCTGGCTACTAGTCAATCAGCGTTTTATTAAACCAGTGTGCAAAAACATTATATCACAGCAAGGCAGTTGAAACCTGTCATATGGAAAGTTTCTAGACTCCTTTCACTTTTATTCAGCCTCTAAATAACTCCAGCCTCTGTGTGATTACTCTACTTACAGCTATTCACTCCCTCGTTTACAGGGTCATACATTGAATCATTAGGCAGTTCAAACCTTTTTTAAAATTTTTAATCTCATTTGAATCACATTTGCCATAAGAACATACAATAGTAGATTTCAGCATTGTTTTCTATTTCTTCTCATTTTAACTAGAAGTTCAGCAAACATTTAAATAACTTCTGACCTTGGTTTTACTTGGAAAAACAGACAATACAATTGCAATTTATTAACTTGTAAGTTGGTGAGTCTGTTTCTGGCCTAATTCCTACCTTAAGAATCATTATTTTTTCATGGAAATTCAGACAGACATGTGCAGAATACAACTGAACATGTGTTTATAAATAAGTTGTCAAATATAAAGATTCATAATATCTGAAGACAAACATAACCTCTGAGACTTTACAACTAGGTGAACTGATGATACTCCCCCCCCCCCCAGGTCTTGTGTTCAAAATGTCTCAAAATAAATCATATTAAGTCTAAACATGTGAATGTCATCACATGAAAGACTTCTTTTCTTAGCCTGTAGACTTTTTAGTATTCCTTAAAACAATATACATATATATGTACATACAAATATATAATATATATGAATTTATGAATTTATTTATATACTGATAGTCACTGAATAAATGGCATGGTGAATGTTTGGAGGGCAGAGAACACATTATTCTTATGCCATTCCACCATGTGAATTCTGGGGATTGAACTCAGGTCACCTCACATTGGCTGCAAGCACCTTCAAGCCCTCATCCATGTCACAGACTTGTGTTCCAAATATTCATGTCTTCTCCATATCAGCCTTTGTCATCCACTATGACAGCTGATTGAATGTTCATTCTCCTTGCTATGCAGACTCCAAAGAGCAATCATGTCTCACAGTAGGTTCTCCAATTCCAGCAACATCAAAGCCTAGTCCATATTAGGGGTAAATGTATCTTTGATGAACAAATAAAACATTGAGTTTTAAAATTTTTGTGGTTTGTAAGGAAAAACCCTAAAAGCCTGGAAACAAGGTTCTACTTCAGAAGAAAAAATAACCCCAGGAAAACAAATGTGCCTTGTAAAATGGTTATTCAATTGAACAAATAAAGATAAAAACCTTCATTTATTTTCCATGTTCCATTGCTAGAATAAATACATCTTTACATGAATTGGGAAAAGTCAAGACATCATTTGTTAGCAGGTTTCCAGAAGTGACTCTTTTGAACTTTGTGCACACTTTTCATTATGTAAATTTGTACATTATCTTGAATAATAAGAAAAAAAGAAAAAAACACTCTTTACATACACATTTATTTCTGTTTTGAGCCAGTGTCTTGCTATGTAGCTGCAGCTGGCCTTGAACATGCAATGATCCTGCCACAGCATCTTAAATCCTGGGATTTTTAGGGTGTCATCTACAGGTAACACTGTATATTTTGATATAACCACTGTAAGAAGTTCTAAATTTTAAATGCGATATATTATCATTTGTCTTTAAATGGCTTATATTGTGATTTAGTGTTTTGCTCCATATCCACTCTCCTTCAAAAAAGATTTTCTGGCTTTCAAGATTTTTGTTCCTATAAAAATTTCATGTTAAAAGAGTAAATGTGCTATGTTTTACCATTGCTAATGAATTGACAAAATGTATTTTACTGTTTGTCTGAATGTTTTGAATTAAAAAAAATCAACCATAGCTTGACTCATCCTTGAAATATGGAAGAAATATAAAATGACTAATTCAAATATATGATATTGAGGATGAACATTTCTTATAGGAAATCAAAACAAAAGGAGACATTAACATCAATATTGTTCTACACATATTATTCCTGTAAGACAAGTAGGCATAAACAGTCTTTAGATGTTAAGATGTTAAGTGGAATGTGTCCATATTCCAGCACAAAGCAACAATATGGGGTAATAGAAGGGAATGCCTTGAACCAGAGGTCATTTATAGTGACCTATTTAAGATTAGCTGCAAGTTCATCAGTCTTTGCATTTGCTTAGCTTCTGATGACTTCCTAATTAGGAACTGGGCTCCAGCATACAAAATGGATCACTCTCTAAGCCTGTCAACAGAAAAAAATAAGGTATGTCTAATCCATGATGTTGGCCTTCTTCAAATTTGTGTATTGGCTACCTTCACTAGAATTAACATCACTTCCTTTCAGAAAAGAGATGATACTTCCTAGAACTATTGGGAATGATGGCTATACATGTAACAAGAGAGGAAATTTACACACAAATCCATTTACTTCCAGTACAATGTTTCTTTGACAATAAAATACACTTCCTATCAAATTTCTCCTGCCTTAAATTTATTAGATTGCTTATTATATAAACACAAGGATACTCAATATCATTGTCCCCTGTATATACATATGTCTATAGATGTATGCTTATATGTAAATATATGGTTATATAAAGATAATGATATTATATAACATATATATTATATTTATTATATATAGTAGCTTTTGGAAGGCAAAATGTTGCATTATTTTGCTTTTATAACTTCTGATTTCCTTAGAATTCAAATCAGGAGGATTCAGGTCTGAAAATTCACCTGTGGCATTCATTTACAATATGTGAATTTCTCAAAACTCAAACCATGGATTATAGTGCTTAAACATGAATGCTAAAGTTGCTATTTGGGAGAGTTTGAAAAAATAAATTAGAGTACTTTTTCCTTGGGGTACCAACATCAACATGAAATAAATTAAAAATTTATTTCCCCTATTCAAATTTCTCTATTAGACTATCTTATACACTCCTAGTGGGAAAAAATCCAATAATTAAAATATAAGTTAGATGCATTTATGG
Organism: Peromyscus maniculatus bairdii; assembly: GCF_049852395.1. NCBI lineage: Eukaryota > Metazoa > Chordata > Mammalia > Rodentia > Cricetidae > Peromyscus > Peromyscus maniculatus. Next base: position 7,108,459 of record NC_134856.1, read on the forward strand.
CCAAAAAGTTTTGAAGATACAGATTATAGATTGCTCTTCCAAGGCTGGATGTTAAAAAGGAGGAGTCATCTAACAACAGAATATCAAAGGTTTTAGCCAAGATAATGGCTTTTTTTTAATGTGCCAACAAAGACAGAGCAAGGGTATATCTTACATTTATTTTGCTATTTGCCTAAAATATTGTATATCAGTTTAGAAACACGCAGGTAAGAGACAAGTATCGCTGAAAAATTGATAATTTTAAACTATTAAACTGAGCAGAATTCCGTAAGATATATGGAATAATATTGCATGATTTGTTCAACTTTGAGAAAAAAAATATATTTTTATGTTTTTTTCCTGGATCTCGCTCTGTATACCAAGCTGGCTTCAAACTCACAAAGATCCGCCTGCCTCTGCCTCCCAAGTGCTAGGATTAAAGGTGAATATTACATTTATGAGTTGTAACTTTTCTACTGTTCTTAGTTATCCTTCCATTTTCTGCCTTGAAATACAGTATAAGCAAGAAAGCTAAAATATATAAATTAACAGGTTGAATCTTATAAATCTTTTTTTTTTTTTTTGATTTTTCGAGACAGGGTTTCTCTGTGTAGCTTTGTACCTTTCCTGGAACTCGCTTTGTAGACCAGGCTGGCCTCTAACTCACAGAGATCCACCTGCCTCTGCCTCCCGAGTGCTGGGATTAAAGGCGTGCACCACCACCACCCGGCTCAATCTTATAAATCTTGTTCAGTGCTGTTCTTAGATTTCATGAGCTCATACATGAACTTAGCTCTATGTCTTGCTGTTTCTCAGTATAAATTGCATTGAGCCCAGTTACATTTGAGTGAATAGGATTCAAGCACTCTTTAACTCACGCTCTGAGTGCCCTGTAAGAAAGAAGTTGACCACATATTTGTCTATCAGCACCAATGAGTTGTCTCCTATATACACTGCTGAAATTACTTTTCATTTAATGATTCTGAGCAGCATTGGGTTGTCTAGGATGCTTAGCTGTGATATTTACAAACACAAAATTCCCTACTTCATCAAAGAATTTTGAAGAAAAATATTCTTACAATGTATAGTGAACATAAAAACAACCCTTTTATCCCAACGTCATTGGCACACGTTAAATTCCTAACAGCAGTATAAACTACAGTACCACTATGACCATCATTCTTTAAATTTTATCATTTGTTTCTGGGAACCCATGATATAAATTATCAGAATCAAGCTTGCTTTTCAGATAGCTTTCTTAAAGCAACTTAGCCTAAACTCTGCCTAGTTCTTGCCATTTTATTGCTGGAAATCTCCTGTTGGTCCTTTGGTCCATACTCAAGAGATCCCACATGTCCCTCAATTAGAGGGCTAGAGAGGTCTATTGTATGTAAGAGGACTTTAACAAGCATTTATAAGAACTACATGCATTTGGGACAGTATAAATACAATCAGAATAGTGTGAGTAATGTTTTCTCACATGATGATTTTATATTTTAGAAAGAATAGGGACAATATAGTAGGTATATCTTGCTTCCATAACTTCCATGTAAATCAGAGGATTGACACTTAAATCAGGAAAATACCAAATTGTAGGTATAATGTTAAGAGGTAACAGGGCATTGAGTTACTGGATAACTTTTAAATTTTTTTTAATGTGTTATTAATAACAAGTAAGTGGTTTTGAATTTTCAAATAAATATTTAATACCTATATGTTTGACTTTCATGAAATAAGGAGTGGCTATTTCTTCTTACCCATCAATTAGCCCAGGCAAAAGTCATAAGGTGCGTTTCAATTTGTTCATTTGAGAAGAATTTAATGAAGAGCCTATCACAAAGCTGAAGTTCAGGGCAGATGCAGGGAAGCCAGAGAGAGTATGCTAAGCAGCAACAAAAAGCAGTAAGGAGCAAAACAGCCAGTTCTAACTCCCGAATCTGAAGGATGAGAGCAAGGCATGTACCCAAACCCCAGGACAAAACAGCCAGTTCTAACTCCCGAATCTGAAGGATGAGAGCAAGGCATGTACCCAAACCCCAGGACAAAACAGCTCATCGGGCAGAAAGTTTTGCTTGAAGCTGTAAGCCTGTTTATGGGTAGCAGAGGACCCAATAACATACTGGAAAGAAGGAGCCAGAAACATAACTGTGTGGATAGGTCCCTACTTCTCTCTATCTTTATCTGTTATCCCAAAGCCTGAGCCCAACAGGAAGCAGAGGGCAAGAATAATTTTATGTGGAGAAAGATGGTAGGTAGATATCCAAGGGGGGAAATGAGAGGTAGACAAGACCATTCTAATGATATTCCTGGAAAATATTTTTCTTTAAGGAAGCACAGTGAATGTACCACTTTAAATTTTTAAATAAATAAAACCTAGATAGTCTCTTAAGAGATAAAGAAAAGGAATATATGGCTACTTATTGGAGCAACACTACATTTGAGAAAGAATATTGATAAAAATAAATGGTAAATACATAACCAGTTAACTAAACATGTTGGAAAATCTGAAAATTTTAATTATAATATGTGCCAAACACTAATAGCATGTATGAAAATGTACTTGAACTTTTGTTTCAGATGCCAACACATAAAGCTCTCCCTGGAAACCCCCATGCTATTCTGGCTAGGGAACCATGTAGGCCATCTTCCCCTCTCCACTATGCGCCAATTCCAGTTTCTCAGTCTTATACCCAGCTGTGTAGTAGGCAACATGCTGATCTCCCTTCCTAGGCAACTAATTCTCTGCTCCTCCTCCTTGAGGACTAAACAGATCTCTTACAGCTTTTCTCCCTCTCCCCATCCCTTCATTTCAGCCACCAACACCTGGAGGCATTTTCTATCTAGAAGCCCCATGGATTGCTTTCATTCTCTGCCTCTACTCCCTGGGGACGTTACAGATCCCCATGTTTTCCTCTCTCCCGTTGACAGACACTTTCATCATCCCATCACCATTGTCTACCTCCATTTCTTCCTGTTAGTCTCTGGTATCTAGAAAAATATTCTACCCAGTACTCTCAGTGGCCACCCTTAGCAGGGACTCAGAAATACTCCCTGCCAGGCAATCCACAGCTACAACACTCTCTCGTGATCCAGAAATGCAACAGACACCTAGGAATGGAACAGGCACCCAAGAAAGACAAGACCATGTATCATCACCTAGAATTATAATCATCCAAGGCCCAAATGCCCATACACCAATGTAAAAACACAATGAATACTAGCCAGAACAATATGTCTCCATTAGATTCTAGCAACACTACTGCATGAGGCCCTGAAAATGCAATATAGCTGAAGCACAAGAGAAGTACTTCAAAATAGCTAATATGAGTATATTCAAGGACCTTAAAGAGGATATAAATACATCTATTAATGAAGTCTGTGAAAACACAAACAATGGAATGAAATGAAGAAAACAGCTTAAGACAAGAAAATGGAAATAAAATCACTGAGAAAAACCCAAACTGAGGGAAATCTGGAAATGAAAGATCTAGGAACTCGAACAAACACTTCAGAGGCATATCTCACCAACAGAATACAAGAGCTAGAACAGAGAATCTCAGACATTGGAGATAGAAGATAGAAGAAATGGATGCCTTCTTCAAAGAAAATGTTAAACGATAAATCTAAAAACAAAAAAATGATTCTGGCACAAAACATCCAGGACATATGAGACACTATGAAAAGACCATACCTATGAATAATAAAAATAGAAGAAGGAAAATAAACTAACATAAAAGTCACAGAAAATATTTTCAACAAAATCAAAAGAGAAAATTCTAACCTAACAAAGGAGGTGCCTATCAAGAAACAAGAAGCACACAGAACACAAAATAAACTAAACCAGCATAGAAATTTCCCACAACACATAATAATCAAAATTCAAAATACTAAATGTACAGATAAAATATTAAAAGCTGCTAAGGAAAAAATAACATATAAAGTCAAGCATTTTAGAATAACACCTGGCTTTACAAAGCAGATGCTAAAATCCAGAAGCATCTGGACAGATGTTTTACAAACTCAAAGAGAGCACAGATGACAGCATAAATGAATATAGTCAGCAAAACTTTCAATAGCAATAGAGAAAGAAAGATATCCCATGATAAAAAAATTAAGCAGTATTATCTATAAATCCCACACTGCAGAAGGCACTAGAAAGAAAACTTCAACCTGAAGAGGTTAACTACATCGAAGAAAACAAAACAAATACAAGGAATAAATAATCCCAGCTCAACTAATAAAAAGAGTGGGAGAAACACCACACACACACACACACACACACACACACACACACACACACACACACACAAAAGCGGGAGGGCCAAAACAACAAAACTTTAGGAATCATAAAATACTGTACCTCAACATCAATGGCCACAATTCCCCAATAAAAATGATTGCATTAAAAAATATAATATATATCATTTTGCTGCATTCAAGACGCACCTTAACATCAAGGATAGACATCACCTCAGGGTGACAGCTCAAACAATGCTGAACAATAAAAGAACTGATGGAGATATCATCACTCCTGGTCTAAAGTTGTTTTGCAGAGCTATAGTGATCAAACCAGCGGGATATTGGCATAAAATATAAGTGTTGATCAATGGAATCAAACCGAAGACCCCAAAATAAGTCCCCATTCCTATGGACAGCTGATTTCTTTTTAAATAAAGAAGCCAGAATGGGAAAAAGACATAGCTGTCAACAAATGAAGCTGTTCAAAATGGTTGTGGCATGTAGAATACTATCCCTACAAATCATGTTGCACAAAATCAGTTCCAAATAGATATTAAAAAAAAAAAACCTGTAAGATATAGATAAAGCAAGATACTCAGAATCGGACAGAAATGAAAGTAAGGAACAGTCTTGAATTCTTTGACATAAGGAGAAACCTTCTGAACAAAATACCAATGCCACAGACACTAAGATCAACAATTAATAAGTGAGACCTAATGAAACTGAAAAGTGTCTGTACCGTAATAAAAGGCATCATTCTGTCAAATCAGCAGGTTACAGAATGAGAATTTTTTTTTTTTTTTAAAAAATACACATCTGATAGAGAGCTAATATCTAATATATAAAGAACTCAAAAACTCAACTCAAGAAAATAAATAGCACAATTAAAGATGAATTTTGGGTCTAAACAGAGAGTTTTCAAAAGAATTTATACAAAAGTCTTTAAAAAAGTTTTAAGAAATTTACAGTGGAGAAGACAAGGTAGGCCAGATGCCCGTGAACCTTCTTTAATCTTTCAGTTCCCTCAGGTAGACACCCCTGCCCAACCACAGGACACTCCTTATGGAAGACCAGACATAATTCTCAGTTGACCCTGGCCCTCATTGCCAAGTCCCAGTCCCAAACATGGGCATTCCTGGTCACCAACTCAAACAGAGACTTCCTGTTTGACAAGAGGCCACAATGGCAACTAGAACTTCAGTTAGGCCACCTACCCATAGGCCTCCTCTACTCTCTTGGTGGCCCCATTATGACACTAGACACTATCCCCAATTCCCTTCCCTTTCTTTTAGCCATATTCTGTTACACAATTCAGGCAGAGAGCCACGCTTGACAAGAGAGCATGCCTGTCACTGGAATTCCAGTCCCCAAATTGGTGTGTACCCTCTGCTCAACCACAGGACAGAACATCAGAGAGGAAATAGAAACAAGGAAACAAAACACTCAATCAACAAAAAACAAACTCATAAATTTCCACCTAAACCTATAACCATCAGGAGCCCAGATGCCTAGACACCAGGGTAAGAATGTAATCAACAACATCCAGGAATATATGTTACTACCAGAGCCTAGCTATCCTATTATAGCAGTCTTTGAATATTTCAACACAGCTGAAGCATAAGAAAAATACCTTAAAACTAACTTTATGTAGATGATACAGGTTCTTAATGAAGAAGTTAATAAACCCATTAAAGAAGTCAATAAAATGTCAAACAAAAAATGGTGGAAATGAGTAAATCCCTTCAAGAAAGTCAAGAAAAAAACAAACGGTTGAAGGAAATAAATAAACGCATTCAAGACTTGAAAACGGAACTAGAAGCAATAAAGAAAACACATACTGAGGGACTTCGGGAAATAAATATTCTATGTAAGAGAACAGGAGCTACAGATACAAACATCAACAACAGAATACAAGAGATAGAAGAGAAAATCTCAGGTTTAGAAGATATGATAGAAGAAATAGTCACTGGACAATGAAAATGCTAAGTCTAAGACATCATTGACACAAAACATCAAGAAAATCCAGGATATTATAGTAAGACAAAATAAAAGAATGATTGGAATAGAAGGAGAAGATTCCCAGATCATAGGCCCAGAAAATATATTCCACAAAATCATAGAAGAAAAATATTTCTACTATAAAGGAAGAGATGAATATAAAGGTACATGAAACATACAGGACACTAAATATATTGGACCAGAAAAGAAAGTCCCTCACTACATAATAAAAACACTAAACATACAGAAGAAAGAAAGAATATTAGAAGTTGCAATGGTAAAAGATCAAATAACATATAGAGATAGACTTATTAAAATTACACCCCACTTCTCAAGAGACTCTAAAAGCCAGAAGGGCCTAGACAGATGTCCAGCAGAATTTAAGAGACCAAAGATACCAGCCCAGACTGCCTTTTAATGTTCAACACCCAGCAAAATTTTCGATGACCACAGATGAAGAAAACAAGATATTCCATGATAAAGACAACTACAAGAAACAAATCTCAACATCAATGATAGATATCACCTGTAGCTAGAGAATTTCTCTTCAGGTCCCACCAAGTCCCACCAGTCCCAGAGCCCACTTATAAAATCAACACACAGACTGTTACATTATTGAAACTGATTGGCCAATAGCTCATTGGCTTATCATTGTCTAGCTCTTACTCTCATATTTAGCCCATTTCTATTAATCTATACTTTGCCACATGGCTCCTGGCTTATCAGTACCTTACATCTCCCTTGTCCTAGTGACGGCTCCAAACAACCTCTCCCTTCCCTTCCTGTTTCCTCAATTCTCCTCTGTGCTAGTCCCACCAATACTTCCTGTCTGGCTATTGGCCAGTGTTTATTTATACAGAGAAATATCCACAGCACTTCCCCTTTTCTTCTTTTTCAAAAAGGAAGGTTTGAACTGTAACATAGTAAAATTACATAAGTAAAGCTTTAGAAAGAGATTTTCCAGCAAACAGTACTAAGAAGCAAACTGGTGTAGCCATTCTAATATCTAACAAAATAGACTTCAAACTAACATTAGTCAAAAAAGATATGCAAAGACACTTCCTACTCATCAAAAAAAAAGTTCACCATGGTGACATTTGTATTCTTAACATCTATGCCCAGAATATAAGGCATCCTTGTTTGTAAAAGAAACATTACCAAAATTTAAATGACATAATCATCCTCTCACATTGATAGTGAGAGACTTCAATACCACTCTAACCAATTGACAAGTAATCCCGACAAAAAACAGAGAAATGCTAGAGCTAAAAGACACTTGAAACAAACAGTCCAAACAGATATCTACAGAACATTTCACCCCAACACAAAAGAATATACCTTCTTTTTAGCATCGCATGGAATTTTCTCCAAAATTAACTAGATACTTGGTCACAAAGCATGTCTCAATAGATACAAGAAAATCTAAATAACTCCCTGCACCCTATCAGACCACCATGGTTTAAAGTTGGATTTCAACAATTGCAGAATCAAGAGAAAGGCTACAAACTCATGAAAACTGAGCAAGATACTGAAAGATTCCTGGGTCAAGGCAGAATAAAGAAAGGAATTAAAGACTTCCTTAAATTCAATGAAAATTAATGCACAATGTACCCAAACTTAAAGAACACAATGAAAACTGTAGTAAGAGGAATGTTTATAACACTACATGCTTTAATAAAGTAGTTGGAGAGATCTCATACTAGCAACATAACAGCATAACTGAAAGTTCTAGAACAAAAAGAAGCAAATGCATCCAAAAGGAGTACACAGAGGTACACAATCAAACAAATTGCTGAAATCAATAAAATAAAAATAAAGAGAACAATACAAAGAATCAATGAAACAGTTATTTCTTTGAGAAAATAAATGTAAAAGACAAACCTTTATGAAAATTAACTAAAGGGCTATATTGATTTCCAAAGTGGCTGTACAAGCTTGCATTCCTACCAGCAGTGGCAGAGAGTACCCCTTGCTCCAAATCCTCTCCAGCATAAGCTGTCTTCAGTGTTTTTGGTCTTAGCCATTCTGACAGGTGTAATGTGGTATCTCAGAGTTGCTTTCTTAGAAAACTGGGAATCAATCTTCTCCAAGACCCAGCTATACCACTTTTGGAAATATACCCAAGGAATGCTCAATCATACCACAAGGGCACATGTTCATCTATGTTCATATCAGCATTGTTTGTAATAGCCAGAACCTGGAAACAACCTAGATGCCCTTCAACTGAAGAATGGATAAATAAAATGTGGTACATATACACAATGGAGTACTACTTAGCAGAGAAAAACAATGACATGAGGTTTGCAGGCAAATGGATGGATCTAGAAAAAAATCATCCTGAGTGAGGTAACACAGACTCAGAAGGACAAACATGGTATGAACTCACTCATAGGAGAATATTAGATGTAAAACAAAGGATGACTAGACTGCTGCTCACAACTCCAGTGAGTCTTCCAAGAAAACAGGACCCTATGAAAGACACAGGGATCCCCCAATGACAGAGAAATGGATGAGATCTATATGAGCAAACTGGATGCGAGGGGGGTTAATGAATGTCAAAGATCCAGAGAAAGAGAGTTTAGGGGAGTGGGAGATACCAGCTGGATTAAGAACAGAGAGGGAGAACAAGGAAAAAGAGACCGTGATAAATGAAGACCCCATGGTAATAGGAAGAAGCAAAGTGCTAGAGAGGTCCACAGAAATCCACAAAGATACCTTCACAATAGACTCTTGGCAATGGTTGAGAGAAAGCCCAAACTGACCTACTCAGGTGATAGGATGGCCAAACACCCTAACTGTCATGCTAGAACTCTCATCCAATGACTGATGGATCCATGGCCAGGCCCCAGGTGGAGCTCCAGGAGTGCAATCTGCAAGAAAGAGGAGGGATGGTATGATTGAGAATTGAGGTCATGATTGGAAAAAGCACAGGGACAAATAGCCAAACTAGTGGAAATATACGAACTATGAACCAATAGCTGAGGAGCCCCCAACTGGATCAGGTCCTCTGGATAAGTGGGACAGTTGATTAGCTTGGACTGTTTGGGAGACCCCCAGGTAGTGGGACTGGGACCTGTCCTTAGTGAATGAGCTGCCTGTTTGGAACCTGGGGCCTATGCAGGGACACTTTGCTCAGCCTGGGAGGAGGAGACTGGACCTGCCTAGACTGAATCTACCAGGTTGAGTTGAATCCCCAGGGGAATCCTTGTCCTGGAGGAGATGGGAATGTGGGGTGGGGGGAGGGACACGGGAGGAGGGAGGACAGGGGAATCTGTGGCTGATATGTAAAATTAAATTAAATTATAAAATAAATTTTAAAAATAACTAAAGGACAATGTGAGAATATCCAAATTAACAAGATCATAAATTAATTGAGGGACATAACCATAGACACTGAGGAAATCCAAAGATCATTAGATCACACTTCAAAAACTTGTACTCCATGCAGGCGGTGTTGGCACACACCTTTAATCCCAGCACTCAGGAGGCAGAGACAGGCGGATCTCTGTAAGTTCGAGGCCAGCCTGGGCTACAGAGTGAGTTCCAGGAAAGGCACAAAGCTACACAGAGAAACCCTGTCTCAAAAAACCAAATAAATAAATAAATAAATATAAATATAAATAAAAACTTGTATTCCGCAAAGTTGGAAAATCTAAAAAGAATGGATAATTTTGTTGATAGACACTATTTACCAAAGTTAAGTCAGTATCAGATTAAACAACTTAATCACACCTATAACCCTTAAGGAAATAGAAGCAGTCACTAAGTCTCCCAACCAATAGAAAAGCCCATGACAAGGTGGTTTTAATGCAGAATTCTACCAGAGTTTCAAAGAAGATTTAATAACAATACTCTACAAATTATTCCACAAAATTGAAACTGAAGGAACATTGCCAAATTCATTTTATGAGGCCACTATCACCTTGATACCCCAAACCCACAAAGATTTAACCAAGAAAGACTATTACAAACTATATAAACATAGATGAAAAAATATTAAATAAAATATTCACAGAATCCAAGAACACAGCAAAAAGATCAGGCACCATGATCAAGTATGCCTTACCCCAGAGATGTAGGCATGTTTCAACATACTAAAATCAATTAGTATAATCTCCAATACAGACAAATTTAAAGGAAAAAAACTATCATCTCAATAGATGTCTAAAAAGCCTTTAACAAAATCCAACACCTTTTCATCATAAGACCCCTGGAAAGAGTAGGGGTTAATTCATCTATCATGATACTACCTGGATAGTAACTTGTATGAAATAGCAACTTGTAGATTATAGAATACACTGTTTTGTCCCCTGGGATTAATGAGCAAATTTTAAAAAGAAACTAATTTCTGTAATAACCTGAACTCTAATCAACCTCCTTATTGTGTGATATTTATGTTGACCTTGTTGCAATGGGTGACAGGCATGATTGTGAATTAGGACAAAGGCTAATTGTATTATATTAAGAAAGTTTCAATTTATTATTAAGCAACTTACTCACATATAGAGCCCATTGTTTTCAAGTAATGAGAGATTTATAAAAACACTCTGGGTTGAAAGGGTTCTGATTCTGGTTGGATTAGCTTTGTCCTGAAGGGTTTTCACATGAGGGAACTAGACCTTACAAAGGTGGGGACCAGAGGGAGTTGCTTAGGTCTTTGGAGACCCTGCATTTAGAAGGGACTTATGCTCCTGTTGCTGACTGGTAGTATTCTCAAGGCTTTATAAGTTTCTTAGAATGTATGTTGATACGCTGTGATGAACATTCCATGTATTTGTTTTTTTTTTTTTTTCATGAAATCCTCAGGACTCACACACACACATTCCCACCAGAGATGCCACCTGCCACATCATGACTCAGTAAGTTCACACAAGATATGTTTGCCTGATCCTTAACTTTCAGCTTCACAAACTGTGAGCTAATCAATCCTCTTTTCATAGAAAAAAAAGTTCCAAACTTCATGGAATATGTTATAACAATACACAAACTGATTAAGACCTGATTGACAAATTCCTGCAGAAAATAAAATGTTTTAAAGATTTTTTTCACTTAAGACTTCCATATTTAAATTTATGATATTAAATGGCAGGCTTTGGTAGCTTTAACCATTTTACATTTCTTACTTTTAGTTATGTAAATAAGCAGGAAAAGCAGGAGCATGTCTGATACTGTAATGGAATCTGAAATGCATGATCTAACTAGAGATTTGGGGGTGTGATTGAAATGCTTTTTCTAATGTTTTCATTACTATTCCCCCATTAGACTGAAGGCTGCCCAAATACACAATGAAAAATGAAACATGGAAAAATCTAATGCATATTATAAGCAGTACCAGTAAAACAAGAAAAGAGTAGAGGATCCATCTAGTTCCCCTCCATAACAGTGTTTGCCAGTGACAGTGTCATGAAGGAGGGAGGTGACTGATTCAGGGAAGCTTGTTACTGTATTACATAATTATGAATGTGTAACTCTGTTTCTCCCTGGTGCTTTGGTTACTGTAATTGACAGACAGAGCAAACATGATTCTAAAATCATAATCATAGAGGTTTAGAAGTAGCTTCCATAGGTCACTTTTCAATGAATGAAGTAATTCCAAGGAAATAGGAGAAGATAGAGAGATAGCAAAATGGAAATGCCACTGTGATCATTTTGGCCATGACAAAATTTCCATAGAAATAATCTTAGGAACATACAGAGAAAGACCACCAGTAGGCACTTTATTGAAGAGATACCTGACATACATGCAAAATTACAATGTAGCACAGATTTTTAAATCTCAGGGGCCAAGTATTAAGGTGAATTCGGAAAGATCAGAGAAGCAGAACAAGCTACAGCTAACCTCCCTCCAAAACTTCTCAGCTGATCCTGTTTTCTCAAACTGGAAGCCTCTGGGTTCTCATCTGAATGGATCTCAGCTGAACTGCTGCTAAAAGCCTAAAAGTTTAAAAGCCTTTAATTCCTGGTCCTCATGCCTTATACACCTTTCTGCTTTCTGCCATCACTTCCTGGGATTAAAGGCATACGTTTTTCCCAAGCAAGGCATGAGTTCTCGAGTCCTGAGATTAAAGGTGTCTGGCAACATGTCTGGCTCTGTTTCCATTGTGGCCTTGAACTCACAGAGATCCAAATGGATCTTTGCCTCCCAAATGATAGGATTAAAGGTGTGTGTGCCACCATTTTCTGGCCTCTATGTCTGTCCAGTGGCTGTTCTGTTCTCTGACCCCAGATAAGTTTATTAGGGTGCACAATATATTGGGAGACACAATACAATACATATTACAATAAACTAACTCCAAAAATATTGTCTGACAATGTATACTTAGTCATATTGAGTCAACACAGGAAGCTTCTGAGCACTTATTCTGGGAATGACTCAAAACAAGCTATGATCACATTCATTGTACAGCTGAGGGAACTGTAAGAGAGGCTAAGCCATCTTCACACAAGGTGCAGACTATATAGAGTTAATAAATAAATACACAATATCTCACTCTATTTATATAGGGATGATTGAGTAAAACAATGAAAATATGAAAGCAAACCACCAAGATCACATTGAGAAATAAATGTCAGCTGGATCTGGTGTCATGCTTCTGAGATCACAGCACTCAAGGAGGTGGGAGAAGGATGGAGAGTTTAAAGTCAGCCTTGGATACAGAGCACAATCCGGTCTCAGAAGGAGCTGAGGGTTGACAGCACTGCTCAGTGACTAGAATGCACAAGGCCTGGATTTGATTTCCAACAGTGAAAAGAGAAAATTACTGTGGTCTTCACAACAAATGGAGATTTTCCAACTAAGAGTAACTAAATTAATTGGTTTGGGATGGTGAAATCTAGACATGGTTATAAATTGTAAGTGATGCACATGGATAATAGTGTGTTTATTTCCATTTGAGTGAGCATAAGTATTATTTACTAATATGAATCAATTGCACACTAGTTATACTGACCCCTCCCAGGTTGTGTTTCACCATCTCTGAGTTGAAAACTATTTTCTGATTTTTTTAAAAAGATGAATCAAATAAGGTACAAGCATGTAGAACAACTTGCCTCAGACTCCACAGCTAAATGAATATAGCTTTCAAGTCCACTTTAATCAATTCTTGAAAGCTTCCACCTTGCCTTCTAAAATTCATTGGATCCAATTTGCCAGGAGTGTGATACCTAGAAAGAAGTGGAGAAGCCAAGTCGAATCGATCCATATGTTTTCTTGGGAAATGATCAAAGTACTCAGGGAGAGGCCAGGACTTGAACTTCTCAGGTGACCATCATGTAATAACTTGACTCTTCTAGTCTCCGCAGTACAGAGATAGTGTCAAAAATAAGTCTCAAATTCATTTTTAAAGTTACCAAAGGCTTCTAAAGTTCAACACCAAAGTTGTGTATTTGTCTTTAGGGTCAGCAATTCACAGAGCAGACAAGTCTCTGTGGGTCTTGTTCACTATTTCTCATCCTCACCCATCCTTAAGAAAAAAAAAGATAATGGTTTTGTAGAGATCTAAACATTCTCCTTTAACACTTGGTATACTAACTCTAAAAAACTTGTGATGTTTAGACAGCTTTAGTTTTCAGATATGAACATAGCATAGCATTTCCTTAGGTAATGTATAAAGAATAACAATAAAATGATATTTACAAGTTCAAGAGAGTCATTTCACTTTACTATTAAAAGTAAGAACAATCAAAGTTGGACAGTTAGTACAACATCTAACTTAAGGCCAAAATACTATGTGAGATCCTGAGACCCCCTTCCAGTGTGTGGGTTTTAGATAGTCATGTCATGGATTGTGTCTATCAACTGCAGGCTTGATCCAAGGTGTTACTTTCATAGGTGTGAAGATTTTTATCATCATGGGTTAATTTCCCCTTAGTTATTAAGCAGCTTTCTTACTTTTTGTGTACAACCTTCAATGCACCAAGGAAAGGAAAATGAGAAAATCTTATCATAAGGCACTGAAAAATGGATGGAAAATTAAATCCAGCTATCCAAAAGACTATTCAAGTTAGTTATAATTGGTAGTAGTAAATGTGTGTGATGAAGGATGTGAAGCATCGGTTGGTAGTGAATAGTTAGAAAAATGGTAACATTTGTGACAGCTGTTGAACAATACTACTAATAATAGTAACTATACATAATACTTGACTGTGATATTATAGGGAACTACTTAAATTTTTCCCCATAAAGAGGAGTCTTTTCTGTTCTCTTGCTGTGACCAGGAAAATGCTTCAGTTTCATCATTGCCTATGGCTTTCTACCATCTGTAGACCGAATGTGTAAGGAAGACTGACGTGGACATATTTCTGGCTCAACCTAGCACTCTAGTCTGACTAGCTTTGAATACTCTTTCTTAACTTGGCTCCTACATAGCCTGTATGACTATTATAGTAGGACCCAGTTTCCTCTCTCCTTTTCCTTCTATGCTTCCTATCTCATGACCTTCCTAACTTCATCTTTCCCTGGGATGTGTTCACTATTGTAACCCTTTCATGTTTAATCCTCTCTGGGGTGAGTTTTCAGAAGAGTTGAACTAATACTTTTTTTTTCAGCCTTCTAAATTAGAATGAGAGAATGTGTTTCAACAATGATCACCAAGGCAAATGTCCATTAAGCTATGGGAATGACTTTTCATTTGAGGTTTCTGATTTCAGAGTCTTTGTTAGCAACCATTGTGCCACGTGGAAACATGATAGCAGTAGGAAAAGAATAATAATAATAAAAGAACGCTTTGAATCTTTATTATTTGTATAAGGACAATAGAAACCTTATGTTTACTAAGGGTAAAGTAGCACGTGGCAATCAATATACAATGGCTGTTCCCAACACAGAAGTGACTGGAAACTCCTACTGCTGTCCACAAACAGAACTTTATGTTCCCTGTTTTTCTGTGAACCCATAAATTATGCTTCACAAGAAATTTTATATTGAAAAGTATTGAAAAATATATTATGACCCTAAGAAACTATTTTTTCTTCAAGTTATCAAATGATAGAGTTAGATATAAAACACCATCAACAATAGCTCAGTTGGTAAAATATTTCCCAGGTATCCCTGAAGAGATAGATTTGATCCCCAGAACTGCATAAGCATTGTGACAGTGCATGTCTATAATTCTAGCAATGTGGAGGTAGATTCAGGATGACCAAAAGTTCAAGATCATCCTCATCTACGCAGTGAGTTTGAAGCAAGCCTCAAATAAATGAGATTGTGTTTTTTAAAAAGCAAACATAAAGTTGCCACAAATCCTAGGTGTTATTAACTACTCTGAAAAGTGAAGTCTAAATCGATACAAAGTATGTAGTTCTCTGAGGTGTGGAGGTTAGTACTTATCAGTTCTGAAGTTTAGATGTCAAATCTTTCCCCAAGGTCTGTCTGTTGAAAACATTGTCTCTGACTATTGCCTTGAAAGGGGGAAGAACGTTTAGAAGGTGGAGGCCAGCAGATCATTAGTTTATTAAAAGTTTGTCTTCAAGGTGAACTGTTGAACCCTGGGACATTCTCTTTTGCTTCCTGGTCATGATTGGCCAGATTTTTTCACCTTTGGTTTCCCTAGCCCTTGCCATCAGACTCATAAATCAGATGCACAAGGGGATGGAGCCATAGGTCACAGGCAGGGTAAAACTAAAAGCCGACACAAATCTCTTTCCATATAAGTTAGTTATCAAAGGCATTTTGCTACAGTGGTAGAAATTTAATCCATTAAGTTGACCTCTTCTTTTTAAAGGCTAAGAGGTCAGGTGATTTGGTCACTCTTTATCTCACTAATTAAGTCTGAATACCCCAAATGTTTTCTACTATCCTCTTCTTTTTGTCATCTCCCTTTGGAACCGAGTCTGATATGGATCTTGATCTTTTTGTAAAATCCTCTCTCACTTGGCTCCATCAAATTATGTTCAAATTGCTGATCATTGCACTTGGGGCATACCAGGGGGTTGGGGGCACCATTCAAGCACAGCCACATTTTTTTGATCTATTTAGAGTCTTTTGTGCATTTCACCTTTCTGGTGACCCTATCTCACCCTCTTTTTTTTTCACTGACAAAAATCTTTACTATCATTTACTTGGGAAGAATAAATATGTTCTCTCAGCTGTTTGAGATGTCAGATATCGCTTCTAACATTTGTGAAGATCTATGTTAGTGTATTGACGGCACAAACAAAAGATGGCACCGGAGCTTTCGGGATACTTTCGGAAAGGATTAAAAGATGAATAGGGGAAAGAACAACAGTTCCATTCTCCTGGTGTTCTCTCATTCATTTTTGTAACTTTTCCTGGAGAGAATATGTGATAATATTATTATTGATAATTTGTCATTAATAAAATAATGTGATAATGTTTGTCATTTCTCAAAAGAAATGTCCTAAATCTGATGATTTATCTTACATCGATCACTAGGGCTACATTTATAGATTAATATTTTTCTATATAAATATAGTTTAATTTAGTAGGAATCTGATGAATGCATTCAGGGAATGTCTGCTCAATATTTTAGAGTTAAATATCTCTAAAAATAAAAGCTAAGAAATATTATTAATTGCTCATTTTAGGACAAAGTATGTAACTGGGATTGTTATTATTTTGGAACAATTTCTGTTAGTCTGAAAGTAGCTTTTCTCTGAATTTATGCTTTCAATTAGCACTTAAATGTATTTTAGTAAATAGATCCACAATAAGACCTATAGCTTTTAGATTGTCCATGACAGGGAAAGTTTCTGTACAGAAGCTTGTTGATCCAGGCTGCCTGCTGGGAATAGTCTGAATGGCCTTAACTCCTTGAAGGTGGGATGGTCCTGGTAGTTATTACCTTCTTGCAGAAGTACATGCTTCCAGGTGCTTAGAAATCTGGAGGCTGATGTTGGAATGTCATTGTTTTTATTGCATTAAAGGTGTCACATGCTTCTCCTCTCCTACTAAAGCTTGTCTGCATTTGTTTCCTTGTCTCTGTCTTGCTTTCCTTCATATTCCTCCTTGTCCATGATATTTAAAAGGTAAAATGAATTCTGGTGTCAAAAAGACACTTCAGGGATAAATGTGCTCACCATGCCAAACCCTCACTAGTCAGTTGCTTATATGGGAAGGATGAAAATCAGGTGATTTATTTATTTTCATCTGCATGTTTCCTTTAACATGGGAGGAGATTCAGTAGAACTCTACAAATAGGATGAGAAAAAGCAAAGCTAAATTCATGAGAGAAATTTTAGATTATTTTATCGTTAAATATTTGGGAATAATTAATTATAGAGTACACTGCAACCTATCCCAACTAGAACCACGATTTTACAAATAGATATCCCCTTCCTTATCAATTTTCAAAGTCTTTTAAATCATTTTCTGATACTTTTTTCTTTCTATTTACTATTCATTCTCAATTCAGGTTTTGTGTACCTAGTACTTTTTTCTTAAATAATATATGATATTACAATATGGAAGAATGTAAATAACTGGATTACTGAGTTATTAAGACTACTCAATTTGATTTTTATAGAGTTTGATTTTCACACTAATTCTATGAAGTAGAACATCTATTTTCATAGGCACCTAGATATTTTTTTAAATGTAGTTTAATTGTTAAAACTTAAATTCATTGTCTAAATTATTATTTAATAATGTTGGTAATATTGGAGTTCTATAAAATGTAGTCATAGTCTGAATCTAATAGTGATGGTTCATCAGTAAGAAATTATTTGATGGAAGAACTCTTAGAAAGTTACTTCTTTGGGAAGGTATCATTGAATATTAACTCAAAGGCACAAATGAACTGAGAACATTAGTTTCTTGAATGCCAGTCATTTCCAGACTAGAAATTCTGAGATGTCTGTGGTCGATATATCTTTCTCTGTACCACATTTCCTTAACAGAATGCATAAACATCAGAAAATCAGTAAGTGAATAGATTCATGTCATAACCAATAATGTACAAAGAAAAGTAGAAGATAGTTACAGAGACAAACCAAAAGTATGAGACAGCACCCCACTTTCAATTTTATTTTATTTGGGGGCATATTTATTAATTTTGAGTATGTGTATGTGAGTGTGCATGTGTTTATGTGTACTACAGGCATGTAGGTCCACAAAGGGGACAGAAAAGTGTTCCAAAACCCTTAGAGGGTAGTTATGACTATTCTGAACCACCTGATATAAGTGCTGGGAATCCAAGCTGGGTCTTCTGTAGACACAATATGTGCTTTTAAGCACTGAGACATCTTTTCAGATCAAGTTTTTAACTGTAAAAAGCTGTGTGTGTGTGTGTGTGTGTGTGTGTGTGTGTGTGTGTGTGTGTGTTTGTGTGTGTGTGTATAGTCATATATGTGTGTTTTGTGTATATGTATGTGTATGTGTACTTATCAAAACCATGTGAAATATTTTAAAAGTAAGGAACAAGCTTAACTCTGAGATATAATAATGAAGATAATTTTGTTCCTAAACAGGAAAATGTAGTCAGCTGTGTGGTATTCTTATATATACACACACATCTACTATGTGCTTAAGAAACACCTAGGAAGCCATAAGACTGATCTTACCTGTGTGAAAAAAAATGTAATGTGTTTCATGTTAGACCTTATATCTTAGACCTCTGGTGGATTTCATTACTGGTTCTTTTTTTTTTTTAATAGAAATTAAATCCCAGTTAAGAAAAAGTAATTATATTTCCCAACAGAAAGATAGATAGCAAGTCTCCCAAAACTGGAAATCATTTCAGGCTAACAAAGAGCTTCCTTAAAGAACTATTCTCTATGCAGCTATAATTCTGGTCAACTGCAGGTTTCTGTGGTAATATGACATGGGTGTTTGAGTATGCTTCCTGTCATCAGACTGAAATAAAACATTTGGAGACACAGGGTAAGGACTGTGTAGGAGCAGAGCAATGTACTGATCTAGCAAGTTGACAACTATTTCTAGAGAGACTTTATGGCTCTTTAAGAATAGAAGGAGGTCACTGTCGTCATGACCCCCACCAAAGTGTGCTAAGCAGGCATACAAATCAAAACTGTTAAATTTTCTCTTTAAATTATTCATGAAACATGATTTGCAAAATTCAACCTAAATTCCTATCTCAAATCTTTCTCAGGCAAGTTATTAAATAATCAGAAACACATTTTCATTGCTATCAAATTTAAATAAGTGATTTTATTAAGCACTGCTTACTAAAGTTCCTTTAAAGAGAGATAAATTCTGGAACAGAGTTTTATGAATCCCCTGACCTTCTTTGGTTTTTTCATTCACTACTCTGTTACAGTCTATTTTACCAATCATCATAGGCAATGGAGTTATAATAATCAAGGGAGACACACAGATTTTATTCCCACATAATTTAGAATCTAGATGGATAAAATACAGTGAAGTTGCTCTAAAAGTTATTACATGAACATGATTCAACAAGTAAGTACAGACTGACATAAATGTTTGTTAGGGAAGATTTATTTTAAGAAAAGCTTATAAGAATGATTCTGACTTGCCAGTATGTGGTAGGTGGAAGCAGAAGGGTTTGGAGTTCAAAGTCATCTTCCACTTCATAGAAAATTTGATTCTCAGGGTAGCCTAGGAAACATGAGACCTTCCCAGAAAACCAATACAAAACCTAGAAAAGGAAGGAGGAAGAGTGAGGAAGAAAGAGAGAGAAGGAGAAAGAGGAGGGACATGCACATGCACACACACACACACACACACACACACAGAGAGAGAGAGAGAGAGAGAGAGATTTGTTAATACTAAAAAACTTTCAAGAAACTCCCTAGAAAACAGACATTTGAACAAGAACATGCAAGTAACATGCAGAACTTAAACAAACAAGGGAAAAAAAACACTAGGGATAAACACAGAGCAGAAATGTAGCATGCAGAAATAAAAACTTGAATAAGAAAGCCTTAGTGAAGACAGGATAAAACAAAACTATTAGGAAAGAAAGTAAGTGTACCATGGTGTGACTGGAGCAAGTGAATTTGATGTCAACCGAATTATCAGTAATGCATAATTTTGGAAGTTGGAGACAAGGATTCAGTCAATCATTCCTCTATTCACCATTACAGCAAATAAGAGTACAAAGATTTGACTCTGGGAACTATGAAAGAGCCTTGGAGAAAAACAGCTCTGAGGTGAAGAGAATGTCCCTGAAAACAGGCTCACTGCTTTTTTTTAAAGTGTTGTATGACATAGAGAGTAAGGGGACACAATAATACGATGAGAGTACATGCACAATAAGTAGGCATCTAGCTTCCTGCCCTCTTTTGATGCATGGATAACATATATCCCTTTACTAAAAAAATTTTTCTTATCCTCTTATGATACCACTGACCTGTACTACCAGTATTCTAGAGCTAGAAGAAAAGGACCTCACAGTCCAGAAATTCTGGGCCACACAGTAAGACCTTATCACAGAAACAAAGCAAAATTCTTAAAGAACTGATATATTTATGTAATTCATTTGTGTGCCTGGCAACATGCTACAGCTTATGAATACATGATTTGATAGAAACCAACCAGAGCAGAGCAAGAGCTATCACATCATCGAAGGAAGAATATTGTTTAATATGTGATTTAATAGTACAACAACAGTTCCATTTCACAGTCAAGAAAAAGTCTGCTACCAATGTGAACTTGCAAAAAATTTTTATTATGCTTAACTGAAATGTTCTCTTATGCTTTTGTTTTCATTATTGTGCTTGATTGAACAACAACTTTCAACAATTGCAAGCCTTATGGTATGAAATTGATAGCCTGAAACAGAGTTCACATCATAGTACAACTGTCCAATTTTAATTTAGACATCCTTGATGATTTCTGGATATTTTAACACTTACACAAATAAGCAATTAAGAAGCATTAATTTTGTCATGGAACTAGTGGATATTTGGAGACAAATAAGATCATTTCTGTGTTCCAGGAAAGACATGATGAAGAAGAAACTTTCATGAGTAATTAAGGAAAATGTCAGAGACACAGATGCTTTCGCAAATTCCTGAAGGATGGGTATGCATTTGAACAATGTTCAGCATCATTTCATCACAACTATCTTACCACTGGGGGAAATAGTGATTTGCAAAAACCTACAACTCTTCTGTTATAAATAAAGAAAGAAAGAATGAGAGAGAGAAGATAAGGAAAAAGAGAAAGGAAGAAAAAGAAAGAAAGGGAAACCAATGAATTACTACTCAATTAAATGAAACATTTAGCTTTTCAGAAACATTAATATTTAACAATTGTCATGTTTTTAAGATAAAAATGATGTGACTGACAAAATCCATGGGAAAGTATCTGAATGGAGAAATTTCTGCTCAAACCAGAAAACATTTCTAGTGGAGCAGTCCAGCAGATTTCACATACCATAGTCAGCTAAAGATAAGATGGGCCAACCACATCTCAGAGTCATTGAGTAGCAAGGAAGAAGTAATTTGCCTTAAAATTCATCGAATATAAGGGTACATATATTTTACATCTTGAAAATCTCCTTCAGAGAGGTGGGGAAATGGCTTTAAAGCATTGCAATAGTTTTGTACATATTTTCCCATTGAATATAAGTTTAGTAATCTCCCCAATGCAAAGTGTGGGGAGAGGGAAGCTCTAGAAACAAGCAGATAATGATGCAGCCCACTGTGAAAAATCCTGAATACCTCTTGGTGTTGGAAGACTCCTGTCTTGTTCTGTCATTGCAGAACAGCCCAGACCTGAAATCATGAGGAAAGAAATGGAGTCAGCTGTACACAACAAAAGAACTTTTACTTATATGATCTAAAAGTGTCACACAAATGCTTATACTGACACAAAGAGATGTGTGTAGGTACACACAGGAGAAAAGGACACACACAAAGACTGAGAAAAATAAGCAACGTATCTTTTTACTTATAAACATCAAAATAAACAAATACAGAAAATATAAACCTAGAAAGAAACCCACTTCATAACACAATCTATCTAAATACTTTGGAGGAAACTAAAGATTGGAAAAGGAAGACTTTTCTAAAGCCACAGATGACTGACTCTAAAGTGGTCCCACAATTTACTCCAAGACTACACTGTTAGCACAACATTGACCACAGTTAGTGGTGAGAGACTCCTGAGCTATCTATGACCTGGAATAGCAATGCTATTCTACACTGCTTTTCCTTGACTGGTACAACACAGACTGTCATATATGCAGGAGGGGCTGGTACATGGCTCAGTAGTTAAGAGATCCCTGGCTGCTCTTCCAGGAGACCCATATTCATTACCTATGTAACCCTGTGTAACTCAACTTCTGGTAGAACTTGATGCCTTCTTTTGACCTCTGAGGGCACCAGGTATGCATGTAGTGCATAGATGTACATGCATGCCAAATATTCATACTTATAAAAAATGTATAAATCTTTACATTGTATATAGGATCACGGATATATTAAAAATAAAACATTAACTCTGTAAATAAACATCAAGGGCCAAATGCACATAAAAGTTTGCAAGTAGTATATTTTAATACATAGAACTTGAATATCAATCAAATATATGTACTGTTAGCCATTAAACAGTGGTTTCAACTACTTAAGACACATTTTTGTAAGTAAAATTTTAGTTGATGTGTCAAGAGCTTAAAAAAACCCTCAATTTTTTGCACAGTATTTGATTTCAAGGGGGTTTGTATTAGAGAAAGAAAATTTATAAATTAAATAAATCATCATAAATGTTTCTGACATTGTGAAATACTGAAAATATCCTTTTTGTTTAAAATGTGTTAGTGGCTAAATAATGGTATATGTGGTACATGCAACCATACAACATTTTGATGTAATAGTTAAGAATAGTTTAGTGATAGGAAACCTGTCTACATTAAATTATAGATTCAAATGAGGTGAGAATATAAAAGTTGAAACATTGAGCTTTAATATAAAAGTTTGATCAAGGAAACAATTATAGAAGAAAAGATAATGTGCTATCAGTGGAGGAAAATTGATTTCTGTTAATCAACTTTGAACTTTTCATTTTGGATCCATGTTTATTATCAAAAGTTCATTTTTCAAAAACTCTAGAATGACTATTTAAAAACTAGGAAAATACATTTCAAATGTGATTGTAGACATGAGTAGATACATATGTATTTATGTTCAAATATGAAACAGCTTTTTGTTATCCTGTAACAAACACTAGTGTTTCTATGCCCTATTTTCTCCTAGGAATTCTACTAGCTACATACATTTGGTAATACAAGATTAGTCAGAGCCCACAGACAAGCACTGGCATAAGAATGAAGACAGGTTTAGGATGTAGTTCAATGGTAGAAAACTCACTTTGTACCTATAGGGTTCTGGGTCCTAGTCCCTATAATGCAAAACAGAATCACATATATTTATGTCTCACTTACTAATACCTGTGTAAAATGACCTCTGGAAAATTTTAATTCCTGAATTATGTTGTTGTGATTGGGTCTAAGTAAGAACACTGGTTCTACTAGTGACAGTCAAAATTCACATTTTTAATTATTTCATAAAACAGATTTTCATTGAGGAGTGATGTGTCCAAGAAGGTACTATGATCATTTCTGTCAGACTTAAAGAAGTTATTGTAAAACACATTGTTTTTATCAATGTTTGTACTTTATGAGACATTATTAGGTGTCTATTATTTTACAGGCAAAAGATGTGCTCCATACTCATCTCTTAAAATGGTTATGGAAGATTCTTGATAGAATAGTCTTCACCATGGTCAGAATGACTGGAATTGTTAGTCAGTTCATACATATAATATATTAGCAAAAGAGAATCATGAATTTAAAAACAGCACCTGAATCACATTGCCTTACTAGCAGTTTTGTTGTTATTTTGTAGGACAGACATCAGTTTCTCATTTAGCAATGTATTTGCAGAACACATGTAGAAAGATTCAACAGAATGAGATGCACAGATCATAGTGTCTCATGCAGTACCCAACCTTGTTTACAGACATCTACTGTTTTTGATTTATCTGAGTGTAGACAAGCTTTTTCCTCTGTCCCACCTGCCAGCTCCCAAATCACCAAACAGAGACTTGTTATTTATTATAAAAGATTGGCCATAGCTTAGGCTTGTTACTAACTACCTCTTACAACTTAAATTAACAAATTTTTATCAATCTAATTTATCTCATGCCTTTATTATCTTTATTCTGTACCACCCATGCTTCTTCCTCTATATCTAGCTGGTGACTTTCCACTTCTACTTCCTAGAGTCCTGTGTTCCTGAAAATCCTGCCTAGTTATTGGCCATTCAGTATTTCAGTAAAGCAATCAGAATGACACATCTACACAGTGTACAAAAATATTTTTACACAATATTTCACCATTTTTGTCTAAATGAAAAGGAATGTATTTAATTCTAACACAGTAAATCTATATATAAGAATAATTATGAAGTAAGAATTACATTCACAATGTTCATTCCATTTTTTTATTTTGCAATTTTAGAGAAAATACTCCATTATTTATCCTATCTTGGTGAGTCCAAAATTCTGTGTCTGATTTATCTTCTATCATAACTAAAAAAAAAAACAAAAACAAAAACAAAACAAAACTATAACTATCTTATCTTCATCACCATCAAAGACCCCAGAAGGATATATTATTAGCTTAGTAATATATGAAACGCATAACAAGCAACTTCCAAAACTAAAGGAAATGAAAGAAACAGCTGGCTGCCACACGCAAGTTTCCTCTGCAACATTGGGCCATCCATTGTTCACCTACAGTTCTCGAATATCTGACAGATTTTTCTGTGAAGCAGGAATTTTCAAAGAACTGTCCTACCCTGTCTTGGCAAAGTTTGGCAGTCACTTTTCTTTTTGTCCTGTTTGACTGGTTTGGACAACATACTGTCAGCAATCAAGGCAAGGGGAGTTTCTTGCCCAAATGGCTAGCTTCTGCTATGCAGAAAACAAAACAAACACCATACAGAGTTTCTTTGATGCCCATCATCTTCTCTGAAGTAAATTGTTCCTGCCAGGTGTGTCTCAATATCATGATAAGCCTTACATTATTAAAATATTTTAAATGTCATAATCTGTAGATCTTTGAAGTGTTTGAAGATCACCTAGCTATCTAAAATATATCTCTGTATGACCTTGAAAACATACCTAATATGACTGTAAGTTTGATAGTTATAGATGACTAACTCTTTTTTTTTTTTTTTTTTTTTTTTGGTTTTTTTCGAGACAGGGTTTCTCTGCGTAGCTTTGCGCCTTTCCTGGAACTCACTTGGTAGCCCAGGCTGGCCTCGAACTCACAGAGATCCGCCTGCCTCTGCCTCCCAAGTGCTGGGATTAAAGGCGTGTGCCACCACGCCCGGCTCAAGATGACTAACTCTTAACCTGTATTATCATAAATAGCTTTCAAAAATTAAAACTTTACATAACTTTTTAAATGAGCTGCATAGGTACAATACAAACAAGAATAGGAACACATATACAAACTTAGATTTGTATCAATATACAAAAATCAAGTCCAGAATAAAATATTTGAGACTAGGGGTTGTTTAAAAGTAAACTCAATAATCCACCATTTTATCTCATCATTTCTGAATTATTTCCCCCTTTTTACTTCAGAAAGAGATCCTTAAATCTAACTCCTTTGTTTAGTTTTTTTTTCCAACAGTGACCAATAACAACTTGTAACCAACCACCCCTAAATGATGATAGACATCCATAAACCATCAAATGACCAAGAGCCGTTCACCCCTCCTCTTGGTAATGCAGACATCATGGGTTCAAGACTACTTCCTGTTTGTTGTCTTTAGGAGACCCTGAAAAAATTGGCATAATGGTCAAATCCTGGGAGAGTGAGCTGTATTATTTGTTTTCTAGTCCTTGTGCAATGAGAAAGTGCTGGAGTAGTCTGTGAGGCTGGACCATCTCAGCTAATCATCCTTGGAGCTGTTCTAGAGGCAGAACTCTGAGGAAACTGTAACAGAAGCACTTTGAGAGACTAGGTCTCATAGACCATCATTTTCATTGGTGTCTGGTCCCTTTCCTCTGAAAACACATAAACTTTTAAAGTTAACACACATATCTGCATTAACACAAGTATAGACTGTGAGTTATACATAAGTCAGCCAAAAATAAATTTTTGTTATATGTTAAAACAGATCAAATATATGTTACTTGTCCTGTAGCTATTTTAGGTTTATTTCTTTATGTCTGTAACCAAGATTTTCAGGGCATCTTTCCCAGTCAAATCTGATATCTATTAATCTGGAAGGAATCTACAGCCTTTCATTTCGCATGGAAGCAAAAGCATAACCTCTTCCACAATGCAACACATTGTATGTCTTTTATTTTGAAATTAAGACTTTTTTAAACATATAG
This sequence comes from Peromyscus maniculatus bairdii, assembly GCF_049852395.1. NCBI lineage: Eukaryota > Metazoa > Chordata > Mammalia > Rodentia > Cricetidae > Peromyscus > Peromyscus maniculatus. Next base: position 7,134,971 of record NC_134856.1, read on the forward strand.
GTTGAATTAATTTAGTAGTTCCCATAATCTGATATCTCTCAGAAGCTATTGTTTTTTGTACATTAGCGCTTAAAAAATTCAGAGTAGACAAGACACCATATAGGATCCAGACTCTCTGTGTGATTTTTAATCCTCACATGGCCTCAAGACTTTTTAAAAATTACTTTACTCTTTCCTTATAGACTATTTTTAAGCTATTTTTTGTTTTCCTATGGCTGTCTAGACCCGTTTTTTTCTTAAGCCTAAGCACATTGTTAAATTCACTGTAACTTTTTTTGTCTAAAACTGAATTACTGTGTATTTGTAACCTTTTCTGTCTGCCTTAAACATGCCACACAGCTTAGCTCATGGTGCATTCATGGCTCAAGCACAGCATACAGGCAGTTGCCAGGAGATGTGTCTCTGTATTAGAGCTGGCATAAGACAGACAAAACTAGGAAGTCACACTTGGCTTCATTTTTGTGTTTTAGAACCTTTCTTCAATCTTTCTCAGGTCTTGTGTGGATATATATGGCCAGATGTTGGGCACCATTTATAGGTGTAAATTTCTATTTTTTTTTACTAAGAAATATTTTATTCATTCCACATACCAACCACAGATTCCCCCCTCATCCCTTATCCCACTCCCACCCAGCCTTCTCCCCCAGGCCACCCTCCAGCCCCTCCTCCAAAAACTTATAGCTTCCCATAGGGAGTCAGCAAAATCCAGAACATTCAGTTGACACAGGTTCAAGCCCCTCTCCCTGCATCAAGGCTGTGCAAGATGTCCCACCATAAGCAATTGGCTTCAAAAAGCCAGTTCATGTACCAGAGGTAGATCCTATTCCCACTGTCAGGTCCCTTCAAACAGACCAAGCTACACAACTGTCTCACCTATACAGAAGGCCCAGTCCAGTCCCATACAGGATTCACAGCTGGTGGTCCAAAGTTCCTGAGTTCTCACTAGCTGGGATTGGTTGTATCTGTAAGTTTCCACATCTTGGTCTTTTTATTTTATTATTATTATTAAGATAATTTCTATTCATTTTACATACCAACCACAGCTTGCCCTGTCCTCCCTTCCCCGGGCCCCTAGCATTCCCCCCAACCCATTCCCTATTCCCACTTCCTCCAAGGCAGGATCTCCCATGGGGAGTCAGCAGAGCCTGATACATTCAGTTGAGGCAGGTCCAAGCCCCTCTTCCCTGCACCAAGGTTGTACAAAATGTCTCATCATATGTACTCACTCATAAGTGGAAATTTTATATAAAGCAAAAAGGATAAGCAGACTGCATCATGGTCTTGATGTTCCTTGCTCATAGAATGCCCCTTCCCTCTCTTCTACTGGACTTTTGGAGCTCAGCCTTGAGCTTGACGGTAGCTCTCTGCATCTATTTCTACCAGTAACAGGATGAAGTTTCTATGATTATAGTTAGGGCATTCACCAATCTGATCACCAAGGTAGGCCAGCTCACACACACCCTCCACCACTGCTAGTAGTCTAAGCTGGGGTCATTCCTTGGTGAATATTTCTCTGTCTTGCCTTCCAGCTCACAAATCACAATACAGAGACTTATTATTAATTTACAAAATGCCGGACATGGCTTAGGCTTGTTACTAACTAGCTCTGACAACTTAAATTAACCCATTTTTATCAATCTGCTTTTTGTCTCCTGGCTCCATTACCTTTACTCTGTATCATCCATGATGCTTCCTGACTGTCTAGCTGGCAACTTCCTCCTTCTTCTTCCCAGCATCCTGTGTTCCTGAAAATCCTGTATAGCTATTAGCTGATTAGCTTTTTATTAAATCAGTCAGAATGAGACATCTTCACAGTGTATAAAAAGATTATTCCACACATCTAGGTAGTAATTAGCACCACAAAGCTCTAAAATTCAGTATACTCCTGAGTTCCACTCAGCTCTCCCACCTTTCCACCATTCCTTCAGCTTCATTATTATTCTCAGTTCCCAGATTTGGTCAGGAAACAAAGGTAGATATTTAATTAAGATATTTTTCTTGAAGTCATTCCTTAAAAGAATGAAGTCAACAATTGGCTGACCCATCTTTTATAGACAAATCAATTAGTCTTCCAGAAAAATTGACATGACTATATGCAAATTAAGAAAACTTGATCAAAGTACCTTGACATAATGTATTTTAATATACTCATCTCTCTTATCTTTAAGATAGTTAAATACAATTACTATTTAAAAGGATGGATTTGGCATATATTAGAAATGCCTATTCCTATCACATAGTAGGTATTCAAAATCAATAGAGATAATACTGCATGTGGGTTTTATTTTTAATAGAAAGGAGTTTAAAATAGGCATCTCTTTTTCCTATTTTTAGCAGGCCAACTATTAATGCGTGATTTGGAGAAGGGAAGGAAGTGTGTCAAAAATACTTCAAATTTAAGTTTGCAAAAGCGTTAGAAATAGCAATGAACTTAGGCATAGCTGATGGGTAAAATTAGTTATGTCTATGTAATTAGGTTGAGAAAGCTGGTATCTATCAAAATATTTTCTCATCTCAGTCGAACATACTGCTACTTTTCTGCAAACATACACAATATATCTGTGATGGGTATTAGCATATTTTCAGCATCTAAGGAGAAATAAGACCCATTAGAAGGTAGAAAGGTAATTAGGCTATAGCCTTATAGAACAATTTTAAAAATTTGTCCTCTTTATTTTATTTTATTTTTGCTAGGCTTCCATCATGATTTGAATGTGAGATTTAAATCGTTAAAATTATTATAGCCACATGTTTGTGCACAGTATAAAGGATTTCTGTTTGATGGAAAATTAGCAAAAGTGGATAAGTTGTAGGATGAAAGTGAAAGTCAGGGACAGATAAGGAAAACAAAAGACACGGTCCAGGGTAGAGCTAAGGTCAAGTGTGTAGTAGAGGTAAGTCAGGACAAAATTTTGTCTGACTTATGATGAAACTAAGAACAGGAAGAGATACCTTCCAAGGTTCAGAGAAAGTTATGATATTTGTAATGATCATAAGTAGTGTTTTTTTTTTTTTCTGTTCAATGTGTACCAGAGAGTGTTTGGGTCTCTTCATTCTTTCATGCTCTTCATATAAATAATCATTTATTTTCTTCTTAAGTTAATTATAGTAGTTTCTTATCTCTTCAGAGATGTGTTTTACTATGGATATTTACAATCATATTTTACATATGCATGTCTATACATGTACACATAACCATATATATATATGTACATATATATGCACATCAGTAAATATTTGCCTACATTTACCTAAGCATGTTTTATTTTTCTTGCTTGTATATCCACATGAGAAACAAGATCCATAAAAAAATGGACTTGTACCTTATTTTTCTTCTTCACTGGTAAATCCCCACAGCTAGAATGATCACTACAGCCAAGCAAATATTTGTTAAACAAATGAAGTGTAAAGAATGAGAACAATGAGTCTCTGAGTGGTATAAATACCAGTGACGCCTTTTATCACTGAGTGATATTAGGTAGGTTAGTTATCTAACACTCAGTGCCTTACTCATTTTTCCTATAAAATCTTATTGAGGCCATGTGTTTCAAGGGACATTATTAGGAAACATATTCCAGTTCACAAATCAGTCTGATCAAACAAAATGAGAAAATCAAGACATGAGGCAGGGAGAGTATTTTAACTCATATTTCCACTATTGTTGCAAAGAATACATAAAGATAAAGACGATCTTGATATGAAAAGTACCTTGCATCAAGGGAGTGAAAGAGTTGAGAACTGACCCTCATTTGATCATGCCATTTAAAGGAAAAATGAATGAATGCATAAACACACACACACACACACACACACACACACACACACACACACACACACAGGAGAAGGGTACAAAGACAGGAACAGAAGCAGAGACAAAGAGAAAGAGAGAGAAAATAGGCAGAAGAAATATCATTTACTAACTATAGAAGGGTGTGTGTGTGTGTGTGTGTGTGTGTGTGTGTGTGTGAGAAAGAGAGAGAGAGAGAGAGAGAGAGAGAGAGAGAGAGAGAGAGAGAGAGAGAGAGAGAGAGATGAAGAGCAAATAAATGTGAACACTGGGTAACAAGAGCATTAAATATAACCATTAAGGGAGTTTCCTGCACTGATTTACATATTCTATATCATTGTCCTTCTCAATAGACAAAATAAGCCTATATATATATAATATAATTTTAAAAACATAAATATTATTTTATTTAAGATTTCCATCTCTGCATACTACATTGTTCTGTATATGCTGTGCATATGATTGAGCCTTGAAAATTTTTTGTTAAAGATGTAATGATGTCATGGTGTCATTAATTGTATTTGCTTCCAGAATGAAATCTTAATACTAAAAATAGGATATGTACTTAATGCTGACTCAATGATTAAATAAAAATAAATTTTAGACATTGGAAAAGAACAGGAAACAAGATTATTGATATCTTTAGGATGGGGGAGTGAGATATTTATTATAAAGGAAAAGTAAGTCTAGCTTAGTATTAAGTGGGATCCAAAAGATTACATAAGTAAAACTTATTCATACTAAGGAATATGACTTACATACTGACCATGTAATAAATTGCTTCAGTTGTGAAGAATGTGTATATGCATTTGGTTGGAAGTGATGGCTCAGAAGTTAACAGCACTTGCTATTCTTCTGGAGCACCAGAGTTCAATTCCCGATACATGTCAGATAACAATCATCTGCCACTTTAGTCCTAGGAGATACAAAGCCTTCTGGCCTACCCAGGCATGGACACCAGAGATGCAGTATGGACATATGTACATGCAGATAAAATACTTATACACATAAAATAAAAATAAATAAAATATTTTAAAACTAAAAATAGAGAAGCAAGTGGTGGGTGGGTGACCTTTGTGGGTTACCTATCAAGCTCAGACAATATATTAAATAGTGTTTTGTGTTTACATGTCGAACTATGTTACTCATAAAAATATGTCCAAGTGGGATAGGTAGTGCTGTATAAAGGCAACCATGGTCACCTTATTCTCTTAACATTCATTAGTTAAAGTTACTGTTAAAGAAACTGTTAGTTTTCAGTTAAAAAGAAGATTTTAGACTGCATTCTTGAATTGATATAGGTTATTTTTGTGCTCAGTATTTGACATGATTGCTAAAAGTTCTCCTAAGGAGGAAGGACTAGTTACTCATATTACTGCCTGGTATTACAACATTGGGATAGTCATTATTATTTTAGGAAAAATATTTTCCATTCTCTTTCTCATACTGTTTCTTTACACTTATCCACTGCAATTCACACATACACACACACACACACACACACACACACACACACACACACACACACACCAGTCCACATCATACTTTCTTCTAAGTTCTTTACAATTACATTTCACTTTATCATTAGGTAAACAAATTAACCAACAAGCATGTAACCATTGCTCTGTCCATAGCAGAAATAAATGAGAGAACATAATCAGAAAAATTAATATTGCTCATTCTTATGTCATCAGGAAGACATGTAGTATAGGATTAATTTATTGTTTTTAATATTCATCATTAGTTGTGAAACATTCTCTTGTCAAGTGAAATTAAGAATCAAACAAAATACAAAGTAACATGCCGGGCGGTGGTGGCACACGCCTTTAATCCCAGCACTCGGGTGGCAGAGGCAGGTGCCTGTGAGTTCGAGGCCAGCATGGTCTACAGAGCGAGTTCCAGGAAAGGCGCAAAGCTACACAGAGAAGCCCTGTCTCAAAAAACAAAAACAAACAAACAACAACAACAGAAAAAAGTAACACAACAGGCTTAGATTGAAACTGACCATCAACTATCACAGCTCAGAAGTATGGCCTGCACTCGAAGAACAAACTCTCCAAGATGTGGCAGCAGGTATCAGAACATATTGTGGTTCCAAATGCTTTACTAATTTGACTCTCACCTTTAACCTTACTTGCTTTTTAAAGCATTTTCCCTAAGAATTTCCTATAACTTGTTGCCCATATTTCTAATCTTTCAAGTTCATTTTTTTTGTGTGTGGGTGAAAACATTTTAGAACCTATTTAAAAAATATAATTCTAATTTTACTGATCATATAGGATACTGTGTGTTTGGGAAGACAGTTGGGAAAGTTTTATCTTTACTAGTAAACAAAATTCAAGGAATTTGGATAATATTTACACAACATAAAGGCTAATAATGCTGATATCCTGATTTGTGCAAATAATATAATATGCAGCTCTAATAGGTACTGGTTGCATTTTTCTATGCTAGAAAGGATCTATATAGGGGGATTACGAAACTTTTACAAGCTACTACATCCTAAACATGGCCTGCATACAGAAAAACATTATCTTAGCTTTCATTTCAATCCCCTAACAATAAATTAAAATGTCCTCATTTTTACACAATATGAGAAAGCAAAACTGTAAATGAAACATATAAATTTCCTGGTTTGTGTTTCACACATTAATCTCTACCTGTAGCTCCATTTTTCTATAAATCTGACACAGCACTAGAATCCATTTTATTCTGGGATTTGCAGAAACTAATGCTGGACATAGATGATAAGCTTAGGAGGAGCCAGATCCACAGGAAGATAGTTAATGAAGACTAATTGAAATGACTACAATTTGCTTAAATAAAAGATGCTAAAAAATTGCTGGGCGGTGGTGGCGCACGCCTTTAATCCCAACACTCGGGAGGCAGAGCCAGGCTGATCTCTGTGAGTTCGAGGCCAGCCTGGGCTACCAAGTGAGTCCCAGGAAAGGTGCAACGTTACACAGAGAAACTCTGTCTCGAAAAATTAAAATAAATAAATAAATAAATAAATAAATAAATAAATAAATAAATAAATAAATAAATAAAAAGATGCTAAAAAATAAAGCAAACTTGTCTGGAAACAAAAGTTAGTAAGTATAATAACACAAAGGATTGACCATGCATAGAGAAGTGTGTATTCACCACAGTTGGACTAAGAACATGGATTGAAAGTAAACAAGGTCCATCTGAAAACTGGAAGAGTATCTTAGGTTTTGTAGACACTGTTGATACTCTGACTGCATATCTGAGACTTTTTCACTCATATATTCCAGCCTTGTCCAACTCTTATTGTCTACCCCTGGAAGACAGTGGGATCATAATATGCTAAGTGACAAAACACAATCAAGTGAGAATTCCTAGTAATTGACAAATGACTGTATCTATCGGTGGATAAATGCCCCTCCTCCTGTACTCTCAGCTAAGGGGTGTGTACATTTGACACCTAACACTGTTTTACAGTCTCCCTGTAAGATTAAGTTCTAGTTGCTCACAGGATTAACTAACTTGAAGTGTTCTTCTTTCAAAACTTATCTAGAAATTCTCCAATTTTGTGCAAAACACACAAGATTCTGGAATCCACTAGGATTCTGTTCCTACTCTCAGGATTGCACCTGCCTCATATAAGGCCACCTGCCAGCCTCTGAACACATCGGGGACACAGCATTGCCAAATCTCCTTGGAAAATGGCCATGATTACTGATTTGAATCCCCTGGACTAAACCCACATCATCAAAGCAATTACCCAAGGCTCCAAAAGATACCTCATACATTTGGCTTCTCTAACACTTTGACATCCAAATACTTCTCAACAAATAATACTTGCAAGCATTGTACAATATAATAGATAATGTATGTGACATCCAGGGCCATTTCCCTTACATTTTATCTTCAGAATAAGAAAACAGCCTTCATTTTAGGAACGAATCATTGTCAGTCCATTTCCCCTTCTTACACAGACCCTTCCAGAAATCTGGAGGAAGCTAAAAGTAGCTTAACCTACTTCACAATTTTGCCTCAGGCCAGCCCGAACTAGAAGTACTACCAATGGAAAAGAATTTGATTTAAATCAACATGAAATCAGGTTGAACAACTGTATGTTCTATGTTTAACTACACATTCCTTGACCAACACATTAACAACCAGTTTTTAACAGTAAAAAAAAATAGCTAACTTTATGAAATAATTAAAGCCATGGTTGTAGAGAGAAGAAGGGGAGAAGTGTGTGATCTCCAAACCTCCTGTCCAAATAACCAAGCAGATAAAGTAAGACTTGTCAGCAAAGGCAGTACCTATCTAGGTCCAAACTGATTAGAGGGACTCTGTGCCTGTGAGACTGTGTGATTGGTATAAAATGCCATGCAAAGTTCAGTGGGGAAAATGTAACTTCTTTGTAGTACATCTTTTATAGGACTGAGATTTGAAATTGTGGTGTTTTAATAGGTTCTTTAGAAAGTTTCAGTTCAGTTCATGTCAAATCTGGTTAAAAGGTTAAAAGTTCAAGCTGACAGGTAAACCTGTAGCCAAGGTTTTAATTATTTCCAAGGATCTTTAGGGTGTGGACATGTTGTCATCTAATTAAAATGAACCTCTTGGTATTTTTCTAAGCAAGTCATATTTAAGGCACTGATTATAAGGATTTCTTAGGCTGCATTACGAGGCTAGGTCTGCAATTCCAACTACTCAGGTGGCTGAGGCAGGATAATATAAAATTCAAGGCCAACCTAGGTAATTAATAAGATGCTGCCTCAAAGTAAAACTGCAAACAAAAAAGAAGATAAGGGTTAATAGTAGGGTACTTGAAATGCACCCACAAAAACCAGGCATTAGAAACTCTAGCCCCACAAGACAACAATGGCAACAAAACACATTCTCACCTTGGACATATCGTTCATTCACTTTTGATGCCTGAATTTCCAGGTGAGCTGAAGTGATGAAGGTCCTTGCAGTCCTCTACAAAGCATGCTGGCTACCTAATAGAGTTTGTTTACCGCACCACATTACTTGTTAAGGAAAATCCTCATGAACAGCAGTGCCACTACACCCCACATCTGTAAAGCTAGAACCCAACATTCATCACATTCATCTTGGAATTAAATACCAGTAACAAAAGTGTTCTTCCACATCTGTTCACATCTTTATTTAGAGACACCATTGAAAATGGAGATTTCATTTCTTCCTCATTTAGCAATACCACAGCTAAACATGTACTTAGATTCAGGTGGGTTTTATTTAATCAAAACAGACATTTAATAATGATGACATCTTCTTCAAATCTTGTGTTAGAAACCCTCAAATAGCCATAATTCACCATATCAAGATATACTACTATAATTGAAAAAGACTCTATAATGATGAAGGATTATAATAAATTATGTGTTTGATGAATGAACGTGTATGTTATCCTGAGTTCTGTGTGAAAACAAATGCAAGAGAATGATTCCAGAATAGTTGCACAAAGTAAAACTGGCCTCCATTAGATACAGCTCTTAACAGCTAGAGAAGAAGAATGTTTCTGCACATCCAGTGGCAATAAGGAATTTACGAGCTCAGGTTGTTTTAAAATGTTTAGTGACTCCATTAGAAGTAATCAAAGGGTCATCCACAATGAGGCAGATAGTGACAATTTCTCAACTGTGAAAGTCTATAAGGAACTAGAGCCCTTGGTTATATTGATGTGAGTTAAGATATGTTAATTTGGAACCAGAACAATGAAATAGATGGAATGGAAAAGTACTCATCCACAGTCTAGAGATTTAGCTAATGAAATATTTCCCTAAAGAATGAGGGGAAAGGACAAATTAGAAGAAATTATGTGCTAGGTTAATCTGTAGATATTCATTTTAGAATTTAGAAATGTGGATACACACAGTACTTAGAAGCTGGGGTGATAACTCACTGACTGATAGTCCTTATTTCATAAATATACACATAAGTTGAAATGCAGAGGATCCACCTAGTCCTGGATTTGGTAGATCATATCTGACCAGTCCTCCTACTGCAAGATAGGACATAAGGACAGGAAAAGCCCTAGAACCTGGAGGGTCAAGCTAGCCAAGATGCCATGGCAAAATATCTAGAGATCTTTTTCAAGATGATGTCAATAGGAGATAGTTTCTTTGAGTGGGGAGCATCTGGGAGAACTTGGGAGAGAGGAAACCAAGTTCAGAATACATTGCTTAAATTATTTTCATACTTAGATTTAGGAATAAATATGAAAATAACAGAGAAGAGAGAGGTTCTGTCTTAAACAAGGTACAAAGTGAAGAATGCTACCCATGTTTGTCCTGTGATCTCCTCACACATGCATTCACATGCGTTATACATGTGCCCTCATTTGCACACACACACACACACACACACACACACACACACACACACCTAATAACATATAGATCAATTGCCAAAAAATTTCAACAAGTCCCCAACAAATGGTTCTTCCATTTTTCCATTTAGTAGTATCCCAGAAATGCTCATTAACTAGAATATTTTTAATTGGAAATTTGGTCCTTTTTTGGGCCACCCAGCTATATAACATGCTTCTCTCTTTTTGGTACTTTCAAAACAGCATACAATTAATTACATGATATACTGAACACTTTATTGAAAAATTGACTTAATGTTAGATAATTTTGTCTAACTATAGTGTGGTAAGATCCCTTGATGTCTATGACGATTTATTCTGGAATCATCATCATTAAAACAAAGAAGTGAAGAAAAGAAAGAAAAAAAAGAAAGGAAAGAAAGAGAAAAGAAAAAACTCTACAGATGATAAGTCTCTTCCATAAATTGTAGAAGTTTGCAAATAACAAAGGCATGTCCTGCTATATACTATAAATTATTTCTATGTTACTTATGTACCATATGCCATGTAAATATTTTCTGTGCTGTAATTTTTATGAAATTATGTCTTTTGTTGCTCTCCCCATCCCTGTTCCAGCTTGACCATCCCGTTAGCAATGAAAGAGATACCTTGATAGAGGAAGACATTGTGAGGATAGGGAGAAACCCGGTGCTAGGAAATTCCCAGGAATTCACAAAGATTACTGCTGCTTAGACTACTAGCATTAGTGGAGAGGGTGCCTGAGCTGGCTTACCCCAGTAATCAGATTGGTGAATACCCTAACTGTCATCATAGAGCCTTTATCCAGTAACTGATGGAAGCAGATACAGAGATCCACAACCAAGTGACCAGGCCAAGTTCCAGGAGTCCAGTAAAAGAGAGAGAAGAATTTTATGAGTAAGGGGCATCAAGATCATGATGGGGAAACCTACAGAGGCAATCATACCAAGTTAGTGGGAACTCATGAACTTTAGACCAACAGCTATGGAGGCTCCAGGGGACTGGAATAGGCCCTCTGCATAAGCAAGACAGTTGTGTAGCTTGATCTACTTAAGGAAAACCATGGCAGTAGGATCAGGATCCAACTCTGGTGCATGAGCTGGCATTTTGGACACCTTGAACAGCCTTGATGCAGGGGGAGGGGCTTGGACCTGCCTCAACTGAGTGTACCAGGCTCTGCTGACTCCCCATGGGAGGCCTTACCTTTCAGAGGAGGGAATGGAGGGTGGGTTGAGGGGGGAGACTTAAGGGGGGTTGGAAGAAGAAAGAAAGGGCAATTTGCAATTTTGTTAGTATGCAAAATGAATAAAAGTTTCTTAATAAAGAAAAAAAGAAATTATGACAAGAAGATATAGCTGTATGTGTTCAATATAAAATTGTTCTTAATATCTTTGATCAGAAGTTAGTCAAAACTGAGTGTGGGGAACCTGAATCTACTGGAGAGTGACTGTATTTTATCCATGTTTTATTAGACTAATTATCTATGCTAATGTGCACAATGTGCCCACGATTAAATTCAGATTTTTCTTTCCCTAACTTCACCTTCATGACACTACACTTCCTTATGGTTTCTACATAAGTTAATTCTTTTCATCAACACATGAGGATCTTTTCAATGGGTACTTAGGGCTTAATACACCTAAAATAGCATGCCTTTACCCTCTCTGCACTAAGCAACTCATTTCACTCGACAGGCAAAAGATGTAGTTTTTTTTTTTCTTAGTACGGCTACATTTCACTTAGAAAATTTTGTTTCTTGACTCATGCAACTGAATAATTATCTCCAAATGTCTCCCAAACCCCTGAGCCTATATATCTTTTCATATACTAAGAAAACAACCTGGGCCTCTTACTTTAATTTTAACATTATTTGGAAATATGGGAAACAATACTTCACAAATTTGCAGGAAATTTTTAAAGAGCATTAAAACAAAACTTATTAATCTCCAATTTGAAAATACACACAGGGAGAAATAATATACTATAAATCTTCCCAAAAAAGTGTGTGAGGGCATTTGCAGATACTTTTAAGGATATTTTGATATAAATATGCTAGAAACTCAAATATATGACCATTTGTACTCTTTAAAAAGTAAGATTATTCCCCATCTCAAGACTATAAATTAGTAGAGAATCAGTCTCAGTATTATAATGTTTGAAAATATAATATTATCTTCAAGATACACTAATAATTTTATTTTTATTGACAAAGATATCCAAGGAACACTCTACCTAAAGTATAGCCAGTCTTCTTCTAGACCCTTTTTGTCATCCGTAAGGGTCATTCAATAATTTTTCTTGAAATTTTGGTATAGTTGACTACAGAAAAACATAAGGAAAGCATCTCATCTTTATGATAATTTAAAGGAGAAATTTTGCCTACTGGCTCCAATATTTAAATCCTTGGACCATTGTTACTGGCTCTATTTATTCAAACACTGTTTTCACTTTATATTTCCCTATTATCAGATATAAATTTGCAAAGCCCTGGAAAGTAAAAGCAATAATTTTATTTGGCTTTTTAATTGGCTAAGGTGAATACTACAAGTTTCGTATGAGTTAAACTGGAAGTCTGCATTTTATTTACACATATAACAGCATAGATAGTTGTTACGTATTTGTGGTTAGGATAGGAAACAATATTGTAGAGAGCTGCAGACCAATCTGTTTCTCTTTTAAGTTTTTAGTGGTTATTCAGCAATGTCTAGGAGTAGCTTTGTTTTCATTTGTATTATATGATTTCTTATAGGCTTACCCTGTCTAGGGTTAAATTTCTCTTCTTAAAATTATAAACAATTGCATTCATTTGTGGTTTTTGTTTTGTTTTGTCACCCAGTGCTTTCTACTAAGAAAATGGAGGGTTTTTTTCTGTTTTTCATTCCTAAATCCCTAATTAATATTTGTGCATTATAAATCTGTTTTACTGTTTGTGAGTAATCTCTTCAAGCATAATAGAGAACTTGTTAACTCTCCCTACTGAGATACTAATATTTATTGATTTTTATCCTTGTAAACATTTTCCTTTATTCATTTCTACAGTTAAGAATACATTTTCTCTTTTCTGAAATCCATTATTATTTTCCTATATTGTCCATATTCTTTCTTTTAATATATAACCCAAGGTGACCACAAACTTGTAATCCTGTGTCCTCAGCCTCCTGAGATGATTACAAGTGTATGTCACCATGACTAGCTCTATTTCCTTAAATTAAACTTGTATTGAAATATTACAGAAATAAAATACCTTTATGTTTCCTGCATTGTTGCTAATTCTGGGGAGTTAATTTTACTGTGTAATATGTTATGAGTAATTTTGTCCATAAGGATATAAATTCTTAAAGTTCACTCACCAGGATTATTGATGGATACTCATCATTTAAAATTCTTAAATAGCTTTTATGTTTATTTCCAACTTTGGATTCCCAGAGCTATATTGATAATATAAATAAAAATATAATCATTTCTGGAACATATTTACATATTTTTCCCTAAGTGTCAATTCTTTTTCTTTCTATAGTACTACCTGTAGTCTAGATTTTTTGTTGTTGATTTTGTCTCAAATAAACCAGTTTATGTAGCCAGAAGTTTTCCTGTGCCTGCCCAGCTTCCACAGTCTCACGGTCCTGCCGCTGCTTAGACCCAAATGAACACACAGATACTTATATTGATTATCAATAATATAATTTATATTTTTATGGCCATTAGCTCAGACCTACCACTGACTAGCTCTTGCATTAAACTCAGCCGATTTCTTTTAATCCATATGTTGTCACATGTTCCATGCTATTACCTGTGTGCCATTACATGCTGCTCACTGGACTGCAGGCTGGTTTCCTCTGACTCAGCCTTCCTGTTCTCAGAATTCTCCTTGTCTGTTTACCCCACCTATACTTCGTGCCTGGCTACTAGCCAATCAGCTTTTAATTCTTCAACCAATCAGAGCAACACATTCACAGCATACAGAGCAACATCACCCATCATATATATTAAGTCTTCAATATTTCTTGTTTGCATTGGAATGACTTCTGAATTTCCAGTCTCTTCTAATAAAGAGGGCTAAATCAGTTTCTTACCTCCAAGTGGAGATTAGTGGAGGAATGATCAAGTCTAGTCACTGTAGCAAACTGACCTCAGACCTCTTTTTGCTAGTTCTAAACCTGCAGTCACATTAGATAAAATGTGTTTTTAAACACACACAGTGAAATTTGGAAATAAAGGTAATAAGTTGCTAAAATAATACAGTTTAGAAGAAACTCAAATTTAAGATGTAAGGAAATTTAGGATAAGCCAAAAGGAAACATGTGAATTGTTAAAACAGTTTTCTCTGGTATCTGATTCTAACTTTTTAATGACTTTGAACTATTCTACAGTTCTATAAGGTACAGAAAGCTAACAGCAATGTGAGATACTTATTGTAGAGAACAAAATAGTCTTTTGTTGCAGTGGAGGGTAAACTAACTCTTCTCATCCTGCATGGGCTGGTTTTGCTTGTCAACTTTACACAAACTACAGTCATCGGAGAGGATGGAGCCTCAGTTGAGGAAATGCCTCCATGAGATCCAGCTGTAGGGCATTTTCTCAATTAGTTATTGATAGGGGAGGGCCTAGCCCACTGTGAGTGGTGCTGCTACTGGGTTCTTTAAGAAATCAGGATAAGCAAGCCAGGGGAAGCAAGCCAGTAAGCAGTTCTCCTCTATGGCCTATGCATCAGCTTCTGGATCCAGAATCCTGCCCTGTTTGGGTTCCTGTCCTGACTCTCATCAGTGATGAACAGCAACATGGAAGTAGAAGCCAAGTAAACCTTATCCTCCCAACTTGCTTTATGGTCATGATGTTTTTTCAAAGCAATAGAAACCCAAACTAAGATATATCCCATGGAAAGAGCTAATTTTATACTTGTAAGACATGTCAAAAATCTTGTATAGAAGCTGAATTTTCTTATTTTCACTTTTGAAACATTTGAAAAAAACTACCAGATGTATTAGTTATATAATGAAAGCATCTAACATGTATTCATTCAATATCTGCTTAATTTTACCTTCTCATACATAAATATATGGGTAGATAAACAGGTAGATATAGATAGATAGGTATATAGATACAAAGATGGATGGATACATAGATAGACAGGCAGATTAGATAGATAGATAGATAGATAGATAGATAGATAGATAGATAGATAGATAGATGATAGATAGGTAGGTAGATGGTTCGTCAAAATGCAATGCTATTTCATGCTCTAGGAGACATTTAGTAACCCTTTTTGCATATCCTAAATTTCCTTACATCTTAAATTTGAGTTTCTTCTAAACTGTATTATTTTACAGACTTGTTTCCTTTATTTCCAGCTTTCACTGTGTGTTGAAAAATACAATTTATTTACTGTGACTGCAGGTTTAGAACTAGCAAAAAGAGGTCTGAGGTCAGTTTTCTACATTGAGTAGACTTGACCATTCCTCCACATCAAATGTTTCATGGGGGTTTGGGGGTAATTAATTATTTTTATCATGAGATTATAATAGTATTACATCACTTACCCCTTCCCTTTCCTCCCTCAAAACCCTCTCATGTATTGCCCTTGCTTTCTTTAAAATTCATGGCCTTTTTTTTTTTTCATTAACTGTTTTTTTTTTGTGCTTCAAGTTTATCATCTTTCTACCCCTAATTCATAGACTAGATCTCCTGTTTCCACTGAATTTTCCCATGGCCTAACTTTTGGCAGTGTACAGTGGGTTTTCTCTCTTTTAACTTTTAATTTTGTATTCATTCTACATACCAACTACAGGTCCTTCCTACCTTTTTCCTCCCCCCCAGCCCACTCCCTCATCCACTCCTCCAAAAAAGTAAGGCCTTTCATGGGGTGTCAACAAAGCCTGGTACTTTCAGTTGAGGCAGGACCAAGCCATAATACCCTGCATCAAAGTTGAGCAAGGCATCCCACCATACAGAATGGGCTCCAAAAAGACAGCTCATTCACCAGGGAAAGATCCTGGTCCCACTGCCAAGGGCCCCTCAAACAGACTAAGCTACCAAACTGTCTCCCACATGCAGAAGGCCTAGTTTGGTCCCATGCAGGTTCCACAGCTCCTGGCCTAGTGTTCGTGAGTTCCCACAAACTTCATTCAGTTGTCTCTGTAGATTCCCCCATCATGATCTTGATGCCCCACCTTGCTCATATAATCTCTCTTCCCTCTCTTCGACTGAAATCCTGGAGCTTTGGCCGGGACCTGATGCTTGGCTGTGGATCTCTGCCTCAGCTTCCGCCAGTTACTGGTTAAAGGCTCTATGATGACAGTTAGGGTATTCACCAATCAGATTAAAGGTGAAGGGCAGTTCATGCACCCTCTCCACTATTGCTGGTAGTCTTAGCTGGAGTCATTCTTATGGATTCCTGGGAATTTCCCTAGCACGAGGTTCCTCCCTTACCTCATAATGGCTCCTTCTATCAAGATATCTCTTTCATTGCTCTCCCACTCAATCCCTCCCCCAGCTAGACCACCCTGTTTCCTCATGTGCTCATTCCCCATCCCTTCCCCTCGACTGCCACCGCCTGCCCCCAGTTTACCCAGAGGATGCCATTAATTTCCTCTTCTCAGGGTGATCCATGTGTCCATCTTAGGGTCAGCCTTTTCTCCTAGCTTCTCTGGAGCTGTGGTTTGTAGTCTGGTTAGCCTTTGCTTTACATAGTATCCACTTATGAGTGAGTACATACTGTGTTTGACTTTCTGAGTCTGGGTAACCTCAATCAGGATGATATTTTCTAGTTTCAATCATTTGCCTTCAATTTCGTGATGCCATTCAAAAACACTGTGGACAGCTTATGTTGGAGAGAATGTGGATGGAGAGGATGCTATGTTCATAGCATTATTCGTAATAGCCAGAACCTGGAAACAACCTAGATGTCCCTCAACCAAAGAATTGATAAAGAAAATGATATCATGAAATCTGTAAGAAAATTGATGGAACTAGAAAATATCCTGAGTGAGATAACCCAGACTCAGAAGGACAAACATGGTATGTACCCACACATAAGTGGGTACTAGATATAAAGAAAAAGGAAATCAGGCAACAACCCACAATTCCAGAGAAGCTAACTAATAGGGAAGACCCAAAGAGGGACTCATGGACCACCATGGGAAGAGGAAATAGATGAGATCTCCATGAATTAACTGGTGTGATAGGAATGTCATTCTGTATGCTGTGAATGTGTGTTGCTCTGATTTGGTTGGTCAATAAAACTCTGATTGGCCAGTAGCCAGGCAGGAAGTTTGTATAGGTGGAATGAGGAAAGAGGAGAATTCTAGGAAGAGGAAGGCTGAGTGAGGAGTCACCAGACAGACATAGAGGAAGCAAGATGTGCAGGCAGAACTGAGAAAAGGTATCAAGCCACATGGCTAAACATAAATAAGAATTATGGGTTAATTTAAGTGTAAGACCTAGTCAATAGTTAGCCTCAGTTAATGGCTGAGCAGTTTTAATTAATATAAGCCTCTGAGTGTTTACTTGGGACCAAGCAGCTGCAGGGCATGCGAGCCAGGCAGGACCAGGAAACCTTCAGCTACACTAGGGAAGAGGATTGGGCAATGGAGAGTAGGGGATAGGGGATAAGCTCATAAGGGAATGGGATGGTTGAGCTGGAACAGGAAGGGAGAAGGAATGCAATGAAAGAGATACCATGATAGAGAGAGACATCATGGAGATAGAGAGAAACCCAGTGCTAGGGAAGTTGTCAGGAATCCCCCAGGATGACCCCAGCCTGGGCTACAAGCAATAATGGAGAGGGTGCCTGAACTGGCTTACCCCAGAGATCAGACCGGTGAATACCCTAACTGTAATCACAGAACTTTTCTCTAATGACTGATGGAAGCAGATGCAGAGATCCATAGCCAATCATTAGACAGAGATCCAGTTCAGTCAAAGAGAGAGATGATGAATTGTATGAGCAAGTGCATCAGGATCACGATGGTGAAACATGCAGGGACAACCAAACCAGACTAGAGGGAACACATGAAAGTTGGATCAATGGCGGTGGAGCCTACATGGGACTAGACTAAGCCCTCTGAATGGTGAGACAGTTGTGTAGCTTGATCTGCTTGGAGGCCCCCTGGCAGTAGGATCAGAATCCATCCCTGGTGCATGAGTGGGCTTTGTTGAGCCCATTACCTATGATGTGACACCTCATGCAGCTTTGAAGCAGGGGAAGGGGCTGGACTTGCCTCTACTGAATATGCCTCCCCATGGGAAGCCTCCCCTTATTATGGGTATGAATAGGGAGTGGTTGGAAGTGGGAGGGGATGGGAAGAAGGAAGAGGAAGATCTTTGATTGGTGTGTAAAATGAATTAAAACATTTTCTTTAAAAAAAGAAAGTGTACAAATACACAATAGAGTATTACTCAGTTGTAAAAAAAAATCAATGGATTTTCTATCTTGGTATTTGTTCAGTCTATATCACTGATTTTATTATTAAATACTTTTTCTATTTTGATGACCTGGAAATTGACACCTAATTGCTCTGATGCTTCTGTAACTTACTTCCAATTTTTGCAGCAGATACAAACAAATGTGATTCCCACTGGCAGGTGGATTTGACAAGAATAAAACTAATGTCATCAAATATCCTCTACCCAGTCCTTGAACATAGTTTCCAGACTCTTTCTTTCTTGTGCACCCCTTCCATGTTGTGGTTTGACCAGCAACTCTGCACTTAAAATACACTTTAGCCTTTATAGCAGTGGTTGTCAACCTTCCTAATGCTGTGACACTTTAGTACAATTTCTCAAGTTGTGGTGACCCCAAACCACAGTATTATTTCCTTACTAATTATTAACTGTAATCTTGCTACTGTTATGAATTGCAATGTGAATATCTGTGTTTTCTGGTGGTCTTAATTGACCCTTGTGGAAGGAAGGGTCTTTTGACTCCAAAGAGGTCACGATCCACAGGTTGGGAACCACTGCTTTCCAGATAGATGCTTGTTGCTCATGCTTCCCCACAACTCATCCTTCTTCTGGTGCTATTTTCACTGCTTAACCCACCCTAGCCACAAATTCAGTCTTCATGTAAAGATAGTATGTGTTATCTTTAAGGCTTCTTGCCTACTTCCACATCTTTTGTTATTACTAACATCTACTAAAATTATATTTTATTTGTTTCCCAGTGTTGCTTTTACAATTGGTTCTTTACATTTATCTGCTTCTCTTAGAATTATGTAGAATGCACTGTAATTTGTCATATTATCTTATTTCCAATTGTAAAATCCTCTCCACCTGTTTAACAGATTTGTACCTAAGAGTTGAGTTTTAATATACCCTTTTCCTCTTTTGTAGCAGGGTCCTTGCTGTTGTTTCCTTTTGGGGCAGGGTCCAAGTAGGCACAAAGTCAAACCACACAGAAGCTGGGAGAATGTGGAAACAACAAGCTTAGTTTAGTCAGGAAGAGGCAAGCCTTATATACCCTCCACCCGACCCTGGGGGGAGGTCTGATGAATATGCATCTGCTGGTGTGACATGGCTGCCTCTCATTGGTCCAGGTCATTTCCAGATCATGTTTTAGCTGCTGTTGCTAAGGCCCTTAAGCAGGCCCAGGCTGGCTCTCAGAAAGTATCTTTTTTATTTGTTTGGGCAGGATGGCCCACAAGCCTCTTAGGGATGATGAGTCATCCCACAGTCTCTTAGAAAGGAAAAACAGTGTGTTGGTTTATAATTCACAGTCAACCATAGAAAGATGTAAGCTGAGCTTCTTAGCTTCATCAGCTCATCCACACTTGAAATTAAAAGGCCAACCATACAGAAACACATGCTCTTTCAAAAACTTACTGTGCTGTTTTTTCGATAAAATCACCTTCCCAAGCTATATTCTCTTATATAAACTTTCCTTGGTTAGGAATTACCTGTTCTGTGAAAATACAAGGTTCCTAAATTCTGAGAAATATTTTAATTATATTGTAATATCACCAGAAAAAGAATAAGAAGAGAAGGATCAGAAGGAAAAAAAGAGGAAGAGGAGGAAGAAGAAACTGAACAATATCAGAAAGTCAACTACTCTTTGTTCCAAATTATTATTATTATTATTATTATTATTATTATTATTATTATTTTGAGAGATAGCAACTACCATTAAACATATTTTCCTGTGAGTTCATCATTGTGGACAAGATTACCAAAATGAGAACATGTAAAGACAATTTTTTCATAGCTTATTCAATAGCAAAAGCATAAGCAAATATCATTTGTATTTGGCAGAGACACAAAGACTATCAATGTCATTAGAAAGTTTTATAATGGGGATAAACAGGGAAGAGAGCTTCAGATGTCCTCTACTTAGAAACTGTAGGCACAGGGAAGACCTGGATGAGTAAATGATATCAGGGTGCCCTGTGTGATCAAACATAGGTTCAGCTATGGCTTTGTTCAGATGTTCTGATGATATGAGTGGTGACAAACATTAGGGAAATTCTCAGTTATTAATAAAGTCCTCATTACTTGGGACCAACTATTTTATGTGCTATTAATTGCCTTCCTGGAAAGCTTGCTGAAGATAGCAGTTTGAATTTCTGGACTAGTGGCTACAGATAATGGGTTGGCTTCCTCAGACGGTTGGTGCAGATTGTAAATCAAAGCACAGTGTTGCATG
The DNA here is from genome assembly GCF_049852395.1 of Peromyscus maniculatus bairdii. Lineage (NCBI taxonomy): Eukaryota > Metazoa > Chordata > Mammalia > Rodentia > Cricetidae > Peromyscus > Peromyscus maniculatus. The sequence continues at coordinate 7,155,734 of NC_134856.1, forward strand.
TAGTTAGAAAAATTTTCTTCTTGAGTCTTTTCTATTGCAGGAAATTTGTATTTCTATGACTTACCACCATGATTACACTAAAAACACATGTATGTTAATTTAAATGTTCTAAAATTTCATTTCACATCACAATTCAATTTTCATGTGAATGCCTGTTGACATATAGATAGTTGATATCAGTTTCCATAATATAGGTACAATAGTCATAATAAACAATAAGGTCAGATGAAAGTGGTAGGAACAATACTACATATAAATGCTGATACATGGCTCTAACAAATCATGCACTTTGATTCTCTGATTCCTGGAAGTGGAGGCAAAGGAAGAATATCACCAATTACAAAACATAATATTCTAATGAAGATTTACATTCCTGCCATTAACTTTAAACATCCTTTAACAACTAATTATTTGTACCTGAAAGATGTCTTATGGGTTAAGAGCATTTGCTGCTCTTCTAGAAGACCTGCATTCAGTTCCAAGATGAACTGGAATCCAGGCTGGGATGATCACAAAAGCATTTGCCTTTCTTCTAGAAAAGTCTGCATTCAGTTCCAGATGAACTGGAACCCACACTGGGAGGATCATATTAGTAACCATGTTATTTATTAATTGAATTATTTACTATTGTATCAGTTTATGAGGATCTCCATAACTACCACAAACAATATCTGTTAATATAATGTAAATTTATTTTCTCAAAGTTCTAAGGGATCTCAGTTTAAAAGAAAGATGAGGACATGTCTACACTTCCTCACATATTTCAAGAAGGAGTCATTATTTGCCTCCTTTAGTTTGTGGATGGTTACTGACAAATGTCTGCATTCATTGTATCTATCAGACATTTATGCAATCTAAACAATGCCCTCCTTGCCAGCTCTACAATTTTCTGGCTCCTCCATTTAACTCTTTAGATGTTATTAAATATATTCAAAATAAAGGATCATGGAAGAAATGAAATTCAAATACTGACACCACCATAGATTTGTTATCATATATAAGGATATGAGTATGAGCCAAAGGTTGGTGAGGGTGTTTATCATAATATGGGTGAGATAACTAATCAAAATGAAGAGAATAAATGTCTCTGAACAGAATGCTCACCCACCCATGTAATATATATCACATCCCTCCACAGGACTCAGAGGCCATTATGCAAGGAGGAGAGAGAAAAACTGTAAGCGTTTTCACTCTGAGAAGAATGGAGCAAAACAGCCTCTTCTGGACATGCCAGGAGCACCTCTCTTACAAATGCATGTGTGGTGCCATGCATGATATCAAGCCTGTCAACATTCTAGAAAGAAGGGGAAAAACTCATGGTTATCCTGCCTTACTGAGAAGTTACTAATATTTGGCAGCTTCTGGAAGAGGAGAAGTCAGGTTTTTCTAAGTGTGTGGCCCCTCATAATTCATCAGTGGGTATCTGAGCATCCATGAGTTTAGAGGCTACACTCATTTGACTTCTTGGGTTATTAAAAATAGAGGAGGGGGAGACATGAAGTGGGCATGGAGTACAGTGTGTAGGAGATGGATCTGAGAAGAATTAGGGGGAGAAGTGACTAAACTGGATCAAAATACATTGTACTTAGGTATGACACTCTCAAACAATTAATAAAAATGCTATAATTAAATAGCGCTATTGGGAATTGTAGCAACATACATAATCATTTTGGTGCAGTCTTAAAACATCTGACAATGAAATACAGAAGTTACAGTTCAGCTATGGGCTGAAGGCAAATATAAACATCTTCTCACACAGCTGCTATGTAAAGTAAGGGTGTTATTCATAGTGGATCAAAACTGCAAATAAACCATTGCTATCCAGTTAGAAAATTAGAGAACAAGTGGTATATATATATATATATATATATATATATATATATATATATATATATATATATTGCAGAATTACTGCTTAATAATAATAATGTATAGACACAATAAATTATTATTTGCACAAGTACAGCAATGTGATAATCAAAAGACAGTTTGAAAAAGAATGTATACCTAGTTTTAACAAAGGTTTGAAGGACTCAGACAAAAGAAAAGTGAGGTTTATTAAGAATCAGCATCAGCTGTTGAGGGTCGTGAATAAGGTACTTAAAGCTTGATATCTGAGGGTTGCTGTGTGGTTCCTGTACTGACCAAAAGTGTCCAACTGCACTTATGATTATTCAGTTCAGGTAAGTGAAAATGTACCACTCCAAAGCAATAAAAATTGTAAGTGGCTTGCTTTGAAAATATTTAGTATACTATATTTAATATCAAACTTTCTTAACAGTCCAATAGTGAAAGTTTTGTTTCTAATGTTTTTCATGCCTTTTTTTGCTTGACAACCAGTGGAACAAGACCTTTCTTTTCAAATCCTGTTAATTGTTGTGTCTCTCAAAGATAATTCTCATTTTATCCCAACTCTAGATCCACCACCTGCTCACAGTCCGATTTGGGACAGCCAAATTCATTTAATTCAAATTTTCTTTCCTTTTGTTGTTAATCAACCAGTTAATTTCCAAATATCCTTCCTGTTCTCTTTCTAATAAAGACTAGAGTGTTAGAAGAATCAATCCTGAAAAATGATTTTAACAACAAAACCATTCCAAGTTGAAAAGAAGTTTCTTTGTAGAGAGAGATGTCCTCTTCTTTGTGGGGAGCATGCTCCTGTCTATCTTTCATTTGCAGTCAGGACAGACAGATCCAATGCTGATGGTTTCTTACGCTGGAAGTGAGTCTGTACATCAGATGCATCAGCACTTTCTCTGAATGTACCCCCAAAGCACAGTTCTTCTTTCAGTAAACATTGAATGTGATCACCATCGGAAACATAAAAAGGGAAAGGAGGTTTAAAGCATGAGTCACAATCAGCTCTTTTCACTCAGAATTTAATCCTAACACTGGAACTCAGCACAAAGCTCAATCAGGAAAGCACTTGCCTCACATCCTTCAGGACCTTTGGGTCCTTAGACTCCATGTAAAATAATGCATGCAAGGGATGGGGTCGCAGAAAGAGGAATATCCCTGGGCACATAGGCCAGCTAATGCAGGCAGTTGATGAGATTCAAGTCAGAAAGTTAGGTAAAATGTCGGTTGAGGAACTCATCTGATGTTGAACTATGGCATCTTCACACATTTGTAAAGCATACCAGTGCATGCGAGCACACACACACACACACACACACACACACACACACACACACACACACACACAAATAATAATAATAATAATAATAATAATAATAATAATAATAATAATAACAATAATAATAAAAATAAAAAGCAAAACTTGAAGCCAATTTGTATCACAAACATAGTCACTCTAGCCAAAATCAGCTTTACCATGACTTCACAAATATTTATTTTCTAAAATAAAACTTTTTCTATCCCATTTTTAATACACCCAAAACTTGGCAGAATATGACAAAAATATGACATATATGAAGTAATGTATATGTCATATTTTTGTCATATATATACATACACATTTCATCTTGTGGGAAAAATATGTTTCCAATCACTGAACATCACTCTCTTGATCATGAAATACTATTAATTGGTCACATTCCACATGTCATGCAGAGCACTGTACTTTACAAACCTTGGGTGGTTACTAAATGCCAGTTCAACTGTTGGGTGTTAGGGCCTACAGTGGGGATCTGTCAATTGTATCTTCATTTCTGTGACATTGCATCTGTTCTTTGTCTGTATTCTCTTTATGTATCATCGACAATTTGTTGCTATTCTCTCATGGTACCTCACTTTTTCTAATTCTCTGAGATATTAGTATATAATCTCTTTAGCAGCACTGTTTTAACCGCCTATCTACATACATATACCTTGTGTACTTGTGATACTTTTTTTCTCAACTCTGGTAGTTTCTTTTTAATCAGTAAGAGGGGTAAGATAGTTTATGCTCAATAATTTTATACTTTATATAACCAAGAGACATTACCTAGCTTTCAGTAAATATTGGCTGAATAATTAGATCATCATCATATACTTTCCCTAAACCTGATGCCAATGAATGAATTTCATTTTTCTCTATGAAGTATTCCTCAGAATTTTCTGATTTATCAAGAATTGATTGAGTACCTACAATGTGCCCACATTATGCTATGTGCTTGAAATACATATGTTTAATTGTATAAATTTACTTCTTTCTCCAGAGAACATGACCACAAGAGCAAGTACCACCTGAGCAAATATCACCTTCAACAAACAGCCCACAGTGGATCAGAAAGTGATATTTTTGTCCTAGTGTTGTGCACACCTTTAGTCCTACTGCTCTGGAGGCTCAAGCAAGAAAATTAAGAGTTTGAGGGCAGCCTGGGCTACATAGTGAGTTCTATGTCAATCTTGCCTATATAATCTCTGTCCAAGGAAATAAAACACCCAACTGACTACAACAAAAATGAACAAGGATAATAAAAAGAAAGTGATATTATGGTATAAAAAAATAAAGCCACATAAGAGGATTAGAAGTGTTTGAGAGACTGATATAAATTAAGTAGCGAGATCAGGGTAAACCGGATTTAATGAGCATCACTTGATCCAGGACTTGAAAATGGCAAACGGTTTCAGACATTCAGATTTTGAGGAGCACAATGAGAAGCAGAGCATACATATCGCACAGAACTGTCTTCTCTAGGGTTTAAATATCTCAGGAAGGACACTTCAAAGTCTGGTAGCAGAATTTTCAACTAGGTAAGAAAACTGAACTTCTGGAGAATAAGTAGGTGAGCAGAGATTTTATTCTATATCCTTTCATGTCTTTGAGAATTTTAAATCTTTTGAGTACATTATTTGTTTAAAACAGACACATTCTACAGGGAAGCCTCTGAAGATTTGTTTAAATGTCCTTAAATATTACAATACTATTGTTTCTTGGACAAACAAATAAAACTTGAATATTTAGTATGGGCTAATTTTATTGGTTAGCATTTGCTGCATAATTTAAAATCATAGATATCTCAGAATTGAGAACTGAAAGTAGATTCCATTTATACAGCTCAGGATTCTGTGGCTTCACAATTTAGTTGATTCCAGCTGGGCAGCTCTTCAACTTGGATCATCATGGCTTGATACTATATTGTCCCATTTGTAGGCACAAAGGTTTCCTGGGGTCAGGCATGTGAGATGGAACTAGAAGGGAAGAACTGACATTACTGGGACCCTTCTGACTGTTCTCCTAGCTTGAAATGTGCCTTTTAGGAGTCACAATATACAAGAGAACCAAAGATTCTTATAAGTTTCCTTGGTGTGGGAGCTCAGAATTCCCCCAGCAGTGCTAGGAGATATTTATGGTGATATTTTATTTGTATTAAAATGTTATTTGTATGTTAATAAATAAAGTTGCCTGGGAGTCAGAGCTATTAGCAAGCCATAGAGAAGCAGGGCAGTGATGGCATACACTTGTAATCCCAGCACTTGGTAGACAGAGCTAGGTAAGTCGCTGTGTGTTCAGGGATACAGCCAGCATTGGATACACATGCCTTTAATCTCAATACCAACCATAGAAGACCTGGAGGTCTGTACAGACAGGCAGTGATGAGGCAGCCATGTGGTTGGGTTTACAACCAATGAGATGGCAGAACAGAAAGTCTATATAAAGACTTTAACACAGGAAGTAGGTCTCTTTCGGAGAGGTAGGAGCACTGCAGGAGGAAGGGTAAGGTTTTAGCTCTTAGCTCTGATTTCTTGGCTTTCTTCTTTGCCTTGGTTCTGTGTTTCTTATTGTATAAGATGGTTGGTTACATCTACAAATGGCACCCAACGAGTTGGCAAGAGCTTCCACCGAAAACCTGAGAAAAGATTCTAAAATGGAGCTAAAAACAGCTTCCTAATTGTCTCTCTCAAATGAGTGGCAGCTTGCTGGTTTGAGCTACTGGAGGGTTCCTAGCATGAGTGTTCTATCTGCAGTATGGCAGGAATGAGGCCTCTGCAAGTGGCACATTAAGCTGCATGGTGGATTTAGCCTTTGCTAGTACAAAACAAAAAAGAGGTTTCTGGGCTACACGCTGCTTGGATAAAAGCATAGACCCACAATAGCTCCCAGAGCTGGCGGTAAAGGTACTACTGCCATGTTGGGAAGCTGAGGTGGGTGGAGCCAGCAGCCATAGCGCCATTTCAGTCTTACAAATGCTGCAGTTTAAAGCAATAAATTCACAATAAGACAGATTCAGATGTAATAGTTTACAATGTGTGTAAAATATACATAGGCTTGAAAGAGACAAAAAAGGTGATATATACAGTTATATAAACAAATACATAGTTTAAAAAAAATAAAGGCTTTAAAGAGACAATAAAATGAATATAAAAATAAGCCACATAAAGATGAATATTACACAGAGAATCTGGATTGTGTTGTCTTTGGGATTTTTAACTGCAGAAAAACATTTGATCCTAAAAGATGTTGAGTTAAACCAATGTGTATATTTTAAAGATACCTTGACTTCAAAATTTGTATGTAAGGATGTGTTGCTTTGGAAAGGAGACTCTGCTTTTGTTCCCACAGAAAGCCAGAGGCTATGGATTTGTTCCAGATTAAGATACATCAGGTTTGACCAGCCAAGACCCCCTGAAAGGTCTCTGATGACACCATGGCACAGATGATCCAACATCCAGAATCGTTTCAAGGCAACTGGCTCAGACGATACAGCCTCATGGACTATTCTATAATCCTAAAATTTTCTTTGTGTCCCCATAAGATACTGCGCCCCCCTCTAGCAGGAAGTAGTAAGAGAAGCTATGCCCCAATTCCCAAATTATATGTAATTTTACTTGGTTAGGGGTAAAACCTTCCCTTTTGTAAAAAAAAAAAAAAAAAAAAAAAAAAAAAGAGGAAGTGCTGTGGGATGTTCTGTATGGCAAATGTGTTGCTCTGATTGGTCAATAAATAAAACACTGATTGGCCAGTGGCTAGGCAGGAAGTATAGGCAGGACTAACAGAGGAGAAAAGAAAGAACAGGAAGGCAGAAAGAGTCACTGCCAGCCGCCGCCAGGACAAGTATCATGTTAAGATGCCGGTAAGCCACGAGCTTCGTGGCAGGGTATATATTTGTGGAAATGGATTAATTTAAGCTATAAGAACAGTTAGCAAGAGGCCTGCCATGACCATACAATTTGTAAGCAATATAAGTCTCTGTGTTTACTTGGTTGGGTCTGAGTGGCTGTGGGACTGGTGGATGGATGACAAAGATTTGTCCTGACTGAGGGCAAGGCAGGAAAACTCTAGCTACAGATATTGCTCAAAAGGTAAAGGTATCTGGCTTGAAATCCCAAATTACTTAGTTCAATCCCAGAAAATTATGTAAAGGTAGAAGGAGAGAAATGTATCTACAATTTTAGCCTCTGATTGCCACATGCTCATCATGACATACACACACTCACACACATACAAAATGATAATAAATAAAATAATTTCATTAAAAATACTTTCTACACAATTATTCCCAATAATGCCATATTTAAATGCCATATTTAAAGTGTGGGGAAATAGACTCCATCTCTTGAGAGAAAGAGGTACAATATTGTGGCTATTTTAAAATTTTCTATGAGTACAAAGTGAAAATTAAGAATATTAATGTTGAATTACTCACAGATTGGAGGTGGAAAGCAGATATTCATTCCCTGGTTGTGTATCAAATGTTGCAGTAATAGAGAATTGAGAGGTATTATAAAGATCACCTTAATCATGATTCTGATTTCAAAGTGAGTCTGTGATTCTAATTTTGGAATATTGAGTATATGGTCTCTGTCCAACTGAAGTAGCCTTCTGTTATAAAAATCGAGCTGTTTCTGCGTGAGATGTGTTTCCCATAAAAACCCATGAGATGATGTGGCTCCTGTTACATAATTAAGTGATTTGCAAATTTGCCTTTTTCTTTGGTATATTAAGAATATTAAAAATAGATAAGTTTTTAACTTGGGTCTGGTCAATATCAAATATACTCAAAAGATTAATTTCCTACACCTCTATGCCACTTCAGGTTCTCTATTTTTTCTTCAAGTGGGGCATTCTGGTTTCTGATGCCTTTTGACACAGGACAGTTTTAGCTTGCACATATATTATTGCTTCCATATATTTATGTTGAATCATTCCATAAATATTTGTCTTAACCTGATTGTATTTCATGAATTCTTTAAATAAGGCTCAGTATTTTTAGATGGTGGACTTCGTCTCACTGTATGTATCATTTATTAGTTCTAAGATTCTTTTTTTCTTTATATAATTTCATTTATTTAACTATTAAACAGAAACATAATCCTTAGTCAGCATTTTTTAAAGAAGATAAGAGTGAGTGGAAACCCTTATTGTCTCACATCAACAGTGCATCCTATTTATAGGCCATTCTCATTTTGTTTTTTTGGGGGTTCTGAATCAACCATTTTTTCTCTTGTAATTAAAGTCAGGAATCCATGGAATTTAAAGATGTCTTTTTCTGTTTATGGGTAAATTCTTATCATGACCCAAAAACTCCACTGAGCATCCATAGATGATTTATGGAGGTCTTTTTTTTTTTCAGACAAAATTTCTCTTGTCTAGTTTTGGTGCCTGTCCTTGATCTTGCTCTGTAGACCAGGTTGGCCTCAAACTCACTGGAATCTACCTGGCTCTGCCTCCCTAGTACTAGGATTAAAGGTATGCACCAAAACCACCTGGCTTATGGATATCTTTTTAAAGGAATCCTAGATTTTCACTTATTCTAAGAACTATGTGGACCCTCTAGTCTATATAAAATCTAGCTGTATGTAAGATGGATATAATAATGTCTATTATTATTATTATTATTATTATTATTGGTAATAGTAGAGTAATGGTATTTATCACCATTTTATGTTTGATTAAACCAACCATAATGTAATGGAAGTCAATTTGTGTGTTTGTGTGTGTGTGAGTTTTGTGTATATGTGTGTATTATACTGTGAACTAAGATAAACCTCACACATGCTAATAAACAATCTAGACCCAACTATCTACCTATTACACCATATTCTTCCTCTAATTTTACCGCCTAACCACCAAGCCTCATTGAAACTTACACCTGGATGTTTAGCCTGCTGAGATATGGAAAAATACTTCAATTAGGTCAACTCTGCTGTCTATTCTTTACCCTTACGTACATATTGTGTAAACACAGTCACTGATTTTTGCTAACAGTCCTGTCATGAGTCATATTTATTACTTTTTCAATAGAATATTTAAGAAAAATATGTAGATACAAGTGATTTGAGACACAATGAAAGCATGAATTTCACACAAATTACAACAGCCATCCTTGGATCAGATATAAATTATACCTAATTATGAGATGCTAGAAGATGGTACTGTGGACCTGCAGTGTTGCTAATGGGATGCTGTAGAGGTATGTTCTGGGCTCTGGAGAAAGAGGTGATAGGTGGCAATTATCATTAGTGACTTCTGAATAAAGATGTTGGAGTCTTCTCACTCATTAGACCAAACAGTTCAGTGGTCATTACAAGTGGCTGTAAAAGGCACTGAAATGCTGTCCAAGCGGGAGTATTGCTTATTACTGCAAAAACCTATTATTTCCATAATAGTGGTGTGATTAAGAAATCAGCACTAGGCATCATCCCTCATCAGTTGTGCAGGTTTTAAAAGCTCATGGCAGTCGTCACAAATCAAACTTGGAACAGTTTCTGTACCTTCAGTGGAACTTCCATGACACGTGCTATTTTCTTTTCCAGCTGTGAATTTAATTTGAAAATTATCAGGGACAGGTCAAAACAAATCTGCTATAAATCACTCCAAAAGTTTGGTGAGAGTTGGAGGCACACAGGCAGCATCTCCTATGAAAAAGAGGCAGTGACTTTACAGGCATGGTTTGCTAAAACATCTCTCCAGAACAAGAACAGGAATGAGATTGTCGCTTTTCCCCCCTTATGCACTGGTTGTAAATACAAGACATGAGGCTTTGTTGAAAAGTAATACATCATTTTATGAGAAAAACGCCACCCAGATTCAATGCCAAGGGAAGAAACTGCATAGACCACATTGTAAATTAAAAGATATAAAAACTATCCTAGAGGACATTATGCTTAAGGAAACAAATTCTCATTATCCTGAGTAAGACTTTGAATTTTACAGTCTGACCTAAATGACAATTATAATTGGATATTTACAATGAAAAATATGTAGAAAACCTACAAGCAATAAGTCAGTGATTATGCACTTGCAAAAACATGTGCTTGGCATTTTTTTTAATTCCCTAATTAAATCCTAATTAGGATGTGCGGTGAAGTGTTAATTTTTGCTAGCTATACCTCCAGGGCATTTTTTTTTACACCTTCAGGAGCAAAAGCTTATTCAGATATGTAAAAGATAATTATCAATAAAAAAAGGAACGACCACATTGTTGGCTTGGAGAGTTGCTTATGTGCAGTTTCTGTCCGCCTCTGCCAAAACAAGCCCCAGAAACCTTTGTAATTTCTGTGACTTGCTAAGTCTTCCTTAGCTGAAAATATTTCTATGTTGGCTATTGTATATGCAAAGCATGGCTGTATCATCCAGTTTGGACAGCCTTCCTAAGTGGAGATAGCACTGAACCAAGCACACCTAAAAAGCAAGTGAAATGTCAGGCAAAAGTTGTCAAACTACTTCTCCCCAAGAACTCAGAGTCCTAATATTGAACCATTGTCGCTGGCTCTGAATTTGGGTTGTACATTCCAGCTTGATGTGTCAGGGTTCACATTAAACAAAGACGTTTGTGATAAGGATTGAAATTATCTTTAATCACTATGCCAAGATTTTATAGGAGGAAGGCTGTCTTCCCACCTGAATTCCAACCTCTAACATCTTTTTTGTTTCAGATTGTCAATATATTTCCACTTTCTCCTTTTCAGGTTGCCAATATTTTTTATTGTCTTATATGTTGGAAACTCAAAATAGAACAATTAGAGAAGATAAGAAACTAAAGCTCCAAAGATAAGCTTGCAGTCTGGATACTGAAGCAACCATAGGAATAGAGAGAAAATAATGGTGAACTAAGAATATTAGCAATAACAGTGATGACCAACATATATTAATTTCTAGACATTAAGTAGCCAAGATTTTAGGTCCCCGCCCCTTTTCTCCTCCCTCCCTTCTTTCTCCGTTCCTCCCCCAATCTCTCTCTGGAACAGAAGACAACAGAGTAAATGAAGCTAGCATGTGTAGCATTTAATGAAATTCATGTACAAAGACTAGACGAGGGGCACTTTTTTCTTATGACATTTGACTCTATTTTTAATACTTTATATTTATTGTTCAGAGTAGTGGTTTTAAGGACATTCCCATAATAATACATAATGTGCTTTAGCCATGTTCCCCTCATAGTCTCCATCCTTCCCTTTATCCTGACATTTATGCCCCTCCAATCAAACCCTTTCTTACTTCCACTTTCATATCATTTATAAATACATAATTTTTATATACTGTTTAAAATCCAGGAGCCATAAATTAATGGAAAGTATGAAATTTTTGTTTTGATAAGACTGACTTAATTTCTTTAATGTTATTTTTAAATTACATCTATGTTTGTGCAAATAACACATATGTGGCTGAATAAAACTCAGTTGGATATATAAAGCATGTTTTCTTTACATGTTTCTGAGATGTACAACCTCTCTTCCTGGCCTGTCTCAGCCTAATGATTGCAGTTCTATTGTTGATGGGTGAAGGTAGAGAAGGGGACATTTAATGTTGTACAAGTTTTCATAGTGTTTTAAGGCATTGTACAGGCTACAAGAAGAAGAGAGCCATCAATGGTCTTATCTAGTTCTGGACCATGAATTATACAATACTGGCATTCAATAAACTTGGTCAAAGGCCCAAGATCATAGGAGATCATAGGCCCAGGCTGGGGTGTGGGGGAGTTGTCCTATTAGTGTTGTTTTACATATTTTATGTTTATACCCACATATTTGTGATGCTCTCAACCTTAGCCATAGAAATTAGCCATGAGGGGTGGTTAATGCATAGACTCAAATTGGTCAATGGGCTGCAAGTAAGTAGCTGTGATTGCTCAACTGCAAATGGGTCATCTATATCAATCTATCTACCCAAGGTTCAAAGACCATCATAAAATTTGGGGTGTAGAATAGAGAGCTATGAAATGCTGTCATCTACAAATGGCATGCACATGTCAACTCATAGATATTAAGATTGTCTGCACATTCCTAAACATAATTAAGACAGTCAAAATTTTAGAATAAATGAGGAGGACCTGCTGGGGTCCTAGTGAAAACTGAGGAGCTATTTATAGTTTATGGTTACTGAAGGAAGGTGATTCATTTGGAGATGTGGCCATTGATAGTTTTCTCATGACCCACTTGAGGCCCCCCAACTGATACACATATGGAAAACATTAATTGGAATAAACAGATCAATAATAATAATAACAATAGGTAAAATTAAGTTAGGAAGGAGAAATTTCAGGAATTCCTGGAGAGATTTGAGGTAAGTAGTAGAGGGTAGAAAAGATCAAAACCCACAATGTGTGGGTGTGTGTATAATTTTTAAAGTATAAATACAATTACTATGTATGAAATAAAATAAAACGAAATCAAATGCTGTCATAGTATAGTGAAGAGAGAAAAACATAGACAACCATGAAGGCAATGTATAAGAAAAAAACTTCCAATAAGAACATTCCATTAACACACACACACACACACACACACACACACACATACACACACACTTCCTAGATCTCAAATCATTAATTTTGATAGGCTAGAAAAATGACTCACTAGATCAGAAGAATTGCTACTCATTCAGTAGACATGCATTCAGTTCCTACAACCAAGAAATTAGCTAATGTTGGGAACATTGAAAGAATAACCTTTGATGTCTTAATGCATGGCACCTTACCTCCTAAGGAGATGATTTTTGGTCATGTGGCTAAGTTGTATCTTTATGAATTATATGATCCTAAAGTAGCAGTGCCCAAGAAAAGCAGTATTGAAATTGCATAGGTTTCTAAGACACTTATGGGGGCAGGATAAATTATCACAGAGTAAAGATATTTTTGCTGAAATGATCACTGAGTGGACAACACAAATCAGTGAGTAGTTACATCCCAACATGACAGATGGAAACTCTTATGTTCATGGATGCTAAGAGACTCAACACAGTTCCCAGAGCTTTTGAGCATTGTAGTCATGATTTGAATATAGTGATGAGTCTGAATCTTTGTCTATCTATTATCCAATGAAAACAGTAAAAGAGTTTTGCCAAAGTGACACTTCCATGGCTAACTGCACTATACTCATCGCTCATAATTTTGGCAAGCCCTTCAGTAAACTCATTTTAAATTTCACACTTTTCTCTCATTTTGCTCTCTCTGATAATAGCTGAGCACAACTGTCAACAGATGTGAGGGTTTACAGATCATTAGATTTTCCTCTGCAGTTGACTCTCAGAAGTGCCCTTGTGTCAAAGGACTTACTTCTTTTTTATTTGAAAAGATTGGTTTTAGAGTAGTTTTGCTTCAAAGTCGTTAGTTAGTCAATTTTCCCCAATGAGCAATTAACCTGAACAATTGTGGAGATAGGGGCCACAGTGAGATCAATTAGACTTCTGCTTTTCTTTGTACCTGTACCTATTACTCTTACCTACTAGGCTATCTGGGTCACTTCAAAGCTGTGGGACAGATGGCTCATCAACAAACTTTACAAGAGAGAGTATTTTGTTTAAGGTAAGTCAAGGGGAGATAGTCTTACCAATCCATATATTAATTTGTCCTTCACTGTTTCATATATGGGCATGCACATACATACACATCACAACTGAAAATACACATACTATTTAACATTTTTATTGCTTCATTATTTTTTTTTTTGATCCAGACATGAAAAATGATGAATCATCCTTGTCACTCTAGCTGAGTTACTTACCATAGTCACAAGAAATTCTATTTTGGTGAGCCTAGTAAAATTAACCAGGTTCTCTTTTAATTCTATCTGAATCTTAGGCATACCATAATAACTATGAGATTGGCATGCTTATATGCATGCTTTTATTTTCTTTTCAAACCAATCTACTGTTTGTTTATTCCATGCTTCAGAAACAAGTACAGCTACTATTACATGCTAAATAACTCTACAATGCAGAACATTCTGGCATTATTTTTAATGAGTATATGCAGTCTTATCCATATCTCTCTATGACTCTTCAAATATTCAGCATTGGCATGTGGGAGTGTGAAATGCCAATTTCAATTATGACTCTTGGTGATTTCTGTTTATAGGTATTTATTTACTGTATATTTGCTATGCTACCCTTGGAGATCTACATAAAAATAATGTGGCATCTTTTCCATTTTTAGGTTATAAAATAGTGAAGAATCAGTCTTATACATGGGATGTTCAGTGTTTTTGCTCTTTCTTCCTTGCTCTGATCAATAAATTTGTCATGTTGGAAAATCTCACATGGCAAGGAAAAAACTGAATCTTTCCAATGATAGTTTAAAGGATTTTAATTTCATATATTTCTCCATTTTAATGTCCAATAAAACCCAAAATACTCCCTAGTGTGGTGGTTGCATATTATGGGAAAAACTCTAGAACAGAGGTTCCAGACAACTTATGCTATAGGCGTTAAAGAGAAACAGCTATGAGTTACTGATAAGTATATCACCCATCATGTTTGAGGCTCATTTGTTATAGAGTGATAGACAATACACAGCTGATATTTTACTAGATACTTACAGAATAAAGATGAGTAAGAATTAAAGGGTTCTTTTCTGTTCTCACATTGTAGTAGCCAAATGAAAATTATTAGGTCATTATATTAGCTACTGTCTTAGGGTTTTCATTGTTGTGAAGAGACACCATGACCATGGCTAAACTTATAAAGAAAACACTTAAATGGGTTGGCTCACTTATAGTTTCAGAGGTTCAGTCCATTATCATCATGATGGGGGCATGGAATCATGAAGGCAGATATGGTGCTAGAGCTGAGAGTGCTACGTCTTACAGGCAAATGGAAGTCAACTGACGCTTTGTGGGGTATCCTGAGCATATTAAACCTCAAAGCCCATCCCCACAGTGACATGCTTTATCCAACAAGGCCACACCCTCTCCAACAAAGCCATACCTTCTAATAGTGCCACTCCCTATGAAATTATGAGGGCCAAATACATTCAAATTACCACATTTCTCTTCCTACCTCCCATAACCTTCTAACAAAATCATAATGCAAAACAATTAATTTAGTCCAACTATAAAAGTCCCCATAGTCTCCCATAGTCTCAACAATGTTTTAAAGCCCAAAGTTCAAATCTCTTCTGACATTAATGTGATCTCTTAAGTGTAATCACTTGTAAGTCAAAATAAAAAAAGCAGATCACACACTTACAACATATAATTGTTTAGTTAGAACCTCCAGCTCACCCCTAAATAAACCCCCAAAGCCCCATTTCTGCCTCTCTCTCTCTCTCTCTCTCTCTCTCTCTCTCTCTCTCTCTCTCTCTCTCTCTCTCTCTCTCTCTCTCTCCAAACCCTACCTTCTCAGAAAATCTCTATCAAAGCACCAAACACAGTTTCATATTTCTGGCAACTATTGCAACTTCCTCCCCTGTTGCCACCAGCAGTCCAAAGTCCATGCCTAAGCATTCCAGTTTTTGACCATACTTGGGCACAAACCCAACTTGTGGTGGGGACGTCATCACCTCTCATTTACAGTCTATATAATCTCCCTTCTTTAGTTTGGGCCTGTAGCTTCTCCAGCCTCAATCTCTGGGAGTGGAAAACCTACCCAGGAGTTGCTTTGCTCAAATAAACTTGTTATAACTTTTCAATTCAGCTTGATCTAGCTTACTGCATTGGTGGAGAAACCCATTATCTTGGTACAGAAACCGTATTAATAATGGAGAAGGATACACATTACTATTCTAAAACATAGGGAAGGGAACATATCAAGGAAATACTGGACCAAAGCAACACCCAAAACCAGCTAGGCAAACTCCAACCTGTGTATCTCCATGTCTGATGTCAAAATGCTTTCCACATCTCCAACTCTGCTCAGTTTTATTGACTGCAACACCCTTCTTTGTCTTGGGCTGATTTCACTCTTCTGGGCAGGTATCTCACAACTCTGGCATCTTTAACATCTTGGGTTTTCCAAAGCAATCCAGGCTTCAACTTCACACTTTTATTCAATAGCCTCTCTACTAGGCTTCTATTCAGGGACACCCCTGATACATGGCTGGCATCAGTGGCGTTATTCCATAACTGCTTTCTTCTATCCTTAACTCTAAACCCAGAACCACCTGGCAGAAGCTGCCAAGTTCTGCTTCTTTCTGAGGCTGAAACATGGCCCCATCACTCAGTTACATTCTTATCAGCTTTCCCTCTTTCACTGCCTAAGCTTGGCTGTCCTAAAACTTGTTTTGTATATGAGGCTGGCTTCAGACCCAAAGATCTGCCTACTGCCCTTCCAGTGCTGGGATTAAAAGTATGTCCACTACACCTGGCTCTAAGCTTTTTGTTTGTTTGTTTGTTTATTTGTTTGTTTCCACAAGTAGGAAATTCAGCTGGATGGGATCTTGTCCAGAGGTCACCACTCCCTTTATTCCGTTTCTTAATCTGTTTCTCTTCTTGAACACAGGATTTAGCTGTATTCCACTTCCTGATGTGATGATATTTTATTTCTGTAACCCAATAAAGTTTATCCGAGGATCAGAGCCACTATATTTAACATAGAAGTCAGGCAATGTTAATAAACGCAGGTAGCACATACCTTTAATCCTGCCCAGAAGAGTGAAATCCTGTCATTCGGGAGGCAGGGATCTGTCTTGGATCTCTGTGAGTTCAAGGCCACACTGGGAACAGAGCCAGGCATATTGGCACATGCCTTAAATTCCAACACTAGTTAACCATAAAGGTTTGGAGGTCTGTATAGACAGACAGGAAGTGAAAGAGCTGGGCAGGAAGAGGAACTGATGTAGCTGGACAGAGAGAGCAACTGAGATAACAGAACAGAAAGGCATATAAGTGTGAATATACAGGAAGTAGCTCTCTTTGGAAGCTGAGAGTTGGTAAGGTGAGGTTGGGTTGTGGCTTTTCCTATTCCTCAGATCTCTCAGGTTTTAACCCTGATATCTGGCTCTGTGTTTTTTATTTGAGACTCTTAATCTCGGGGTTGTGGGTTTGAGCCCCACATTGGGCACCAATTGTAGACGAATTGCTAAACCATCTTTTGCAGGCACCCTAGCTTTTGTCCAGAGTCTGTGACCTCTCACTAGCTCAAGTCAGCTGTCTCTGTGGGTTCCCTCATCATGATCTCAATCATATCAAAAGGACCACTGCAACTCTTATAAAGAAAACATTTAAATGGGGTGACTTGCTTGCAGTTTCAGAGGTTCAATCACTATCATCATGAGAGATGTAGATATGCAGTGCTGGAGCTGAGAGTGCTACATCTTGCAGACAATAGGATGTCAACTGACACATTGGTATCCTGAGCATAGGAAACTTCAAAGTCCACCCTCGCAGTGACACACTTTATCCAAAGAAGTCATACCCATTTCAACAAAGCCCTACTTCCTAATAGTGTCACTTTGCTATAAGACTGTGTGGGCCAAATACATTCAAACTACTGCAGTTACTTCTCCTGTTGTAATAGAATATTGTGAACAGGCAACTTAGAGAAGAAAGAGTTCATTCCAGTTTATAGTACCAGATGGAAAGGGCCTCTGATGGCACCAAAGAGGCTTGGAGGCTGGAGCAGGATGCTGAGAAATTGCTTCTTGGACTACAAGCAGAGGAAATGCATCAGAAATTATGTGTAGCTGTGAAACATTAAACCCCACTCTCAGTGATGAACTCCATCCAGCAAGGTCACATCTATGAAGTCAAACATCTGAGCCTATGGGAGACATTTTTATTCAATTATTTTATTTTATAAGTATTTTAGTGTTCTATTTGTGTGAACCCCTTTTCAAATGGTGTGTCAGTTATCTTTTGGATTGTGACAAACTAACCTAAAATATATGTCATAAAATAATAATTGATTATTTCTCAATATATTCTTAGGCAATGATGGCCCTTGCCTAGAAGTCACACCTTGTATTAATAACTACTCCTACATATCAGCTTCTGTGCCTTGGTTATTTTCTGAGTAAGTCTCTATTGTGATTAACTGGATTTCCTACAGTGTGCCTCCACAACAATGTTTCCTGAGGAGCTTTCATGTCTGTGCTTACATGATGGATGCTAATGCCCCCCTGGCCAAGGGAATAAATGGTGAAACCAAGAATGTATATGAGAGGATGATATGCAAACTTATGCTACTGAAGGCAAGGTTTATTTTAATTTATTCTGGAAGAATCTATCATAAATGGTACCAGTATTTAAAGATTTAAAAAGGGATACTACAATGATATGTTTGAAAGGAAATTTAAGTATTATGTAGTTCAAGAATATCACTTGGGTAGGAAACAAATATGGTCAGATGATGCAACTCCTAAGTAAAGAAAACAGTTAACATTAAAACAAACACAGATATTTTAAATCCAGCTCATATCATTTGGCTCAACAATGGTAATTACATGATTGTTAACATTAATACATTCAAGTGGTCCTAAAGAGTCCAAGGCATGCCACCCTAGTTTATTGTATATGACTAGATGATCATGATCTCTCTCTCTCTCTCTCTCTCTCTCTCTCTCTCTCTCTCTCTCTCTCTCTCCTGAGCACTTCAAGATAAAAATATGTTGATATCAAAATAATTAGAAACTTTTCATTTTCAAACTATGTTGGAAAATACAAGACATTTGATAGCTCACTGCTGTTAAACTACTGAATAAATAACCTATCTCCTTTAGTGGATAGAATCAAGTGATTTAGATGATTTTTTATAATAATTTGCTTTCACTGGATATAGCAAAATATGTGTGAACTCATATTTCATAAATTCTGATTTCTAATCTTCTTTGGGATTATTTGTTCTGGTTGAAGCTATTATTGCTGTGCATGTTCTATCCTGAAATAAGCTCAGTGAGAGAAAGGGTCTGGATCAGCACAAAAGGTTTCTCTATGCTGGTAAATGCTTCTGATTTTTCAAGCCTGAATTACTGCAATTCTTATTTTCTGGAGCTTTTGCTCACAATGTTTTCTTAGATAAAGCTCTTGGAGAATGCAGAAGTCTAATCTTCATAAAAATGCACCTGCTTTGGTAAATTATTCCCATTTTGGTATCAATGCACATGATCCTATCTAGTCACCAATAATAGGATTCATATTTAAGAACTGAAGGTGTAGTGGCTGTCTACCCTCAGCTTATGTCATGCTGGTTGTGTTTCTTACGGTTTGAATCAACGTATCTTCTGTAAAATACATTTACTTTCTCAACTTGAGTAGTTGTGATAATCATTAAAAAATTATCTCTGTAGTCCTGCCATGGCCGAGGTGGTGGCATGGGTGAGAGAAGATGCCCTCCCCCATCTGCTCCTTCCTACCTACTGCAAGCTAGAGAACTGGCCCTGGGGTCACAAGACTGAGAGAACTAGCCCTCCTCACTAGCTGCAGCACACAAGGGAGGTGGCCCTGCACCCTGCCTGGGCAGCACATTTGACTGAGCCTGTTGTCAGGAGTGCAGGTAGGCCATCTCTGAGGGCTTGAGAGCAGGAGAGCTGACCCTGGCCCCCTCCCTCATATGCTGCCTACAGCAATCTGGGAGAAAGGGCCCTGTACCTGACCTGGGAAAAACAGTAGAGCTGGCTCTGGTGATGTGACTGTGAGGGACCTGGATCTGAGGGCCTCAGAGCAGGAGAACTGTGGGGCCGCCACTCCTTGCAGCAGGCTGCATTGGATGAGCTAACCAAGGCAGTGCTAGAGAGCTCGCATGGGTAGTGGTGTTGAGGAAAAGCTAGTGGGCTGAGGAACCCAGCTATCACCCAGGGCTACGAGTTGGACCACCCCAACATCTGCTTCATCTATGAACTGTTGTAGCACATGAAGGGGAGGAACCTACAAATCCAAAACAGCAGAATCTCCAAGACACAGGACAACAGCAGGACATAAAAGAGGAGCACCAGTGAGAAGCCATTATTGGTGGTATAGCAGAAGCCAGGGATCTCAAACCAAACTAATGACTCAGGGAAGTGAACACAGGCAAGTAAAGATGAATGACCTAAAGGATAAACTGTGTGACTCAACCTGCCACACTGCAGCCTCCATGACAAGATTCTTCTCTCTTGCTCATTTTTTTTTTTTTGGTGTGGGGAAGAGGGTTATTATTATTATAGTTTTGTTTCCTGTTGTTGTTGTTCTGTTTGATTTTGTTTGGTTTTTGTTTTTTCCTTTATATTTGGTTTTGATTTGGGGAGAGGTTGCAAAGGCAGAGAGCATATGGGAGGGGACAGGACAATAAGTGTGATTGGAATGCATGATGTGAAATCCACAAAAAATCAACAAAAGTGAAAAAAAATCACATATCTATTTGACAATTTTTTAAAAGGATACTAATCAACTATACCTTTTTATTGTAATACTAATTTCATTTCATTTTACCAAATGTAAACTCCAAACCATTTACTCTTTGGAGTCTTTTTGTCTCTTGAATAATGCACATTGTAAATCATAATTTTCATTAAAATATACTTTGATCCTGAAAATATTTATTACAGGAACAGGAGTGTGAGTTACAGGCAGAAAAAAAATAACATTTTAAGTACTAACTCTACATTTTTTAAATCCCTATGAGAAAGTACAATATTCTATTCACTCAAATATTGCTTATTGAGTATAAAATGGGAACTTCATTTGAAGGAAAATTGTTTTACAAACTACACAAGTTGCTGTAGTAAGATGCTTACAAAGTGAAATTTTTCATGATAAATATTGAAACTCTCCCTTTCTGAATGCATCTATGAGTTTCTACTCTGATATCATGGATGGGTTTCTTGGCTTGGCTATGATGTGCTGTCTTAGTTACATTTATATTTCAGATAGATTGTACAGTATTGAAAGCTTTTCAAATAATCTCACAAAATTATTTTTCATTAGAAACATAAAGGAAAAACTATATCTGAAGTAGGAAAGCATTTTAATTCTCATTTGAACAATTCAATTAAGAAACTTTATTATGCTCAGTGGATATGCCTCTAAACCCAACATTTGGGAGACTGAAGCAAGAGATCTCAATGAGTTTAAGGCTAACCTAGGCTACATTAGAACAGCTTATCTGAAGAAACAACAACAATAAAATTTAAAAAAATCTGAGTCTCAGGAAAAAAACAACCTAGAAGATTATAAATAAAACACATCTTGGCAAGAGGGATGGAAACCATGTCCTCTATGGCTCTTTCAGAATTTATTTCTGTTTAAATTTTCTACTAGAGAGAGGTAAGACACACATTTTCAAAAATTATGAATGGTAAATTTTAAGTGAATTATCCAATATCAAGTGGACAGCCTTGAAAACATACATATAAATGACATTTTAAGGCTGAGAAGATTGTATTTTTGTATTTAAGAATATTTCTATGTATATGTCAGCCCACTGAAGGGCAGTATGTTCCTTAGTAACATTATACATATTGAGCAAGTTGTATTTGAGAATATATATGTATGTGCATATACAGAAATGCATGTAACAATAATTAATGAAAAAGATCAGGAATTTGGAAGAGAGCAAGTACAAGGGTTGGAGGGAAGAAAGAGGAAAATAATGTAATTATATCATAATCTCAAAAAATAACCGAGTAAAAAGAAAAGATTATGCTTTAAATATGTAAAACTACCACATCAAATATAAATCCAAAACACATATTTAATTAATTATTCAAAGCTCCAATGAAATAATTATTAAAGAGTTTTCAAAATTTTAAATATCAAAATGAAGAGAACAAGAAGAGACAGGCTCTAAAGGCTCATCGGACAGCTTCTTGACCTCTTGACTTAATGGTGTATCTTATTACTGGCAAGCATGACACAAACCAGGCATGCTGTGTCCTCTCTAATAAACATGAAAAGACCTCCAGAGCTTTCAAAGGAAGACATTTAAAGGGAAGCCAGCAATATTGCTGAAAGGTCAAGACTTGTAAGCAAATGAATCTCGAGTATAATCTGCATTGGATAGTATTCTGAACAATGTGCCATAGGGGTCTGTTGTTTTGAGAGCAAAATAAAGGGGAAAAACACAGTTCTTATGCATGATATCTTTGA
The DNA here is from genome assembly GCF_049852395.1 of Peromyscus maniculatus bairdii. NCBI lineage: Eukaryota > Metazoa > Chordata > Mammalia > Rodentia > Cricetidae > Peromyscus > Peromyscus maniculatus. Next base: position 7,177,898 of record NC_134856.1, read on the forward strand.
GAGACAGGTTTTATGTGCTCTATTTAAAAGTTACAAGGCTGAACAACATGGGAACAACAATTAAATTGAATAATTTTGAAAGAGAGAGAAGACTTTGAGGCTATGATGCCCTAGTTCTTGCTCAAATCTTACTTTAGAGCAAGAAAGCAATCAGTTATGAAATATAGTGAAGAGTGAAACATTTAGTGTAAGTATATAATGGACATACTCTACATCTTGACAATATCTCTTGGACTTTACTGTACCCAAGCCCTTCAAATAACTGACGTCTACCTCTCTGTGTCCCAGAACCTTCTCCATAAAGCCTTTCTATATACTGAGGTACCAGACAGAAGTGACCATAAGGCACCCAACCGCTCTTATATTCCTAATGGGCTTCCTATCTTAAATGTTTGATTTATTTCTGATCCCTAAATTAGCTACTACTTTAGTTAATGGCTCCTAGAAGAGTGGGTGAGATGGCTTAGTCAGCAGTATTCTTGCCTTGCAAGCATGAGGAACTGAGCCCAATTTCCAGAACCCACGTGAGAAATCAACCACAACAGAGGAAATGTAGATTCTTGGTACTTGCTCACCATCCAGCCTTGCTTATTTGTGAATTTCAGGACAATGAGAGACTCCATCTCAGAAACAACATTGATGACTTCCATTTCATGGAGTAGGACTTAAATCAAATCATATATGTTGAGTGCTTACTCTCACAAGCATTGTGGCACTACTGTACCAGCTTAGTTTACAAGCAGGTCACCATTGTAGATGGAACGTTTTGTAACTTGGTTGGTGTTTACCTTTCTCCTTAGGTGGAATGTGAGTACTCTCCAATACCATGAACACTAATCCACAGCACTAAAGGAAGGATCTAAGTGGACACGAGCTCCACTTCTTCATGTTCAATGAGTTGCATAGTTGTCTTCAGCAACAGAGTCTTACAGTCAGTTTGATATAATCCACATTATGACAAGACTTGGTGCCATAGAACCTGAAACTGGACAGGCCAGGGATATAGGGTAAAACCAAACAAATGTAGCAATAAAATGACTACTAATCACATTCTGCTATACTCATACATCAGTGCCTTCCTCAGCCATCATCAGAGAAACTTTTTCCTATAGCAGATGGAAACAAATACGGAGATCTATAGCCAGACAATATGCAGAGAATGAGAGATCTTGGAAAATTCAGCTCCCTATCAAATATTTCCTGTAGGGACTCAGGAAACTCTGCAGAAAATGAGGCAAAAAGAGTCTAAGAGACAGAGGAGATAAACAACCCAAAAGGAGCAAGGCTTTCTAAGCACAGCAGGAACGATGCACACATGAACTCTCAGAGACCCTGGCAGCATACAGAGGGCCTACATGATTCTGTAGTAGATGGGGGTCCTAGAGCTGAGAAGAGAAGTAGACATAGTCTCCCAACACCTATCTTACCCCAAACCTATCTCCAATTGATAACTACTTGCTAATGAAAAAATCACTTTCTCCAGCAGAATCTTACTGGGGAAACAAACTATTCTTAAGGGTCACCCTCATGCCCAGCAGTAGATGGCCAAAATAAAATAAAGTCTAAAGTCAGTGGCATCTTTGGGTGTTCTTTGTCTCATGATGAGTGAGAACATTTAAAAAACTCTTAGAGGTCCTTTGCACATATACTATGGCTTCCAATTTTGTGTTTTTATGGGATCCCTATGTGTGCAAACATGTGTCTCTGCATCTATATGTGTTTCTTGTGTTTTTCTTTGTCTCTTTTTCTTTTGTTTGTTTTGTCTGATTCAGATATATTTAGTTTTTCTTTATATTTTCTTTTTTTTCTTTTTTTGGTTTTTCAAGACAGGGTTTCTTTGTGTAGCTTTGCACCTTTCCTGGGACTCACTTGGTAGCCCAGGCTGACCTCAAACTCACAGAGATCCGCCTGGCTCTGCCTCCTGAGTGCTGGGATTAAAGGCGTGCGCCACCACTGCCCGGCTCTTATTTTCTTGTTATCATCCTTTAAATGATTGTTTTCTATGAAGAGACATAAAGGGTAGATAAGAAGAGGAAAGGAATTGGGAGAAAAGAGAAAGGGAAAATTGTAATTAAAATATAGTTCATAAAATAATAGCTAATTTCAATAAAATAAAATAAAAATCAAAGGTTATAGTAGTGAGGAATGTCACCGAAGTTTGTCCTCTGGCCTCCACATGGACCTATACATGTGCATATTCACACTCATACACAAGCATAAACACACAACAAGTCTCCATCTATAAATTGGTTCTTCTTTCATATAGTCTTAATTTCTAGGATCCTTTAAAATAAACTACTATTGGCACTTCATTGCTTGTCTTTGAATGGGCCCCTGAGGAAACCAATTCAAGAGTTATCTGTGAATATGAAATCAATCCCACATGTCACCAAAATGGCTTGTACACAAGATAAGAAAGTTAACACTGGATTTTATTCTAAGCCCATAGGTATTTTTAAAATCAATGTTTGTGTTTTAATAAATGTAAAGGTATTTATTGATAAGTCATACATATAGAAAAAATAGATAAAACGTGATAGATGGGTAGAGATGATGAGTAGCTAGATAGATAATAGATGAACATCAATATACATGATTGATGGGTAAATTCAAGGACAGATACACAGATGTAGCTAACAGATGGATAGCAGAAAGTTCTTTTGTTATTTTTTTAATTTAATCCAATCAATAGTTAATAGGTACTGATGGAATGAAGCCAACTTTTAATCATTACAAAATTTCTTCTAAACACCAAAGCCAGCTAAGTGTAATAGATGAGCCATAATTCATTTACAATGTTTGAATTGCTTATACATGTGGGGACCATGCCAGTGTGAAATATAGCATGCATAAATTCTACTTGAGAAGTGTCTTTGGTTTCCCAATCCACTAAATCCTCCTTAGACCATCCCCTCAAACTCTTCCTTGTTTGCTTCCCCTGTGTTCTCAGCACAAGCTCCTGACTACATTGATTCGAATTCTCTCCCACACAGTGTCAAGAAAATAGAAACCACAGACTCTCCCTCCATTCTCGTTATACTTCCAGATTTCTAGCTTGTTGAGATATGCATAGCTTGCTGAATGAGTCACGTTCATCTAATTCTCTGATTTAGTGTATTTCACTTGTGCTAATATAGCACAAAATATTTTCAAACAGAGAACTCTATGATTATATATTTCTCTCTGTAAGTCTTTAGCCAAGCTTGTTTTATAGACGAACAACTTAACCTAATAAATTTCTGTACTTCTCAACAATAGATTTGCTTCTAATCAATTTGAAATTATATTTGTTTTGTATCTTTGGCTGTAACTGATTTGCTAAGAAGCCAGGCAAGCCTTGTGCCAGCCCCTCCCTTATATCCAATACAGTATTTCTACTGGGACTTTGTGAATGTTTAAGAACAATAGTTTAAACTGAGGGACTGTGAGTTAGACAGATACCCTTATAGGCAAACAGATAGGGAGAGAGGCTGTTCGTGACTACGCAGTTAAGATGGTGAGCTTGCAAGGTAACTGGCTTCTTCCACATTCCACTGTCCTAAGACAAAGTTGGCAGCTTAAACCAAAGATCTTGTGAGATTTTCTTCCACCAATAGGATCTCAACTCTTCCCACAACCCTGCCTATGGACGGGCCATAGGAATAATTCAAAGCAATACAAGTCAGTTTTAGGGTGGATCAGACATATTTACCCAACAGTTATCCACTAGCCCTAAATTAGGGAAGGAAGATCCTTCAAATACTTAAAAAAAAAAAAGAAAGAAAGAAAAAGAAAAGAAAAGAAGCAAACCTAGCCCTAAGAGAGACTGGGTTTTTCTGGTACCAGGGTCCCAGCTCTGCTCTGCAGAGAGTCTTTCTCCACATGTGGTTGCTGTAGGTGAGCACATCTTCTCACCTCTGATAAAAAAGCCTTTCTTCACCAGTTGTTTCTCTCTGCTGTGTTCCAGAATTCCATGCTGCTACCTGTTGTGGCAGAGATTTCTCCTGCCTTTTAATTTTTTTTTTTAAACAGGGAGAGAAAAATGAACCCCATCAAAATCCCAAGACAGAAACAAAACTATCTATAGGTAAAAACTTCCTTTAGTTTTCAACAAAATTGGAGATGGCTTTATTTGCCTATAGTTCATCCTGTTACAAATATATAGAAAATATCCATCATCTGATGTCTAAGTAATGAAGATTGTTTCTGTTGAGTGAATGTTACACAAATGGTGAGTTTTTCACAAAGGATATTCTTCCCAGGAAAGGGATGTTTTTAGCTTTTCAATAAACTCATTGTTAGAGTTACAGAGTAATGACCTGGGTCCCTCGGTGGCTTAATTTGAGATTAAAAAACATGTTCTTAATATATTCATAGATTCTTTTGATAAATTCTAGAAAGATGAATGTTTTCTTTGTGTGCTAAAATCAGTAATAATGAAACATGCAAGAAATGTAGAAATATAATAATGAGATTAGGAGTCTATTGCTAAGTTCTACATTTTTCTTGCAGTTTTTAAGTTTAAATGTTGTGTTATATTTATTAATACTTGGAATATCATTCCATGTATTTTGAACATGTTCACACCACCTCATGTACTCTCCTCACCATCCTCTCTACCCTCTCACTTTTTTCCAGGCAATTTAAGATTATTTATTTATTGCTTACTTCTTCATTAAGTCTAGTTTGTATTGCTTACCTAGTCTTGGGATTGGTACAAGCTCTGAGGTATGGTCACACCATTAAGAAAAAAAAGCTCCTCATCTTATGGTGGGATTATGTGCTTATCCCTCCCTCTTTCATGCTGAGAATCTGTCTAACTGGAGCCTGCACAGGAACTTTGCTGTCACAGTTGCTGTGAGCTCATAAGTGTATCTGCCCTGCTGTAAAACATGTGTGTCCTTGAAGTTATCCAACACCTCCTCATCTCACCCCAACTTCCATAATGATCCCTCAGTCTTGGGGATAGCATTACAGTATGAAGGTTCATTTTAGGGCTGAGCACTGTGCAATATTTTGTTCTCTGTACATTAACCATTTTAGGGGGATGTGTGTTAATTAGTTCCATCTACTGCAAGAAGTTTCTTTAATGGCATGATGTTCAAAACTGTTCCATATAGTCAGGTGAAGCCTGTGGAGCTAGACACACACTGACAATTAACAACAAGTGAACATGACCTATAAAGATAAAATATAGAAATGTGTGTTGCAAAAAAAATCTAGTTGGAAAATGAGAGAACGCTACCATGTTATCTGAAAGGTGAGTAGGAATGGGCCTACACAGCATTGTGCTATTGTGACAGGGCTTTGTCATCTGGAACATTATCCTCAAGAGTCACATAATTGAGTTACAAAGAGAAATTAACAACAAAAGTCTCACAATGTTTTACATAAGTCTACTTGGAAAATGAGAGAACGCTACCATGTTATCTGAAAGGTGAGTAGGAATGGGCCTACACAGCATTGTGATATTGTGACAGGGCTTTGTCATCTGGAACATTATCCTCAAGAGTCACATAATTGAGTTACAAAGAGAAATTAACAACAAAAGTCTCACAATGTTTTACATAAGTTTTCAATTTTTTCTATTTTAAATGCTATTTAAAATAGATTCTTTTCTCATTACAATAAATCCCAACTGGCCACAGTCTTCCCCTCCTCCACTCCTCCCAGAACCCTCACACACCTACCTTCTTCCCCAGTTCTATTCCCACTTTGTTTCTTCTTCAGAAAAGAGCAGGCTTGCAAGAAAGGACAGCCAAGGAGTGGGGGGATACAATACAATAAGACAAGGCAAAACCCCTCCTATCAAGGTTGGAAAAGGTAACCTAATAGGAAGAAAAGAGTCCCAGGAGCAGGTAAAAGAGTCAGAGATATACTCACTCCCACTGTTAGGAGTCCCCCAAAAAGCAGCAGGCTACTAGCCATACCATATATGCAGAGGCCATGGGGCAGATCTGTGCGTGTTCAGTGATTGTTGCTTCAGTCTCTGAGAGCCCATATGAGTCCTGCTTAGTTGATTCAATGGGCCATCTTCTTCTGGTTTCTTTCATTTCCTCTTACTACTACAATCTTTCCTTTCAATCTCCTGCATGGTTTCTCTAGGAGAGAAACCTGATAGAGACCTCCAATTTAGACTCTTTGCATAGTGTCTGACTATGCGTTTCTGCATCTGCTCCCATCTACTGCTGGAGGAAGCCTCTCTGTGATGACTGGGTAAAGCAATGACCTATGAGTACAGTAAAATATTATTAATAATCATTTGATTGATTAATAATGATTTTTTTCCAATAATATTTGGTTCTACCCTAAGTCTCAAGAATATTCAGTATCTGGTTCCTGGTCATTCAGGAAGTAGAGAGTATGGGCCCACTCTTGCAAAATGGGCCTCAAGTTAAACCATACATTGGTTGGCCACATCCACAAGTTATGTGCCTTCATTACCCCAGCACATTTGGAAGGCAGGACAGATTGTATGTTAAGAGTTTTATGGCTGGGTGATAAGGTCCAGCTTTCCCTTTCCATGGCCTGCAGAGTACCTTCTCATGCCAAAGAGACTGGAATGTGGGGATGAAGGCTCAACGTAGGCACGTTTAGACCTCTACATTCAATGTTCTCTGTGGATGTTATCCTCAGCAATGAGACCCTGAAGTCAGTTAGAGAGCACCTTTCTATCCTAGCACCAACCTTTGTTGTTTAGGGATACCCACAAGAACTCCTCTGTCAACAATTCAACATAGTGCAACCCAGGCCCAACACTGGAAGCCTTGCCTTGATACAAAAGATGCCCAGTTCAGACTCTATGTCCTCTATTACTACGAGTCTTCACTAGGGTCACTCTCATTGATTCCAGGAAGTTTCCACTAGGTTTCAATTTCATGATGGCCTGGAATTCATAGTGGACTGGAACCACTAGAGGTGGTTCAAGGACTAATGATTGGAAGTACCTGAGATCTACAGAAAGTGAGAACTGCTGAAGAAAACAGAAATAATGATTTGCTCTGTAGACACAATGTGGACAAAGGTTCTGAATCAGAGTAAAAATGCCTGTAGATAACATACAACAGAACAGATCCTGAAGACAACATCTAATAAACAAGAGTTTGTTCATACAACACAGCATTTTGTTGCTTCTTTTCCCCACTGTTAGCCAATGTTGAAATGGAAGGAGTTGACATAGAAAACAGTACATCTGTATTTCATCAGATGACAAGGTATAGGAGCAATGTTGACACCACAAGCCTGTGTGGCACCGATAAGCTAAACTGTTGCACTCTACTATTGATGGGTTACTGTCTTTATTCTTACCTGTGTGCACATAACACATTGTCTACAACTTACTAATTTGTGTGTCTGCTCAACTTCACTGGTAATTATTGCCTTACAGTCAGCACTACAGTTTGAATCTGATGTGTCCTCCACAGACTCATCCACTCTGGTGCAGCTATTTAGTCTGTAGCACAGTCCTGGTTGTTGGAAGTAGGTCCCCAGGAAAGACCCTTAAATGTTACATCTCCCACTAGATATTGCCTACTTTCTCTTCTACCTGTTCTGTTTTGACATGAAGAGCTGCCACTTCAAGCACCTGTTCATCTGGACAGTTGTGCTCTGCACTGCCTTCCCCATCCTATTGGACTGGATTCTCTTTGAAATTCAGATCCAAAGCAAACCTTTCCTCCATTCCAATTTCTGTCAGATAGTTACAGAAAAATTAACTAACACACTTGGCCTTTTCCTTCTTACTATAAAAAAAATCTGAGATAAACAACTTAATAAGGACAAGTTTTGTTTCAGCTCACAGTTTGGCAAGTTACTCCAGGCTCAGATGATTCTGTTACATTTGAGGCAGTGGCAAGAGAACATATCACAATGAAACAAAAGCAGAAGAAATAAAATTTCCCATGGTAACCAAAGCCAAAAAGGGAAAAAAAGGAGTGCCAGAAGTATAAATATCACCTTTTCAGCCATACTCTTAATAGCTTTTCTTCCTTCCACTAGGTTCTATGTCCTAAATGTTCCATCATTTACCAATGGCACCCTAGTCTTGTCAGGAAGACTTTTATGATAGGCTGTTAAGGGCCATTCAACTATAACACAGCACTTATGTGAACTGGGTATTCAGGAGCCTCGGTCAATATTTCACCATTTTGTCACCAGTATAAAACATACAATGTAATACAAACTAAAAAAAAATCCATCATGTAATCCAATGCAAACAAAGAATTTGAAGGACATATATACTCTACACTTTTAACTAGTTGTAGGACAGAAAGACAAGTAACAGGAAAAGAAAATGAGAATCAGGTATGAACCATAATAATGTATCTTCATTATTTTGGAGCCAGGAAAGATCATCACATTATCTTTAGCTGAGGACTAGAACCACTATTTGCAAAGTAAGAGTTCCCACCTACCAGAGAGAAGAAGATATTACACTTCATATGTGAATTATAGATAAAGACGTTTTCCACTGTTTTAGTATATTTATGAACCATATGTGAAGATTCCCCAACTGTCTGTAGAGAGTCAACTAAGAGTCGAATAATAAGGTGGTTTGTCCTAAGCACAGCCTGATAGATCTCAGGAGTTACAGGCAAGTTTCATTTGAAAATTCCCTGTGTCCTCACAATAGTACCAGAAAGTATGTGAAGAGATAATGTTCTTTCTTTCCAGTTGCTATGTTGAAGACAAGACCGGGCACTATGGACCAGCACTGGAATAAGTCACAAGAATTAAGTGTACCTCAACAAATACTGTTAAGCAGGAAGATAAGAAAACTTTGCTAGCTGCTTCCTTTGGTAAAACATGCTGATTGATATTGAAACAGCCATCAGTTTAAAAATTAATTTAAATTATTGATTTAAAAATAAAATACAAAGTTCTTGTATTTTTTATGTCCAATTCTCCACACATTTTCAATATTGCTCAAATGAGATTTCTACCTGAAAAGTGAACTTTTGAGTGAAAAATGTGGAAAGAAAAAAAAAACAAAAATTGTGTGCTTAAGTTACAACTAATTAAATTAAAATAAATAAACATTTCATTTTCACACTAAAATAAAAACATATCTTTAAAAATAAGGATGACCCCAGCTTAGACTACTAGCAATAGTAGAGAAGGTGTGTAGGTGTGTAGCTGGAGATTTCTCCAGTCTTACTGGGGCCCTCAGCCACTCAGACCCAAGTAAACATACAGAGACATATTACTTATAAACTGCATGGCTGTGGCAGGCTTCTTGCTATCTAGTTCTTATATCTTAAATTAACCCATTTCTATTAATCTATACGTTGCCTCGTGGCTTGTGGCTTACTGGTAGTTTACATCTTACTTCTGATGGCAGCATTGGCTGGCAATGTCTCCTGACTAAGCCTTCCACTTTACAGAATTCTCTCTCTCTTGTCCCACCTATACTATACTTCCTGCCTGGCTACTGGTCAATTAGCATTTTATTTATCAATCAATCATTCACTGCATACAGAACCATATCCACAGCAAGGGTGCCTGAGCTGGCTGACCCCAGTAATCAGATCAATGAGTACCCTAACTGTCATCATAGAGCCTTCATCCAGTAACTGATGGAAGCAGATGTGGAGATCCACAGCCAAGCACCAGGCCGAGGTCCAAGACTCCAGTCAAAGAGAGAGAGAAGAAGGACTCTATGAACAAGGGGGCATCAAGATCATGGTAGGGAAACCTGCAAAGACAACCAAACCAAACTAGTGGAAATTCATGAACTTTAGACCAACACCTATGGAGCCTCCAAGGGACTAGGCTAGGCCCTCTGCATAAGTGAGACAGATAAGTAGCTTGATCTGCTCAAGGGGCCTCCTGGCAGTAGGATCAGGATCCATCTCTGGTGCACGAGCTGGCTTTTTGGAGTCTACTACCTATTGTGGGATACCTTGCACAGCCTTGATGCAGGCAGGGGTAGGGACTTGGACCTGTCTCAACTGAATGTACCAGGGTCTGCTGACTCCTCATTGGAGACTTTGCCTTGTTGGAGGAGGGAATGAGGGGTGGGTTGGGAGGAAGGTAAGAGGGGCAGGAGGAGGGAGGACAGAGGGACCTGTGATTAGTATGTAAAATTAATAAAAAACTTCCTTAATAAAAATATAGCTAAGATAGATGGATATTTCACTTGATCTTGGAGTAAAATATATTTTGCTGATCTATGAAAAGCAGGGATTTAGTCTATCTGTATTATAGCATTAACTAAATGAAACCTGACTTTTAAGTAAACTACTAGAACCATTGCACATTATCTTTGGTTGCTAACTGGATAGAAAAGAAAGCTTGGCTCCAATACATATGCATGAAACCTGAAAAATTCTTCCAGAGCAAAAAAATCTATTTTTGTTCATGTTTTAATTTAGAAAAATACCTACATTATTACCTCAATTGTATTTTTAAATAAATAATTCAAAATGAAGTATGTTAATGAATGGTAATGGAAAATTACATGTGACCTACAATTATTTCTATTTTGTTTCTTAAGTTTACTTTTTTTCTCCTGCACAGCTGGAACAATATTTTCAAAACAATAATCTAAATTTACAACTGTCATAGAAATTTTTTTCAATGAACACCTGTTGCTTAGATCAATTATGTACAGGCCATTGTGCACACAATGATTAGGTTCTTGGTCATGTTTACAGCTTTCCCTTTTCATAGCCTCATCTTTAAGCCCCCAAAACTTGTTTTACACTGTGTTCCAGATTTACTGGGTACCTTTCTGGCATTGACCTGCAGTTAGCTTTTATCTACCATCAAGTATTTACACATGCTAACCCCCGACCTGAAATGCTTGTCTAAAAATCTTCAAAAGCCAAGTTCACTCTTATCTTTAAAAAAAATATATCTGTAGGGAACGTTGCCCATCCTTGACACATTGGTTATGCAAAGTCAGCCTTATGTTTTTGTTATCATTCGTGTGACAGGAAGTAGTGTTGTTTTGTTCGCAAAGTTCTCCTCGTTCCAAGGTTAGGGTCTCAAAATGGAAGGGTCTTATTAAAAGGTAAAGCAAAGAGGTATCATGTGTTTCTGTAAGTGCATTTTGCTTGTGCCGTAAACACTGCCACTCAACACCCTAGGTTTCAGCTTCTACCAGTAGCTCTGATGTCTAAAGCAAAGCTTCCTCTATCTTTTCTTCCTTAAATACAGTCTCTTAAGGGTTAAAGAGATGCTCTTTTTCTATTATCCTTATCTTTTATTTCTCTATTTCCCATTGTGTTGAGCACCTATGCCAAGAATCTTTTCTAAAACTCTCAACCATTGATCACTGCTCCCTTGTGAAAGCAGAGGAAAGAATTATTGGCATTTCACTGACAGCTTTCCAAGGCATCTGAAGACTAGAGTTGTGTAATCAGTTTTCCCTGCTCCAGTTGAATATGGCCATTTCCTTAAAAAACAAAACATGTTTCACAGATTATTTTAAAAATCACCTCTGGTACAGAGTCATGTCATCAAAATATCTAGCTTGACTTCTGTTTATTTCTTCAAATTGTGATTAGACCCAAGGAAATGGTGTGTAAATTATTAATATATTTAGGGAGTATAAATTCTGGAGTACATTTTGCTCATAGTTGAATACATGAATAAATTAATGCAAATAAAGAAACCTTATTCACATAATAATCTTTAAGGAATCTATCTAAATCTGTTGCCCTACTCAGGCTTACTCACCAGAGAAGAAATACAATATCTAATAAATGAAGTAAAGAGTGGCCCAAAGCATTAACCACCAGGAAAATACAGATTAAAACTGCTTGAGATTATACCTTTCCCTACTTGGAGTGTTTATGACCAAGAAATCAAATGAAAGCACAAATCACTACTGTTGTGGAACTACAAAATTGGTACAGACACTACTGAAATCAGTGTAGATTTTCTTCAAAAACCTAAAGTTGTAACTACTATATAGCACAGCTATCTTCACCTCACTTCTTTGGCATATACTCAGAGGATGCTCTGTTCTACTACAGAGATACATGCTCATTCATGCTGACTGTTCCTCTGTTCACAATAGATAGGGAACAGCCTTCTAACTGATGAATGGATAATGTGGTATCTATACAGAAAAGAACTTATTCAGATATAAAGAAAAATTAAACTTTGCAATGTTCAGGTAAATTGTGAAAACTGGAAACTTTAAGCTGACTAAGAAGACCAACCAGAAAGTAATCAGGATCAATAAGAATAGTACTGCACGTGTCTGAAATCTGTTTAACTTAAAATGCTTATGGAAGCCATTAAACGAGAGACATCCTTTAGGGAAGATGCTTTAGGTAAAGAGAGTTAGTAGAACATAGGCAACATGAAAGCAGAGACAGGAACACTGGGGCTAGAAAGAATAGGTAGGAAAAGAACTGAAGAGATGGGTGAGTCAACAGGTCGAGGGAGGTGTTTAAGCAAAATTAAAGATGTTTGAAAAACAGACACGGAAACCTACTCCTTTGTAAGCTAATTTAAAAGCTTAAGTTATTTCTCTCTCTTCCTCTTCCCTTTTTAGGGCTTCCATATTTCCCATTTACCCCACTAGATAATTCGTGTCCTGCTATTCTTTTGTCTGTTACCCCTCAATCTCCCCAAGTAATGATCCCTTCTTATTTTCATGGTTTCTGAAGTTTCCTCCAGGATATGTGCTCACCTCAAATGAGTTCAAGGAGGTGTATGTGGGAGGGTTTGGAGTGGGAAAGGGAAAGGGGAAATGATGTAATTATATCATAATCTCAAAAAATAGAAGAAATAACTTTAAAACATAATTTAAAGATTCAAACAAAAACACCCCATAAGTTATGAAAAAAAGTTAGAAAGAAGATAGAACTGCTTAGTTGAAAAATGCTGTTTATAGAAACAATGAGTTGTTACACAGAAATCCCAGTAATAGCTATGGGTTATGTATTATAAGCTGTAGATAAGAGGTCTCCAAATAAATATAGTTTTTTTTGTCATTCCTCTTGGTTGCTCACAATAAATAAGTGTTTAATTCTAATTCTCATGACAATATGTGTACCTCAGTTGCAAGATACAGAGAAATCAAGCAAGAGCAGTGGTGAAAGTTTCCTTTCTGATGCCTAGATTTCACAATGCTGGAGATACTGCATCGGCTTCTAGGAAAGGAAAGCAGAGCAGTGGTAAAAGTTTCCTCTCTGATGCCTAGTTTTCATAATGCTGGAGATACTGCATAGGCTTCTAGGGAAGGAAAGCCATCAGTTTTATCCAGTGGTGAACCATATCAATTAAAAAACCAACTCACCAGGCAGGATATGCTCACTTCTACAATAGTGACATCAGTGCAATAGGGGTCACCAAAAAGTCTGTGATTGGATTTGATATCCATTCCACAAGAAGAAATTTATGTCTGATAGAATAAACCTGGTCAAAAAATGGTGGCTGCTGTTTACTTAAATTGACATGGCACCAAATGTCTAATATGTTTCTACTCACAGGCAACTGCTATTCACAGCATTAATAAGAAAATGTTCTCTATGCTAGGAACAGCTGTGAATACAGAGACTCTTGGTTGTTCAAGGTGCTGAGAATAAGGGGTGATGGTGTGCTAAATCTTAAATAAGATATTTATACTATCCCCTCCACAACTCAGGGCATATCATACTAGAAGGAGCAGAAATAATATAAGAGCTGTAAGACAAGTAAGAGGGGCATTCAAAGTGCTAACTTCTAGATGTGACAAAGGCATTTTAACCATGACTTGTAGGAGCTACATCTGCTGGCACTGGCTTGTACAAGACTGGACTTTTCAAAAGCCAATCAAGAAGTAGAGAGTGACTCATGGGGCTCTATTGTTCCCTGAGGGAATTTTGTCTATTGCTGTTTTATAGAGGAGGTAGAATTTACATCTGTACTTGGGACTGGAGAGATGATCCACTGGTTAAAAGCACTGGTTTCTCTTCCAGGTGACTGGGGTTTGATTGCCAGTCCTTGCATGATGGCACTCAATCTTGTTTAAGACCATTCTCAAAGAAACTAATGTCATTTGGGGGGGGGGTGTCCAAAAGCACCAGGCACACTTTTGTTGCACAGACAAGCATGCAAACATCAATAAAACTTAAGCATTAAAATAAATAAATAAATAAATAGTAAAAAATGAAACAAACATTTTTAACCTATCTAATAGTCCAATAACCTTGGTCTCAGATGACCCTAGTTAAATTCAGTGGGTCAAAAGACAAAGGATACAACAATAAGAACATAGTCTGTATACAAAGAAATGAATAATCAAATAATAAAGGCAACAAATGACCCAACTGAAAAATGGACTAGAGCTCTAAACAGAGAGTTCTTAATAGAAGAAAGAAAAGTGGTTAAGAAGTACTTCAAGATCCAGGTGGTGGTGGCCCACGCCTTTAATTCCAGCACTTGGGACACAGAGCCAGGTGGATCTCTGTGAATTCATAGACCAGCCTGGTCTACAGAGTGAGAGATCCAGGACAGGCACCAAAACTACACAGAGAAACCCTGTCTCAAAAAACAAAAAACAAACAAAAAAAAAAAAAAAAAGAAGAGAAAGTATTTCGAAAACTATTTATTTTCCTTAGAAATTGGGGATAACAGAGTAAATTTGGGTAAGATTGCAGAAAAAGAGGACCCCAGATTCACTGTTGGTAAAGAATGCATACTGGCATAGCACTCTGGAAACTCAATGGGGAGAATTCTCAGAAAAATGAAAAATAAATCTGCCATGACACAGCTGCACTACTCCTTTACATAACCCCCAAAACTTGACCCACAATGGGCTGGACCCCCCAACATCCATCACTATTTAAGAAGAGACATGGCTCAGAGGTTAAGAGCACTGGCTGCTCTTCCAGAGGTCCTGAGTTCAATTCCCAGCAACCACATGGTGGCTCACAACCATCTGTAATAAGATCTAGTGCCCTCTTCTGGCCTGCAGGTGTATATGCAGACAGAATACTGTATACATAATAAATAAATAAATCTTAAAAAGAAAAGAAAAGAACCTATAGACTTGCAACAGCCTGATCTTTCAGGGGCATTCTCTCAATTGTGGTTTCCTCCTCTCAGATGACTCTCACTTGTATCAAGTTGACACAAAACTAGGCAGCACAGGAAACACACTAACTGTCCTTCAACAGATGAATAGATGATAGAAATACTGTACATAAATGCAATGGAATAATATTTAGATATAAATATAAATGGAAGTATATAATTTGTAGGTAAGTGGATAGACCTAGACAAGATTATACTGAGTGAAGTAAGGCAGACACAGAAACAAAAACTCTACCTTCTTTCTCATCTCAGGTCCTAGCCCCAAAGCCTTGAATGTGAGTGCTCAACATGGAGCATTCACCAAATCCAGGAAAGTGTAATGTGACCATAGGTGCCGGGGGAAGGATTGGTGGGGAAATGGCAGGATGCCGGTGACAAGAGTGGCAAAGAGAATAACAGGCAAGGGTCTCCAATTGTGAGAAGAAAGGGATCAATGTAGAAGGAGGAGATACAAATAACATGAAGATTGTTTGGTAAATCCTCAAGAAATCACACTATTTTGTATTTACTTAAAATTATGCACCGTACTTTATATAAACACACACACACACATATATACATATATACATATGTGTATATATATGTGTATATATATATATATATATATATATATATATATGGAAGCTGAGCCACTTCGACTGACAGTGCTTCCCATAGGAACAATAGATGAACAGAAACCTCATGAATAGATAGGAGAAACATAGTTTTGAAGGGTTGTTCAGCACATGTGCCTGTCTATACAACATATTTAGCCCTTGGTTGCATCTCAGGGGTTGAAGGTGGATCCTATTGATGAAGACATCACATACTTAGGACACAAGACTCAGATGACTCAAGCCAGAACTAGCATTAAGGCTTCTTTCCTATAATCTAACATCCAAGGTTCCAGCTGCTAGGGGAACATTTTAGTTAATCTTCTATTGATGTGAAGATATACCCTAGCTAAGGCAAGAGGAAAGTATTTAATTGGGAGCTTGCTTACAGTTTCAGAAGATGAGTGTTGTAGAATATAATTTTAAGATGTGTTACATTTGTTTATGCTGTGGAACATTTGTTTAATAATGCAAAGATATATTGCATTTTTTTTAAGTTCCATTTGCTTAACTCTGTGAAGCCGTGCTACTTTGACTTTAAAACACCTGATATTCTAATAAAGATCTGGATGTCAATAGTAAGGCAGGAGAAAGGAAAGTCAGGGCTGCCAGGTAGAGAGAGTAAATAGCAGGAGAATTCTGGAAGGGGAAGAAGATCAAAGACCAAGAGAACAAGGAGAGGAGGATGCCAGGGGCCAGCCACCCAGCCATAGAGCAAGCCAAGGAGTATGAATTATGAAAAGTACACAGAAATAGAGAAAGTTAACAGCTCAGAGGCAAAAGATAGACAGGATAATTTAAGAAAAGCTGGTAAGAAACAAGCCAAGCTAAGGCTGGGCATTGATATTTAAGAATAAACCTCCATGTGTGATTTATTTGGGAGCTGGGTGGTGAGCCACCCCAAACAGTCAAAGAGCAAAAATGACCAACTACAAGCGAGCCTGTCACCATAGTATTATGATGAGCAATATGTAATCTGGCAGGCAGACATAGTACTAGAGCAGAGGCTGAGGATTTCCATCTTATAAGCAAGGTGAGGAGAGAGAAAGAGACAGAGACAGAGACAGCGAGAGACAGACAGACACATAGAGACACAGAGACAGAGATAAATACAAAGAGACACAGAGACAGAGATAAAGACAGAGAAAGGAGACTGGGTCTGGCATGGGATTTTGAAACACAAAGACCACACCCAGTGACTCACATACTCCAAGCACTCAAATATATGAGACTATGGGTGCCAGTCTCATTCAAACCACACAGGGAAGGAAGCAATTAAACAGTACTACTCATCTGTAACAACCGTGAACCATGATACAAACATGACAAGATTGTTTGGATTCTGCTCTCGTTCCTTGGGATCTGGCCAAACATTGGGTTCTGCCATGGCTAGTGACCTTTCCGCCAGTAACAAGTGCTGTGGATATCATTCTATATAAATAAAACACTGATGGCCAGTGACCAGGCAGGAAGTAGGTGGCCAGGCAGGAAGTAGGTGGGACAAGGAGAGAGGAGAATTCTGGGAAGCGGAAGGCTGGGGGAGAGACACTGCAGCCACTGCCAGGAGAGGCAACCTGTAAAGACGCCGGTAAGCCACCAGCCACGTGGCAAGGTATAGATTTATAAAAATGGGTTAATTTAAGATAAAAGAACAGTTAGCAGGAAGCCTGCCACGGCCATACAGTTTATAAGTGATATAAGCGTCTGAGTGATTATTTTATAAGTGGATTGTGGGACTGCGGGGCTTGGGGAACCTGGAGAGAAGCCCTCCAGCAACAAATGGCGCCCAACGGCTCGAGTTTCCACCTTAAACCTGAGAATATTTAATAACCAATTCTAAACAGAGCCAAAACCAGGTTCCTGCTTCTTGTCTCATACGGGCAGCTAGATGCCGCAAAACGCGGGTTTGAACACTGGCGTTTGACCGGCAGTATGGCGGGAATGAGGCGTCTGCCAGCGGCACATTATGCTGTGTAGTAGATTTAGTCTTTACTAGTATTTAAAAAAAAAGGTTTCTGGGCTACACGCTGCTTTGATAAAAGCTTAGACCCACTATTTCTGAGACTTGATGACTCCCAGAGCTGGCAAAAACTTACCACTGCCATGTTGGGAAGCTAAAGTGGGCGGAGCCAGCAGTCAGCGCCGTTTCAGTCTTACAATGGTACAGTTTAAAGCAATAGGCTCAAGGTAATATAAAACATAAGCCACATAAAGATGGCTACCACACAGAGAATCTGGATTATGTTCTCTTTGATATTCGTAACTAAAGAAAAACATTTGATTACAAAAGCTGTTCTGTTATGCCAAAATGTATATTTTAAAGGTACCTTGACTTCAAAATTTGGATATAAGGATATGTTACTTTGGAAAAGAGGTTCTGCTTTTGTTTCCACAGAAAGCCAGAGGCTGTGGATTTGTTCCAGATTAACATACATCAGGTTTCACCAGCCAAGACCTCCTGAAAGGTCTCCGATGACACCATGGCCCAGATGATCCAACATCCAGAGCGGTTTCAAGCCAACTGATTCACACAATACAGCCTCACGGACTACCCCATAGGCCTAAAATTTTCTTTGCGTCCCCATAAGATACAGCGCCCCCCTCCAGCAGGAAGTAGTAAGAGATGCTATGCCCAAATTCCCAAATATACCAAGCTGGCTTTAGAGGTGGAATTGGCTCACTCCCCCTCTATACCCAGACATATTGCTTTAAAAAAAAAATGGTTAAGAGATTCTTGTGTCCCAAATCAGAAGAGCCCTCTGATGTGGGACAGAAAAAAACAAAACAAAACAATATTTTTATTTAAAACAGGTTGATTATAAATGTGATCTCTTTCTAAAAAACAAAAGGGGATATAATATAGATATATAGGACGATATAGAGATGATAAAATAAAAGGGTAGATTAATGAACCTACTTTTAAAGAACAACTTGTTTAAAATGTTTTACATTGGTATAAATTTTAGTTAATTGATACAAACTTAAAGTTAATTTTGTTATACTGTATATATATATTTCTCTTCTTGTTTGAGGTATTATGTTTAACTCATTTAAAATTGTAATGGATAATTAAAAATAGATTAATAATCAGTCATCTATGATAATCATATTTGTAGCCATGTTAGTTAAGTCTTCTAGGTATACATAGATATATTTCAGATAGATAGGTAATCTTCAAACACTTCATAGACCTAGAGAATATGGCATTTAAATAACTTAAAATTCTGTTGATGTGAGACACAATTGCTCCTGGCTGCACCAATTGATCCCAAGAGAATGTTGGGCTTCTAAGACATTTCCATTTGGAAGTTTGTCTTTTTGGCACAAAATGGCCTACTGGGCAAAGAACTGCCCTTGCCTTGATGGCTGACAGTACAAATACAATGCTGTCCTTTCTGGACAAGCGGGACACAAGGAAAGCAACCACTGTACTCTGCCAAGACAGGGTAAGATGGTCTCTCAGAATTCCTGCTTCTAAAAATGGTCTGTCAAATACTCTAGGCCTGTAGCCAATTTGAATGCACCAACAATACTGAGAAACATTAGGTGACTGTCCAGGCTGCCAGCTGTCTTGGTCTACTCTTGCAAGATTCCCGAAAGTTGCTTGCATCCATCTACCATTTCCCAGGTACCATTATGTTCCTTCTCAGGTCTTTGATGTGGTTGAAAACTAGATAGTTGTAATTTCCTCAGTTATGACAAAAGATAAGTTGGATATAAAACCTTAAACTCACAAATATAAGATAAATAGGACATCTTCTTTAATATTGTAACTGTAATTCTTGCTCGATAATTGTTTTGTTATATGTAATTTTACCATGTTAAAGTTAAAACCTTACTTTTTAAAAAAAGAAAAAAAAAGGGAAATGCTGTGGATATCATTCTATATAAATAAAACACTGATGGCCAGTGACCAGGCAGGAAGTAGGTGGCCAGGCAGGAAGTAAGTGGGACAAGGAGAGAGGAGAATTCTGGGAAGCGGAAGGCTGGGGGAGAGACACTGCAGCCACCGCCAGGAGAGGCAACCTGTAAAGACGCCGGTAAGCCACCAGCCACGTGGCAAGGTATAGATTTATAAAAATGGGTTAATTTAAGATAAAAGAACAGTTAGCAGGAAGCCTGCCACGGCCATACAGTTTATAAGTGATATAAGCTTCTGAGTGATTATTTTATAAGTGGATTGTGGGACTGCAGGGCTTGGGGAACCTGGAGAGAAGCCCTCCAGCAACAAACAAGCTTTGCCACCAGCACCGTTCATCCTTTCAAAGACATCCATAAAGTCCAAAATGTGTCACCCAAATGTTGGTGGCAACCAACAGCCTGTCTAACTAGATTCCAGTCTGACTCAAAACAGGAGATGAGCCCTTTGTTCAGCATCCACGGCAGAGTGAAGTAGAGTGGTCATATGTGTGTGTGTGTGTGTGTGTGTGTGTGTGTGTGTGTGTGTGTGTGTGTGTTACATGTATATATGTCACAGTATAATTAAAGATCAACTTGAGAATGAAGGCAAGATGGGAGACATTTGAAGGAGAGTAGGTGAGAGGAGCTGCAGGAAGGAAAGTGAGAGAAATTATGTAATTCTATATCAATAAAAATATTAAAAATTATTAAAGTGACATAGAAATTCCAGTTTTTGCCTTTATCCTACTAAAAATTCCTGGGCCCCAGTGCTAAGGCTTTTTTTCATATGTACTTTCATGGAAGTACACACACAGAGACATAAAATTTGTGATTCTCTATTCATATCTTACTTTCCCTTATTCACTTCCCAGAGACAAAGTAAATAATTTAAGTCTTACCAGCTAAAATGAAGTGAGATGTATAAAAGAATCCCTAGACAGAGACTATAATTGTTCAAGAACATCTAATAGTTCTTTTTCCCTTTTCCTTCTTTATTATTAATGCACAGTCATACTTTCTAGCCTTTCTACTTGGTTAGTTTTTTTAATTCTTAAAAACTTGAGATCATAATTTGATTACAACATTCTCCCTTTCCTCTCCTCCCTCCTAACCCTCCCATAGCCCTCCCCTTGTTCCTTCAAATTCTGCCCTCTTAAAAAAAAAAACTACTGTTAAAAAGCCTAAATGTTATTGAATGCATGTTAATATATATACATATATACAAACATGTGCACACACAATATATATATATATATATATGTGTGTGTGTGTGTGTGTGTGTGTGTGTGTGTGTGTGTGTGTATGTTCCATTCAGTCCTTGTAATGCTACCTGTGTGTTAGGGCTGACAACTTGGCATTCCAAAACCAATTTATGTGCTCTTCCTTGGGGAAGGCCATCTCTCCTGTCCCAGCTTTTCTCCAATGCCTAAGGTTCATTGAATGAGATTGAGGCTTCATAGTCTTTTCTGTGTCCAATTGGGAATGTTCATTGATGGTCATCCTTACAGACTCACATTTAGGCAGTCATGTTAGTGAAACTTTATATGTGTAGCTTTTGATATTTCTAGGAGATGTGGTATTACTGGAAAGGACCCAAGTTTCTGGCCCTTTCCACTTCTTCTGCAGTATTTTCTGAGCCTTAGGTGTTGTAGATGTATCCACTTGGATTGGGCTCCACAACTCTGAAATTTGATTGGTTATGGTTATGTTTTGGTTGTCTTTTTCACCTGTTGCAAAAACAACAGGTTTCCTCAGTAGGAGGCAAATACATTCATCTGTGGGTATCCAGACAAATGTTTATAAATTGTTGCTAGAGTTTATGTTGATTTAGTAATTCAGTAGTTGTAGATTTTCTTCCAATAACCATGAATTTCTTTACTGACTACTTAACTAAGTTTCAAGTACCAGGCACGGTCTCCCTCTTGTTGAATGGAACTTAAGTCCAGTTAGGTATGCATAACACAACTGCACCCTTAAGGTTATGGTGTCATAGTGATCATTGATGTGATTCATAGGCTTCATAGATGGGGAGGACTGTTGGTTGCTTCCAACCTTTGGAAGGTTGCATTGTACCTTCTGGTGCCATGAAAGTGAAGCCTCAGGGAGGAGACATTCAGGTCTATTCCAGCTCAGGGTCTTTGACTCCTGTTTCTGAAGTGCATGATGTCTTTTGAAATAATGACTTACTGGCAATCTCCACCAGCTGGCTGGCAGGAGAAAGACCTACTTGCAGGCTGCACCATCAAGGCTGCCATCCACTGAATTCCTTTCCCCCAAAACTCACTCTGCCAACCGACCCCACCAACTTCAATGTCCTCCCCCATGGTTAGCACTTTCCCCTAACTACAACAGACTCCATAGGCACAGGTACACCCACACCAGTTGGAAAAACAGGAAGATATACTGGATCTAGGCACTGAAACCCCCACAAATCTCAGATGAGACACTCTACTGGACCTAAAGACTTGCCAGTCACCAGAAACCTTGGCTATTCAGGCCAGAAAACAATAAAGGAAACAAAAATAAAGTTCACAAACAACAATGAAAAATATAAGAATCAACACCTAGACCTATAATCACCCCAAATACAGATGTGTAAATGGCAGCATAAAAATACATTCAATAACATAAAGGATATTATGGTACCACCAGAACCCAGTGATCCTACAAAAACAAGAGCTGAACATTCCAACACAGATGAAGCCCAAGAAAATAATTGTAAAATAACTTTTTTTGAAGGTAGTAGAAGCCCTTAATGAGGAAATAAAAAAAAATGGCCTTAAAAAAGTGAAAAGATAAACAAAAAATTAGAAGAAATCAATAAATACCTTAAGGAAAGCAAAGAAAACAATCAAACAGGTGAGGTAAATGGTTCAAGACTTGAATATTGAAATAGAACAAATAAAGAAAACACAAACAATGGGAATTCTGGAAATGGAAAAAAAACTGGGTAAGCAAACAGGAACTACTGGTACAAGCATCACCAACAATGGATGGAAGAAAGACTTTCAGGTGTTGAAGTTAAATAGAGGAAATATATTCATCAGTCAAAGAAAATGTTAAACTCTGAAATTTCCCTACACAAAACATCCAGGAAATCTGGGACACCATGAAAAGATAAAACCTGAGAATGACAGCAATAGAAGGAGAAGAATTCCAACTCAAAAGCACAGAAGATATATTCAACAATGTCATAGAAGAATACTTGGCCAACCTAAAGAAGGACATGCCTATAAAGGTATAAGACGTTTACAGAACATCAAATACACTGGACCAAAAAAAAAAAAGTTGCCTCGCCACATAATAATCAAAACACTGAACATGCAGAATAAAGAAAGAATATTAAGAGCTACAAAGGAAAAAGGCCAAGTAACATTTAAAGGCAGAACTATTAGAATTATATCAGGCTTCTCAATGGATACTCTAAGAGGCAGAAGGTCCAGGACAGACATTTTGCAGCCACTAAGAGACCACAGACTCCAGTCTAGACTACTATATCCAAGAAAACTTTCAATCACCATAGATGAAGTAAACAAGATATTTTATGACAGAACCAGATTTAACAATATCTATCTACAAATAAGTCTTTCAGAAAGTACTAGAAGGAAAACTCCTACCAAGGAAGTTAGCTACATCCACAAAATTTCAGAATATAGATAATCTCATACCAGCAAAATGCAAAGAAAGGAAACACACACACACACACACACACACACACACACACACACACACACACACACACTACCACAACCACCACCAAAAAAAAAGAAAGAAAATACCCAGGAATTAACAATCACTGGTATTAATATCTCTTAATATCAATGGACTCAATTGATCAATAAAAAGACATAGGCTAACAGAATGGATTAGAAAACAGGATCCATCCTCTGCTGCATGAAAGAAACACACCTAAACTTCAAGGAAAGACATTACATCAGAGTAAAGGGTTAGGAAAAGACTTTCCAATCAAATGGACCTAAGAAGTAAGCTGATGTAGATAACTTAATATTTAACAAAATAGACTTCAAAATAAAATTAATCAAAAGAGATAGAAAAGAACATTTCATATTCACCAAAGGAGAAAATCCATCAATATGAAGACTCATTCTGAACATCTATGCTCCAAATATAAGGGGACCCTGATTTGTAAAAGAAGCACTACTAAAGTTTAAATCACACATCAAATCCCACACATTGGTAGTGGGAGACTTCAACACCCCACTCTCACCAATGGATGTGTCTGCCAGACAGAAACTAAACAGAGAAATAAGGGAACTAGAAGATGTTATTACTCAAATGGAACATCTAACAGACATCTACAGAACATTTCACCCAAACACAAAGGAAAATAACTTTTTCTCAGCACCTTATGGAACCCTCTCTAAATGTGGCCATGTACTCGGACACAAAGCAAATCTCAACAGATATAAAATAATTGGAATAACCTCCTATATCTTATTGGTTCACCTTGGGTTGAAGTTAGAGTTCAACAACAGCATAAACTACAGAAAGCTTACAAACTCATGCAAACTGAGAAACTCTCAACTGAGTTACCAATGGGCCAAAGAAGAAATAAGAAAGAAATTAAAGACTTCCTAGAATTCGATGAAAATGAATACACAACATAACAAACATATGGGACACAATGATAGCAGTATTCAGAAGAATGTTCTTAGCCCTAAGAACTTACACAAAGATTTGGAGAAATTTCATACTAGCAACTTAACAACACACCTGAAAACATTAGAACAAAAAGAATCAAATACCCCCAGGAGGAGAAGATGGTAGGAAATAATCAAACTGGGGGCTGAAATCAATAAAATAGAAACAAAGAGGACAATACAAAGAATCAATGAAGCAAAGAATTGATTCTTTGAGAAAATAAAAAAAAGATAAATAAATTCTTATCTAAACTAACTAAAATTCAGACAGAGACTATCCAAATTAACAAAATCATAAACAAAAAGGGAGACATAACAACAGACACTGTGGAAATCCAGACAATCCTTAGGTAATACTTCAAAAGCCTATACTCCACAAAATTGGAAAATCTAAAAGCAATGGACAATTTTCATGATAGATACCACATACCAAAATTAAATCAAGACCAGATAAATAATTTAAATATATCTATAATTCCTAAGGAAATAGAAGTAGCCCTTAAAAGTCTACCAACCAAAAAATACCAAGGCCAAATGGCTTCAGTGAAGAATCCTACCAGATTTTCAAAGAAGTGCTAGTACCAATACTCTTTGGAATTAGCATAATAGAAACAGAAGTAACAGTGTCAAATTCTTTTTAAGAGGCTGCAGTTAACATGATATCCAAACCACACAAAGACTCAGCAAAGAAAGAGAATTACAGACCAATTTCTCTCACAAACATTGATTCAAAAATACTCAATAAAATACTGGCAAACTGAATCCAAGAACACGTCAAAAAGGTCATCCTCTATGATCAAGTAGGCTTCATCCCAGAGATGCAGGAATATTTCAACATATGAAAATATATGAATGTAATCCACAATATAAACAAACTGAAAAAAGAAAAAAAAACACATGATCATCTCATTAGATGCTGAAATAGCCTTTTAAAAAATCCAGCACCCCTTCATGACAAAAGTCTTGGAGAGATCAGGGATACAAGGAACAACCTAACATAATAAAAGCAAGACAAAACAAGTGGACAGCAAACATCAAACTAAACTGAGAGAAACTCGAAACAATTCCACTAAAATCAGGAAGAAGATAAGGCTGTTCACTCTCTACAATCTATTCAATATATTACTTGTAGTTCTATCTAGAGGGAAAAGACAACAAAAGGAGATCAAGGTGATACAAATTGGAAAGGCAGAAGTCAGGCTTTCACTATTTGCAGATGATATGACAGTATACATAAGTGACCCCAAAAATTCCAGCAGAGAGCTCCTTCAACTGATAAACACCTTCAGTGATGTGGCTGGATATAAAATTAACTCAAAAAAATCAGTAGCCCTCCTATATAAAAATGATAAATGGGCTGAGAAAGAAATCAGGGAAACATCACCCCTTACAATAGCCACAAGTAATATAAAATATTTTTGGGTAAATTTAACCAAAAAAAGTGAAAGACCTGTATGACAAGAACTTTAAGAAAGAAATTGGAGAATATATCAGAAAATGGAAAGATCTCCCATGCTCATGGATCAGTAGGATTAACATAGTAAAAATAGTAATTTACCAAAAGCAATCTATAGATTCAATGCAATCCCCATCAAAATCCCAACACAATTTTTCACAGATCTTGAAAGAACAATCCTCAACTTCATATGGAAAAACAAAACAAAAAAAGAACATTATAACTAAACTAATAGTATAAAATAAAGGAAACTGGAGGTATTACCATCCCTGATTTCAGGCTCTACTACAGAGCTATAGTAATAAAAGCAGTGCGGTTTTGGCATGAAAACAGACTGGTGGATAAAGGGAATTGAATCAAATACACTGACATAAATCCATACACACCTATGGGCACCTAATTTTTTTTACAAAGAAGCCAAAACTATACAGTGGAAAAAAGCAAGTATTTTCAACCAATTGTGTGGAAATCAGCATGTAGAAGAATGCAAATAGATCCCTATCTATCACCGTGCACAAAACTCAAGTTCAAGCGGATCAAAGACCTCAATATAAATCCAGTTTCATTGACCCTGATAGAAAAGAAAGTGGGAAAGACCCTTGAACACATTGGCACAGGAAACATCCTCCTGAATAGAACACCAGTAGCAACAGACACCAAGATAGACAATTAACAAATGGGACCTCATGACACTGAAAAGCTTCTGTAAGGCAAGGGCACTGCCAATCAGTTAAAACAGCAGCCTAGAGAATGGGAAAAGACCTTCACTAACCCCACATCTTTCAAAGGACTGATCTCCAAAATAGATGAAGAACTCAAACCAGACATCAAAAAACTAAATAATCCGGTTTAAAAATGAGGTGAAAACCTGGGAGCAAGTGCTGCTGGCCGCAGGAATATATCATAAGAACTCAGCTGGTTATGGCAAAGTCACTACATTCAGAAGGCCCTTGTTGTCCTCCATGTATTCTAACAGTACTCGTTATCACAGACCAAATTGTACTAATAGTGTTTATGGTCACAGACCAAACCAAAGATGGCTTCAAAAAAGCTTCCACCTATCTACCCCAGACCACCCAGCATACAAACAGCTAAATAAGATATACCCAAGAAAAACTGCAACTACATCTTGGTGGCTATGGTTATGTGGACTCCTCATAGAACATAAAGGGAAATAGTCCAGGATAAAAATGACAAACTAGTCACAAAACCAAGAAACATTATGAACATAGTTTAATTAACAGCTAGAAGACAGCAACAAAGTCCAATACCAGCAACACCTGCAAGGTCAACAGTGGGCAGCCCTGTCTGGGATTGGTGGCAGCCAGTAGAAGCTTATAAGGTCAGAACTGGGGCCTTCCGTACATATACATAGGTACCCCCTAGTAGGGAACACCGTATGTGAACAGCCCATGATTGTCACCCTGGTTGGGCCAGGGAAATGTGCAGTCTATGGAGTTTGCCAATTGATTCATCCCCCAATATACTAAAAAACAACTAACCTCAGGAAAACATTACCCTACCTTTTGTCCAGTTTCTGCTACAGACCAATAAAAAGGCCCTGAGCAGCAGTTCAAAAGCAGCCCACTGGGGTCCCCTCCCACTGACACTGGAGTCTCAACTTGCCTTATCTCTGCAGTAACTTTTTAAACTTTTCTTCAATAAGCCTTCTTTTGAGAATAAAATTCCTTTTTAAAAATAAAAATAAAAAATAAATAAAACTAAGTCGCACGAAGCCAGGTGTGATGGCACAAGTCTATAATCCCAGCACTTAGGAAGTTGAGGCAAGGGGATGGCCATCGTGAGCTGAAGAGCAAACCTTGTTTATAATAAACAAAAATTAAGCAATCCTGGGTGTTTAGAGGTGTCTCTACAATCATCAGTGCAAGGCTGCAATCTTCTCAGCTCCCTGATACATGCAGGTCTGCCTAATGTTTACTCACAAGCAAAGATTTATGGAGTATGTAGATGCACACACATATCCATCTGATTACCTGTCAACATATGTTTATAGAGAAATACATTCATAGATATACTCATGTACGTTGCTTTGGTAACTTGACACACCTGGGGAGTCATCTGGAAAGAGGGAACCTCAACTGAGAAAATACCTCCATTTGACTGTCTTGTAGGCAAGTCTGCTGAGCATTTTCTTGATTAAAATGATTTATATGGAAGCCTGTGTGAGTGGTAGCACCCCTGGGCAGGTGGTCTTGAGTTGTATAAAAAATCAAGCTAAAGCCAGGCATTGTAGTGCCAGCCTTTAATCCCAGCACTCAAGAGACAGAGACAGGAGAATCCCTAAATTCAAGGCCTGGTCTACAGAGCAAAATCCAGGACAGCCAGGGCTGCACAGAGAAACCCTGTCTTGCAAAACACCTAAACAAACAAAAAAGTGGAGGGAGCCATGAGGTGCTAACCAATAAGTTGCAATCCTCCATGATCTCTGCTTCAGTTCCTGCCTTAAGTTCCTGACTTCCCTTTATAATGGACTGTAAACTATGAGACAGAATAAAATCTCTCCTCCACAAAATAGTGGGGCGCTAATCTAAACATAGTTCTCAACAGAAGAATCTCAAATGGCCAAGATACACTTAATACATTGTTCAACATCCTTAGCCATCAGGGAAATTAAAATCAAAATGACTCCGAGATGCCATCTCCCACCTGTCAGATTGGCTAAGATCAAAAACACTAATGCTAGCTTATGTTGGATAGAATGTAGAACTAGGGAAACACTCCTTCACTGTTTGGTGGGTGTGCAAACTTATACAGCCACTTTGGAAATCAATGTGGTGATTTCTCAGAAAATTGGGAATCAACCTACCTCAAGACTCAGGTACACCAGTCTTGGGAATATACCCAAATGATGCTCAATCATTTCACAAGTATACTTGCTCAACTGTGTTCACAGCGGCATTATTGGTCACAGCCAGAACCTGGAAACAACCTAGATGTCCCTCAACTAAAGAATGGATAAAGTAAATGTGGTACATCCACACAATGGAGTATTACTCAGCTTTAAAAAACAGTGACATCATGAAATTTGCAGGCAAATGGAATTTTTTTCACCTAGAAAAAAAAAAATCATCCTGAGTGACGTAACCCAGATCCAGAAAGACAAACAAGGTGTGCATTCACTCATAAATGGGTATTAGCTGTAAAGTTATGGATCATCAGGCTACAATCCACAGCCCCAGAGAGGCTAGGTAACAAGAAGGGACATAAGAAGGATACATGGATTTCCCTGGGAAAGGGAAGTAGAAGAGATTTTCTGGGTAAACTGGAGGTGTGGGGTTCATGGGTGGAGTTGTGGGGAATTAGGGATCAGGTTGAATGGATAGGGGTTGCGACAGGGGAGAATATTGAAAGAGATTTCTTGATGGGGCTGGGAGTGGGTGGCATTTAGACTTTTGGAAGAAACCTGTTGCCCGAGAAATTGCCAGGAATCCACAAGGATGACCCCAGCTAAGACTCCTAGCAACAATGGAGAAGGTGCCTGAACTGGCCATCTCATGTAATCAGATTGGTTATTACCCAAATTGTCATCAGAGAGCCTTCATCAAGAAACTGATGGAAACAAATGCAGAGATCCATGGCCAAGCACTGGGCTAAACTCAGGGAACTCATTGAAGAGAGGGACGAATGATTGTATGAGCCAGGGGGTGTCAAGGTCATCACAAGAGAACACACAGAAACAACTAACCTGGGCTAAGGAGCTCACAGACTCTGGAGCCTGCATGGGACCTCCTCGGCCCTTCTGCATATGTTTGACTGGTGTGTAGTTTGGTCTGTTTCTGAGACTCCTAGCAGTGGAACCAGGGCCTGCCCCAGAGCTTGTGTTGTCTTCTGGGAACCTATTCCTCATTCTGGGTTGTCTCACCCAGCCTTAATACAAAGAGGGGAGCTTAGTCCTACCTCAATGTGATATGCTGTACTTTGTTGGAGGCAGAAACAGAGGAGTTGAAGGGGGCAGAGGGGAGGCAGGGGAAGGGAATGGGCGGAGAGATAAGCAAAGAAAGAAAAGAGAAACAGTGACCTTCAAAAGGCTCTCTTTATCTCTATCTCTCTCCAGTTTAAATATATGTAAATTATCTAGAGGTTTTTAAGGTCCTCACTTTTTGTGAAGAATTAAGGAATGAAGAATTAAGAAAATTATTAGCTTAATTCTGTCTCATCAACTGCAGTCTGAACTTTGGAATCTATTATTAATTGTTTTCTAAAGAAGATAAATTTTAGAAGATGCAGGCACAGTATTTTAAGTGTATGTACATACATGGGAAGGCATGTACTCATTCATTGTCATTGTGTCAGCAATGTGGAGAGAATAAAAAGATTTATCACCCAAGTGGAGCTGGTCTGTGACACAGAAGATCTTCATTGACTCGAATTCCACTGTGGAGAATAGATTTTTCACATAGTTTAAAGGTCTGGAGCACAAACTATGACAGTATAGATCTCTGGAAACAATATTTTTGAATTAAACGCAAAAAACAACTATTCTGAGTCAATTTTGACTTCTATGACAAATTCCTTAGATTGGGTCACTTTTAAGTAATAGAAATTTGTTAATGATGCTTGTAGAACCTAGATAGTTCAACAGTGGTAGATTTGACATATTATGGGTCTCATTTCTAGAATTGGGATAGTTGTCCAAGGTGTTTGTTTAAATGTGCCCTTACAAGGTAGAATGATTCTTCAAACTTCTTGACATTTTTTCTGTAGAATTCCTAACCCATTCAAAAGGACCCTTGGCTTGTAATATAACTGTCCCCTAAAGGTGCTGTTGATACTATTGTACTGGTGACAGAATTTCAATATATTAACTTATGAAAGGAAGGAACATGGAAAGAAAGATCATAGCACAGTCTTACTGTGGGGAAAATCTCCATTATAAACAGGAAATTCAGAGTGTTAGGTACTCCTCTTGACAATGAATGTGCCAGCTCATCTCAATACCATTTGGTATCCTCATGATATCCTCTTTGTCTATTCTTTTATATTAAATACTTAATTTCTTCTCTTGGTCATTCTTGAAAATAATTTGAGTGTATTAATGAGACTTTCAGAAAGTTGATAATTTGTTTGATTCCAGAAATCAGGGAACCTACTCATTCATGGATATAGAATAGTAATATAATGTATATATATATATATATATATATATATATATATATATATATATATAATCAATATGATACTATAGTCACATTAATTTATATATAATTATCATATTCTTTATTTAATGACATATTATTATATGACATAGATATATGATATATAATACTAGAGATAGATAGATACTAGAGACAATAGGAAAAATAATGCTATGGCAAACTACTGGAAAAAAGCAACTTAAGAAAATAAATGTTGGTTTTTGTTAATCTAAATCAAGAAAGTATTTCACATATGTGCCTAAGTTTTGTCTTCTTGATGATACTTGTTCTTAACAAGTTGATAATTCATTCTAATTATCAAAAATTTTCCTCTTGTCAACTTACTCCCAAACCTACCATGTTTAAGTCATAACCTGCTTCTCCTTGTCCCTACAGACTCATGGGTGCAGTCCCACTTTGAAAGCCCCTGTAGTATTTAATAGTTGCAACACTATTTAAAAGTCTAAGTGCAGTGTCTCTACTGAGACAGTATATCTCTTAGCTGTGAGCCCCTCTGACATAAAACACCAGTTATGTACTTCCCATATACAACCATACAGAACAATGATAATTGTTCAAAGACAAAAGGATAAGGCACAACAAGGACAGATTAAAAGAAGGACTGAAACCCAGCATGACCAACACCAAACTCTGAAGGTCCATGCAGGCATCTGGCATCTGTGCTGAAATCATCTAGGCTGAGAAGGGCTTAATAATTTCATTCCTCTAATTATCTTCCTGGAGCACACACAGCCTACCACTTAGGCCACCACTACATGTATGCAGTTTTCTTTGGCGTGCAGCTCATGGTCCGGATATATCCAGTACTCTGGGCTCTACTTTCCTTACTATGTTCACTCTGGGACTATTTTTGAGGAACTGAGCCTGCTATAAATTGTCTGGCCCCAGTGGTCTTCTAGAACCTCTGCACAAGCTTCTGTAAACTCCCCACACTCATATCCATCATGTCTATGAGACCAGTGCCATGTGAACAATGATCTCAAGTTCGGTTTTGTAGCTTAGAATGTAAACTTGTCTCTTGGACTGTGGTTGCACTGGCTTCAGTATTCCTCCCAATGTGACCCTTGGAAAACATTTTCTCAGGTGGTTGTTCTCAAGCAGAGGAACTCCTCCAGTGGGGTTTTCAGTTTAGTCGATCTCAGTTCAGATGAATTTGGATTTTTACTAAATAGAGACTTTAGTGAATGTATTCTTACACTCAGGGCATCTTTCCTATCTTCTAAGTGCAGAACAAGAGGTTTCTCTGTAATTGTGCTAATCTCTTTAGCACATACAACTGGTTTCTCTGTATCAGCCTTGTCTGTAATTTTAAATTCTTTTGTTTTTTGTTTCCCTCCAAATGACACATTGTTTATGGTTTTGTTCCTCTTGAGGCACTTTCTTGCATCAATCTGGATGAAAGAATGATCACTAACCATCACAGCCTGGATGCTGTTCTGCCCTAAAATTTCTTTCAATGAATTGATCTATTCCTTCTAAATTCAACCTTACTTACCTTTCCAGGACATAGGCTGAATGCATCCAGATTCTTTGCCAAAATAAAGCACAAATGACATCTGGCCAACTTCCTTGGGGTATTGGTATTGCTGTCTGAAAACTCATGATTCAAATCTCCACATTGACATTGGCATTCTGTTCTCCCAAATGTCCACAAGAACAACCCATTAAAACCTTTTCACAGAATTCTATTAATGTTTTAGACCAAAGCACTAAACTCTTTCATCTTCCTCCCACGTATCAGTTCCAAATGCTTAATAACAGTATTATTTATCATAGAAATGGTCCTACTTCTCAGTATAATTTTTATGGGGTTTTCTTCTAAATCATGACATAATGTCATAAAGCAGTTTTTCTATCTATAGAAAATGACAAGAAAGAAATAGATCTTGAGAAAAATATGTTAACATCAAACAATACTACTGGAAAGTAATAATCCTATGGCATAAGTCAATTTTCATGAGTATTTAATATTCTTTTTATTTATTAAAAAATTTTCACTCATTTTAACACCAAAGATCCCCCTCTTCCCTCCTCCTTCCTCCCCACCCTCCCCCACTAACTCATCCCCCACTTCCCCCACAAGAAGACAAGGCTGCCCATGGGAAGGCATATCCAGTAGAGGCAAGTCCAAGCCCTTCTCCCTGCCTCAAGGCTGCACGAGGTGTCCCATCATAGGTAGTGGGCTCCAAAAAGCCCCTTCATGAACCAGGGATGGGTTCTGATTCTACCTCCAGGTAATATCATTTATTTCCTGCCCTGATTATTTTTATTTCAATTATGTAGTAATTAGTTACATTGACTTCAATAACTGAAACTTATGAAAGAATTCCTGTGTGTTTTGTACGGTAAGAATGTACAAGAAAAATAAGAAATATCAAGAGTAGGGAAGTCATTTCTATGGGGACAGTCGTTCCAGCAGGAATGTATTACAATTCTTTCATAAGTTTGGTATATGAATTCCATTAACATTTGACTCTGATTTGTAGCTTTTGTATTTCCAGAGCCTCAAAATGAAAAAAAAAAGTTCATCTGAATGCTGTATGCTCTCTTAAGTAAGAATATCTGTAAGCCCATTTATTTGTTCACAGCATGCAGCTGAGCTACAGTAAGGTATAGAGTTGAATACCTTAGTGCTAAGCTCAATAAGAATATTCAGTCAGATCCCTCACTCTGCCATCCTTTTGAATCTACATGATTCCAAGCTCAACAGCTTCTTCCAGACTCATCAAGACTGAGACACATGTGAACTCATAGAGACCATGAGAGCATTCGTAGATATACTGTGTGTGCAAGTTCAAACCAGACAAAATCCAAGCACTAAGATGTTGAAGTGAACACAAATTTCCAGCCTAATGAAGAATTTATTTGCAATTGCCATCTTCCTGGGAAGGGAAAATCAGTGTTGCCCAATGGAGTGTCACTGTGGTTTATCAACCACACTCCGGACATGTTCCATGCTCAGAAGTAGCTGGCCAATGTAAATCAGACTCCAAGTCTTTCTGTGACCTTTATGTTATGTTTCGTCCTATTGATATTTGTTTATTTTAATTTTCATTTTAACAGAAGAGAGAGAGAGAGAGAGAGAGAGAGAGAGAGAGAGGGAACACAGAGGCCATAGGTCAATTTGGGGTATCTTCTTCAGTGACTTACCACATCATTTTTCAAACAGAATCTCTTTACAATTTCTTCTTTTATAACTGTATGTGTGGATGTACAAGCATATCTCAGTGAAATTATTCTTAAAAAGATCTGTGTGAGATTAGAGAAATACTTTAGGGGTTTGTCTTTTGCCCCTATCTTTATGTGAGAAACAGGGACCAGACTGAGGTAATTGAGCTTACACAGATAGCCCTTTTACTTTATGTAAAACCTCTATCCCAAAACAAGGTCTCTCACTGAACCGGAACTTACTGATTTGACTAGAGAGCTTACCCAGTGAGGTCCAAAGATGTGCCTGTTTCTGGGACTCCGTAACTGGGGTTTCAGACACTCACTGCCAAATCTGCCTCACACTTGTGGGGCAAATATTTTAATGACTGATTCAACTCTCTAATCTCAACTTTGAATTTTACACTATGTAAAAGGCATAGATGAACAGATTCCAGACAGTGAATATCTATAGCTTCATAAGTAGCAAGGAGTAGTCACATCTTCAACCAATTCTATCACCCAAGGTCTTGGTCACTTGGTTTGAGCATGCGTAGAATGGAAAGGAACTGACTTCATGAACACTGCCTCAGTTACTGTCTTAAAAGCAAATAAACAAGCAGACCAAATGAAAGTTTAGTGTTGGAATATAGTCAATTTGAGATTGCTTTATTATGCAGAGTTACAAGGATAGACATGTTCTTTGATGCATTCACTGTGTTTAGAAATTGAATTAGCAATCATATTCAAATTTGCATTTCATTAAAAAATCTAGTATTCACTGATTTGGCCAGAAGATCTGTGGGCACTGGGTCAACATTCTTACACAGCAAAGTTCAGTTTCAGATGAATAGATTTTGCCTCTTTCAGGTTAATTTTGTCAGGTTTTCCATATTCCCTATTGTTCCTGGCACACATTTGCTTAGATTCTCTATCTGGTTACTACTGGCAATCAAATGTGGACTTTTGAAATTGCCAAATAAACTTCTTTACATAACTAAAATAATTTAAAGCACTAAAGAATGCAAATATCCCAGGATATGATGCAGATATTGAATACTAACACAATTCAATATCTACCTGAGAACAAATACTTCATTACTGGAGAAGTTTATATTTAAGTAGAGTTTTTGGTTTAAGCATGTTCATTTCCATATCCACAGCAGTCCAGTTGTAGGTTGGGAAACAGTTCAATCTTCCATGTTTAAGGAATGTCTACTTGGGATGGTGGTGTTGCACTTGCCTGACATGCCTGTGCCCTGTAGTCAGATCCCTAACTTTGGGAAAAATAAAACAAATCCAAGCACCAACTAAATTGTATCATACAGAAGTTTCAGGGATAATGAATCTTCTAGAGCTTATTTGCAAAATGAGTAAAATGTGTCCATTTTGTTTGTTGCTAGTTTTTTTATTTAATTTATTTCTTTACTTTACATCAAAACCACAGCCTCTTTCCCCTCCTCTCCTCCCACTCCCTCCCCCATCCTCCCCTCTGCCCTACTGACAATCCACCCCTCCTCTGTATCCTCTCAGAGAGGGGCAGGCCCTCCATGGGCACCACCAATGCATGGCATATCAAGCTACCTTAAGACCCAGCAATTCCCCCTGTATTCAGGCTGGGCAAGCAATCTAACAGGAAGAATGTGTTCCCAAGAGCCACCCAAGGCATCAGGAACAGCTCTGCTCCTATTGCCTGGAGTCCCACAAACAGACCAAGCTACTCAACTGTCACATATATGCAGAGGGCCTTGGTCAGTCCCATGCAGGCTCCCTGGTTGTTGGTTCATACTCTGTGAGTTCCCATGAGCCAAGCTAGCCTTTTCTGTGGCTTTTCTTCTAATGTCCCTAACACCTCTCGATCCTCCCAGTCTTCAGAAGGACTCCAGGGGCTTGGCCCGGGGTTTGGCTGTGGGTCTCTGAATCTGCTTCCCGAATGAAGGCTCCCTGAAGACAATTGGGATAGTCACCAAGCTGATCATAGTGGATGGTCAGTTCAGGCTTTGCATTCACTGCTGCCAATAGTCTTAGCTGGAGCCATTCTTGTTGACTTGTGTGAGTTTCTCTTGCATCAGGCTTCCACCTGACCCTGAGCAGCCCTCCTTTGCAGTCATCTCTCAGCACTCTACCTGTCCTCCATACCCCAATCCCGATCCCTCAAGTTCTCATGCCCATCCGGGAGATTTCCTCTATTTCCACTTCCCAGGGAGATCTGTGAGTAGCCTCTTGGGTCCTCCTTGTCACATAGCCTCTCTGGGT
The DNA here is from genome assembly GCF_049852395.1 of Peromyscus maniculatus bairdii. Lineage (NCBI taxonomy): Eukaryota > Metazoa > Chordata > Mammalia > Rodentia > Cricetidae > Peromyscus > Peromyscus maniculatus. Next base: position 7,214,100 of record NC_134856.1, read on the forward strand.
CTGTGAATTATAGCATGGTTATCCTTTACTTTACAGATAATGTCCACATATGAGTAAGTACACACCCCAGACCCAGAAAATTAGTCTTTTTAATTGTTCCATAACTTCCACAATATAAAGCTGCTGCTTTACTATCTCGTTACCCCTTCCTTGATTGCAGGGAGTTTCTGTGTCGCTTTGACTCATTTGATTAAGTTTGCCCAATATCAGTGACTTTTTTGTAAGTTTACATTTACCATGGTTTCAGGGAAATCTTTATACATACACACACACACACACACACACACACACACACACACACACACATATGTGTGTGTGTGTGTGTATACATACATATATATATATATATGATCATGTCTGACAAAATTTTTTTATCTAGGAATGAATGTTTCTGGGAAATTTATAAACAAATAATCTAGGAGAATATCAGGACAGAATGCAAATTCATTTTCTGAGCAAAGTAATTAAAATAATGACTCCCTCTGGGCTGAAATTAGTACTCATTTACCACTAGTACTATGATAAGAATGGGGTTTTCTTCAGCTTGGATATGTCTTCAGTATCTACCTGGCTACATAGAGATTGTATGGCTACTGATATGGACATTCACAGAAGGCTATGCTGTGAGTTATCCTGGAGTTTGTTTTGACAGTGGTTTCTAGTACCTTCTACTGTCTCCAATCAAACTGGCAAGTTCACTGGTTTGTTTCTGAGATCTGTGATTCACAGAAGCAACATGAAAGAGCAGAACTAGGAGAAGGGAAATATTATCAAAACATGCTGTAAAAACCTCTGAAAGAGTCAATAAAAAGTTTCAAAAATATGTCTTGTGGTTTTAAAATAATAGTCCAGGATCCGGTTATTGGGGGATTTTTGTTGAGACTGCTTGAAAATCTAGCACTACATTATTCTTTCACTAGATGAGGGAAAATGTTTCTTGATGGCTAGATCCCCTTTAGTACAGACATATCACCACCTGACCCTAACTATCAGTCATAAACATGATATGAATCATATCACTGTCCCACTAGCTTCAAACACTGTGCATAAGAACATCATATTTGAACCTCTTATCTCAAAGCTGGGAAGGAAAAGTGTTATATCAGCGACACCAAGAGGGTCAGAAGGATTCCTAGTAGAAGTATCTGGAAAGTGTACTGGAGCAAAGACTGATGAGCATCAGAAAATGAAGGTCTTGGACAGTCAGGTGCACATCAGGTTTTGGTCTAATGATACAGATTAAACCAAGCTTCAGGGGTTGAGAAGCAGTCAAACTGTGATTTTTTCCCCCTGCATGTGAAAATGGACAAATACAGTCCTCACAGCTTCTTTGAGAATAACAATGACAGAGGTTTCATGGCTCAGTCCCAAAGGCTTTTCAATCAGTTTTATAGATGCCCATGTGACCAAACCTCTATGGTAGTGCACTGGTTGGTGTCCCTTTGTATCTGGAGAAAAACAACCAATTGGAATTTACTACATGGGTAGCTTTTTTCACTACTTCTTCTTAGAGGGCTTCCTTCTCTCTTTAGGGGAGAACATAGAATTATAAGCCTACTTTCAGAGTTATTCGATGGGATGAATTCGATGCTCTGCTTGGTCTGAGCAAATACAAATACTTATAAGGACTTGTATTTTTCCTTCCATAAAATGTATTAAACCATGGTTCTACTATATTTTTTCCATTTATGTTTGAGAAATTAGAAGAACAATGCCAATATTTTCTGGTTTCTATAGCCAGTCAAAAATGGCTTTAAATATTGGGGGTTAGGGACTGAATACTGTCTTCTTCCAAGCCTATACTTTAAAATCCATGTGTTTAACCCCTAGATGCAGGTATTTTCATAGGTTGAATTGATATTTTGGAATTAGTAAAGGTTGCAGAATGTCATTAGAGGAGGAAATCCATTCCAACAGCTTAGTATCCTCATATAAAGAAGAAACACAAGGAACCATGTTTCTAGTGGGAAGTGCATTGAGCTCATGGGAAGAAGGCAGCAATATCCAACCTGTGTCTCATTCTCTAGATATCTTTGTTTTAGGTCCTATCCTCCAGAATATATGAGCAAAAAATATTCTACTTAAGGTTTCTAGTCTGAGGTATTCTGTTATAGCAGCCCTACCAAACAAATGTGTAGGGGACTTAACATTTACACCCACAGCTTTTTCCTGTGACACATTGCCTTTCATGATGATGACCCAGACATCTTCAAATACAAAAGCATTCAAGTCCATTAGAAAGTTACTCTATTTTACATTTGAACTGTGCATGGAAAAGGATAAAAATAACCCATCGACTTGTTTTTCATTTTTTTGCAGGTTATTTTCCTTACTTGCTCCCAGATAATGAAATGATAAAAGTGCTCAAAATACTTTTAGTTGGTTATCAAGAGAAATCAATACTGCTTTGTGTTTCAAAAGGGAAAGGCATGCAAGGACGCTGAGGTATTAAACACAAGTGGACTGAATAGTTATTTGTGAGGGGTTGCTAACAATTGAATTACTATTTTATTTTAATGTCATAACATGGCAGCACTCAAGATTACCTTTCACTTCTAATCATACCATTTACATGGAAGTGGGAAAATGCTTCTGAAGTAGCCAAATGCTGTTTGCTGAATGGATCATGATAACACTAGAAATTACTCTGGAGGAAAAATAATCAGATTCCCTGCCAGGCTCTGGGGAAAGGTTAATGTTCCTTCATTGAAATAAAGTAAAGTAAAAACAAAATCCATAATACACACATTTATGAAGGTGGGGAAAGAAATAATGGCCTTTGGCTCTGATCTTAACTCTTAATACTTCAGAATTAGATGCCATGGTTTTGATTTGGTACTGTCAGTGGTGGTAGTTTTAGGGTTTTGTTTTATTATTTATTTACTTAAGGTTTTTTTTGTTGTTGTTTGCTGTTGTTGTGCTTTTTAACTGGTAAGATTGCAGTGGAATATGCTTCAAAATTAAAACATAAATCTCAGCATTTCTGTCGATCATTTTGTCACCAATAATTTATGACATGTTTTGAGACTGGTATGTATAATACCACCATCATCACTTTGCACAAGAAACTGTTGGAACGCCCAGATTGGGGAAGCAAGATAGCAAGGGTTCATGGATAAGCCCATCTGTTCTGAGAGGAAGCCAATGCGATACTATAACTACAAACTCTAGGCAGCTCCATCAGATAGTGCATCCCTATAGGATGGCCCAGGGCTCATATGCTACTTCATAAGCTACTTCATTGGCACACAAATGTGATGTCTTTGTTCAACCGAACAGCTCATAAATGGGGAATCTGAGATTTAAACAAAAATACATAGCTCTGAACCCATGGGAATGCTAATTTCTCCTTACTGACTCAAACATGATGAGCTAAGTCTCTGTGATTTCACATGGCTAAACAGTCCAGGATATCAAGTAAAATCAAGCATCTGCTTTCTATGTGGAAAAAACTACTCTACCTTTTTTTTTCACTGATTCTTTTCTTGCGGTTATATCTGGTTATATCTGATGACAGCCTCCCAGTATCTACTATAAAGCAAGAATCTCTCCTTAACCCATACTCTGCAACAATGATGCTTGTACCGAATGGTTTATAAATGCACAGTTCTAATAAGGACTCACAACGTAAGTGGTTTGGAACACTTGTCATTTATGTGATTCTCACAAAACTCCTTGTCTGGCAACATTTTAAGGACAGATAATTATGAACATTTTTTTTTCTAAAACAGTAGCCAGATGGACTAAACTTGATAACTATACCCACAGCACATCAAAAGTAATCGTGCTGCCTCTCCAATTCTAGCTTTCTCTATGTCTACATGTATGAATGTGAAGCAGGGATTGTAACCACATATTTTCCAATATTTACTACCTTCTGATTAATTTTAAATTTAAAACTGTGAAAGTGAATATGTTTCAAGGCTTTATAAAATCGTTCTAAAATTTAGTTTGTGGAAAAAAATCCTTGTTTTCCAATACCAAATAATCAGCCCTCAAAACATACATTCCAAGTGACATTATACAGACTGAACAAGTTGTATTTATGTATTTAGGAATATATATGTATATACAGATACCAAAGCCTATGTAACAACAACCAGTGGAAAAAAACATAAATTTGAAAGAGAACAGGGAAGAGTATACAGGAGGAGGGTTTGAAGAGGAGGAAGAGAAGAGAGAAATGATGCAGTTACATTATAATCTCCAAAATTAAAAGAAATAACAAAAAATGATTAAAATAATAGAGAATTAAACACACCCCATCTAAATGTATGGTATATCTGTATGTACATGAATGTGTGTGCCTCTGTGTGTGTTTCTGTGTGTATGTGAATCAATAAAGTCAATTTGAAGAATTATTAGGAATCATGGATGATTATAATCTACTACATTTGTAGGTTTTAACATATGTATTATTATTTTACTTAAAGCAGGTGCTTAGAATCATCATCTCCCTTACTTATATTTCTAGAAAGAAAAAATATTTTAGATGCAAAAGAGTTACCTTTAATACAAAATATCAAATTAAGGGATAAAAGTGGCTTAAAGTTTGAGGGTCATTAACCAAATTAGGAAGGATGGCTGTTGAGATGGAAAAATGGATTTTGAGCCATGTGATCATTTTTTTTATTTTTAGAAATAAATTTTTATTTTTTAATTCATTTTACATACCAACCACAGATTCCTCACTCATATCTCTTCCTGCTCTCTCCAGCCTTCCCCCAAACACACCCCACCCCCTCCTCCAGAAGGGTAAGGACTACCATAGGGAGTCAGCAAAGCCTGGTACATTCTGCTGAGGCAGGACCAAGACTCTCGCCCTGCATCAAGGCTGAGCAAGGCTTCCCACCATAAGTAATGGGCTCCAGAAAGCCAGCTCATGCTCAAGGGATAGATCCTATTCTCACTGGCAGGGGCCCTTCAAACAGGCCAACTACACAGCTGTCTCCCATATGCAGAGAGCCTATTTCAATCCCATGCAGGTTCCACAGGTGTTGGTCTGTAGTTCATGACTTCCTATGAGCTTGGTTCAGCTGTCTTTATGATTTCTCCATGATGATCTTGACCCATTTCCTCATATAGTCTTTTTTCCCTGTCTTTGACTGGACTCCCAGAGCTCAGCCTGGTACTTGGCTATGAATCTCTACATCTGCTTCCATCAATGATATCATGAAATTTGCAGGCAAATAGATAGACCTAGGAAATAGCATCCTGAGTGATATAACCCAGACTCAGAAAGACAAACATAGTATGTACTCACTCATAAATTGTTACTAGAGGTAAAGTAAAGGATAACCAGACTACAAGCCACAGCTCCAGAGAAGCTAGGAAACAAGGAAGACCCTAAGAGGGATGTATGGAATGCCCTGAGAAGGGGAAAATAGATGAGATCTCTGTGAGCAAACTGGAGATGAAGGGGAATAATAGAGGGGAGAGGATGGGGTGAGAATATGAATACGTGGGAACGGGGGGAAGGATGGAGTGGAAGAGCAATGAAAGAGGCATCTTGATAGAGGAAGACATTATGGGGTTAGGGAGGAACCTGGTGCTAGGGAAACTACCAAGAATCCACAAGGATGATCCCCGATTAGACTACTAGCAATAGTGAAGAGGGTGCCTGAGCTGGCCTACCCCGATAATCAGATTGGTGGGTACCCTGTCATCATAGAGCCTTCATCCAGTAACTTAGGGAAGCCACCTGATCTTAAAACTAGCATTTTCTCACTACACATCAAGACTATTTCAGCTTCAGTGAAGTTTTTGGTTGCTTCTGATGAGCACGTAAAGTAAACATACCTATCCTCTTACTTCAGGTCATATTCTACCACTTCTTATGGCCTGTGTGGACAACATCCCAGACTTATTCCAGAGAAGGAGGTTTTCTACTTGTATACTCTCAGTTATAGTTTCCATCTTAGGCATCCCCTCAGATAGGTGTCTACCTGTTCCAGGTATGGCCTGCTAGTGTAGTCTATTGTGAATTTGTGGTATCTCTTTGTAAGTAGGGTCTTATAGGTTCTATTTAAATCATTATGGGCATACCCTGGATGGACAGTGTGGGTTCCTTGACCCTTCAATGGAGTAGAGTTTTCTATTCATAAGATAAAAGATTTTGCTCAACTGAGGCCCCTGAAGATGTCTGCTGGCACTCTCACAAAAGTCTGAAAACACAGACACTTTATTTGGAAAAATACACACACACACACACACACACACACACACACACACACACACACACACACATATATATATATATATATATATATGTATGTATATGGGAGAAACTGTCTCTATCATGGACTGTATTCTGTAAATTTATTTTGCTTTACATTAATTATTTCAGGTGTCTTGTAATAGGAATAGGAAACCAAATAACCCACCCTTCCTTCAAGCAACAAAGTTCTCATCAGCCTCTCTTTGATGTCTGCCTTTACCCCAAACATTTACTCACTGCAAACTTCATATCTTCCTTCCCTTAGCATACACTTAAGCCTATTGCTTATGGGGACTTTGCACAGTTACAATCTGATGAAAGGTACCTTCAGCCATTAAGAAGTAAAAGCAAATTTTAAGAGGTCTTTTAGTAATCAGTTTCATTAGTTCTATAGAGTCTGCTCCTAGACTTATTTTAATGTCTTACTATATCATCTGAGCATGTGTCACTGGTATGTAATAGAAGCAATGGATAGTAGCTGTTGTCTTCACTCTCATGATGATTGGTTCAGGTTTCTGGCTTTGTCTATTACCTCCAGTCTCTTTGAAAAATATTTAGAATAGATATAAAACACGATTTTTCATCAAGTTATTGGTAACTGATGATGTGTGTTGACTTAAGGGTGTTTTAAAAAGCATAGATAAATAAAATGTATTCTTTTTCACACTAGAGAATATATACATGCAGCAAAAATTCATAACACTTCAAGTACATAAACACCCATGGTAAGTAATACAGAATCACTGTAGTTAACGTATTGAGTTCTTCTTCATTTAGTGTGGCTGGCTAGAGGTGAGTACATGTATAATAAAATATTCCTGAGAATCATTTTTCTACTCTTAAGTCATGACATTTATTGTACTTTCTCACACTGTGGCTTCTTGATAAAACCTGTCATTATAACTTTATAAGCTTGTTCTAAAAATAGATATGTATTCCACTCCAGATTCAAGCAATCAGGTACTAAAAATGAAACCTAGAGTTCTCTAACTCTTACATCCAAGATCTGTGTTTCTGGTTTCTCTTATCCTTTCTTCTGTGTCTCTACGAAGCAGAAAAAGAAAGGTAAGACTCTGGACCCAGCCTAAGGATACTCAGAGTTCACTCTGGAGTTTCCAAATGTATCTGTTACTTGATCTTGTTCAAGATTTTCAAGAGCAATGGAGGTGTCATTGAAGTAGTTTTAGTATCCTATACGTGTGCTAATATATCTTGTTGTCTACTTGACAGGATTAAGAGAGATCTAGGAATGATGAAACATACATGTGTGTGAGTGTGTGTATATGAGTGTGAGTGTGTAAGTGTATTGTGTGAGTGTATGTGAGTATATGTATTGTGTGTATGTGTGTGTGTGTGTGTGTGTGTGTGTGTGTGTGTGTGTGTGTGTGCCTCCAGGAGGACTGAATGGCACCTTCCAAAGGACAGCCAAATGACATGTAAGAAACAGCAGCATGACAACTGTGCCTCTTTCCCCTTTTCTCTGAGTGTGAGAGAGAGTGTGTTGTTACAGGGCTATAACTCTGATGATATTGCATGCCAACTTCTTTATCCTTTCAATATAAGTTCAACACCTCAACTCTCCAAGGAGTTCCAAAGGTTTTAGAGCTGCACTGGGACTTCTGAGGCATCCAGCTTCCTTTCTGTCTAGTGTGCAGTTGACTATTGTTGTACAACTCAGCCCTTACTGTGTCAACAACCTAACAAATCAAATTAGTTTATATGTGTATATATGTATATGTAAGTGTGTGTATGCACACACATTTGCATTACCCTATAATGTTTTATGTGATTTTTCCAAGGTCTAGCTTGAATGCAGAACTTGGACCTTGACCATTACAATTCACCTTTCTCCCCACTTTCATTCTCATTATAAGACATGATCTCACTCTGTACTCATGTATGGTCTGAAAATAACTGTATAGACCAAGACATCCTCATACTCATGGCATTCTTCTTGCTTCATACTTGCAAGTTCTAGGATTGCAAGAATGCCTCATCATACATGGCTTACAGTTCACTTCTCTTGCCTAGGTTGGTATTGTCTAGATTGTTTTGTCTTATGCATAGTTGTATTGCCTCGAACTGGTAGGGTCTGAATGAAAGCCAGATATTTTAAATGCTAAGTCTAGACTCTTATATAAAAATTCTTGATGTCCAACCAAAATGCTAATATTAATGTCCATCAGCATTTATGAGTGGAAAGTATTGATATTATATTGAATTTTCAGTTTTGAATATATATAGTTGTTGATATTTTTATACTTGTTTGAAATAGGCAAGCTTCATAATTATTCTTAGTGTGATCATGACTATGGCATAAAGATAGTATTTAATATGTTAACTGTCACCACAGACTCACTTATAGATTCATTTCTCCCATGGTGCTATTGAATATTTTAGATAATTCTATTTCTATTTTCCTCCAATGAAAAGGATCACATCGCATATTGCTAATATTATTTATTTATTATTAAGCCTATTTTCTCAGCTAAAGTAGTAATATTTCCAGCCATTTCAAAAACTCTTGAAAACAAATTTTGTTTCTTGCTGTTTGTGTTAATATGATCTTACATAGCCAAAACTGGCCTTAAACTAGTTATATTGTTGATGGTAGACTTGAATCCTTTATCCAGCTGCTTCTCTTTTCTAGGTGCTACAACTACAGGAGTGATCCAGCAATTATAGCTTTGCCATGTTAAAATATATTTTTCACAGCTTTTCATTTGGAAGTAAATACGAAGGACATTTTTGTCATACAGTAGAAAAAGGAGGAAAAGGATACACAGAAGTGTGGAGAGGGAACTAAGAGAGGCAGGGTAAAGGGACATGAATTGACACTTTAAAATTGTAAATTCTAACAATCTAACTGAGAGGCAAGCTGAGTTACCTTCATGGGTCAGTTATCTTTTTCTTGAATGAATTCTGCCTAGAAATATTAAGTAACAATTTATCTATCTTTATGTGTGCATAGCTGCTCCTGACCCTCAATATTACAAAGTAGCAGGGCATCAACCCAGCCTCAGCTTAAGGACTTTTATAAATGCAATCCAGGCAAACTATCAGGAACCTGGACCTTCTCTATTAAACTATAATTTGCAAGAGACTACTTTAAATAACAAGCAAGGGTGAGTTTGCAAAAGTGGTTTATCTAGAAGTGAGCTTCTCAGGATTGCTAAGAACCACTGCATCAGGTAAGGCAGAGAAACATGCATTTTTTTTATTCAGGTGAATGGATCCAAATGTCTTCATTATTTACAAGCTGTGTGACCTTCAAGGAATTATTTAGCCCCACTGTGTCCAGGGTTCTTTACTTGAACAGACACAGTACTTGCTTTAAGCATATTTTTATATCGATTGGGACATGATACATAGTCACTACACAACCATGATTTTTTTTCTAGTATTAAGTGGAAGTTTAAAAAGTAAACTTTCTGTACTCTTTGCAACAAATGTCAGAAACTAGCAAAAACCACAACCAATCAAAATATAGAGTTGTGGAGCCCAGTCCCGATGGATACATCTACAAAATACTCCCATACCTAAGGCCCAGGGAACTCTGCCAAAAAAGAGGCAGAACAATTGTAAGAGCAAGAGGATCAGGGAGATCCTGTTTGCTGTGAGACTGTGACTTTTTGTGTTGTCAGAAGCCACATTCACTAAATCTTACCAACATGACTTCCCAAACACGAGCTAAATAAGGATGACTCCATATGGACAGAGCACACTGAACAGGAAAAGACCCATGAGATCTGAACACTACACAAAGAACTATAGGCAACTGAGAAGAGCTGGGAACAGAAGAGTTGGTCCCCCAAGGGAAGACTACACCAAATGATTGTCTATTGCCAAATGGTCAACCCTGAAAACATAAGTAAAAGTCACATTTTATAGACTGAACAGATTATATTCAGGAATTTATATGTATATATTCATATGTATAAATAACAATTAATGAAAAATAGGTCATTAATTTGGAGAGTGTGAGGCTGTCTAGGAGTGTTTAGGGGGAGGAAAAACAAAGGGAAATGCTATAATGCTATCATTTCAAAAATTAAAAAAAGAAAGGTAGTTATGCCATGCTAGTTAGGGATCTGATGAACACAAAGAATTGTTCACATCAGGAAGTTGTAGAGACCAAGGAACCTACCATTTTAACATGATTAACTCATTATATAGTATTTGTTATCTAGTGTATATACAACATGGGAACCCAATGGTGGAGAAGGCAGATATAGCCCTACCTCACAAAGCAATTGTAACAGCAGTATATCCATCTAAGGCACATAGATGGCACCAGATTAGTAAAAGAGACTTTGAGTGGAAGGTGGGCAGAGGGGGCTTTAGGAAGTCTGAGAATGGAATTTGATACCTAAATAACAAGGAAGAGTTGAATAGGTAGAAGCTAGGCCATTAGATAATACATTCAGAATCAGGCACACAAGCCCGTGTCCATCTACACAATGGGAAGATGATTTCCGTAGAGTTTTATTATCATTCTCAGACGGGAGTTTAAGAGAAAGAAGGCAGAGCTCTCTCACAGTAGAAGAGGGACCCAGAAATGGAGTATCATGAAATTGCTCTTCGAGGAGCTTTTTTTCTATTTTTAATTACTTTATTTTAAATTAATTTTTCCTATATATGTTTTTTATATTCTTTTCTCTCCCTCAAGCTCTCCCAGGTCCTCCGCACCAGCCTACCCACCAAACTTCTTGTTCTTTCTCTCTTTCTTAAAAAAAAAAGTGTTAATCAAAACAAACTAACAATAACAACAACAACAACAAATCCCAATAGAATGAAAAATACCAAAATAAAACTAAACAAAGAAAAGGTACACAAAAAAATCCATTTTATATTGTGCATTTTTGCATTGGCCACCTACGCAAGTGCACAGGGCCTGCCTTGAAGTATGTTTTTTACAACCAGTGCCACTCCATTGAAAAAAAAAAACCTATTTTTCCATTTCCCACAGTAAACAATTGGATCGTCTTCTTGTCAAGACAGTAGTGCACCAGAGCAGCCTTGACCAAAAACAGTCCAAGACAAACAATGGACCCTGGCCAATTCTACCTAACCTGGACCTCATTTAATGGGTGATCTAAGCTGTATTCCTATCCCCTTGGCTACTCAAGGAATTTCCATACTTGAACTGTAGTCTGAAAATTTCATTATTCAGTCTTATATCCATTCTTCTGCCATTTCACAAGAAAAAAAGCTTATATACCTCCCTTCTTTTGCCGTCTTCTGGAAACACTAGGTACCAACCCCTGCCAAACTGTTTGTATTTCTTCACTCATATCAGCATCTCTTTTCCAGAAGATCAAAAGGTCACAAAGCCCCTTCCTTATTCCAACCAGCTGTAATTTGTTTAGGAAAGGTATTGAATATCCATACATCTTTAACTCTCGAAATCTGCATGTGGACTGTGCACAGATGAATTTCTATATTTTGGGCAAATATAAATGCTTAAAATTTCTGGGTTTTTTTCATGTATTTGGTTACATTTATATCTACATCAAAATCATCTTGTGCCCCTCTTAGCCAATTGTTCTAATGTGCCACATATCCTGTATTTGTTCTCTATAACAGAAAGAATAAATATTGTTTTAAGATAAGTACATGTCAGTTCAGCACCCTTGTAATATATAACTTATAAATAAAAATCTCTAAGTGAGCAACTGCTGTCTCCAAGGTAGCTAGGAATGAAAACACATTGTGTAGTTCCAGGTCTGGAGTTTTAGCTCAGTGGTTTGCCTGGCATAACCAAAAAGGCCTGGGTTCAACTCCAGTATCAAGAGAAGTGGTGCCTGTGTTTGGAGTCTTTATGCTTCTTATGCTGTCCCCAATATGTAAGCTTGTCCTTCCATCTTTGTCCTTGACATTTCTTTTAGATATCTTCCCTAGAAGAACACAGAATGCTCTGTGCTCCAGTGAGTAGCACTGTTAGTACTCTGAATGACCGCAAACTTTATTTTCTGTTACATTTGAAGACTTTCTATTAATGGAATCAGATCGTGAACTTCACTTTGAATGAAGACTTTGCTCAGAACTCTGCAGCATCTTTGATAAGAGGGGAGACTGCTGCTTAGCAGCTTTTATTATAACCCCCATTCCCTGTCAAAATGTCCTTTAATAAGACTGTTTTTAATCTCTTTAAATTAATGAATCTTGTTAAATGGCTCTTAAGGAAATCATTTTGATAATGGTTGACAGATTTTTTTTTGTCCCAGATGGATAGCTTAAGACAGGGTTTTCTTTTTTTTTTCTTTTTTCTTTTTTTCCTAACAGAGGGGAAAGGGCCATTCCCAAACTGCACTATCTTCTCTGTTACAGATGAGTATCTCCCAGTGTTGGGTTTCTGGTATGTGACTGAGTCATTTAGTTACAAGAATAGAACAACAACATAGGTACATAACAAAGAATACATCTCAGGTACAAAAATGCTGATAGTTTTGGTCTGTAATACCCTTAAGTCTGTCTTGTTTTTAGGATTGGAGCTTTTATTACTGGATTTATACAATTACCAGATTTTTTCTGTTAAAATATAACTCTTAGCAGAACCCACAAAAGGTCTTCCAACATTTCTTTCATTACAACAAACAACTTATTTTAATATTTAAGACATTACATTTATTTATGGCTTATTTTTAATCTTTTCAGATTTTAATTAATTTGGAATGCATTTTATGAATATAAGAACATGATTGATTTTGCCATCATTACTACATGAGGCTAGAAACCTACATGGAGGATAATGCCACATTTGAGTTATTTGATCTCTCACAACTAAAAGTAAGAATTTTGATATAGAGTTCTCAGTCTTTTAGAGGGATTCCCAGTATTTTAATGGGACTGGCTTCTGTTACTCTAAACTTTTTCTCCAAGTTGCCTCCATTCCAACAATAATCTATAATATAATGAATATTATAAAACAGCCACCACAGATAAAAACAATTATGTGTTTATTAAGAATTACTAGTTTATGAAATACAGGCATTACAGCTATCTTCGGCACAGGGAAACGATGGAGAGTAGAGTTGTTAGCAAAGCTAAGGGAAAAAACATAAACTAGCAGTATCCAAGGGAAGATACCAACAATTCTACATTGCACAGTAAGAACAATTGGTCTTCAGCTTTCATACTGGGTGCATCTTTCTTCTCTGGAGCTTCATTAAGCCCTAAAAGGCACAGGATAAATACTTTTTGGAATGAAATAAGACAACCAGAGAGAGTATGAATGAGGAAATAAATGTCCTATAACCCAAAGCAAAATTCCTACTGTGTGTGTCTCTGTGTGTATCTTTGTTGTTTGTGCCTGTGTATATATGTGTGTGCATATGCATGTGCATTCATGTGTATGTGAGTACATATATGAGTCTATACATGGGTGTGTGCTTGTGTATGTATAAGTCTGTGTATGAATGTGTGTGCATCTCTGTGTGTGTGTGTATGTGTGTGTGTGTGTGTGTGTGTGTGTGTGTGTGTGTTGTATAGACAGAGAGAGACTGATTTGTATTATACCTCAATACTTTCTGCCAAACAGGAAAATCAGAATGAAGTAATCTGATGTTTGCTATTTCCCTATATTTTTTGTTGAATTTGATCTTTGACATTTTCATACATATCTGCTGTTCATTTGATTGCAGTCATATCCACTCTCCTTTGTCTGACTTCTACCCTATCAGGCCCCTCTCCTACCTATCTGATCTTTTTCCATATTAATGTTTGTTTCTTTTTTCCTTTAAGATTCAATCAGTATAACCAGTATAACCATCTGTATGACCATGTAGAGGGTGGAACTCTACATTGAACCCTGGTGAAGTTATTTAACTAATGACAGTAATTTCAGAATCTACCAATGGCCACCAGTTCAGTGGTAGATAAAGTAACAAGGCCTCTTGAGCCCTTCTCCAGGCCTTGGTTGATTATTGATAGATCCCATCTTTGTTCAAACTGAATGAAGGCATGTATAATTGCACTGTATTCATAAAGAGAATGGAGGTACTTTGCCCACAGTGTGATGTTTCATAAGCTTTTTCCTATTTTCTAGATCTTATATTCTTTCTGTCCCGTCTTCAAGAATGTTCTCTGGCCTTAAAGAGAATGGCATAAGTCTGGAAAAGAAAGCTCTGTAGCTTGATTTTTTCGCCTTGCCCACAGTCAGGACAAATCTCTGTCACCCGCCAGTCCCACAGCCTATCAGACCCAACCAAGTAAACACAGAGACTTATTTTGCTTACAAACTGCATGGCCGTGGCAGGCTTCCTGCTAACTGTCCTTATCTTGCTAACTGTGCTTTTATCTTAAATTGATCCATTTCCATACATCTATACCTTGCCATGTGGCTGGTAGCTTACTGTCGTCTTCACATGCTGCTGGTCATGGCGGCAGCTGCAGTGTCTCTGGTCATGGCGGCGGCTGCAGCGTCTCCTTCTGCCTTTCTGTCCTTTTATATTTCTCCTCTCTGTTAGTCCCGCCTATCTTTCCTGCCTAGCCACGGCCGATCAGGTTTTATTTATTAACCAATCAGAGCAACTTGACATACAGACCATCCCCCAGCACAGCCAAGTGCAGACCATCTCAAACACCTGCACTCAGGCCCATGGTCCTAATCATCCTCTATACGGACCTGCTGGGTAACGCCACAAAGAACCCAAGAAAGGCTCCCACAGGACAAACAGAACATCCCACAGCAAAGCTCCTAAAATCATGTGTTACTAAACAAAAAAAATTAATATCCAGTGTGGGATATTTCTTTTTTTGTTGTTGTTGGCCAGAGAGAACCCAGAGCTACTCCTCACCCACCAAAAACAAAACCATAAGCTCTTGCAAACTTTGTTTCCCCAGAAAATTACATGATAAAGCCTTATGTTTTTAAGAAGATAAAGACATAAAATGCCAACACCTCACATTCCAACACCTCACAATGCAGACTGTAAAGAGATTCCTTATCTGGTGTTTAGTAATCACTGTAGAACATTCTCTATCATCTTAAGATACCCTACATGCCTGGATTTGTAGGTCTCCAGATCTATAAATATTTACTATTTGAGCTAGTTAATCATCATAGATACAAATAGACAAAAATTTATTGAAAGAACAAGCTAAGCAAACTTCTGCTTGTGTCTTAACTGCTGCCGTATTCCAAGCTCAATGGAAAATACTGGCCAGTTTACTCTAACTAGTGTTTCATAGCTGATTTCATTGTAATGGGAGTAGGACCACTTTAATTGAACACGGAAGGTAAATCTCATGAATTTGATTGGGGGGTGCATTTAACATAAAATGACATAGCTAAGTAGGTTTGTCGGAACCAAGAAGATAATAATCTTTATTTTAGGATTCAATGTGTGTATGGTGCACATATGTGTGCAAGCTCATGTGTGCACACGTGTTCACCATTAAATATGCATATGTGTGAATGTGCATCTGGAGGCTGGAGTACAACCTCATATATGAAGATCATTGTCCACCTCCTTTGGAACAAGGTCTCTCATTAGCCTTAAGCTCCATAATTAGACAAAACTGACCCCAGTATGTGGTCTTCCTGTCTCCATTGTTCCAGTGTTGGTAATGCAAATCCACATCACTTTATTTGGTATTTTTTTGTACAGGAGCCAGAGATCAAACTCGGGTACCCATGCATGTACAGGTAAGTATTTTACCAAGCACCATTTCAGAGAGTTATTCTCACTGACAAATGGAGGGCCCAGAAATTTTTGATGATAACAACATGTGTAAATAGAATTGGAGCAAGAAGAGAGTATCAGAGGTAGCTTTTTGATGCATTTCTGCAGAAGGTATAGTCAAATTTAATCATGAGACAAAATCACTAACTGTCAGATCTTGAACAACAGGGTCTATATATTTATCAGCATTAATCTTAATCCATTAATTCTGTTCTTCATAGGGGAAATGGGATAATTAACAGAAGCTTTGGGGTATTCTTTATTATTCATAAAGATTTCAAATCACATACACTTTCTCAAATGGTATTCAACAGCATTTAAGATGCAGCAATTTTATTTGTAGACAAAATGAAAATAAAAGGTAAATCTTTTATCTGCCCTTGGAGTTTCCCCAGCATATACTCATGCATTTTTCCTGCTTTATCCCAAGGTGATAGATTATCAGAAGGCTGCTAAAAATCACAGGGATTTAAATAATATATTCATGAGACTACCAGTAACAAAACTTGAAAGTACAAGAGGAAACTGAACGTGGAAAGAATGCATGGGATGTGAACTGGAAGAGACAATGTTCTTTAATATTCGGTGTCATTCAAGGGCTTGCCATCCATCAGACTTGGGCTTTCAATAATGTTGCTTCACTGGCCAAACATATCCTTTCTCCATCCTCTGTCATCATGGACTCCTCCAGCTAGTCAGGTTGAACAACTTCATTTATGCAAGTAAACTGACAAGAATTGAAGACATACATCTGGAATCATCTTATATATTTTTTCATGTCAGAAAATTAAAAATTCTCCCTACATATTACTTACTTCTGACAAAACCTTTTTCTTTTTTGCAAAGGTTTGTGAATTAAATAATAATCCTGAAATAAAAGATCAGCAAATTTAGCACCTGTCTATGTGGCCTGAGTGATAAGAATGCAGTTTTTTTTATCTTTATAATGTTTATATTTCAAGAGTAGCTATGCACTCCTACACATTGTACTCAGTTTGGTTGACACTGACTTGGTTAGCTTTATTGGTCAATGCAATAAGACTTGCAGTTATCTGAAAAGAAACCTAAATTGAAGGATTTCCTAAATTAAGGGAATGCATGTGGGGGATTATCTCAAACGTTAAATGAGGTAAGAGGTCCCTGCCTGTGGTTGGTGTAACTATTCCATGGGCAGATGGGCCCATGGGTACTGGAATGTGTAAGAAAATTAAGCACAATTTAGAGCAAAAGAGGAAGCAACATTCTTCCATGGTTTATGTTTTGATCACAGAGACAGAAATAACTTAAACAAAAATTGTACAATTACCTTTGTAGATTATGACCCCTTAGGCTCTATGGTTAGGTAATGTATACATAGATCTAGATGTACCAGAGAAATGACAAAATACAAAATTATGCTGAAATTTTTCTTTGTGATTCCTGAATTAGTTTTCAAACACATACCATCAGCATTGAATTGAATTCATAATACATCAGTGGAAAAGATGCATGGAGAGTAGCTTGGAGCCAAAGTGAACAAAGTTTTAGAGCTACAAGCAGTTTAAAAACTTAATTTTGCACGATAATTAGGGTGTTCAGTGATCCTATCACCAGAGTAGGTCAGCTTGGGCTTTTTCTACACCATTGCAAGTAGTCGATTGTGGGGATATCTTTGTGGATTCCTGTGGGCCTCTCTAGCACTTTGCTTGTTCCTATTCTCATGTGGTCTTCATTTACCATGGTCTTTTATTCCTTGTTCTCTCTCTCTGTCCTTGATCCAGCTGGGATCTCCTGCTCCCCTAAGCTCTGAATGAAACAGATACAGAGATCCACGCCCAGGCCCCAGGTGCAGCTCCAGGAGTCCAATTGGCAAGAAAGTGGAGAGTTTGTATGAGCAAGAATTGTTGAGACCAAGGTTGGACAAAGCACAGGGACAAATAGCCAAACGAATGGAAACACATGAACTATGAACCAATAGCTGAGGAGCCCCCAACTGGATCAGGCCCTCTGGATAAGTGAGAGAGTTGATTAGCTTGATCTGTTTGGGAGGCATCCAGACAGTGGGACCGGGTCCTGTCCTCAGTGCATGAGCTGGCTGTTTGAAACTTGGGGCTTATGCAGGGACACTTGGCTCAGCCTGGGAGAAGGGGACTGGACCTGCCTGGACTGAATCTACCAGGTTGAACTCAATTCTCAGGGGAGTCTTTGCCCTGTAGGAGATGGGAATGGGGGGTGGGCTGGGGGAAATCCGAGAGGGGGGGAAAACAAGGGAATCCGTGGCTGATATGTAAAATTAAATTAAATTATAAAATAAAATTTAAAAAAATACTTAACTTTTTCTGTTTTAGAATCTGATAGGCTATTACCCTCCTCTACTAGTCTTATCCTTTCTATGTTACAACAGGAAATATGTTTTCAAGGCACAAAATGAGACTTTAGTGAACCACAGGGCTTGTACTTTAAATAGTAATACATCAGCCCATAATTAATAGCTATTAAAGATCAGAACATTATGTGGGGGTGGAGTACAGATATTCTGATGCCCAAGTTGAGTCCCAGGGTGCTGCTAGCTTTATAATGTCTTTGGAGTGACATGCATAGTTTTGAATCTATCTGCCTATCTCTCTCTCCCTATATATCCATACAGACAGGTGAATACACAGAGATGACCACTGATGTTCAAGATAGTCATCCCCAATGCTAAAATTGGGGGAAACATTTACCTTTTTCTTCATGTTTGTATTTTTCTTTGCATTGTTTGCACTGAGTATACATGTTAATGTTTAATTGCTACAAAAGGGTTTGTGCACTGTGTTCCATGTCCTACTTCTGTGAAAAAAAAATAAAACAAAAAATCAGAAAAAAGCAAAATTTTACCTAGGGCTTCCATTGCATGTGCTAAACATGATAATACATTTTTGTGTATTTATTTATTTAGTTATATTTAAAATTATAATATAATTACACCATTCCCCGTTCTTTTCAAACCTGTCATACACCCTTTATTCTCTTCCAAATTCACACTGTAGTTCACATTAATTGTTGTTACATACATACACGTATATGTACATAAATACATACTTCCAAACAACTTTCTCAGTCTGTACCATGTTACTAAGTAATATCCTGCCTTTCAGTGGGCTGCCATTTCTAAGCCTGACTTAATTACTCATGTTTCTTTGAATGGAGGTGATAGACAATATGATTCACAAGCACTGCTTGAATTTGCCATCCAGGAATTTGAAACTAGCTTAGAAAGTGACCTAACATAAAAGGCAAACTTAGTAGAATATAATATTATTAAATTTAATTAAATACTTCTAGTGCCTGTGGACGAAAAGGGTAAAAGGTTTAAGATTAAGTGGTGTGTGTGTGTGTGTGTGTGTGTGTGTGTATGTGTGTGTGCATATCTTTTGTTGACGGTAGTAAGAGAAGTGGTAACTTAGCTAATGCATGATTTTTCCCAGAGTCTTCTCTCTCAGTTGCTCATAGCACATTTTCCAAACAGATGCAACCATACAACCAGTTTACAAAGTGTACATAATACCAGGCAACAAAGAAGTTAAATTCTCTCTTAAGGTCACTGAGAACTTAATGGGAGACTCCAGACTAGTCTTCAGATCTGACTGATGGTAAGGCTTATTTCATTTAAATAACAACACATTTTAATTAGAAAGTTATATATGATGAAATGTATAATTAAAATCACTTCTACTCTACAACATGGAAAATTTGGATATATATTCTTCCAATTATTTTCTACTCTTATACTATTTTCTACTATACTATTATTGTATATACTATAATATATACTATTACACTCTACTCACAATGATAACATTTAAGCAAAAATAGTATCATTTAAGCAGGCACTTACAGGTTTCAAATGCTAATATTTTTATACCTACAGTGATATTTATTTCTTTCACTTAATGGAAACTAAAAAATAAAAAGTAACCACACAGGCAGATTTTCATGAATAGTACAAAGGGGTCATGAAGAAGGACAGCATTAGTTCAGGAAATATATCTCTTCGTTGGTGACAGAGGACATTCCATCCATCCCTCATTTCATAGACAGACTATTTAAGTACTCAGGAAACATTTGGCTGCAATAACTTGTGGACATTAAAATGAACTTGGTAAATCAGAAATTGTTGACTAGCTCATGTCTATGTTATTATTGGTCCAGGTATGAATGATGAATAGAGTGATTTTAGTGCAGAATCAGGCATTGATCAGTTGTGTCTAGATATTAGTCCTTCAGGTTGGCAACTTTTCTTCCTGCCTACCAGCTACTAAACTGACAGAAATATTATACAGTTACATAATTGCATTAGGATGACAAGGCAGTTTCTGGAGAGGCTGCTACCTGGGCTGTAATTCTGGAATAATTTTGGGGGAACTGCTGTTACCATCCAGTTGAGGCCTGTCTTAATTTGTTCAGGAGGGACAGAGAGCAGCAACTTTGTCATATAGTTTTCAGATTAATGGAAGATGAATAAAAAGGGGCACTATGGCTTGAAAAATGCTAGCATGAAAGGTGTTGGTAAACCTCTACAGTGACTTGCCTGTTTATTCAGTATTTATTTTTAAATTAAACATATAATTTGTATCAGGCTTCATTCCTTCTCCAAATATCCTTGCTTTCTTTCTTTCTCATTTTTCTATCACAGTAGATAGAGATATACATTTAGGTACATAAAATAGACAAATATAAACACAGGGGCAGAAGATAAATACAGGAATATATCTCTGTACCACATCATTATAATATAAACTTCTAAACCATTTCTTAATTTTCATTTTCCTGATCTTCAATTTTATAAGCTATAAAATCAGAATAATAATACCATCTCACCAAAATTATGATAAAATTTTGGTACTACCAAAAAGTCTTTTTAATTAAAAGCCACATAAATTTATATTATTCTCTCTGTAAGTTTTATTTTAATTCTTCAAAATGTTACTAGCATAATTATCTATATTTATGAGGTACAGTGTGATAATTTAACACATATATATTATATGCAGTAAATCAGAATGGCCAACATTCCCATTTTAGTTATTCTTTGAAAATTGTGTATATATGTATGCATATATACAATGTACATTAATCATATCAACTCTTCCCCTTCTCTACAACTCTCTCCATCACAACTCCTTCCCAACTTCATATCCTCTATTTATGAGTTTAAAGCATTTTCATCTCTTTAACATCTTTTTTTAAAAGGTGGTTAACATGATAACTATATATCCTTCTGAGGTACTATGTGAAACTCCATATCTGTGTACAGATAGAAGTAATCCATCTAGGTAATTAGTGTTACTATCACCAAAGTGAATTATGATTAGAGCATGCAAGCTCTTTTATGTTAGTTATTTCCAAACCGTGTAATAGGTTATGCTAAACAGCATTCTTCCCTTAACTCTGTGCAGGAAGAACAGTGACTACCAGACACTGGTGAGGGACAGAAAAAGGGAAACTGGATAATAAGATAAAAACTGGTGTATTGTATCTTCTCAGACAGAAAATAAATAGAAACCTTTCTCTGGTAAAATGACCATGCCCCACAGAAATACCTGTGTAGCCTGGGTTTAAGTAGTTCCAAGAATGTCAACTTTCTACCCAGGCAAAATATATGTACAGCTGTCCCAACAGGTCTTAACATTCATGTGGACATTGCCTTCCTCTGATTTTATATTGCTGTATTACTCCAAACACCAAATCTTAGATCTAAAAATATGTTACCAATACCCATTTATTTAAAATATACATATATATATATATGTGTGTGTGTGTGTGTGTGTGTGTGTGTGTGTGTGTGTATGTGTATAAAGAGTTTAAATAGAGCTACCCTACAACAGAGGGACAATACCATTAGTAAGTCCTACATATTAGCAATGAAACTCTACTACCAGGAATCAGTAACATGTTCTGAGTTGTTGGCCAGTGGAATTCCAAAGACACTCTTCCCAAAATTTCAGGCTGTTTCTATTACTGTTGGTTTCTTCCCAGAAATTGACACTAAAACTCTATTACTGAATGCGTCACATACTTCAGTCATGAAACATGGAGAAATCAAGCTGATATTTACGTGGACATATCATCCCTACTGATGAGCACTCACAGCATTGGAAGGTGCAATACACAATGCCGGAGGAGAGAAGTAATCATCTATCTTCCCCAGCTGTGAACTTGTGCACTACACTGACAACTGTCCTGGCAACTGTTCTGCTCTCTAATGAAATAGTGGTGTGAAAGAGATGGAAACAATCAAACACTTCTTGATTGCATTTAAGGCCTACTCCATAAGCTGGAACTCACACTTGCTATCATTACTGGGGCCAAGAAGCGGCAGCTAATTAGGTCATAGGCCCTAGGGATTACAAACTGCATTTTATATTTTTCCAAATTAAGATTAAGACAACTACAGATGAATTGTTGCTATTCTCATACACTAGTGTATCTCTCAACCCTCATCAGAGAGGCTTCATCTTGCAATAGACAGCAATCAACACAGAGACCCACAAGTGTCCAATGTTCAGAGGAAGAGACTTAGGAATACTCAACCCTAAATAGAATATTTACATCACAACCCTGATCCCAAGACTCAGGAATCTTCATAAGAGAGTTGACTAAAAGAAAACAGTTTTTCCATACACAACATGGAAGCCTCAAAGTAATGTCATCATGATCTTAATAGCATGTGCAAAACCTACACAACTTCAGTCCAGAAGAAAACCCTAGCACATGGGGTGGGTGTGGGGGAACAGAGTCCTATGAGTCCCAATCAATATTGTCAGTTGATAGCTATTTGGAGATGAAGAGTCTGTTTTCTTGAAGGGAATGACATTTGACCACAGTACAAGACAGGTCCCACAACTAACAGTATATGGGCGGCACAAACTGGGCTCAATGCTTTGAAAATAGAGGTCATGAAATTAGGTGGGTTGAGATTTGGGGGTTGATATGAGAGATCTTGTGGAGTAAATGTGATAGAATTATCAAAAAAGTATCTAAAATAATGAGTGAAGCATGAACAGAGTATGGTAGAATATGTGTATAATTGAACAACTGTGTTAGAGGCAGGAGAATTATGAATTCCAAACCACTCTAAGCTCCATAGTGAGACACTTTCTCAAGACAAAAAGAAAATATGAAAGAGACAAAAAAGAAATGCTAGTGTGTCCGGAGAGAAGGAAAAAGAGGTAGAAGCAGACTAGGTCGAGGTGGAAAAGAAACAACAGGCAAAGTTATTCCTCTTTGTTCTTTCTGGAATAGGACAAAGACAGAGCCCAAGTCACTGCTGACAAAGAGGGTGATTGGCTTCTGCATTAGCTGAAATGTGCTCACTGTCCAACACTGACAGAAAATCAGCCTGCTACATATTTCACTTTCAATCTCTTCTTCACTATGCTAACTCTCCCATTAGTTTTATTTTTTACATGAAAATTTGGCTCCCAAATCACACAGCTGTTTCACCACACTAACCCCCAGTGAGTTCATTCACACATACTCAATATATATCTCACTGAGGTCATATTCCTGCTATGAGGCTCTTTTGGCAACTGGTGAGTAGAGGCAATTTCCCCAGTGGATTCTATTTCCAGGCCAAATTTTCAGATACGAACACATATTTCTGACTAAATGCCACCTTTAAAAATATCTATATTGTTTTTCAATCTTAACTCCAAAAGATGAATCTAGAAATTAAAGGAACATCAAAATACTCGGAGTCCACCATTGAATTTGTAGACTAACTTAAAGGGAAAAAAGCCACTTGGACTCTCATCGGTTCTAAACATATCAAAATATGTGATTTGAGCATTTACAAAGAAGGATTAAATTTGCTGTGGTTCTGGCAGTTTTGTGTCTGTCTTATAATGAAGATGAAGTGGGCATTTAAAGAGTAGCTGGTGAATGAGTAAAAACATATATAAATGAAATCTGTTCCTGTGGTAAGTGGATTTGTGATGTAGAGTATTAAGTATAACTGCCATTTCATTTGAAAACTCAAAAGAATTTTTAAAAGGTGAAGGATTAAAATCTATCAAAAAGGTAATTTTTTATTATAACCTGTATATCTATCTTTGAAGAAAGCAACAATGTATACATTTTATAGGTAATTTGTCTGTCCTATATCATAAAGATTTAGGCTAGCTGTTCTCAACCTATTGGTTGCAACCCCAGATATCCTGCATATTCATTATTTACAATATGATTCATAACTGTAGCAAAATTACAGTTATGAAGTTGCAGCAAAATAGTTTTGTGGTATGAGGTCACCACAACATGAAGAACTGTATTAAAATGTTGCAGCATTAGGAAGGTTGGAAACCACTGATTTAGGCAGAAAGAGCATTACAAGAATTGTTGAACCCTTTGCTCTTCTAATTAAGATTCTTCAATGAGAGATCTAACACAAGATGTGCCCTTGTTTACTACCAGAATTGATTCGTTTGAATGTTTTTTGTATTCTTCTTTTTCCTTCCTGGAACAAGACCTTACCACTTATTTGCGCCTCCATAAAATACCAAGCACCCACCTTCTGCATAATAAAAGACTCAGAAAGGTAGAAATTATCAATAGACTCAGATTTTGGTGGGCTTTCTCTAATAACAATAGGTTGGAGAGTATCTTCTATGATCAGGGATTAGATTTAACTCTTGTCAGGAATGAGTTCAAAAGGAAAATGTGGACTAAGAGATTAAGCAGCAAAGGCTATATGAGAGGAAGAGCATCCACTCCATTCCACACAGTGACAGGCAAAGGGCTGAGGGTATGGCATGTTTGAGTTTTCATGAAGAACACACTGTCCCATGAGTCAGATGAACAGCACTGACAATGGCAGAGCTGTGTGACAAGTGCTTGGCCAAAACCCAAGAGCAATGCCTCAAAGACATCCTGAAAGAACCCTGCTTCTTGTTGGAGGTTTGGGTGTTAAGAGAAGGCACCTAGGGAAGAACTAACATAAAATAACACGTGTATAATAAACAAGACCACAGAGGCAAAGCCCAGAGGTATAGACTGTGGTAGGATTCTCCATGGATGATCTGTTCTTACAGCAGTTTCTTACACAAGGAAGCATACCATTCCCTGGTGAAGAAAATGTAAGATTCTGCAGTTTCCTTAAATTTGAACATGCGTCAGAGCTTAGAAGAAGATATGAATGAAATCATTATAAAATGAAAAACTTATCCCGAACATTTGAAACTTTAGTGAGATACTCTAGCATGAATCTATTTGAGTGAAAATCACAATACAACATATTTTCAGCATCCAGTGACACACCCAGAGTAGTCCCTAGTATGAAACCAGTCCCTCCTAAAAGAGGCCAAAACTTCACATAAACCAGAGAAGTAAGGTGTAAAGGGAATAAATACAATGTAGGTGGAGAGAAAAACAGGTGAGCAGACTTTATTATTGTTGACAGACTGAGTCGGGTTTGTTTTGATTCCTCTATTTGATTATAATCCCTTTCATTTGTGTAGTAATGCAAATTGACTGGCATTTCAGCTATATGTCAAGCCTGGTATTGATTAGGAAGGTTGACAGACATCAGTTAGTCAGGTGTTTCAGCATAAGTACAAAAAATCAGATGAGTGTACTAAAACTTTCTACACAAGTATAATGAGATAAGACAGGACAATTTGAGAAAAATTTATATGGTGCTTAGTGGGCAAACAGGGGCTAGATTATGCAAGGGAACCATTATAAACAAAGATTAAGGGATCATAAATCATGTTTCTATTTGGGGAATCATATAGGGGGTTTGTAGGGAATGATTAGTTATAGAGAAGGGAGCATACTACTGAGAAAATGGTTACAAATACAGCTTTATGTGTTGTGAAATGTAGCTTAATTTAACAGTAAATGAGAAAAAACATATGGCATAAATATGCTAAGAATTTAAGAATTCATTATTTCCTATTTGACATATGTGGACACTTTTATTTCCTTACATTGCATTTTTCTTTTTTGAGGTTTTATTTTTTAAATACTCACTAAACACGTTTTTGTTTTTACTTAACATACAAACTTATAGGTCACAATATGTCAGTTTCATACATATTTTATTTTTCTTTATTCTTCTCTGGCTTCTCTCTCCCATCTTGCCGCCATCTCCTGGCTGTACCTTTCCACTCCCAGGAACCTCCATCTCCTCTCCATGCATATCACACAGATCCTATTATCTAGTTTTCTTCTCTGTCGCTGTGAAAGATTCCTGACCAAAACCTACTGGGAAGGAAAGGAAAGGGTTCATTTCATCTCACAACTTCCAGTTCACAATGCAAAACTGACAGAAGTCAGAGCCGGAGCTCAAGGCAGGAAGTTGGTCCAGAATAACTGAGGTAGAGACTACTTAGGCACACCGTTTGCTGGATTGCTATTCATGGCTTCCCCAGCCTGCTTGCTATATAACCCAAGGTCACCTGCGCAGAGGAGGCACTGCCACAGTAGGCTGAGCCTCCACCATCATCATAAATCAAGAAAATGCACTACCTCCACGCCCACAGGTAAGTCTGATGAGGGCAATTTCTCAATCAAGTTTTCCTCTTTACATTTGACAAGTTGTACAAGTTGTACAAGTTGACAAGATGTACAAGTTGACAAAACCAACAGGCACGGCACACCTTCCTTAAACCCCTTTTTCCTCTCATAGTCCCATTTCTAGAGGTATAACTTACACACCCTCTTACAACACATAAATACAGATACAAAACATCAAGAACTGGAATTCACCACCTATAAAAATAAATGTGTAACATATGTCTTTCTGAATGTGTGTTACCCCCATTTAATATAATAATTTCTAGACCCATCCATTATCCTGAAGATTTCATAATTTCAGTTGTCTTTGGGACTTAAAGAACTCCATTGTATACCTATACCACAATCTCATTATCTATTCATCTGTGTTTTTAGTGGTGGTGGTTTGATTTCAGTTTTATGTCTGTATTAAGAACTGAATCCTGGGCTTGTGGATGCTAGGTAAGTGCTCTAGCACTGATCCAAACCCCTTATTTGGTAGACATCTATGCAGATTCCTTTTTATTGTGACTAGAACAGCAATAAAATAGATGTGCAGGATTCTCAGTGGTAGTATTTAGAGTCCTTTATGTATGTGCCCAACAGTGGTATGGCTTCATTATACAGTAGTTCTACTTTTAGTTTTTTCAGAAGTCGCCATCCCGATTTCCACGATGGCTGCACAAGTGTATTACTTTCACTAGCTACTAATAAGGGGTCCTTGTTTATTTTCTTGCTAAAATATCATTCTTATTTGGCTAATATGGACACTGATGTGGTATTAATTTGCATTTCACTGATGGTTAAAGATGCTTAACATTTAAAAATATTTATTAGACATTTATGGTTTTGAGAACTATCTATTCAGTTCACAAGTATATTTACTTACTGGGAGTTGCTTATTAATGTTTATTTATTTTGATTATTTCACTTTTTTACATAGCCAACAACTGTGTATCTGAAATATAGCTGGAGGAAAGTTTTCTCCATCCTTCTGGCTCTCTGTCAATTCTGCTGATGATTTTCTGTGCTGTGCAGAAGCTTTTTATTACCATGTAATCCTTTCGGTCAGTTCTTAGCACATTTTTTATGCTACAGAGAGTTCTTGCTTATACCTAGATCTTGAAGTGTTTTATCTGTTTTTAACCTCACACTGGAAGTATGTTCAATGTCAAATTTTGCCTTTTGGCCTATTGAATTGATTTTTTTAACCAAGTGAGAGATATGGATCTAATTTTGTTTTGCAGGTGACTAACAAAATTTAGGCACCATTTACTTCATCAGATATGAGAATCCCTTTGACTGTTCAGGGTGTTTGTTTGTTAATATTAAAATAAGTTAATTTAGGTTATTATTGAGAGAGTTTTCTATTTCCTGTGGTCTGGGAGGTTGTGCATTTTACTTTTTATGTTCAAGAAATTCATGATTATAATTTCACTGAGTAAACTGTTTAAGCCTTTAGACTTTACCCAAATCTCCTTTTCTACTTCATAGATTTTAGAAATCTTGAAAGTTTGGATCAGACTTGCTCATTTTTTTCTTCTTTATATCTGCCTGTAGCAATGGTCTTAAGGACATTAAATCTGTGATGTTTCGACAATTATTTTGTGCAAAAGTGTATATGACTGAGGCTGACCTGAGTTTACCTTTTGTCTTTCCTACTCTCTGCCTTCAAATGTGTCAGAATACTGCATCATATTCCCCCACAGGTAGTCTATGAGCTTGTTCTAGATATAGCTTGTCCTGTGGGTGTTTGGTGTGGGAAGCATCTAGGAACCCCAGCTTTATAATCCCTGGGCATCATTCTGTTGCTATGTCCACCACTTGTCTGTTGCTTGGTAGTCTTTTGTTTTGGTCAGAATAATGTACAGTGTCCCAAGTTCCTCTGTGAACTATCTATCTGTTTTCCAGACTGTTGTGGGTTCTGTCAATGATAGGTGTGTATGAGTGGGAGGGTTCACAATTATCTCAACCTGGCACACCAGTAGCAGTCTTCCTGTATTGTAGCTGCTACCTGGTGTGTAATACTCATTAGTATGACACTTCCACCACCAAAGATTCCCTCTCCTTTGCTTTTGGCTTTCATAGTGTCCAGTGCCCAATGTCCTCAAGCATAATTCCCAGTAAGGCCCAAGTTCAGCTTAAGTCTTGTTTGTTTGTTCAAAGAGCCTTGTTCTTGTACATAAGTCTTATCTTGCATTCTTGGTAATTCTCCTATCTCTGGTTCTCAATGACACCATAAGCATGTACCAACATGCCCAGTTTTCTTTTTACATTTCTTGTATTTTATAAATTGTTTTAAAAAATACTTATTTCATGTTTAGTAGAGATAATACATATAATACACAGGTTACAGGCTGAAATGTCATTGAGTGATTTAGAAGGCCAGATATGTGAGGCACAAGAGAAAAAAGGAAACCAAGAGGCAGAAATTCAGCTCAATACAATATCATGAGTGTAAATAGTGAGAAAAAACTTGAATCTGTTCCAGAAAATAAATTATTATTGATACAAAACAACGTTATTTATTGGAAGAAGTGCATAAATATGCTTGATCTCATCAAAACTACCCTCAGTTGATAAGATCATTTTTTCCAATGCAGAAGGTGGAAGCAACTCAGCAAATCCACATAGGATCTATCTCTAAATGACAAGAGTCTGATTCAGAAGCTTAAGTGTAGTTATTATGCAAAAATGACCTTTATACTTGCAAATATGGTAATTCTATATAAATGACACTTATCCAGATTTAGTTATAAGTAAATATTTTCTAATGTAAACCCAAGCCCAAGATCAAACCAAGATATCCTTTCCATATTATGTTGCTCTATTATTCTTCTCATTGAAAGTATTATAGTATATACTTAAACATCCTTTGCTCATTTAACTTCAAGCAGAAGGAATTCCTTACTTAGGCTAACTCAACTCTGTAATGAAAACTTTCTGGGGAGCTTCTCAGTGGGATTCTGGATTTAAGCTTTTCAGAGAAGTCAGGTCAGCTGTAGTCTTCCTGTTTATTTCAACTAAATTCTGTGGAAGATAAGTTTTAATACTTATAATCAATTTTGAAATAGTTTGTCTAGCTATCCAATAATTTTTCAAGGAAGGTAAAGCAAAGCTAAAATGTATTCGCTGTGTTTTCCTATTTAGAACCAGTATATACTGTAGATATTGGACATACTAATGGGTCACAATGTGGAGATTTGATTTTTCTTTCCACACTAGGGAATTGAACCTGAGGCCTGACAGGTTCAATGGACTCAGCTGTGTTGTATCTTCAGCCATCATTTGATTCTTTTAGGTTCTGAGACAAGGTTTTACTAAGTGACCTTCAAGTCATTCCTTAGCCTTTGGCATTGAACTTATGATCCTCCTCTCTCGGCCTTTTAAACTGCTGGGATTGTGGGCATTTGCCTCTAGCCCTTGCTTTATATGTTATCACTAAATGTACAATCACCCCCACCATACAACAGCAAACCAGAATCATTTGCCTTTTTCAACTCTTTCTACCATTTTCTCAGCCTTTTCCCATCTCTCTCTTGGACTTGCTCTTCCTAGCTTTTGACGGCCATGTATTATCATATGCTATCAGATGTGCTATAAGATCAACATTTTTATATTCTACATGGGTGGAACCATGGAGTACTTGCCCTCCTGTGCTCATTTTTTCCATGTAACAATGATTTTCCGTTATATAAATGCTGACACAAGTGAGAGGATGTCTCATATATACTCCTGGACAACAATCCCTTGTGTATATGCACCAAATTTTCTATCTCTATCCATCAGAAGTGAGATGTTTAGATCATTTCCATTGCTTAGCTTTTGCAAATTGTGTCTTTTGAATTTGGGTGTCCAGGTTACTATTGCTGTGATGAAATAACACAACCAAAAGCAACTTGGGTGGGAGAGATGTTTATGTGACTTCCACTTCCACATTGTAGTCCTTTATTAAGTGAAATCAGGATAGACACTCAAACAGAACCAAAACCTGAATGCAGGAGCTGATGTGGAGGCAATGTAGTAAGTCTTATTTACTGACTTTCTCTCCATGACTTGCTGAGTTTATTTTCTTATAGAACTGGGATTACCTACCCAGGGATGGTTCCACCTACCATGGGCTGGGCTCTCCCCATCAATCATTAATTAAGAAAATGTCTTACAGCTTAATTTTACAGAAGAATCCCCCCTTAATTATTCTTTTCTCGTGTATTACCTCTCAACTGCTGTTTCCCCTCTCTCCATTACTCCCAGTTCCCTCCAACTTCCCCTCTTCTCCAAATCTAATTCTCCTCCAATTCCCTTCAGAAAAAGAGAAGGCCTCCCAGAGACATCAACTGAACACAGCATAACAAGTTACAATAAGACTAGGCACATACCCTTATATCAAGGCTGGACCAGGCAACCCTATGGAGCAAAGGGTCCCAAGAGTAGGCAAAAGAGTCAGAGACAATCCCCAAACCCACTCTTAGGAGGTCCACAAGAACACCAAGCCTCACAACCATAATGCATATGCAGAGGACCTAGCTCAGAACAATACAGACTTCATGATTCTTCATGAGTCTCTGTGAGCTTCTATAAGCCCTGCTTAGTTGATTCTGTGGTCCATGTTTTTAGGTTGCCCTGGACTGTTTGGCTCCTACAGTCCTCCGGAAACATTTTCTTAATTGTAGTTCCCTCATTTCAAATGACTCTATTGTATCTGGTTAACTTGCAACTAGCCAACACAGGTGATAAAAGAATTTCCTTGATACATAGATTTCCTTTTCTCTGGTTATGCACCTTGTAGTTGGACTACAGTTACATCTGGTATTCTAATTTTAAAGTCATGCTGTTTACCACAATGGTTGCTACTCATACAAAGTTTTCAGGCCCAATATCAAAGTGCAAGATTTCTGTTTTCTTCATATTTTGAGAGAATTTCTCTTGTGGCTTTCATAATAGTGATTGTAGTGAGATGGCATCCCATTGAGGTTTTATTTCTCACTTCCTTCTTGTTTGATGATATTTAAGGGGGGTTTGTACACTTAGTAATCACATGCCTGGCTTCTTTTAAGAAATGTCCACTTTGGTCTACCACATGCTTTTAAATAGTGTTATTTGTGGAGAGAGGTTTGTTTTAAATTTTTGGATTTCTTTCTTTATCCTAGATCAGAGGTTCTCAACCCAGGGGTTGTGATCCCTTTGGGCATTAAAAAAAAAAAAAACTTTTGCAGGGGTCCTGTGTCAGATATTAGATATTTACATTACTTGAACATCGCACTTACATTGTTTACATATCAGATATTTACATTATGATTCATAACAGTAGCAAAATAACAGTCATAAAGTAGCAATAAAAATAATTTTATAGTTGGTGGTCACCACAGCATGAGGACCTGTATTAAAGGGTTGTAGCATGAGAAAAGTTGAGAACCACTGTGTAGAGATCTTAGTCATTTGTCATAATACATTATGCAAATATCTTCAAGTGATTGCTTACTTTGCTCTGCAGAAGTCTTTTGGTATGACATAATCACACTTGTAAATTTTTACTTCCGTGTCCTTTGCTTTGTGGTTTACATACCCCAAAATTCTGCCCATTCAAATGTCTGGAGTTGTTCTTATATTCTTGGTTCTAGTACTTTCATAGTTTTCAGTATTGTATGTATTATATTTTATTCATGTGTATTTGATTGGGTAAATCATGAGAAATAGGGATATAGCTTCACTCTTCTGAACGGGATAACTAATTTTCCTAGCATCATTTTCTGAAAAGCTTATCCCCTCGCCCACTAGTGTCTGTGGCACAGTTTCAAAATTCAACCAAAAACAAATGCAAAGATTTGCTTCTAAAATTTTTTTGGTTCTGTTTATCTGTTTTTATGGAAAAAATGCTATTTTCATAACACAATTCTTGTTATATTTTTAGGTTTTTTAACATTAATATTATTTTCTCTTTTATGGTTTGAAGATTTTATATTAAGTCCAAAATGCTGATAGGATCTTAGGGTTTTTTTTGTTGTTGTTGTTTTGCCAAAACTGTAGTAATGTCATAGGAATATAGGAATATATTATTAGATAACAGTGGTAAATCACATGAGAGTTTGATGATCATTATCTAAAATGCAATATATTGATTTCTTTCAAAAAGTCTATTGTTTTCTAATGAATATCAAATTTTTATTTTCCATATGATAGCTGGTTACTGGAAATGCTTTCTGAACCAGTCTTTTTCCTTTAGTTCCTTAAATAAAATTTATTTATAGTGTTGGTAAATGAAAACTTACAAACATATAAATAAAATTCAACTGATAAGAGAAACTATTAATAAAATATTGTAAAATATTTTCTGGCTTTTGTCTTCTTTTTTTCACCATTCTATTTTATTTAATACTTTTTCACTATACATACCAACCACAGTTTTCCCTCCTTCCCTTCCTTCTCCTTCCCCCTATCTCCTCTCCCACTTCCCTTCCATGCCTCAGAAGGTAAGGCCTCCATGGGGAGTCAACAAAATCTGGCATCTCAAGTTGAGGCAGGCTCAAGCCCCTCTGCCCTGCATCGAGGCTGAGCAAGATATCCCACCATTGGGAATGGGCTCCAGAAAGCCAGTTCATCCCCTAGGGACATACCCTCTTCCCTCTTCCAGGGGCTCCACAAACAGACCAAGCTACACAACTATCACCCACATTCAGAGGGCCTGTTTCAGTTCCCCTCAGGTTCTCCTGCGGTCAATCCAGAGTCACCCCATTGCTCATACAATCCTTCCTCCCTCTCTTCAACTGGACTCCTGGTGCTCAAGCCAGATGCTTAGCTGTGGGTCTCTGCATCTGTTTCCACCCATCACTGGATAAAGGTTCTACAATACCAATTAGGGTAGTCACTATTCTGATTACAGGGGAAGGCCAGTTCAGGCACTCTCTCCACTCTTGCTAGGAGTCTTAGCTGAAGTCATCCTTGTGGTTTACTGGGAATTTTCCTAATGTTTCTTCCTAATTCTATAATGGATTCCTCCCTCTATCAAGATATCTCTTTCATTGCTCTCTGCTCTCCCTTTCCATCCCTTCCCCTACTTGATCATCCTGTTTTCATCCCCATCCCTTCCCCTCTCCCTCACCCCATCTCAGTTTACCCAGGAGATCTTATCTATTTCCCCCCTACCAGGGTGATTCATGCATGTCCCTCTTAGGGTCCTCCATGTTACCTAGGTTCTCTCTGGGTTTGTGGATTGTGGCCTGATTATCCTTTGCTTTATATCTAAAATCTACTTGTGAGTGAGTATATATCATGTTTGTCTTTCTGGGTCTGGATTATCTCACTCCCAATGATTTTTTCTACTCCATCCACATACCTGTAAACTTCATGATTTCATTATTTCTTACAAGTGAGTAATATTCCATTGTGTAAATGTACCACATTTTCTTTTTCCATTCTTTGGTTGATAGGCATGTAGGCTGTTTCCAGGTTCTGGCTATTATAAATAATGCTTCTATGAACATAGTTGAGCACATGTCCTTGTGGTATGATTGAACATCCTATGGGTATATGCCCAAGAATGGTATTGCTGGGTCTTGAGGTAGATTGATTCCCAATTTTCTGAGAACCTGCCATACTGATTTCCAAAGGTTAATACTTTGCAGCCACCTTATAATAAAAGTGAGGAACACTTAAAACACTCCATATAAGAGTTGGAGATTGCCTTAGTCCCCACTGTTAAAAGTCCCACAAGTAGACCAAACTACATAATTGTGACATATATGCAGAGTGTCTAGGTCAGTCCCATGCAGGCTCCCTAATTGTTCAGTATCTGTAAGCCCCTAAGAACACATGTTAGTTGATTCTATAAATTTCCTTGTGGTGTCCTTGACCCCTCTTACTCCTGCAACCCTTTCTCCCCCTCTTATGCAGGATTCCCTGATGTCCACCTAATGTTTGACTTTGAGTCTGTATCTGTTTGCATCAGTAGCTGGATAACA
Source organism: Peromyscus maniculatus bairdii (assembly GCF_049852395.1). NCBI lineage: Eukaryota > Metazoa > Chordata > Mammalia > Rodentia > Cricetidae > Peromyscus > Peromyscus maniculatus. The sequence goes on from NC_134856.1 coordinate 7,248,473, forward strand.
CCTATCTGAAGGCAATTGGACTAGGCACCAATCTGGTCACAGGAGATGGCCATATCTGGTTATGTATCCACTATTGCTAGGAGTCTAAGCTGGGGACTTCCTTGTTGATTCCTGAGAGATTCTTTGTGCCAGGTTTTTATCTGACCCTGAAATGCCCACCCACTTCCATTAGTCTGTTTTAGTACTCTCTTCCTCTGCTGCCCCCAACCTGATCACTCATGTTCCCATCCTGACCTGCACTATGTCCACTCACTAAACCTCTTCTATTTCCTCTTCCCAGAGATATCTGGGTTTCTCCCCATAAACCCTTCTTGTTACCTTGACTTTCTGTGACTCTGGATTGTAGCATAGTTATCCTTTCTTTTACAGCTAATATCCACTTATGAGTGAATACATACCATCTTTGTCTTTGTAGGTCTGGGTTACCTCACTCAGGATGATTTTTTTTTCTACTTCCATCCATTTGTGTTCAAATTTTCTGGTGTCTTTGTCTTTAACAGCTGAGTAATACTCCATTATGTAAATGTACCATATTTTTTGTTATCCATTCCTCAGCTGAGGGGCTTCTAGGTTGTTTCCAGGTTCTGACTATTACAAATAAACCTGCTATGAACATAGTTGTGCAAGTGCCCTTGTGGTATGATTGAGTATCCTTTGGGTAGATAACCAAGAGCTGTATAGCTGGGTCTTGTGGTAGGTTGACTCAAAGTTTTCTTAGCAGCACCACACTGACTTCCAAAGTGGCTGTATAAGTTTGCACTCCTACCAGCAATGAAGGAGTGTTCTCCTTGCTCTACGTCATCACCAGCATGAGCTGTCAGTTGTGTTTTTGATCTTAGCCATTCTAATATTCTGATGGAATCTCAGAGTCATTTTGAATTGCATTTGCCCAATGGCTAAGAATGTTGAACGTCTCCTTTAGGGTTTCTCAGACATTTGAGAATGTTCCATTGAGAATTCTCTGTTTAGATTGGTACACCATTTTTTAATTGGATTATTTACTTTGTTGATATCTAGTTCCTTGTGTTCTTTACATATATTGCAAATCAACCCTCTGTCAGATGTGGGGTAGGGGAAGATCTCCCAGTATGTAGGCTGGTGTTTTGTCCTACTGATGGTATCCTTTGCCTTACAGAAACTTTTCAGGTACATTAGGTCCTGTTTATTAATTGTCAATCTCAGTGACTGTGCTATTGGTGTTCTTTTCTGACTCTTTATAGGCCTTTGGGACCCTACTCATCATACTGGGTTGCCTTGCCCAGCCTTAATACATGGGTAGGTGCTTAGTCTTATGGAAACTTATCATGTCATGTTTATTGATACTCATAGGAGACCTGTCCTTTCCTAAACAGAAACCAAGGAGGGGTAGATTGGGGAGTGGATACTGAGGAGGTATGAGGGAAGGGACTGGAAGGAGAGGGGAATCATTGGCCAGGATATAAAATAAACAAGTAAATTTATTAAAAATTTTAAAGGTCTATATGAAAATAATTGACCAATCACCTAGGAAAAACAGAACCTTTTAAAATGGCAATTTACTTTTCCAAAACTAAAAACTAAATTGTAAAACAAAGATAAAAGCTCATTGCATAAAATTGGGGACCTGAACTTGGACCACAAACACTCAAAAGCAAGCACAGAAGTACTAGAGAATAGATATTTGCAGTGCCGTGGGGTGTATAGCAAACCAGTCAAGCCAAAATAATTATCTCCAGGTTCATTGTGAGACAATGTCTCAAAAGATAAGATGAAAATCAATAGAGTAAGACACTCAGTGTCAACCACTGATGTCTACACATTCATGCATGGGGAAGTGAACTCATATATACCTATAACACACACACACACACACACACACACACACACACACACACACGAGAGAGAGAGAGAGAGAGAGAGAGAGAGAGAGAGAGAGAGAGAGAGAGAGAGAACAAATGCATGCACAGACATCATTGCTAATCTATGACCTATCACCACAAATACAAATCATTCAAATAAATTCCCCCACATAATAAATCCCAAGTTGAAGAGTTGAGATTTAAAATGTAGTACACTGGTGATCCAAGAAATGGTATACTTCTGTGTTCAACCACATGCTTCACACCTGTTGTGTTGTTAGCCTGGAGTCATGCATGATAAAGAATTTATGTCACAAAATTGACAACTGCTACAAAACATTTATTCTCAAGTGTAACTCATTATTCCTTTGATGGCCAGTTCAGCACACACTGGTCCAATGACTACTCTGGAAATTACAGACATTCCAAGCAAATAAATGTTGTATTTTAAATTATTGGTGTAAATTACCAGCTAAACAATGCCTTCGCTGTCCTGATGCTAGCAATAATCAAGTAGAGAGTGTATAATCATACTTGAATACTAAAATAGAGCACATTTAAACATTGGGTAGAATGATTGAAATTATTCAGTCTAGAATTGTTTGTCTGTTTACTATCCTAATATTGAAAGGAATCCACCAAATGTCTCTACCAAAGTGGGGAAAATACCTTCACATTGTACTAGGCACATGACTAAGCCTCTCCAGTAAAAAATAGATACAAATTTAATTTTTTATGAGTTTACCTAAAATGGGAGACTCCATAAAGAGATGAAAACATAAGAAGTAGTAAATGTGCCTATTTTAAAACCAAATTTGTTGAAGAAATTGATATTTATGGAGAGGAATGTTTGAAATGATCCAGTGGATTTTAGCTGGAACAATTAACAAGGTACATTTGCTCACATTCTCTATATGCAAGGGAGGACAAGCTACTGAACAACAGTCTTAGGGCAACTTTAGGAACTGACTCGAAAATCATTCCTAACTTTTCCAACCTGGTTCCAGAAACAGGACAGAGGGTGTGAGGTTGTATTTCTACTTCTGCTATCTTCTCAAATGCTCACATGCCATGTTGTTGAGGTCCTTACTTCAAGTCAGAGTGCTGACTCATGGACCCAAGTAAACATGTCCTAAAACTGGTAGCTGAGGTGTCTGGAAAGGGCATTTTATTTTGGGTGTGCATATTTCAGAGATGTAGGACATATTCTTAGTATTGTTTGATGTAAAATATTGCACTAATATAAAAGTTAATGTTAGCAAACTTTAGAATCTTTATTTTCATAAAAATAAAAAACAATGTCAATGTTCGCCTTTATGCAAAATGCAAGGTCCCAGAGTTCAGACATATTGTTTAATGAAAGTAAATTTAAAATTCATCATTTGTTTACTGCCTTCGAAGAAAGAGGGTCTGAAATAGAGGGATATATATATAAAAATTCTAATTATAATTTATGAACAACTAATACTAATTGAAAACAAGGAAGTGATAGCGTAAAATAGAAAATGTTTTGTTGCAGTTACTTCATATTAGCAAGGCTCTCTTTCTAGCCTGTGGGTGTGCATTAGTTCCCTGCTGAAGGCTCCCTTAAGGTAGGGACCTCCAGGGAGATAAGTGCTCTTCACCTTTGCTGTCTCCCACTTTAAGCCTCTCCAGGTGTATACTCTGGAAGATAATTGTCTCTTCTGACCTTGACCACAAGGATAGGCTGTGAATGGTTCCATCATTATCACTCATCCCCCACAAAAACACACTCAAAGCTGCTTCCTCCTTTATTTGAAGGATACATAATCTTTGTCTTTCATGTCACGCCATATTTATTCTCTCACACTGAATAAATAATGATCATATTTGAGAGCAAATGGATCAATTTTACCATTTAAAACAAGTCTTCCAATTATCTATAAACTTGAGGAAAAAAAGATGATATTAGAGCTTTCTCTTTTAAAGTTATTATTAAATGTTGTTAATCTTTCAATACTCAAAAGTACAGTATTTTTCTCTGCCTTTTTATATATATAAAATAATGAAGAAAGTGCAAAGAATGTAAAAGAATGAAAGAAAATAGAAAAAAATAGAGGTAATAAAATATGAATGAGTTCTGTTATATATATATATATATATATATATTATTTATTTCTCTTACTTTAAATGACTTAATATTAATAGTCCAATGTAAAATTTTGCTGAGAAAATGTAATTATATATTACATGATTATAAGTAAATATATTACTATGTTAATATATGCTATTATACTCAACATAGTAATATATTTATTATATAAAGTATATAATGTTATGTATAATAGTGTAACGTAAGTATATAATATACAACACAACAAAATATTGTTAATTATTAAGAATAAAAATATACATCAGGACTCTATTAAAATACAAGAATCCCATGGGCAAAGTGCAGCAGTTCAGCTTCAGAAAAGCTTAATTTTTGGCAAATGATATATTGTAAAACTTCCATCTCAGAGTTAAAATTTAAGTTGTCAATGAGTAGTCTTTCCACTATCCCCAAGGAAAACCTATACAAGTCTACAAATTTAAGCAAATTTTAGAGTAAAGATAAGTGGTTTCATTTCTTATTTTTAGTCACAAAATATTAAGCCATTTTCTATGTGTATTTCTTACATCCAAATACTGAAATCATAGCAGAGTGGTAGTTTACATTATTTACACAAAACATGTAATTAAATCAGAAACACACCAAGAGCCCAATATGAGTATCTCAAAACATTGTTAGGATTCCCTCAGATCTCATGTTATCACCCATGCTCTAGTCAGGTCTTTATTGAGACTTTTTAATGTAAAGTTTCACCAGTGAATCTCCATTCTGTTTTTATCTGAGATAATTTCATCCCTGTAATGTTCCTTATTAAGACAGGATTTTAAGCAGGACGATATCTTCTTGCTTTCCCAAATGCATTGCCAGGCTCATGGTAAGCATAACACACTTCCACCGGTCCTTCTACTTCTCAATATATGTAATAATAGAGGAGAAAGATGTGGGAGGAAGTAAACAAACAAACAGAGAGGTGGACATTTCAGACAATAGCTATTGAGACTATCTTTATTATTTCATTTAAAAATCCACAAGCATACCACATTTAATTCATTATTAAAATACCACCATTCACACAGTGCCTTTTGTACAATACCTTTGAAAGCCTCAACTGATGAGAGTGTGCCACCTTCAAATACTTCACTAAAGAAAGAATTATTTGAACATGAGGGCTTGGCCTGTCTTCAACACTTTGGTTTACCCTGCACTATTTTTACCACTAGAATTACCTCATGCAGCTGGGTGGTGGTGGAGCATACCTTTAATCCCCACACTCGGGAGGCAGAGGCAGATGGATGTCTGTGAGTTCGAGGCCAGCCTGAGCTACAGAGTGAGTTCCAGGAAAGGATTTATCTCATGCAAATTCTAATTCTAATTAGCTTGTTACATTTTAATATTATTTTATGACAAATTTGTTCGTGTAAGTGAACAATAAACTGAACTATAATCCAAATAACCAAAGTAAGTTAAGACTCATGAAAATCAACTGTCTCAGAAAAGTAAATGTAATAAAAAATCTACAGCAAGCTTGTGAAAATCTAAGCCCCTTGTTCTTTTTACTTGAATACACAAACCAAGTGGTAAATAGAGAGCAATGATTCAAGTTTTTACTTCACTGGTCACTGCCAAACTTTGGCCACTTTACCTTCTTTGCAAATCTTAGTTATATAATTTTTAAAACCATAGCAAAATATTTGAAATTTAATGTTGAAATATTATTATCAGGTTATGTTGACACTTGAAACTCTAGTTACTTAAAAATTCAGCTCTTATCCCCAGGGTTAAAAAATACTTCTTATTCTTAAGTTGTCATCCCTTACACCTGGAGTAAGCACTGCTATAGGAATCACTGTATCAAGAAGACAGCCATAATGAGAATGATGCTAGAGAATGAATAGCATCTTCCCTGAGAGATGTGGGTGGTTTACATACTTTATTCATCATCTTAATGTTATTGGATCAACTTGATACTTAGCTTAAGTCTACTATAATAAGATACCTGAGGGAGTAAAACTTATAAAGGCAAAAGGTTTATATTAGCTCAGTGTCTTTCAAGTTACAAAGATTAGTTAGTGCCATTTCTGTGGGCATATAGCAGCCCATCATGGTGAGGGTGTATTTGGCAGAAAACTTGTGCACACCACATGACCAGGAAGGAAAGGAGAGGAGGGTGCTGGATTCCATCAATTACTTTCAGGGTCACTAGACCCCATCTTCTAAAGGATCCACTGTTTTGTTGGCATCCCCATGAAGACTAATGTTTAAACCATAGGCCTTTGGAGACTACTAAGTTCCAAACCACAGCAGTAAGTAAATATTGAATATCGTTTTGCAAGTGAGTAAACACCTGACTCTGCATATACATTCTATATGTCATTACCATCCTCACGGTACATTATGATACATTTAAATCACTGTCTACATAAAACTAGGTTTTGGGAGCCCAATTGCCATTAGTAGACTCATTCTTGTGTACGAGTTACTCTATAATCTCACTATCATCATCACTACTACCATTCACTTTTTCATCCTTATCACATGGAATGTTGGAAATTTAGTTACCTCCTTCTCAAAAATCATTAGATAGAAGTCCTATGGATAAAAAACATGATGATATATAATTAACATATAATTAATAGATGAACCAATAGTTAGATAGATGAGAGATATAGATAGATGACAGATAGATAGATAGATAGATAGATAGATAGATAGATAGATAGATAGACAGACAAATAGATTATAGAGTGATAAAGACTTTATCATTGGGGAATTTTCATATAATGGCAATACCAGAAAATCTCTACCTAATAACAAAATATAACTCAACAAATATCTGTCATGTCAATCCCATATTAATAGTCTTCTTGGTCAGTGGACTGTTACTCACATCACCAGTGAGGCTACCTGGAAAACGGGACCCCAAGAAACACAAGGAGAAATGGATGAGATCTACACAAACAGCCTGGTCATGAGTGGGAGCAATGAAGGGCGAGGGTCGAGGGAAAGAGAGCGGGAGATCCTAGCTGGATCAAGAAAAGAGAGGGAGAACAAGGAATAGGAGACCATGGTAAATGAAGACCACATGAGAAAAGGAAGAAACAAAGAGCTAAAGAGGCCCACAGAAATCCACAAAGAAACCCACACAAAAGACTGCTGGTAATGGTCGAGAGACAGTCGGGACTGACCTACTCTGGTGATAGGATGGCCAAACACCCTAAAAGTTGTGCCAGAAACCCCATCCAAGGACTGAGGAATCTAGATGCAGACGTCCACGGCTAGGCCCCTGGTAGAGCGCTGGGAGTCTAATTGGTGAGAAAGAGGAGGGTGTATATGAGCGAGAATTGTTGAAATGAAGGTTGGATAAAGCACAGGGACAAATGACCAAATGAATGGAAACACATGAACTATGGACCAAGGGCTGAGGGGCCCCCAGCTGGATCAGGCCCTCTGAATGGGTGAGACAGTCGATTGGCTTGATCTGTTTGGGAGGCATCTAGTCAGTGGTACCAGGTCCTGGGCTCATTGCATGAGTTAGCTGTTTGAAGCCTGGGACTTATGCAGGGACGCTTGGCTCAATCTGGGAAGAGGGGACTGGACCTGCCTGGACTGAGTCTATCAGGTCGATCCCAGGCCTCAGGGGAGACCTTGATCTGGAGGAGGTGGGAATGGGGGGTGGGCTGGGGGGAAGGGAAGGGGGCAGGAGGGGAGAGAACAAGGGAATCTGTGGCAATTATGTAGAATTGAATAGTATTGTAAAATAAATAAAAAAAATATGATAAAAATAAATAAATAAATAAAATACAAAAAAATAGTCTTCTTGGTCAGTACTATTCTGACTTCTGTTATCATGATTGATTTTGGTCTACTTTTAAAATTTACATAATTGAAACTAGAAATTATGTAGACTTTTTAAAATTTGAATCCCATTTATTTTATTCAATATTATATTTATAATATTTTTGAAATGTATAATCTATGACATGTACCATTAGTTTGTTCATTTAATTGTGGCATTTACATTATTCTCTTGCACAAATTTAAAAGAAATTTTGTTTAAAAATATTTCATACTATATTTTGATCATATTCTTCTTTTTCCCATCTCATCCCAGATCGTCTCCACTTCCCTACTGAGCCAACATCATATTCTATCTATCTATCTATCTATCTATCTATCTATCTATCTATCTATCTATCTATCTATCTAACATCTATCATCTATTTATCTGTCTATCATCTATGTGCCTATCATCTATCTATCACCAATCTATTTCTCAAAACCCTCCCCCAAATAAATCAAAATCAAGCATACAAATCCAATAAGATCAAAAGAACAAATAAAAAAGCACACCGACAAATAAAACGGATTCTCTTTTGGGTTGAACAGCTACTCCTGGGGATGTGACCCGCCCTGGAGTGTGGTTGATATCACCAGTGCCACACTCCACTGGGTAAAAACAGTTTTCTCTTTTGCAGCTGGCATCAATTGCAAGTAGATTCTTGGTTAGACATAGGACTTTGTTTCTACTTTTCCTTCTCAGTGCTTGGATTCTAACTGTTTTGAATTTGTGGAGGTCTTATGTGTGTTGTCTGTGAGTTCATGTGTGTCAGTCCTGTTGTGTCTTGAAGACACCATTTTCCTGGAGTCATCTACAACCTTTGGCCTTTATAATCTTACCACCTGCTCTTCAGCATAGATCCCTTCGCCTCGTGGGTAAGGATTTTCTGAAGATATCCAGTTTAGTCCTGACTGTTCCAAAGTCTCTCATTTTCTGTATATTGTATGGTTTTGGGCCTCTGTGTTAATTACCAACTACTACAAGGAGAAGTTTATCTGATGCATGTTGAATTTTGAATGTTAAATGATATACTGGTCTATAGATATAGAAATATGTCATTAGGAGTCATTTTATAGTTATATTCCTTTAGTGGAATAAAAGAAGAAGCCTTTCCCCTAGGGCTCATGGCCTAGGTTCTTGGCCTGGTTAGTAGGGATAAAATACCCTAAATCTGACAGAATAGAAATTAGGAAGTAGGCTGAATTCATTTGGTAAGCAAGTGACTTTCAGAACAAGACACCAATAGCATGGGTATTAAGACTAACAATTGATAAATAGGATATCATGAAGCTGAAAATGTTCTGTACAGCAAAGACTATAATAGCATTTGTACAGAGTGGCAGGTTACAAAATGGGAAAAATGTATTTACCAATTTTGCACCTTATAAAGCTGATAGAGGGTGAGTATCTAGAATATATAAAGAGCCAAGGAAAATGAACATCAAGGAAACAAATAATAATAAAATGGGTTTAGAATTGACCAGAGAATTCTCAAAAGATGAAGCACAAATGGTAAGAAACATTTAAAATGTTCAACATCCTTGCCTTCAGGAAAATACAAATTAAAATTACTTTGAGATTTTATCTTACTCTAGTCAGAATGGCCAAGAACAATGAAATAAATGACAGATTATGCTAGAAATGATACAAAGAAAGGAGAACACTTATTCATTGCTCGTGGGCTTGAAAAGTTGTCCTGCTACTATGTAAATTAGTGTGAAATTTCCTCAAAAATCTCAAAATTGATCTACCACAATATTCAGCCATACCACTCTTGGGAGCATACCCAAAGGGCTCTACATCTTACTACAGAGATACATACCAGTATTTTTTAAAATTTATTTGTTATTGTTGTTGTTATTGCTATTTTCAGTATAATTTTTGTAATTTAAAACTGATTTTAAATGTAAATATATTTTGATTATATATTTCTCCTTCCCTAAGAGCTTACATATCCTCTCCCCCTCCCTATCCACCTAACTTTAAGTTCTTTCTCAAAAATCAAACAAAACACCTATATAACAACAAACACACCCAAAATCAAGAAAATAAATTAAAATATCACCCAAAAAGAAACAAACAAAAGAATAAAATAAACAAACAACAAAAAACCACACCGAACTGTAACCAAACAAAAACTCATAAAAAACACTGTGGAGTCCATTATATGTTGGTCAACTATTCCTCAATATGAGGTTTGTCCTGGAGTTGTTGATATACACAGTGTCACTCCACTGGAGAAAACTGAATATCCCTCTCCCAGCAAGTTTAAATGACAGTTATTATCCTTTATGCTATTGGATAGGTTTTATTCACTCACTCATTTTTTATTCTTTTTTATTATTATTAAGAGATTTTTTTATTCATTTTACATACCAAAGACAGATTCCCCTCTCCCCCTCTTCCTGCCCCTCAGCCTTTCCCCCAAACCCACACTCCATTTCTACCTCCTCTAAGGCAAGGTCTCCCACGGGAAGTCAATAGATCCTGGTACATTAAGTTGAGGCAGGTCCAGGTCCCTTCTCCTGCACAAAGGCTGCACAAAGTGTCCCACCATAGATACTAGGCTCCAAAAAGCTGGCTCATGCACCAGGGATGGGTCCTAATCCCACTACCTGGGGGCCCGCTAAACAGTTCCAGCTAAACAAATGTCTCACCTATCCAGAAGGCCTAGTCTAGTACCATGGTGCCTCCTCAGCTATTGGTCCACAGTTCATGCATTTCCACTACTTTGGCTGGTCATCTCTGTATGTTTTCCCACCATGATCTCAATGTTCCTTGCTCATAGAATCCCTCCTTTCTCATCGATGGCACCCAGACATGGATCTCTGCATCTGCTTCCATCAATCACTGGATGAGGGCTCTATGATGACAGTTAGGGTATTCAGCCATCTGATCACCAGAGTTGGCCAATTCAGGCACCCTCTCGACTATTGCCAGTAGTCTAAGGTGGGGTCATCCTTGTGGATTCCTGGAAACTTCCCTAGCACTCTGTTTCTCCCTATTCTCATGATGTCTTCATTTATCATGGAATCTCTTTCCTTGCTCTCCCACTCTGTCCCTGTTCCAGGTCAAACCTCCCATTCCCCTATGTTCTCATCCCCCATCCCTTGCCTTCCATTACCTGCCTCACCCCCAGTTTGCCCATGTAGAGCTCAACTATTTCTCCTTTGCTGGGCGAAACACTCATCCTTCCTAGGGTCTCTCCTGCTAGCTAGCCTCCCTGGAGCTATGGGTTGCAATCTGGTTATCCTTTGCTTTACATCTAGTATTCACTTATAAGTGAGTACATACCATGTTTGTCCTTCTGACTGTGGGCAAGAATCAGTGTGAATTGCATTCACTCATTTTTTAAAAATATAAGTTATATAAAACTATTACATCAAAGTTGGACAAGACAAACCAATGGAAGGAAATGAGCCCAAGAGAAAGCACAAGAATCAAAGACTCATTCATTCATACCTCAGGAATCCAATGAAAACACTAAAGTGAAAGTCATAATATAAATGCAAAGGACCTAGTACAGACCTGTGCAGGCCCTGTGCATGCTGCTTAGTCTCATTGAGTTCATATGAGCTTTGCTCATGTTTATTTGGCCTTGTTTTCTTGGTGTCTTCCATCCACTCTGGCTCTTATACTCTTTCTACTTTCTCTTTCCCAGGGTTCCCTGAACTTTGAGGGGAGGGATTTTGTAGAGGCATCTCTTTTAGGGGTGCATGTTCCAAGATTTGTCCATGTGCACTGTGTGATTGTGGGTTGTTGCGTTTGTTCCCATCTGCTTCAGGATGAAGCTCCACTGATGATGGCTGAACAAAGCATCAATCTATGAGTATAGCAGAATATCATTAGTAGTAATTTTATTATTGATTTTTTTTCTTTTTTAGACAAGTATTATTTGGTTTTACTCTAGGTCCCTGGGTTATATAGTCTCAGGTTCTTGGTCACCCAAGTAGTGTCGGGTATGGTTTCCATCTTGTTTGTGTACTGGGCCTTAAGTCAAATCAGTTATGTATTGGTAACTGTCACAACCCTTGTGCTACCCTTACAATAGCATATATTGTAAACACTACACTTTTTCTTTTTCAAGAGCATATGCAGTATATTCCTGTACCAAAGGCAATAGAAAATGGGAGTGAAGGCTCTATGTAGGCACCAGCTTGACATCTTCATGTTCAACGAGTTGTGTATGTGTTGTCTTCAGCACTGGGGCCTTGCTGTCAGTTTCTGGAGAGCAACTTATAGTCTTAGCAATAGCCTGGGCTGTTCAGGGATTCCAGCACACTTAGTTTGGCCAACAACTCAATTACATGTAATCAAATACTAGTATTGGAAGCTTTGTTTGGTGACAAGACAAGAGAAACAGTTGGGGCTCTGCCCCCAAGCCCATTATTTGGAAATTTTATTCCATCTTAATGTATAGACATGATATTGGCAACTGCAGATTTATGAACTAAGAGATGAAGATACTTTTTCCTTTGGTTGTTAGAAAGGCTGTTCAAATGGTAATAAGCTGGAATTAACATTTAAAAAGATCTCTTATTTTCCTGTAAAATGACTGCAGCCACCTTTAAAATAAATTTTTCTGTCATCTCTCAGAGGAGGAAAATGATCCATCATTATGGTTATTGAGAATTTTTCCACCTATACTAATAAAGGTAACCCTTCTTTTGTATGATAAAATAATGCACTGATTTTTAAACATCTACCCATTAGTGTTTTTCATATCAAGAAATAGTACATACATTCATTTCAAAAATTAAAATGATGATTTCCCTTAAAAGGCAATAAGCACAGAGAGTTTAACAGGATTCCACTAGTGCAGGTTTGACTTGTGTGGTTGGGTAGAGCACTAAGGCTCAACCCTGGGCAACTTTTTTTGTTTTTAATTAGTTTCTTTTTCTGCTTTAGATCTATGCTACAAGATCAAATGGGCTCACTTTGTGTAAAAATGTGAAATTGCTTTTACACATAAAGGGTAATTGTAGAACTTTGCCAACCATTCCTTTTTCATAATTTTTGTACTTCAAGATAGCATGTGAATGAATTAATTCCTAACAGCTGTTCCCTTATAGAATCCCACTAATTCCCCTGTATTTAGAAGACTGGCTTGTGCTAAGGTAATAGGGGGGTGATTTGATGGTTTCTGACATGGAAAATATGTGTCTTTTATATATGAATTTTTAATATCAATATCAACCATTTGCTTTATAGTTAATGGCATCTTAGGGCCTTTGCATTGTTTTAGTTTCCATTGAAAAGTCTTCTCTTTCCAGGATCTATACCTTGCTATTATTCTTTCAGCCAGATGCTGGAGGCCACCTCACCACATCTGGTATCTTCCTGGGTACTTCATTTGTTACTTTGCTCATCTTTCCATTCACCATAGTTATTACTAGCATGGGCTTTGGAGTTACTCAGAAGCAATGTGAGTCTAGCCCTACTTAAATCTATTCTGAGTCTGAAACATCTTCCATTATGTCTCTGGGCAATGATTTCCAATTTGGGGACCTGAGGTTAATAATGCACATAATTCACAGGGCTAGCTAAAATCAGATTAAGTAAATTCTTATCATTCCTGATACTTATCAAATGATAAATGCTCAAGACTAGGACTATCATATTTATATTTTTGCACAACTGTCTCTGCCAAGTTCTCATAATGTCCTTGAGAATATGAAGATATATCTGTTTCAGTAGGCTCTACAAAATGAGATGAAATTGACCCAAAGTAAAATCTTAATATGTGATTTTATTTTAATTTATACAAATCAATTAAATGACCATGTCTTCCTGAGCATTCTGTATGTCTGTCCTCAATCAACCTGGCAGTGTTTCTGCCAGAGTCTTTGTTCCTACCTCATTTCTGTCTTGTGACCTATATTCTGCTGCTGTCATTGTTCCTGGGGTCTTATCGTAGGACTTATGCAAAAGAAGCATCTATACCTTTAAGCCTATTTCTTATATTCTCACCTTTCTGTAGACAAATTTCTAAATGGTCTTTATACATAAAAAAGACAGAGCCAGAAATTTGAGTTAAAGCCTGAAACAAGACCAGAGGAATAGGACAAACCATGAGTTAAACTCACCTCATCAACTTTGCAGCTCCCAAAGAGAGCGACTTGCTTTATACCCAGGCTTATATGCCTTGCTGTTCTGCCATCTGATTTGTTCTCTGTCTAGCTACATCACTTCCTCTTCCTGGTCAGCTCTGTCATATCCTGTTTGTTCAGACATCCAGAACTCTATGGTTGGTAATGGGATTCAAGGCATGTGTCACCATGCTTGGCTCTGTTCCCTAGTGTGGCCTTGAACACACAGAGATCTTGCCTGCCAAGTGATAGGATTAAGGGCGTGTGCTACTGCTGCCTGACTTCTTTGTTTACTTAAAATGGCTTGCCATTTCCCCTGATCTGCAGGCAAACTTTATTTATTAAAGCACAAATAAAATATCACCATACTTAACACAAATAAAATATCACCACATTTTCTCTTTTTGTCTAATAAAATTTAAAAAAATTAAAAAGTTATAACTAATATAAGAAAAACTATATACAATAAGTACAATAACTATATATAATATATACAACCAATAAACACATCCCCAAAGTCTAGTCCATTTGCAATTGACAAATTCAGAGAAAACATTCCATTATCTATTCTATTTTGGTGAGTCCAAAATGTACCTAATTTACTTTCTATCCTAACTTATATTACCAATAGAAAAGTATCTTAAGATGTCTTTCAAACTTATACACTTAACACCTCTTAGTGAGTTTCTTTTTTCTGAATTTCTTAACAAGGAAAACTGTAACTTTAACTATCTAATCTTTAACTCCCTCAGAGACCTGAGAAGGAAATAATATTACCTAGTAAAACAGGAAATGCAAACAAGTGATTTCCAAAAAATCAGTTATGACAGAAACAGTCAGCTTCCTAGACAATCACCAGAGGTTTCTCTGCATGTTGGGGAATCATCTTGAGCCTACAGGCTTAGCTTATCTGACAGACTCATTTGTGAAGTAGGATGTACACAAGGCCCACAGCTCGACCTCACATCCAGTATAAGTATTCCATGTACCGGATAAACTTGAATTCTGCCAGTGTCCTGTCATGATTTTTTTCCATTACAGTGTTATAGTCTTATATAATAATTGAGGTGGAAAATTAGCAAATTTGTGTTCTTGCAACTGAAAACCCTCGTATATATCAGAGTTCATTCTTTGTGTTGTCTGTGTCTCTGGGTTTAGATTTTACTGCAGTGTAATACAGCATGTTTTCATTTTTTTAAACTTTTGTTCCTCATTGATTTATCAAAATTTAGGCATCCATTCTTTCACTTTTTCAAGAATGTCATATAGTTGGAATTATGAGTTATTTAGGATTTCCTGAGTGGCTTATTTCTGTTAGCAGTGAGCATATAGGCTCTCTGTCTTTGCATTGCTTCATTGCTCACTTTCAGGGGCTGAGTAATACTCTTTTATTTAAATATATTTGTTTCTTTATCCATTCCCTACATGAAAATATCTTTGTTGCTTCAAGATTTGGAAAATTATGAATAAAAATAGCAGATATATTATTGTCCATTTTTTTCAAGGATGTGTTTCTTTGGAGTAAGTATCTAAAAATCCAGTTGTACACAATATATTAAGACTGTCTAGCCTTATTAGAAAACTGTCTCGGACTCCTCTAAAGCAGCTTCTCAATTTCCTTCTCTATTAAAAAAAAAAGAATTTACTCTTTCTCCAACTCTGCACATCTATTTGTTATTGCAGTGTTTATGTTTTAGCCATCATTATACATACCTAGAATATCTTATTGTTGTATAATATTTTAATTATTTAATGGCACATTGGGCTAAGCATTTGTTCTATGTTATTTCCCACTTTCACATTGTCTTGCTGAGGTGTCTGTCCAGATAAGTATTCAAGTATCTCTTAGTTACTCTTTTTTTTTGGTTTTTACATTTTTCTTGTAATTATTAACTACTTATGATTCACCTATTCTGCTTCTGGATGGAAGCAAAGGAAATGAAGTCAGAATATAAAAAAAGACTCGTGCATATATATTTTTATCACTATGTTAGTCACACAAGTAATGTATGGAAAACAGTCTGCATACTTGTCAATGGATGAAGGAAACAAGGAAGACATGCACAGTATGACATCATTCACCCCAAATTAGAATGATATCCTATCATTCACTGGAAAATAATGTGCAGAGTGGAGATTAGTTAATAATATCAAGTTCACACTCACATTAACCTAACTTTCTTTTAGGAGGTACTGCCTCTTAAATGTTATCAATTCCAAAAACCACCACAGGCTGGAAGGTTCAAACTGTAACACTTCCTTTGTGGGTGATTGTAAAGTCTTTCAGAACAAAACCCTATCTGTGTCTCTGCCCTGTGTGTTACCAAGAACAAGGAAACACTTAAGTCATTTGAAGGAAAGTCATTACTTAGGTCAGCTAACAATCTCTACAGCTAGTTACCCAAGTCACTATTTCAGATACACGGGGAAATTCCTGTTTCATATACAGAAGTAGAATAGGTTTGTTTTAAAGGAAGATAAACCTGAAAGGGGACACCCATCTATCAGACAGATTAAAAACTATTAATTCTATCATATTTCATTTTATAGTTTCTGAAAAGTTGAAATGGCTTGGAGTTAGCAAACTATTCTTCACCAAAAATCTCACTTTCCAGCTGGGCAGTGGTGATGCATGCCTTTAGTCCCAGCACTTGGGAGGCAGAATGGGGTGGATCTCTGTGAGTTCGAGGCCAGCCTGGGCTACAGAATGAGTTCCAGGAAAGGCACAAAGCTACACAGAGAAACCCTGTCTTGGAAAAAAAAAAAAAACTCACTTTCCTTAACCTAAAGACTAAGGTACAGAATTAAGAGTAAAGCACTTATTTATCAGTTTCAGTTAATCAGAAATCCATCAAATTGGGGATAAGAAGACAATGGTGAAGGGTCACTTCACTTTTTTTTTTGTTTTGTTTTGTTTTGTTTTTTGTTTTTTGAGACAGTGTTTCTCTGTGTAGCTTTGCGCCTTTCCTGGAACTTGCTTTGTAGACCAGGCTGGCCTCGAACTCACAGAGATCTGCCTGTCTCTGCCTCCCAAGTGCTGGGATTACAGGCGTGTGCCACCACCACCCGGCTGGGTCACTTCACTTCTTTCATGGCATATGCATAATTAGAAGAATGAGAAGATGTAATTCACTAGTATCCGGTACAACAGAAAAGAGCATGTATGTTTAACTTAGAACTTACTGATAGGTATTTCTTCTTTCAATATTTTTATACATACTCATAAGCAATAATATTAAATACATAACTTTTAATTGTAAAATATTGCACATAACCTGGATAATCATAAATATTTTAACAGATGACAGAATGCTATGGTACAGATTAAGTAAAGATGATATAATGAACATTGATAGTTCTCACAAAAAAAAATTTGAATTGGAGAATTCTATGTAAAGTTGGAATACTTATATAAATTAAAAATATTTTGTCTAAGGAATATAAATTTTGAAATATATAGTATAAATCAAAGATTTTAGGAACACAGTAAATAAGTAAGCCCTTAGAATTTGTCATTTTAATAGACACTTGTATTATTATGCTCTCTCTATTTCAAAAATTCTTTTAGAAATTCTAGACTATATGAAAATGTGCAAACTTCAGGCTGGGATGCTAAATTAGGTTAACTTTGGTCATTGAGTTCCTGAGGAGGTGTATATTTCTTTCCAAAGATATTTGGAACATTTTGTGAAAAGGGTTATTTTAAAAAACTCCCAGGAATCTATAAAAATGACCCCAGCTAGGACTCCTAACAAAAGAGGATACATAGCCTGAACTAGCCACCACCTACGACCAGGCCAGAATATCAGTGGAGGGATTGGAACACCAACCCAGCCACATAACCTTTGATCTACAGTCTGTCCTGCCTATGGGATATGCTAGGATAAAGGTGACACAGAAATTGTGGGAGTGTCCAAGCAATGACCAGTATTGGTGAAATTATTAAGGCCACTCCACGTAGTTAAAAAGGAGGTTTATTTAGTGGCGTAACTTACAAAGGAAGGGATAGGCAGGTTGCAGGGTCTAGGAAAGGCGTGGTACAGTCAGGCGGTATTCTCTGGAGAACACTGCTGAGTCTACCTCCAATGTCCAGGGTCCAGGAACCAAGAGAGGGCAGCACATCTGGATCTCGGGTCTTCAGGGTCCTCTCTTGGCCCCGCCTTGTAGGTGTGACAGTTATCGAAGCCTCAATGGGGGTTGGAACTTCCAGATCAAGGTTGGAATGGTTACCCACTACACACTAGTGTGGCTGACTAGTCTAGTCTAGCCTGAGACCCATGTCACTATGTCGTTATGCGAGGAGAGTCAGCACACTGGTAATACTGACTGGAGGGTGGGGATCCAGACACTGGATGGCCCAGAGACCTGGATAGAACCAAACATGACTGGAGAAAAAAAATCAATAATGGTGCCTAATGCTAATCTGCTATACTCATAGATTGCTGCCTAGCCCAATATTCATTCAGAGAGACTTCATCCAGCAGCTAGTGAAAAGAGATGCAGAGTCTCACAGTCAAATATTTTAGGATGAGCTCTGGGAATCCTGCTGAAGAGAGGGAGGAAGGATTGTAGGAGCTGAGAAGTCAAGGACAGAACAAGAAAACTCACAGAATCAATAGCCTGGGCTCACAGGAGCTCACAGCCTCTGAACTGACAATAAGGGAGCCTGGGACTGACCTAGGCCCTCTGTATCTATGCGATAGTTGTATAGCTTAGTCTTCCTGTGGGACTCCTAACAGTGGGAGCAGGAGCTTTCTCTGACACATTTGCTGGCTTTTGGGACCCTATTCCTCACGCTGGGTTGCTTTGCCATACATGGGGAGGTGTTTAGTCTTTCTACAACTTGATAGGCCCCATTTGTCAATATCCATGGGAGGGCTGCCCTTTTCTGAACAGAAACAGAGGAGTGGATGGGGGACGGACTAGGAGAAGAGGACAGATGGAAAACTGAGGTCGGGGTGTGAAATAAATAAATAAATAAATAAATAAATAAATAAATAAATAAATAAATAAATAAATAAATAAATATTATAAACTTTTAAAATAAAAAGAGCACAAGATTTTCGAGAGACAAGTAGTTAGGGAACAGAGGAGGGTCAAAACACATTATATACATGTATTCCAAGCAATAAAAAATAAATTTTTTTTTCTTAAAAAAATACAAACAAACAAACAAACCACATCTCATTCATTGCATTCATGTTTCAAGTACTGCAGATGACAGCAGGCAAACTGAAGCACACTATAAAATTAGCTTCTACTGCTCTAACGCTTTGGGCTTTGTTAGAGAGGGGAAAGATCATTTCCTTTTTGGGGAGCTGCACTCTAATGTGGGAATTTCCAGAGCATTTACCAGTGCATATATGTTCCAGTAGTGGTGCCACACTGTCTTCCTCAGAGTCTCTGCCCTTTCTCTGTGGGGTGCCTTGCCTGTTCTTTTTAGCTAAGTCATCCTTCACCATTCTGGGCTGCAGGAGTACTGCTCAAATGTAACACCAAGCTAATCAACAGAATAGCTGTCAGGTCTTCGCTGGAAACTGTATTAACCTCGTCTCTTCGTACTGAGAGCAGAATGGAAGCGACACAAATAAAACGTAATGGGATAAAATACATCGCCCCATGGACAGTAACAAGGAACTAGGAGTTGACTTCCTTTTTCTCTCTGCTCACTGTGTTTCCACCCCCTTCGCTATGATCTCTTCACAGTGTTATCTACTTAAGTGCTTCTGTCAAACACATAGTAGTAGAGAGGCAATGAATGCACTTTTAAATGATGAGAAAAAGAGACGAGCTGAAGAAGACTCAATAAATTGGCAATGAAATTTGCTGTTAAGAATACAGAATTTAAAATCTGCAAACATATCATATTTAAAAAGAAGTATTTTTTTTCTGAAAAACAAATCTTCTACCGTGGGCTCCTTACATACAGTTTTAGTCTGAAAATAAAATCTGTTAACACACAATCCACCTAATTCTAATGACTTACACTAAAATTCTCAGTTTCTTGTATTAATAATAACAATAATCCTTATGGCAGCTCACACTAAACCAATCGAGATGTATTGCAAGGATTAGAGAAATATAAAAGCGATTATGTAAGCCAACACTATTGTATTTGGTTCTATGGAACTCATAATAATTTATTACAAGCAATATATCCAAGGTCACACAACCAGTAAACAATATACCTGGCCCTTGAACTTATGCCTAGACAGCTAGAAAGTTCTTGCTTTAAGGCCATCTGTACTGTCAGTTAGCTATGTTTATCATTTCTTTCCTCAAATGAATCAGAAAAAAACTAAATATATTCTTGGCCAAGGAATTGCTTGGTAAAACACACATGCCACTGGTTTTTCTCTAACATTTAACATTTGTGATCGTGTTTGCTGAGTGAAGAGAAATGCTAAGACTCAAGACCAAATGTTTACTGAGCAGATTATTCTTGATGGCCTTCTGCTTGAAAGTTTAAAATTAAAAATAGAACAGTATTCTCTCCTTGTCCCCTGTCAAACTCTGTAGGAAAAGCAGCACACTGCAGGGCAAGGCCCCAGAAGCTTTAGTACGTCTTCTTGGCTGTAGTGTTAATATCTGTTCTCTTTCAGAACAGAATGTAGTCACTAATAGCTTCAATGACTGCAACTTTCATGACTTGAATTGCAAACACACCCTGTTTTTCTTTGACTTTCAAGAATCCACAGACAGAGAATGGTCACTCATGGCTGTGTGAAGTTCTAGCAGTGTTGCTTTGAAAGACTGGTGACCCTGCTTCTTCAAATACCCCCTTCCACACAAATGGTACATGGTGTTAAAGAAGCAAGGACAGTGCTACAGGAGCCTGTAAGTAAGCCTCAGGTCTGTGATGATGCTGTGAGGATGTGGTTGAAGTCATGGAGTGGAAGACAAAGAGAGTGTTTCTTTGTCTTCTGACACAATGGAGGGACACAGTGGAGTTTTGTCTGAGCAGGAGAAAAAATGAAATTAAATGTTACCTTACCCAATGATGTGTTCAGAAAATCTACATCATATTAATAGAAGATAACATTGTCCATTCTATACCCAGATGTCTTGATGTCCTTGATAGACACAGAGGCAAGTCAGGTCTTCCTGAGTGAGAATGTACCATGACCCTTTGGCCTCCTGCTCGCAGACCATCCCATCCCCTCCTGCTGCCATGTCTTCCCTGTAATTATAGAATGATCCCCTAGAACTGTAAGCCAGAATAAACTCTGTTTCCATTTATTAAAGGATAAATAAAAATAATACATGGCATCTTGCTTCTTAGTTGTTATTGTCACATCAGTTTATAAATACAATTTGTTTAGACCCTTTAGTGCTGCTTGGATGTATAAGTGTTGAGGGATGAACGCATATGACTACTTAGACTATCAGAAGTGTTATCATTAAAAAAATACTGACTCTTCTACTCAGGAAGTAAAAAGACATTTTTGGACAAACATTGAGATTGTGGAGAGACACATCATGGTGTAATTTCTGCTTTTGACACTTCTGATTGAGTGCAAACTTGTTTCTAAGAATCCCAGCTTTACTAACTATTTTATATGGGGGCAGAATCAGCATTCATTGCATGCCAGGAGAATGGAATTACCAGATAAAGAAAATTAAAAAACAAAAACAAAAAAAACGGCATGATTCTCAATTAAGATGGAAATTAAGATAAGCAAAAGCAAGAAAAAAATGGTGTTTATATCACAAATAAACAAATATATATATATATATATATATATATATATATATATATTAAAATTTTTTACTTGTTTAGTTGAATTCCAATTCATCCTGAAGTTCTATATTTTACAAACAGTCTCCTTTGGGTAATAGTGGTACAATATTCGACATAAATGTATCAGTCAACACAATTTGTTCTATTCTCCTACACAATACATTTTATTTTCAGGCTTCATACAAGGACTTCTTTTTTTTTTTTTTTTTTTTTTTGGTTTTTCGAGACAGGGTTTCTCTGTGTAGCTTTGCACCTTTCCTGGAACTCTCTTGGTAGCCCAGGCTGGCCTTGAACTCACAGAGATCCGCCTGGCTCTGCCTCCCGAGTGCTGGGATTAAAGGCGTGCGCAACCACTGCCCGGCCTCAAGGACTTCTTTTTTAAGAGTAAATTTTAGTATTTTTCCCCTTGAAGCCCAAATTAGTAAAATATCAAATGTTTCCTTTGTCAAAGGTTTGCTAAGGAATTTTTGTCCCTTTTCATCAAAGATTCCAATGAAGTTAATCATGTCAAGATTGAACCACTATCTAGAACTGACTCAGGAAGTGACTGCAACATCTAACTAGAATCACACAAAAGTATTGCCCAGATTTCCACAGCACTACTTTTGTATGCAATATAGACATTTCATTTCATGATATTTCTACTATACAGCGTGGATGGGTGACCAAAGGATGGCCCTTTGTTTTTGTTTGTTTGTTGTTTTTTTTTTTTTCAGAAACCGAGGCACTGATGAGATCCTGAAGAAAGGACACACACACACACACACACACACACACACACACACACACACACACAAAGTCAATCAGTCAGAATATATGGAGATTATAAAATTAGAAGGCAGTTCTTGAATTCTTACAATCTTTTTCCTATATTTAGCATCAAAGAATGAAGAAGAAAAAAGAAGATAGAGCATGTGGACACATGTGACAACCTCCAGAAAAATATAGGAAACCTGAAAATATCATTGCAACATGGAAATTCAATGTAATTGTCAAATTACATATATATTTTCCTCCTTTCAATATTAAAATAGAGTGTATATAAGCTATACTTAAACAGCACTTAAATTATACTAATGTGCAGAGAGGTTGGTAATATGAAACATAACTCTAATTTTCATTTTACACTTGGATTAAGTCCAGTCTTCTATCAATGTTTTATTAAATTCAATTAAAAATTCATTTTACTACTAAAAATAAGCACTTTAAAAGCATAATTATGAGAAAAGAGCATATTTATTTTAATATTTATCTATTAAATGTAATAAACACTAAAATGCTATTTTATTGATCTATTACACATAGACTATACCAAATAAATTTTATTTTTAATGACCTGATGTTGTAGGAAAGGATGCCTGAATTCTTAGTGCATGTTGGCTTTAAAACTTGTGTACTGTGTTTAAAATTAAATTTGGTTAATGTCCCAGTGTGTACATCATCTCATTTCTTTGCATGTCCCTCATATGAAAGAAATGCCACTTTATTTTGGCAGGGACTCATTTGTAATATTCTAAAAATAAAGAAATAATATAAAGAATATTTTAAAATGTGGGAAATATAACTTCAAACTTGGCTTAGAAAAGGTTTCTATTTATATTCAAGGAAAACTGAATATATGTAAACATATACAGTATTGGAAAGAAATTTGTTTTAAGGTCTCATTGGTACTAGTATTGACACAGTTTGGCCTCATGTCAGCAGTTATCTGCTTCCTAATTTTCCATCATCTAGATTTATAAAAGAAAATAAGAGAGAAAGAGAAGAAAGGAAAAAGGAATTACACACACAATAGTAACAACAAAGCCAATGGTGCTCTGCTAATGCCAAATAATTGTTTTTGGAATTGCTTTTTATGCTCTAAGTATTTCACCTTTCTGTTTTCCTATAGCCAGTGTGAAGCCCACAGGAGGAAGTCTACAGCTTTCATCTTGATTTATAGAGATGATGATAAAAGTTTAGTCTCACAGCTTGGTGCCCACTGCTCTCTTAAAATGCAGCCTACAGCATATGTTCAAAGACAGGTTAGCCATAGCTGAATGTAGTTTGATTCCAGTAAACATAGCCTACAGTAGAAACATATTGAATTCAGGTTCAATGATACAAGAAAGAAAAGTAAGGATATTCCAATAAACAATGTGTTTCCCAATTAATTTTTCACATAGGGTATTGGTTTTGTTTTCTTGGCAATCCTTAGGACATTACATTTGTACTACAGTATGATCAATGCAGAATTTAAATGTATTGTTAGAAGATTTAGCCTATAAATTAAAGTTATGACATTAATACAGTGCAATGCAGTATTTTTTGGGTGTTCTCTACATAGTAATCACTGTACTTGGGATATCTGTATACTCTCAAGCACTTATCAGACCTGTAAACTATTATAGAAACTAAATATGCAAGGATGCATGTTTCAATGAGAAAGCACAGGATTCCTTGAAATAACATGGCATAATTAGTAAAGACTTCACTGAGGATATGATATTTCACTTAAAACCATGAAAAATGAGAGTCAGCCAAGCTATGAATAGAAGGGCTGCTGTGCCTGTCAGAAGATGGGAAACTTGAAGATACTTGGCAAAGGGGTGTGGCGCTGATCAGAGATGGAAGCCAGATTGGCTAACCTTTGGAAAGCCAATGGCAAAGGAATGACACATTGCTTTACATTTTCCCTTTCTCTGCAGCAGATAATGAATGCTGTCATTTTGACAAGGGTGCCAATTACAGAATCCGATTAAGACTGTTTAGCAGCAAGAGCAGTGGAGAGAAGAGTGTGTATATTCTGGATTTTTAAGTGAATAGCATACCATAAAGTATATGCATAAAACTAACTGAAAAAAAATGTGTCATATTGTTGCTGCAAAAAATGCCTGAGTACAAAAATATAAAGGTTACTATTTGGTTTCAATTTCAGAAGTTTCAAACCATGGCCCCTCACATGATCCTGTGTCTTTAGGTCTGTGGCAAGGTTGAACATGGTTGGAGTGTGTGATTGAAAGCTCTACCCTTAGGGAAGCCAGAGTGTTTAGAGAAAGGAAGGGTCCAAGCACAAAGTGCATCGTTCCTAATGACATTCTAATAACATACTTCCTTCAGTTAGTTCTTACCTCTCAGTAATGCCATGTTATGAATGCATTAAGTGATTACTCCATTAACCAGATCAGATTCTTCAGGATATATTTCTCTCAGTATCTGGAAACAAAACACACAACAACTGAACCTTCTGAGGTGAAATTTCACCAAGAAGAATGAAATGCTTTGTTACAGAATAATTCTTTGAAAAAATTCAGAGAAGTCTGAAACACATACAACTAAAACATTAAAGAATTAAACGGTAGTAAGTAAAAGATGTATGTGCTTTGAAAAGGCATGATCACAGGAAGTTTAAGTGGATCATCTTTTTTCCATAGGACACATTTAACAGTCCAATCCTAGTCAGAATGTGGAGAATTTATGTATTCCTTTTGGCTATGCATATAAGGGCTTTTTATTATAACATACCTTTCTTTTATCTGTCTTCTCACTAAAGTTTTGTATGTACCTTTCACATTATATATGTACTAACTGATGGAAAGGACAATATCGACATGAAATAATTAGAATTAATACTATTTTAAAAAGTAGTGGTTACTGCTGGTGTTCTTGCTTCTCCTTCTCTTGGTTCTTCTCCCTCACCTCATCCTCTCTCTTGTCCCTCTCTCTTCTCTTCTTCTCTAGCTCTCTCTGTCCCTCTCTCATGTCCCAGTCAATTCTGCTGGCATGTTCAGTCTGAACTCTTTCAGATGACTCTGGTTGTCTTCTCCTCTATGTCAACAATAAAAACCTCATCAACCACAAAAGAAACAGAACAAAACAGTGGTTAACAAACAGTAAATCACAGAAGAATGTATTCATCCCTTTGGTCATCCTAAATTAGGATAAACATGTCATTTCATAAAGTATTTCCAGAATATTTATAGAACACAGGTAGTCAAGGTGACCACATGGGAACCTGACACTGAGAACTATAAGTTAGTATTTATGATCAAAATGGACTATCATTAATAAATTTAACAAAAATGCCAGAGGTGGTAGATGACTGTAAGGGAACAATGTTTTTGACACACAACAGGGCAGCTGCATAAATATAACAACACAGTGGTTTTGACCGTATGTCCAACACCTTAGAAATCTCAAGACAGATAAAATGTTAGAATGGGAGTGGTGGATACAAAGGGCTACCCTTTGTTGATGAACTCAGAAATTCCTGGAAACTGATAGTTGCTTGGTGGGAGGAAGAAAGAGTTAGAGATAGAACAAGAGAAAGCAAAAGACAGTGAGAGAGGTGGGAGGGGGAGAGAGAGAGAGAGAGAGAGAGAGAGAGAGAGAGAGAGAGAGAGAGAGAGAGAGAGAGAGAGAGAGAGATTGAGATTCCTTAAAGGGCACAAACCCAAATAGGTCCAGTATATTTCAGTATAGGGCCACATACCATGGGTATATAGGCAACCTTAATTATACTTAATGTGTATTTTTTTTAATGAAGGACACAAAGTTGGATTGTATAGAATGGAGCATGTGGATCTTCTTTTGGGGGTGTGTGGGGAGTACACATCTTTAGTTCCAGTACTTAGGAGGCAGAGGCAGGCAGATCTCTGAGTTTAAGGCCAGCCTGTTCTACAGATGAGTACAGAATGAGTTCTTTTTTTAAAATTAATTTTTTTTTGTGTGTGAGTCTTGAAGGAGGTGGTGTAAACAGATGAGCATGACCAAAATAGAATGGGTGAAATTCTCTAAGAATTTTTTTTCTAAGACCATTAGTATTTGGTTTTACTGCGGATCTAGAGGCTATCTATTCTCTGGTTCTTCATTACCCAGTCATATCTTGGTTGTTGTCTATTACCACAAGTTCTGTGCCACCATTGCCCTAGAACATCTTTCAGGGAAGTCAAATTGTAGGCCAGAGGCTTTTGTGGCTGGGTTGATGTTCACATATATTTTTTTAATAGCCTGCAGAGTACCTTCCCGCACCAAAGCAAATAGAACACAGGAATGAAGGTTCCCTGTAGGCACCAGCTTGACTTCTCTGAGTTCAGTGAGTTGTTGCCAATGTTGGCAATATCCAGTTGCCAATGGATATTGTCCTTGGCAATGTGGTCCTGCTGTTGGTTTACAGAGAACAACCCTTTGCCTTAGCAACAGCCTGGGTTGTTTGGGAATTTTCATGGGAATCCCATTGGTTAGCAACTTCATACAACATGGTCCTGTCACTGGAAGCCTCACATAATGACAAGTGATGGTCAGTTGAGACCAATAATTGACTCTTAATGATATTCTGCTTTGCTCATAGATGACTGCCTTATCCAATCATTAGCAGACAGGCCTCCTCTGACAGCAGACTGGGAGAAATGCAAAGACTCACAGCCAGATATTACATGGAAAGAGAGTCTAAGTGGGATATCTCCACCAAATACCTCCCCCCAGAGCTCAAGGAAACCCAAGGAAGAGGAAATAGAAAGATGGCAAGAGCCAGAGGGGCTGGAGGACACCAGGATTACAATATCTTCTGAATCACCTTAGCAAGGTGCATATCAGTTCACAGAGAATGTAGCATCAAGTACATCCATGTAAGCAGGGCCTACATGGGTCTGCACCAGCTCCTCAGCATATGTATTATAGCTTTTAGCTTAGATTTTATGGGATTCCTTAGTGTGAGAATGAGGGGGTCTCTGACTCTTGTACTTGCTCTTGGGATCTTTCTCCTTCTGTTGGGTTTCTGTGTCCAACTCCAATATGATATCTTTTGCTTCATCTTATTACATTTTATTTTGTCATGTTTGGTTTTTATCTCTTAGAAGCCTGTTCTTTTCCAAAAAGAGACAGAAATATAATGCATTCATAGAAAAGAGAATGTGGAGAAGAACTGAGAGGATCAGAAGGAGGGCAAACTATAATGTATGGGAAAATAATCCATTTTAAATAAAAAAGAAGATAGAAAAAAGAAATTCTCAAAGAATTTACTCATTCAGCAAAGCACCATTTTATCATTTTAATGAGAAACAAAATGACAAAAAGCTCTCTAGATAACTTTGATATAATTTTAACATAAAATATTTGATTTCTTTAAAATTGGCACACTAATTGTTGTTATCCTTTTGGAGTGGTGTGCCTTGGAAATGCCATCAACTCATTTAGATGTTTAGAATCAAGAAATAGTCCAGTTAATAAGAAAACATGGCAATGAGTGATAGCTTGTTGCTACAACTTATTTCCAATCAAGCAACATACTACAGCTACAACTTGTTAAAATATGATATCCCAAGTCAATCTAAAGAATGACAGAGCTTACAAAAGCTTTCACAATTATACATCACCCTTTACCTGTGATCTCTTAAAATGTTCCTGGAAGCCCATTGACTTGTCATTTATTTGTTCATTTTGCTTTATATACCGGACACAAAGCTGAATGACTCATTGGGAATGGACCTGCACATTTAACAAGTATAACTTGTCCTTATAATTGTTTTCAACGTGTGTGTGTGTGTGTGTGTGTGTGTGTGTGAGTGTGTTTACATATGTGCACACATGCTGTCATGTGCATGATTGCCAGTTCCAGCAGAGGCCAGAAGAGGGTATTAGATTCCCATGGAGCTGGAGTTACAGCCAGTTGGGAGCTCTGGGGTAAAGGTCCAGGATTCAAACTCTAGTCCTTTGAAAGAGAATCACGTGCCTTTAACTGCTGAGCCATCTTTTCCTGCTCCTCTCTTTATACATATTTTAAAATCTTAATCATGTACTTCCCATAACAAAATAACAACCAAAAGAAAATCATGATAGATATTCAGATAATTTCGTAAATGTTGATTTTTCACTTGCAATGGAAACATTAAGGCATTTAAGCTGCATCCGTGAATGGGCAAATACCAGTTCTTTAAGAAATAGTTGTTTAGTGGTGTCAATGGACAATAGCAATTACTTTGAAATTGCCAATACAATTGAATGCCATAAATATTTTAACTTTGCAGGGGCTTAACACACTGCTGGAACCATTCCTTTATTCTCTGTTTGAGCCACCAAGTGTCATCTCTTTAGAGCACTATTGATTATCCAATTAAGTCATCTGGTTTTTAAAAAGACCTAGTGGAATACTAGAGAAATTGATTGATTTTTTTTTGCCTAGGAACTCAGACAAACTGAAGCTCAAAAAACATACTCTATGTATGTGTACACATGTGAGTTGATGTAATTACTTTCTTGTAGCATATAGCTGTATATGTGCCCAGATTCTCTTAAAGAATACTATGCAGCATATTTCACTATTCTTTTTAAATCACAGACAGAATGGATAATGAAGGCCACTTCCAAGTTATAACCATTTCTTTAAAATAACAGAAATATTTTATTAACATATTACCCTGCAAATTAACCATTTTCTTGGAATGTACAAGATATATAAAAATATTTTGCTAAAAAGCTTACATCAGAGCATCAAAAGGGGTGGAGAAAGAGTGTTGGATGCTATATTAGAAGATCACTGTTGCCAACACAATGTTTTAAGGAAGCAATTAGTATTACACATGCTATCTTCAGTCTCTAAGGATCTGTAGAGCTACTCTCTGTAGACTGGATGACTAGTTTTTAGTGTAACGGGGAAGGTGCTGGTAGGTATAGAAAGAGTAGTAGGCTGGTTGTATATAAACTTCCATCAGCAAAGGCGAGCAATGGGGGAATCTCCATTCACAAGATGTACAGAGAGTTGGGGTGAGATTTTTCTGTGTAGTTTCCTGACATGTAATTCATATCCCAAGAATTTAGGAGGCTCAGATCAGCTAGTGTGCAGTGAAGGGAGGGAAACTTAAATCTCTCTCTGCATGTGTAGAAATTTTCACATGTTTAATCTCTGCCACTTCAATAATGATCATGCAAATTAGAATCATGCAAATAAGAGCAAGACTAGTTGATCAAAATCTAGTCCTGGTGAAAGGGTAGGATCACAGGGAGTACAGGTTGGGCTACAACTCTGTGGTGTCAGCTTAACATTCGTAGATCATTTTAATCAAAGTGCCCTGATGGAGATCAGGTGTGGGTTTCTTCATACTGATCTCTTAGTTTCTGAAGAAATATGTTTGGATCTTTGTGATAAGAGGCTTCATGGAACCTTACTTCTGTACTTAAGAAAACATAATTGAAGGGAAATTTCATTTTTGCACAAATGTATTTCCACAGAATCTCTCCTTAATTGATATTAGAGATATTTATATACTCCCTAGTAACTATGTGTGGGATTTCATCAGAATGTTGTAGAATAAATCTGAATCCACGGGTAACTTGTACAGTTGTCAAGCCCTTGTTTCTCCAGGGAAATTAAGGGACAAGGGACTCATGGTTAAAAGAGAAGGGTCAGATTTTTTGTTTTTTGTTGTTGGTTTTTGTTTGTTTGTTTGTTTGTTTGTTTTAAGAAGTGACAAACACATTCAAGAATGGAAGTGGACTGGTGAGTTCAAGGAAAGATATCTGTTCACAAAGTACTGGGTCCTGAGTCTAATGACATTCAGTAACATAGCGCTCATCTTTGCCATGTTGTTCATCTCTCAGGTTTTCTGGGTTTGAGGCATGTTGTATTTCTTATATGTATCCCCGATGGGGGAGGGCTTCCCCAGTCTCTCTTCCAGCTGTCTTCTTTCATATGTTAGCCTTTTATCCATTTCCTCTGGCTCTTTCTTGCCTTAAGAGCAAAGCTAATTATTAAAATCTATGTTGAGCATGTCTTCTGTGGAGGTACTAGATACCAGCAGGCATGTAGTTCTAAAAAGTACTGACATGACGATGTATATCAAAACTTTTGCTTTCAGGATTGAAGCAGAGTGGAAAGTGATTCAAATGTGGCTTCTTTCAAGGGACACACAGTTCTTGTCTTCCTTTAAAGTTGAAGAAAAGTATCTGTCACTATCTGTTTGCCAAGTTTTGATAAATGTCATTTAAAAAATCCTTACTACTCTGTGCATTTATCAAAACTCCTGGTATATGCAAGGATCTAGTCTTCAAAGAAAATTCAAGCATCAGGTAGTTACCTCTCAGAGTCCTAAAAGCTCACTGACAATCCAGGGAATCTATCAGGCTGCTCAAGCAAGAATTAAATACTAAGTCCATCTGCAGAGAGGAAATTAGAACAAGGAAATAAAAAGTGTGAAGGATGTGTTGAAACACAATTGTAAGCAACATGTAGTAACTGTGAATGGCTGAGAAATCACAGCCATTTAATAGACCTGCTGGGCATATGTAAGGAGAGAAGCATGTTTTTTCTTTGAACAAAGATGTTACCTAGGTCTGTCTACACTGTGGGAGCTGGGGGCTAAGACTGAAGATGAAAATAACCATTCAAAGCCTTCTTAGGATGAAAAAAGAAAGCCATTTTTATTGTTATTTTCATCCACAAGTAATAATCAGTACTAACAATAACAAGGAGAAAAATAATTGCAAGTAAGTATTATATTAGATATTTCTAGGATGCAGTTCTCTAGGTGTTCATTACATATTAATATGAAAGGAAACACAGGAAGCTAAAAAGCACAGAATTCACAGTAGCTTATTCAAGAGGGAGGATGTATTATTGTTTTATGTAAATTAAACACTTCAGATATGGTTGATTCCAGGAGCTTGGTCACTGTATCACCCCTCATATTTTCCTCCCCTCCTTGGGGTCCCATGGTTTCCTCTCATACCAGCAGAATCTATAAGCAGCTCCAGACATCAAGAATGTCTTTTCTGTGAGTTCCAAAGAGAACATCTCTTCCCAATTTTTCAACCAAAGACCTATATCAATTACCAATATTTTTACTGCCTCTTCTTTTTATTGAAAATAGATACTTTTCAATATAATATATCCTGATTAGTTTCCCCTTCCTACATTCCTCCCAGTTCTCCTCCACTTCCCATCCTCTTCTGATCCACTTCTTTTCTGTCTCTCATTAGAAAAGAACAGGCTTCTAAGAGATTACAATAAAACATAACAAAATTAAATATAATAAAACAAAACAAAACAATCACATTGACGTTGGACAAGGCAAACCAACAGAAGGAAAAGAGCCCCATGAGAAGTCAAAAGAATCAGAGACCTGCTCCTTTACACATTCAGGAGTCTCATAATATTATTGAGCTGAAAATGTAATCTGCACACAGAGAACCTGGTACAGACCTGTGCAGGCCCTGTGCTTCCTGCTTCAGTCTCTGTGAGTTCATATGAGTTTTGCTCAGTGATTTAGAGGGCCTTGTTTTCCTGGTGACCTCCATGCATTTTGGTTCTTATACTCCTTCCAAATATCTTCCACAGGATTTTCTGAGCTCGGGAGACAGAAGGGGTTGATGGAGACATCCCAGTTAAGGCTGAGTATTCCAAGGTCTGCCTGCCTGCCTGCCTCTCTGTCTATCTGTCCTTCTTTTACTCCCTCTTTTTTCCTCTGTAATGCCTGGTTGTGGGTCTGTATTTTGTCTCTGCTGCTGCAGGAGGAAGCTTCTCTGATTCTAGCTAAATGAGGCACTGATCTCTCAGTATAGCAGAACATTATTAAGAATATTTTATCACTTCTTTCTCTCTTCTTTTCTTTTTAGATCAGTAGTATATGGTTTCACCTTAGGTCTCTGAGCTACCTACTGTCGGGATTTGTTCACTCAAACACTATTGTGTATGGGATCCATCCTGTGGAGTGAGCCTTAAGTCAAATCAGACATTAGTTGGTTACTCCCACATGCTTTGTGCCACTATTGCCCTAGCATATTTTACAGGCAGAACTTTCTTTAAGTCCCTTGTCCTGTTTGTCATTGAACCATGTGGACTGCAGGTCAGTGAGAGCTTGCCTGATGTGGAATGAGAAAGAGTTGCAATGGGTTAACTGAGAGGTTTCTTGAGGAGTTGAGTGAATCATGGCTAATACACACAGATTTCCCCTGTTCTGTTGTATTTGGAACACCTGAAGCTGCTAAAGTGGAATGGGAAATATCCAGGGACCCCAACCCTTGACAAAGAACTACAGTCAACTAATAAGTGCAGAGACTAGGGATAGTACTCAGTCTCAGGGAAGAACACCCTAATTTCTTATTCAATGCTAAGTAGTTAGCCCTGAAATCATACACAGACAAGCAACACTAAACAGACTGAGCAAGTTGCTTTAGTATATTTATGGATGTATATTTAAAAATAATCAAAAAAGAAGAAGCAATGAATCTGTGAGGCAGTGGGGAGAGGATGGAAGGGATAGGAATGACGAAGGGGAAGGGAGGGAAGTGATGTAATAATATTTTAGCTATTTTTTTAAATTTAAAAGAAATTTGAGACTTAATATGGAAGGATGCAAAATCTAAATCATAACTAAAACTTTCAAAACCAACATGCAAAAAGGCCAACATGCCATTCTCATAGAGAACAAAGCTGAAAAGCAACAGTGAAGAGAGATTAGGAAATTAAATGTAAGTCTTAGCTCATGGAACTTAATGCTTAACAATTGTATGTTTTATGCATCATAAATGAATTCACTTTTTTCAAAGGAGATAGTGGAAATATGCAAAATATTTTTGCAAGATTTTGCAAGCTACATATAGTAATTCATTGTGTGCATGGAGAAGAGGGAAATAAGAAAAGAACAGATGTACAAATCAGCTCATCACTTGTTACATTTTGGATTTATTTATTTTTATTAATTTTGGCTATCATACAATGAATTGGATTTTTCTGTGCAATTTTCAGACATATGTGTCATAGTTGCCCCCCCACCCACACACACACATCCTTCCCTCCCTTCCCTGCTCGCTATATAGATCTTGTACTCATTTTAGATGTGAAAGGACTGATCATCAGAGAAGGAACATATGGTCTTCATGTCAGTGAGCTAATAAGCACAGAGTAAGAATTAGAATTGAGGTTTAGTTATTCTAAAGGAATTTCTAAAGAAAAAAAGCCACCACCTTCCACCTATCCTGCTAAGATAGAAACAGATGAGTAAAGAAATTGCATTTAGCTCAGACATTCCACTAATGTAGCTTGGATGCTTTACTTTTTCATAAGAAAATTGTCAAGAGGAAGTTACCAGAATAAAGTGCATAACATTTGATAAACCCATACTTCTTATAAAGATATTTATAGTTAAGGCAGACAAATTAACAATCTGTATTCTAAAGAGCCTATGACTACTGGTTGGCAGTTAGATATGTATACATTTGTACATATTGACATATTGGTAGAAAGATGAAGAAAAAGTAACTGTTTTAAACAATCTTCATATGTAAGAGGAACAATTTCCTTCTACATATTGCCTCAAATGTTATAACTTGAGTAGTTAAACATAAATTATGGAAAGGGTGTTTGGGAAAAAAACAAGAATATAATTATTTAGAAGGTGAATGCTGCCGCTTTGTATTGTGCTATGTTCAATATCTTTTTCTTTTTCCAGTCCTTTTCTGTGTGTGTGTGTGTGTGTGTGTGTGTGTGTGTGTGTGTGTGTGTGTGTGTGTGGCTATGTGAGGGAGCATTTGAAATGAAAAAAACCTTATTTTTCTATCATTGACAGCGTTGTCATATGTCTTTAGCATTTGATTCCATCTTTCCAACCTCCTACTATTTATTATTTTGATCACACTTCATGAATGACTTAAAGAATATCTTTGAGTGTTTATTCCTGGCTCAATATCACTCACAGTTTGGACCTAGCTCATTCAATTTCTCCTAGCTACAATGGTCTGCCATCTTTAAGCATCAATAAGCAAAATGTTATTCATCTGTTGAATGAAATCCTTAAAGTGATATTGTTCCTTATATTTTAAGAAGATTCCTATTATCTGTGTTTTTCTTTTCTCTCTCTCCTTTTTCTCCTCAAGCTCCAGAACCATCTGTGCCTTCCCATTTATGGCCAAGACTTTTTTTTGAGTTTCAAATTTGCTTAGAACTGACAAAACATAACATCTGGATTTCAATTCAAGAAGGAAGGCTCATTTGAAAGCTTTTTAATGCCCCTGGACCACAATGAGATCAAATTGAAGAACAGTTTTTATGAGTTGAGTGCAAATGAATTAGAAACATGTGGATTAAATTTCTCTTAAACCTCAAAGGGAATTTAAATTTAAATTTAAATTTGTGGCTTCTGATGAAGTCAGGCACTTGAAAAAAGAGTTGGTGATAACTATTGAATCCAAAATGTGCCCAGCCTTTTTTTCACTCACAGAAAAAGGACATTTTGATCTTTGCATAAAAGAGAATAGAACTAGGGATTGCAAGTTACTTATGCAAAAACACTTTATATTTGCTTTTTTATTC
Source organism: Peromyscus maniculatus bairdii (assembly GCF_049852395.1). Classification (NCBI taxonomy): domain Eukaryota; kingdom Metazoa; phylum Chordata; class Mammalia; order Rodentia; family Cricetidae; genus Peromyscus; species Peromyscus maniculatus. The sequence goes on from NC_134856.1 coordinate 7,283,335, forward strand.
TAATATACACGTAATTGTAAATTTGGGTCTTTCCTTTTATGAGAGAATGTTATTGTTTGTTTTGTTTAAGAATATTAAACAGATAAATATATGAGAGGATGATATAATAGTACAACATAACATAAAACCTTAGTTATTGCATGTGTTTTCTTGTAGATATTGGAGAAAGTGATTAATAAATATAGATTTCATATTTTTAATTTCATTTTTTAATATGAGTCTTTTTTTTTTTGGTTTTTCGAGACAGGGTTTCTCTGTGTAGCTTTGTGCCTTTCCTGGGACTCACTTGGTAGCCCAGGCTGGCCTCAAACTCGCAGAGATCCGCCTGGCTCTGCCTCCCAAGTGCTGGGATTAAAGGCGTGCGCCACCACCGCCCGGCAAATATGAGTCTATTTTAAAACCTAGTTTTGCTTCAGTTTAAAAAGCTTTTCTGACAAATGAAACTACTTGCCTCAACAACTCAACGTGCTGTCTCTTTCATATCCATTCCAATGGTATCCAAATAACATTTATGACTGTGTGTGTGTGTGTGTGTGTGTGTGTGTGTGTGTGTGTGTGTGTAATACTATTAATTCTTCAGGTCAGTCTATCTGACTTTGAGGGTCCCATACACCATGAGATAATCCCTCATTTATTTACATGAATCACTATACTATGACTGTGGACCTCAAGAGAGTTCCTGCATATGACAGCCTTGAAGAAGACAGGCTAGAAAAACAATCATCAATAAAGGAGTACAATTTCCCCAGTTGCCTGAGCTGGAAGCAGCTTACAGAGATGCTTTGCTGATCACCACACATGTTAACAGTGACAAGGAGCAATTCTCCCTTCTGCCCTTCCTCTGAGATCATTGATCTACTCTTATTTTGAGGGTCATCAGTGTCATGACACATCTGTGGTTTTCCTTATTACCACTGCTAATAACATTCCCACCTGGATGTACCAATGCAAGTACAATTTTAAATAGTCTTTTCTGGCACAAAATGATTCAATAAAGCAGAGCCCCAAGTTGAGGCAAATATTCCCAAATGTGCTAGCAATAAGTTGATGATATTCAGATAAAACTTTGTAAGTGACAACTTTCCTGCCCCTCACTCCATCTTGTATTTTAACACTAGATCTTTGATACATTCTCATGCTACCACCTACTTCAGAATTATGCTAAGATGCAACTTTTAATCTAAGTGAGAGAAAAAATTTACACCTTCCTTCTGGCAGAACAATGAGGGCTGGCTAGTTAAATTGAAGGGAGATGAGACAAACCAACTATCCCAAATTGGATGAGCAAGATAGCTCCAGGATATACAGATTTATTTATTTATTTATTTTATTTATTTATTTTATTTGTTTATTTTTGTCCACAATAAAGTTGATATTGGGTGTACTTCAATAAAAGACTAGTCTTAATAGTCTTACTAGCTGCCCCTGCGGATTATCTTTTAAGAAAATATCCTCATGCTGCTCACTGTCAGCTATTTACCCATGGTAGAAAAAATTGGAAAAAATGCTTACTTGAGTGGCCCAATCAACATACTATGCCTTATAGTAGGACTCTGCTACTTCACGGAAACATCAAGAATAAGCATGAGTCAAGAGAACAGGTAAGTTTTAGGGAAAAATACATCTGTATAGAGAGCAGAGACGTGAAAATTGCTAAAACCGTGTGTTATTGAAACAAAAGTTATTCATGAATATAATATTATCTCATACTTGATTTCTTTATCATGTTTTATATCTCTACAATCTGATGGATAACCATTATTTCCTGCCAGGATGTTATTTTTCCAGGCAATCCATGTGTCTTCATTTTTCTTTACCTACTTTTTCAACTTAAATATCTGTTAAGTCATTATTAAACAAATGTACCCATAGTCTTAGGACGTGTCTGAAGATGTTATAAACATTTCCTGAAATGTTACATTGTTTGGAGGGACAAAAGAGGAGTAAAAATGGGAACACTTAAAGAAAAATAACAAAAATTACCCAATATTTGTTGATCATAATCTTCCTGTGTGATGGTTATTGTTGTCAACTGACAGGATTTGGAACAGAAAGCCTCCAGGAACAAATTAGTCTCTGAGTGTGCCTGTAAAGAACAGTCTTCATAATGTTGATTCATCTGCTATGGATGTCAAGATTCCCCGATTTGGGATCCTGGTCTCTATAAAAAGGGAGAATGAGGTGAGCACAGGAATTCATTGTTCTCTCTTCCTGACTATGAATGTAACATTGCCAGCTGCTTCAAGATCCTTTTGCCTTTACTAAGCTTTGGACTATGAACTTGAATCAGCCCTTGCTTCTTTACATTGCTTCTGCCAGAGTATTTTATCCCAGCAACAGAAAGTGGCTAAGATAGCCTGGCAAATATTTAGCCACCTGATTTTCAAGGACTATCTCTGCTTTCTTCCAGTGCTGTTTTTTAGTAAACATGTTTATTCTACCCATGAGGAATATAAGACCTGTAGAAATTGAATGACTTAAGATAGGCCCTCATGTCAGAAGCCAACAGTCTCATGTGAAGCAAAGTAGTTTAAGTCCCAACCATTGGATGTTTTCTTCCTGGGACTCATTTTGTCATAGAATCTGAGTGGAGGGCTTGAAACAAATTAAAGATAAGGTACCCTGGCCAAGACTTTTTTTTTAAAGATGAAAATGTGAAGAAGCCAGTTATGACTGAACAAACACAAAGCACAATCTAGACTTACTGGATGAGGGAAGAACTCTTCAAGAATCTCCCTCATCGATTTTTTTACAGCTCATCTCATAATGAATGCATCTTTATGACAAAGATTGCACTAACCTCTGACACAAAGCCAAATGAGACATGGGACAATACCCAGAGAGTCACAATACCAGATAGATCCTGGCTCTATAGCTGAACCCTATCCTATCCTAATCAGGAATACATATGAATATTAACTTTAAATAAAATTAAAATTAAATTCAGTTACTCTTCTTTGCCACATTTCAAGCACTTCACCATTACACTGAGCAAGTAGCTAGCAGAGAGACAATAGGCATTGAAAGATGCAGTGAATAGTACTGTCTAAAACACCAAGTAAATCAGAGTGATGAGACTTAAAATCCAACTCTGAAATGGAATGCTGAGCATCACTATATATATATATATATATATATATATATATATATATATGTATGTATGTATACACACACACACACACAAACACACATATGGTTAGTTCCTTTATCTGTAAGTGAAATATTACTATAGATTTTATCTTTGAGAGTCACTGAAGGGATTTGGTAATAAACATTGTGACTATATGTTTACTTCATAGATACTTAACAGTGATTTTGTTTTAAAGTTATTAAATATCATATATTACCACTGAAATGATTTATGTATATGTTATAAAATACAAGATTTGCTGTGATATAAAGAGATTTATCATTGATGCCCTTTCAACTATATTCACCACTTAATGAACTGATTGCAGAGTCCCATAGACTTTATGTTATACAAATATCTGGAATAGACTCTCCTTTCTGGCAAACTCCAGAGAAGGGGATAAGGTGTTTTGTATCATCTTTCATAAAATTTTGTAGAAGCAAAAAAATATATATAAGGGGTCTATAGATCCATTTTCCATTAATAATAGATAATTCGCTGAGTAAAGTTTTGGGGATCTTGAACAATACAAAAAATTGAACAATTTGAATTTGCTTGGGGTACATATTTTTGTTATTTAAAACCTGAGCTGTGTCATTGCATTTAATTATAGTTTAATATCAGAAACAGTATTGATATTCAAATGATAGTTGCTTTATCTTCATTAAAAACTATTCAAGTATTAATGCTAAAGTGTGCAACCTTCTAATTTATAAGAGGAAGAACCATGGCCCCCAACCCCAGCAGACTTCTGTCACCGAGGCATAGACCACACCAGTCAGAATGAGTGAGTAACCAGCCTGCCACTGAACTCTAATCCTCTCTGGATTCTGTGTGGTGATATATTTGTACCCCAATCAAACTTACCTGGTGATCAGAGGATAGAGCCAGGCATTAAAACAGACATAGAGGCCAGGCAGCAGTGGCACACAACTTTAATCCTATCACTCTAGAGGCAGAAATCCATCTGGATATTTGTGAGTTCAAGTGTGGTATTGTATTCCCCCAAATATTGTGCATGCTAATAAACTTATCT